>NC_083404.1:103840123-104556789 GCF_020745735.1 Hemiscyllium ocellatum | reverse complement strand
TGGGACTTGATGTGTGACTGCAGCACATAAGTGTTAAGCCCATGCTTATGTTTATTGCCCTTCCTTTTATCTGATCCAATTCTCCTTCAGTTGTGAAGAAAGGTCCTGCCTGAACTGCCCAATCCAAACAGGCATTAGCAGCAAATCTCCAGATTCATAGCTATGAGTGATAAGGAAAATCCTGCTCCGTGTAGACAAGCTTTCAAAATTCCCCTCCTCTTCGAAGAGAGCTTACTTGTGAAAGTTCTCTTATCAAAGCTGTGTGAGGAGCTGAAAACCTGATGCAAAACAATGCAGCTTTGTCACTCTTCTGTGATTGGATTAACCGGGACTCCTTGCGACTGCTTCAATGTTGGATCTTTGGGAGTCCAACAGCTGTGAATTGAACTAAGGTGGCTTTGTCTTAAATTATTTTCTTTTATTTACGTATATATAATTTCCATTATTAAAATCGTTCCATAGTATGGTGACTTGAATACTTTACACAATAAAAATGCAAGCGACAATAAATAATTCTTACGTTATTTTTCTTCAGACTAAAGATTCCACACAATTCTCCCAATTTCTCTTCCACTAATTCATCCATTCAGTCAACAGTCTTCCATCCAAGTCTTCGTTCTTCGTCAACAATGGATTCACCCTGCACACAATTACCCCACTTTATGGCTTACATGGCCCACAATGTGTGCTTTCATTTCCTTTCTCCCTTCTCAAACCATGGTAGGTTTCCCCTTGTGTTCACTATCCAACCCATCATCCTCCATCTTCAACAGATCACTGAACACCATTTCTACCCTCTTAGTGTAACAATATCATCAGCTGCATCCTCCCATCATCTTCAGTACAGACAAGAGACTGTCTTCTTCATGACAATCTTTAACAGTCCACTTGTCATGCCCAAAAGTCGCTTTACTTCCGTTTGCACTTTTCCACACAGGTTGCAAAGATAAAATACTTCCCTTTTAACCTCCTTCCTTTTCACTATCCCAAGTCCCAAACACTCCTTCACTGTGAAGCAACAACTTACTTGTACCTCTTCCAATTTAGTATTTCTCATTGACAATCTAACTCAGGAAGACTCTAGCACAAATACTCAGTTGATCTGGAGGGTCCTTTGCAACTAAGATTGCAATGGAAGAATTTTTCTAAGGATCTAAGGAGGACATAAAGATGCTAATTAAATCATTGTTGCAACTTGGAAATTTGAAAAACTTTACACATACATTAAATAAATAGAGACATGCTTTAGTCTCATGGTGAAGGCTGAAACAATAACAATGGGAAGATGAGGAATGTCAAAGCAAAGGGCTGATGGACAAAGCAATTTAAAAAAAACGTAGGTCAAATATAGATTTTAATAGCCCAGCCACATCTACTGGTCGATCCTGCTTGCGAAATAGGTTGTTTTTGTAATGATAGTTGATACAAACAGTAACTGTCTAACTCAAAGTGATGACTCTATGGTTCAACTGAAAACTCCAATGTTACATGGAAACAAAGCGGAGACAGATAATCTACACAGGTACATAACAGTTAAGCATTACACTGAAGACCACAACTGATTGCAACATCTATTAATGGCTATGAGGAAGGAAGTGAATATACCATCGCCAAATTTGCTGACAACACAAAAACACAGATTGCAAGAGGGATGCACAGTTTACAGAAAGATATTGATTGGTTAAATGTGGACATATTGGCAAATGGATCATAATATGGGAAAATGTGAAAGTGTTAATTTTGGAAGTGAGAACAAAAGAACAGTAGAAGCTACGGAAAGCTGGAGGGCAGAGGGCTTTGGGGGTCCTCGTCCACAAAGCATGGAGGGCTGGCACACAGGTACAGATAGTGAAATATTGGCCCTGGTTGTGGGAGAGTGTTGGGGGAAGAGGGCAATGTCTTACTCTGGCTGTTCAGTGTGATGAGACGACATCCGAGTTCTCTGAGCAATTTTGGCCCCTCAATTAAAGGAAAGGTATCATTCATTGGAGGCAGTTCAGAGAGGGTCCACGAGTATGATCCCTAATGTAGAGAGATTGTCATACAAGCAAAGGCCAGACAGGTTGGGACTCTAACTCACTGGAATATAGACTAAGAGGCAATCTCATTGAAACAAGAATCTTGGTGGGGGGGCTCGACAGGGTAAATGATGGGAGGATTTTTCCCTCATGGGAGAGTAATGGACTGGACTGGGGCGGCACGGTGGCACAGTGGTTAGCACTGCTGCCTCACAGCGCATGAGACCTGGGTTCAATTCCCGACTCAGGTGACTGACTGTGTGGAGTTTGCACATTCTCCCCGTGTCTGCTTGGGTTTCCTCCGGGTGCTCCGGTTTCCTCCCACAGTCCAAAGATGTGCAGGTCAGGTGAATTGGCCATGCTAAATTGCCCGTAGTGTTAGGTAAGGAGTAAATGTAGGGGTATGGGTGGGTTGCGCTTCGGCGGGTCGGTGTGGACTTGTTGGGCCGAAGGGCCTGTTTCCACACTGTAAGTAATCTAAAAACATGATGGAGGGGTGCCAGTTTGAGACTGGGATGGGAAGGAACTTCTTCTCTTGGAGAGCTGTGTCTCTTTGGAACTCTTTGCCACAGAGAATTGTGGGGGCAGATTTCTTGTGTGCATTTTGGTGTTAAAATGGATAGATTCTTGATCAGTGGGGGAAATCAAGGGTTATGGGGAAAGGGCAGGACAATGTGGGTGAGGAATGTCAGTCAAAATCCTACTGAATAGTGAAGCAGGGTCAAGGGCCAAATGGTCTATTCCTGTTCCTATTTCTTACTGTCTTAGTCTCCTGTACAAAAGGAGGAGAAAAACAAATCAGCTTTGGCTCCCAATTCTAAAATTATCTCAAGAACACTTCAGGGAAATGCACCTTTGTCATTCATGGTCACTTCTGTGCCAGGGGTTAAACATGGGACTGTATTGCTGTAATAAACAATCCCTTCTGGTCAAGGGGTGAATGGACTCAAAGCCAGTGGCCGTTTATAAAATGAAAACTTACGGCCTGCATTAATCAATGACATCAATTTTCAAAATCTTCCAGTAACAATTTAAAGACATGTTTTATTCTACTGAATTTTTGATGGTGGATTCAAAGAAGAAAACAGCTGCTTTAAAAACCAAGAATCATTCAAGAATCAGTGCAGTTTTTGAAAGCAAGAAATCTGAAAATCATTTTATGTATTGTTTTCACAACTGCTAGTTCAATCAGTAGTACAGAGCAACCTCCACTATGCAAAGGATATGGGTGGGCGGATTTTGTTCGATTAATCAAATTCCGGATAATCGAATGTCGGATAACATAGATTAGCCAAGCATTGGGATCTTGCGATCTTGCCAGATTGTCCAATATTCGGATAACCGAGATTCCTCTGTGGATGGTTTGTAGACAAGCTGCAGCTAAAGGGTCCATAAAAACAGAGATTCAGCTGACCCCAGTGAATGGATAAGTGACCAGCTATCAATGGCAGAAGCTGAATGCCTGCCAACAATGAAGTGACTTATTTCCAGGTAGCTGAGGAAGATAGTTGAGATCTTATGACTTCTCCGTGGCTCGAGAATGCTTTTTATTCTCTGCAGCGAAAGCTACTTTAAGCCCGAAAAAAAAAGTTTGTTTCTTCTACAGCAACTATTTTAAGCTGCAACTTTAAATGAACAAATCAGAGGCCTTTATAAGTGGGAGTCAGTCACACTATGCCTCTGGAAAACATGCAAAATTATCTGGAGAAAAAAGATCCACAAAGCAGCATTCTGACCCACACAAGAGGTGAACGTGATGGGCGAAAGTGCCTTTCCTGATGAAGGGCTTTTGCCCGAAATGTCGATTTTTGTGTTCCTTGGATGCTGCCTGACCTGCTATGCTTTTCCAGTACCACTCCAATTTTGACTTTGAGCTACACAAGAATCAGCTCAGTAAATCCGATGAACAGGGACCACTGAATTTCCTTCTCTTAACCCAAACAACTAAGCTTTCTTTGTATGTGTGAATAAGGGAGTTAGAATTTAAAACTAACAAGAGATACATGCAGGTGGTTCAAAACTGTTTACATCTAGCTAGCATACTAACTTGTGATAAATAGTCATTCTCATTGAGTATAAAAACACAAACTGAGTTGAAGAAAAACAGACATACTGGGGAATATTCTTCCATTGAAAACACCTCCGAAGATCACCAACATCACTGCTTTTCTCACAGCAACTTCCCATGTTACCACAGAAGGTGCAGGAACTACCTCTTCCCTATTTACCATCCAAGGGCTTAAACAGTCCTTCCAGGTGAAGCAGCAGGTAAAAACAAAGGCTGCAGATGCTGGAACCAGAGTCTAGATTATAGTGGTGCTGGAAAAGTACAAGCAGGTCAGGCAGCATCTGAGGAGCAGGAAAATCGACATTTTGGGCAAAAGTCCTTCATCAGGAAGGGCTTTTGCCCGAAATGTCGATTTTCCTGCACCTCGGATGCTGCCTGACCTGCTGTGCTTTCCCTTCTCAAATCTGGTCTATGGCATTTGCTGCATCCTAGGTGGCCTACTCTGCATCGGAGAAACCAAATGCAGACTAGCTGACCACTTTGCAGAACACCTCCAGTCCATGTGCCAGCATGACCCTGACCCTGACCCATGATCCATAGCCAATCACTACAATACACCATCCTGCTCACATGCCCACTTATCTATCCTTGGCATGCTGCAAAGCTACAGCGAATCATGGTGCTCATTGGAGGAACGACATCATCTTCCGACTTTACACCATTCTGGACTTAACACTGAGTTCAACACTTTCAGATTGTGAACTCACTCCCATTTCTTCCCTATCTTTTAGCTTTACTTATTGTATACTTGGTCACCATGTGATCCCTCCCCTCCCCCATTCCAGTGGGACCATCTGGTTTTTCCAGTTTAGCCGTGAGATACACCATTGTTCTGCCATTCTCACATTCCCATCATTTAATCTGCATTATGAGCACCATTTGTCCCCCAGCACTCTTCATCCTTCCCCCACCATTATAACATAAATGGTGACCCCTCCATACTTCACATCAGCTCTGATGAACAGCCATCTATATGCGAAACAACAGCTTGCTCGGTCTCCATGGATGCTGCCTGACCAGGAGACTGGAGATTGGCTAACGAGATGCCACTGTTTAAGAAAGGCAGCAAGGACAAACCAGGGAACTAGACCAAGGAGCCTGACGTCGGTGGTGGGCAACTTGCTGGAGGGAATCCTGAGGGACAGGATGTACACGTATTTGGAAAGGCAAGGACTGATTAGGGATAGTCAAAATAGCTTTAAGCGTGAGAAATCATGTCTCACAAACTTGACTGAGCTTTTTGAAGAAGTAACAAAGAGGACTGATGAGGGCAGAGTGGCAGATGTGATCGAAATGGACTTCAGTAAGATGTTTGACAAGGTTCTCCATGGGAGACTGGTGAATACGGTTAGATCTCATGGAATACAGGGAGAACTCGTCATTTGGATATAGAACTGACTCAAAGGTAGAAGATAGAGGGTGGTGTTGCAGGATTGTTTTTCAGACTGGAGGCCTGTGACCAGTGGAGTGCCACAAGGATTGGTGCTAGGTCCACGACTTTTCATCATTTATATAAATGATTTGGATGCAACCATAAGAGGTATCGTTCGTAAGTTTGCTGATGGCACCAAAATTGGAGGTGTAAAGGACAGCAAAGAAGGTTACCTCCGATTACAACGGGATCTTGATCAATGGGCTGAGAAGTGACAGATGGAATTTCATTTAGGCAAATGTGAGGTACTGCATTTTAGAAAAGCAAACCTTAGCAGGATTTATACACTTAATGGTAAGATGCTAGAGAGTGTTGCTGAACAAAGAGATCTTGGAGTGCAGGTTCATAGCTCCTTGAAAGTGGAATCGCAGGTAGATAGGATAGTGAAGGCGGCGTTTGGTATGCTTTCCTTTCTTGGTCAGAATATTGAGTAGAGAAGTTGGGAGGTCATGTTGCGGCTGTACAGGACATTGTTGAGGCCACTGTTGGAATATTGCGTGCAATTCTGGTCTCGTTCCTATTGGAAAGATGTTGCGAAACTTGAAAGGGTTCAGAAAACATCTACAAGGATGTTGCCAAGGTTGGAGGATTTGAGCTATAGGGAGACGTTGAATAGGCTCGAGTTGTTTTCCCTGGAGCGTTGGAGGCTGAGGGTTGACCTTATAGAGGTTTACAAAATTATGAGGGGCATGGATAGGATAAATCGGCAAAGTCTTTTTCCTGGAGTCGGGGAGTCCAGAACTAGAGGGCATAGGTTTAGAGTGAGAGGGGAAAGATATAAAAGAGACCTAAGGGGCAACTTTTTCCACACAGAGGGTGGTACGTGTATGGAATGAGCTGCCAGAGGAAGTGGTGGAGGCTGGTAAAATTGCAACAATTAAAATGCATGAATAGGAAGGGTTTGGAAGAATATGGGCCAGGTGCTGGCAGGTTGGACTAGACTGGGTTGGGATATCTGGTCAGCATAGATAAGTTGGACTGAGGGGTATGTTACCGTGCTGTACATCTCTTTGACTCTATGGCTGTGATTTCTAGTATTTTTCATTTCAGTGCAGATTCCAACATCTGCAATAACTTGCCCCAGTATTCTTGTATTGCATCATTCTTAAAATCTTAAACTTTCACAACTCTGAGAATATCACAGCTTGGTTCTCAGCATTCGACTTCAGTGGGATGTGGCAATATCAGTTGATAAGCCGACTCAAGAACACCTTTTCTGATGTGTAATTTGTTCTCATTGTAAGTTGCAAAATGATAATTAGCAACGAGCAACAAACATTAGAACACTCTGTGAGACTGAGTATTTAGATAGAGCCCAAAATGATTAATCCCACTGTCAAAAAATCAATAAAATTTAGTTTCAATGTAAATCTTTTCTTCCCAATCACTTTTCATTTCCAACAACTGTCTTGTGAAGGGGATAGCTCAGTGGTGTCAACAGCTTTATGCTGCAGAAAGGGCTTTAAAGTAAATAGATGGAGGGTGGATTCTGGAGAGGAGGTACATAGACTTAAGAAGCAATATGATCTGGCAGCATTGCAGCTTACTGATTATGGTATTGATATCCAGAGTGGGATAAGAAGATACAATGTGTAAACATTTTTATTTACAAAAAGTAGTACAATCTGGCCAAGAAAGGAAATGAAAATGGGAAAAAGGCAAAATTAATGTCTCTTCATTTCAAACACAGCTATTTGGAACAAAGTAAATGAATACACAGAACAAACTGAGCATAATAGATATGATATTATAGCTATTACAGAAACATGGTTACAAAGAGATTGAAAAATAAATATTCAATAGCATATGACTTTTCAAAATAACAGAGAGGACGGAAAGAATGGTGGAGTAGCTTCGGTAGTAAAAGATGAAAGACATATAATGGCAAATAATTATTTGGACTTGAAGTCACAAAGCCCACATGGGCCAGAAACAAATATGAATCTAAAAGGAGGATAATTATGAAGGATTGAAGACAGAGTTGGTTGTAGTGAAATGGGAAAGAAATTTAGCAGAAAAAAAAGGGAGGGGGCGCTGGTGGGGGGATAGTGGTGGGAGTTGAGGGGGGGCATGGGGGGCTCAGCAGACGGCGTGAGAGAGGAACGTGTGGGAAACAGTGACATGGTGGGGGGGGGGGGAAGAGAGTGAGGTCATGGGGGAGAGAAGATGCAGTGGGTGAGGGAGAGGTGGCACGGAGGGATGAGAAAGGGAGACAGTAAGAGCAAGACAGATAAACATGACACCAATGTGGCAAAGTTTAGCATAAAATTAAAGAATTGGAAATTTCTGAAACAAAACACAGGAACAACAAAGAAATTACGAAAGATGAAGAAAATGAATGTTGAGGGTAAATGGCAACTATGACTAAAAAGCAGTAAGTTTCTTCAAATATATAAAATGAAACGCAGAGGCCGAAGTAAATTCCAATACAGAATCAACCGGAGGAACCAATAATGGGGAACCAGGAAATATCTCAAGGAATTGAACAAATATTTGTATGTGAGTTTTGAAAAAATTTGTCATTCAGCTTGAGACTTTGGATGTATGTTTACTTGCTGAGCTGCAAGGTTCATTTTAAGACATTTCGTTACCATACTAGGCAACGTCTTCAGTGGGCTTCAGGCGAAACAATGCTGAAAATTCCTGCTTTCTAATTATATGTTTGGGTTTCTTTGGGTTGCTGATGCCATTTCCTGTGCTGATGTTATTTCCTGTGGTGAAGTCACTTCCTATTCCTTTTCTCAGGGGATCGTAGATGGGGTCTAACTCAATGTGTTTGTTGACGGAGTTCCGGTTGGAATGCCATGCTTCTCGGAATTCTCATGCGTGTCTTTGTTTGGCTTGTCCTAGGATGGATGTGTTGTCCCAGTCGAAGTCGTGTCCTTCCTCATCTGTATGTGAGGATACTCGTGAGAGAGAGTCATGTCTTTTTGTCACTAGTTGATGTTCATGTAGCCTGGTGACTAGTTTTCTTCCTGTTCATCCAATGTAATGTTTGTTACAGTCCTCTCATGGTATTCTGTAAATGACATTAGTTTTGCTCTTTGTCTGTGTTGGACAGGTTTTGAGGGAGGGACGCGGGGACAGCATTTGACAGGGTTGAGGGGTGGGCAGGGGGCAGTGTTGGACAGGGTTGGAGGGCAGGCGGGTGGCGGAGTTTGCGCATGGTGTGCTGTGCATCTCCTGAGCAGGGAGCGGACAACACAAAACCCCAGAGGAAAGGCATCGAATCAATTTATCGAATAATTAATTATCCGAACGAAATAGTGCCTGCCGATCTTGTTCAGATAATCGAGATTTCTCTGCAGCTCAAGAGAATGGCTCTTGTTTGGTCACAATTAGGCATCCAAAAGTGGAACTGGAGCACTTCAATGTCTTCACTTCCCAACATCACTTTGGGACCAAGTTAAGGACAAGTCATGCTTATTCCCCATTTCTCCCATGCTTATCCAAATGGCAGCAGTTGACAGGTCAAATGTTAAATAGCTCATGCACAACTCTGTGTATTCATTCCTATCATCCCACAACTTGTGTTTTTGTGATATTTGGTCAAAGATGAACTTCCTGCTAAACCGGCCACACATTGTGCTGTCACATCCAACTCCATTGTTTTCCATGGCTACCATCTTCCGCTCAAATCAGGCTGTTTAAAAACTACTTTCTAAACAACCTTGAGCTGAGCTTCAGGCTTCATCTTATCTCCTTCACAAGACTGTGCAGTTCTACTTCAGAATGTCATGCCAATTCTAAAATCTGCCCTTTCAACACGCATCCACAGAAACAAAATACCATTCAGTTTGTTGAACCTTCCGCATCATTCAATGTGACCATGGTTTATCAAACACTCATGACTTTTACCCACTCCATCACCATTATGGTGTATACCACTTGTGATCAAAAATATCTCAATATCCAGCTTAAACATACAGTCAGTTCTGATGTAATGCCAGAATTCCATTCTCGTGCAATTGCATGTTATTAGAAAAATCATGCAATAGCTGTAACATTTACAGAGGAACCTCGATTATCCGAATACCAATTATCCGAAAAAGATCTCTAGGTCCCAACAGAAACATTACGTCAAAGACGTGTTTCCAACAGTGATCGCATTTTTTGTTTACAGTGATTATACAGACACAGTCTCTAAATGACTGACCTCCCTTCCGCTCTCTCTCTCCCCCTACAGTTTCCCTGGAGTTCTGCAAAGGGGTGAACCCGAAACCTCCCCACTTCCCCAGATAATCTGATCAATATTGTCCTGTACAGAGCAGAGGTGAAACCTGTCAAAACGTTGTGTGTGTGAGAGAAAGAGAGAGAGAGAGAGAGAGAGAGAGAGAGAGAGAGAGAGAGAGAGAGACTTACCCCACAAAAGCACAGCAGCAGTCTTGTTGTTGGTGTTCAGTCCGGCTGTCCCAGAGAGGGGGCTGGGGCGGGTGGGAGCGGTGTTGGACAGGGTTGGGGTGTGATATTGGTTGAGGTTGAGGGGTGGGCGGGCGGGTGGGCAGTGTTGGACGGGGGCGGTGGTGTGGCGGAAGGGGGCAGGGTTGGCCAGGATTGGGGATGGGGGCTCGCACGCTGTGTGCTTCTGCAGTCTCCTGAATGGGGAGCCTACTTATAAAAACTCCGGGCCCCAAGAAAGGCAGTTAATTGAATAATTGATTATCCAAATGAAATAATGCCCGCCTATCTCATTCGGATAATCAAGGTTCCCCTGTAAACTGATGGAGCCAGAATCACGTTATAGCCAATACAGGTAGGGAAAGTTCCTTTTCTACAAATAACAGTCTGAATTCTTCAACTGCATTCAAGCCAATTTGCGGTGAAGAAACATGTGTTATAACAGAACCAAAGACTGAGTTTCTGTAACACTGTTGCAGAGAATTCCAAAGGATCATGACCCGCAAAGTAAAAAAAGTCTCACCCTTTAATTTCCAACTGTGGCCCTGGTTCTAAACTCCCCCACGGAGAGGCACATTTTATATAAAACGAACGCAGCTATCCTAAAAGTATTTTAAGGTCTCAATGAGATTTTCAATGGTATCACCTCTCATTTTGCCACATGACAGAACAGAGGGCCAGTTTGCATAATCTCACTTCATAAGACAGTCCTACCATCCTATGAACAAATCTGGTCCAGACTCTACAGCTCCATTACACTCATCAACATCATTCAATTTCAGCTCATTAAAAACTCAACTGCCCGAGTCCCCTCCAGTAACAAGCTCCCAAGAATCACAATCAACAAGGACCTACTCTAGGTCATCTTCAATTCCTTAGATACTATCTCCGCAATGTTGTCCCATTTCCCCCACTCAGTCGAAACAAAACGCTGAAAGACATAGTTTGGTTTTACCTCCCTCATCTTTATTTTGGGTCTTGGAGGGAGAGAGCACGACCGCCCATGTGCACAGGGACATGGGTTCCGAGTCTTCTCTGGAAGAGCAGTTTTTCAATCGACTATACCATCATTTTACAGGGAGGAGCATCCAGGTAAGGAAACATACGTATTAATTGGTTGACCGCTACAATCAGTGAGCATCAACAATAAAGATTTAACCAGCTGTGTTACACAATGGATGTTCTTAAACTCCACCAGCTTCACATAATGAATACTTCTCACCTTACAAACTGAATGCTTCCAATATTGTTAAATGGCTCTACATAATGAATGCTTTTCCACCTTGTTAACTCATTACCCTTGCCTCCAGCACGCCATTGTTAAGTGCCAGTTCTTATGTGATCTGAGTCATGCTCAGCTGATCTCTGGTTTCAGAAAATGCAGAACTCTTTCCTGTCTGCTTATATCCAATACACATTCTTATTCACTTTTCCTTTCATTTCATGATAACCAATGGCATTGTCAGCTTTCATAAGACAGCTAGTATTAAAAGCATGTTTTTGAAATCCAACATGCAGTGATTATAACAAAATTACAAATCCGTTACAGTAAATAAAATTTGAAGAATCCTTCCATGTGGAAAAAAATTCCCAAGTTTTTAAATCCATCGTCTTTAGTGACCACTCCATCCTCTCCAAGTCGAGTTAAAACGAGCCAGTTCTCCAAAATCTCCTTTAGTAAAGTCCAATATGAAAACAAAATTCAGTCTGTCCTTGTGCGTCACTCCACAGAGAAACCTGAATTCCTGGATAAGGGCAATTAAGTACTTAAGAAAACTGACAAGATGCTTCAGATGGAGGACACCAGTGCGACTGAGTGTGCGTTCTTGGCTGCTTCTGCTCCCGCTCTGCTGTTAAATGTAACAAAGCCAACTGGCAGTTGTGAAGTTAGCGTGGTCAGTAAACCTTATATCCCCTAAATTATCGAAAGGTAAGTAAAGCTCACGTGGTTTTACTGTCCATAGGAAGGCCACTGACAAAAAGCGTACCAACTGCACGCAACAAACAAGTAAAAGGAAACATTGCTTCCAAGTGTGCGAGGATAGCCCGATAAAAGAGAAACTATAAGGTGGAAGTAACCTGGAGTCCTGAGAGACAAAGGTAACAAAGATCCTCGAAGAAGAGGACACTGACACAAGGGATCAAAAAACTGGAAGGAGACCACAGGCAGAGGATCAGAAAAGATCCAGGAAGTGAAATGCTACTGTTCACAGGATCCATCCAAGTAGGGCTGATAACACTTATGAAGTTGAAGGTGTTCACGGTACTTTGGGGGGGGGGGGGGGGGGGGGGGGGGGTGGAAGAGAGAGAGAGAGAAAGCTGTTTTGCACTCAGAGCTTACAAGCACCTGTCATGTGTGTGTCTGCCTAGCAGTCGGAGTGTACTGGAAAATTGAAAATATGTTACATTAGGCTGTAAATTGGATATCTCAGTTATTTTGACCATTTGAATCTAACCAGTTTAAATTATCCCCGAGGATACGAAAATCCAAACAAATTTGAATGTGTTGTTTTTGACAACATCAAACCAATAAGACGATCTGATGTCTCAGGTATAAAGAAGTTGACAGTTAGCCAGAGAGAGCGATCAACTGCCATTGCCAGAGTAATGGTGAGCAAAACACTCTATCAAAGGAAGGTTTTTCAGATGAACCATCTTTGCAGCACAAGACCGAAGATGACCAAGGGAGATCTAAGACAGAGAAAGGAAGACACTGGAGATGACCGCCATTGTCTGGTTTTGAAATTGAAGTTTATGTAATTTTAATACCGGTAATTATTAGAACAGTATATTGTGATAAAAGTTGGAGGTAGACAACAAACCTTAAAGAGAAAGGAGGCTGAGAGTTGTAAGTACTTGTTGTTTAATGTTCACTTTCAGAGTTAAAGAATAAAATTGATATTTTTCCCTGAATAGTGGAAGGTGGGAGTTCTCTGTCACTCATACTTTAACAGATTAAGAGACGAGGTGAGCTTTTCTGGGTATTTTGTTTACTTAACAGTGGAGTTCACCACCTTGTCGTGACAACTGTTAATGGCCCATTCTATCACTTTGTTAACAAATCAAGAGTGGTCCAAGAGGGAATTAATTAGCCAAGTTGAATTTGTGGTGCTCTTTCTGGAGAAGACATACCTGGTCAATTTCCCACAATGTTCTGGAGATATTAGTGTTGCGGCTGCACTGGAATGCCTTTACAAGGGTTGCAGCAAGTTCCTTTGTATAAATCTTCACAACTATTGCTGGAATACTGTCGGGGCTCATAACTTTTGCACTTTTCAGTGCTTTCAGACATTTCTTTAGATCATTAAGGAGTAAATTGATTTGGCTGAATGTCTCAACTGTGATACAGGGACCTCTGGAGCAGGCCAAGATGGATCAACTTGGGTCTTTTGGCTGAAGATGCAAACATTTCAGACTTAACTTTTGCACTGACGTGCTGGGCTCTCCAAGTATCGAGGACAGTGATATTTGCACAGCGGCCTCATCCAATGAGCTGTGTAAATGTCCACCATCATTCATGGTCAGAAATGACTTGAATACAGAGCTTGTGTGAGAGATGCTGGTTGCCCTGCCTATAAGCTGTTGCCTGGCATGCAAGTTGTCCTGTATTGAACCTTTTCAAGTTTGCCTTCTCATTTTAAGTCTTGCCTGATGCTGCCTCTGATTTGCCCTCATGCACTCTTCATTGATCATTGCGATAGCTGAGGAGCAAGGTTCAATCCTTGCTCTGACAATATCATGCATTCACAGAATCCCTACAGTGTGAAAGCAGGCCATTCAGCCATCAAGTCCACAAAGACCCTCGAAAGAACATCCCACTCACATCCACCCTGTGACATGTCCCATTGCTAATCCATCTAACCCTGCACATCTTGGAAACTATGGGCAATTTAGCATGGTCAATCCACCTAACCTGCACATCTTTGTGGACTGTGGGAGGAAACCGGAGGACCGGGAAGAAACCCCCACAGACATGGGAAGAATTTGCAAATTCCACACACAGGCAATGATGGAATCAAATGCGAGACCCTAGCGCAATCAGGCAGCAGTGTTAACGACTGAACCATCATGCTACCCATGTTGCATCTAAGTCACTTAAATACCCTGTCTATTTCTGTTCTTTTCTCTCAGCAATCAAATATCAGCTTGTGCTAAACAGTATTCAACCAAACCCCACAAGTACTAATTTATAAATCATTTTGAAAATACAAATACAATATATTGATTGGCTTCCCTGACATGTACCTTATTAGTTACACTATCAAAACACAATTAGTGAAATTTGGTAATTGTTTCTCCCCCGCCCCATAAGTCCACTTAACCATGTTATAATTGGAGTGCCCTATTGTGACATCCGAAATCATAAATGTGACAATTTTTCCACCCACAAACTCTACTTAAATAGGCTTGATTTGCTACCTTCCAATCCAAAGAAACTGTTTTACCACTAATCAATAAATTCAAACCAATGCATTCACTACTTGTGTCATCAACTCTTTTCAGATCAAATTTGTTACTATTTAGGTCCATTAATTTCTCCAATGTTTTCTTCACTTAGACTGATTTCTTCACTTTCCAAAATCCATGGTTGCTCACAACTTCAACATTTTTCTGCCTTTTAACATCCAGATAGATGCAAACTATTTGTTATTGTGCCTGGCATTTCCTTACTCCACATATTCTCTTCCTACTTAGATTAATGTACACAATTTGTACTACTTATATTTTTTGCTATCTACTCTCATACTGTTTCTTTAAATTCATGGCTCTCCTTTGCAGAATTTTAAAAACTTTCTGATGTTTTCCACAACATAAAAAGCCTTTTCCATTATTTGTCAGCCACAGTTGGATCACAGAGTTTTTTTGTGTGGCTTAACTGTTACACATTCATTGAAATTTATGTTTTCATTGTTTAAATGCTAATCATTGCTTCTCGACTGATAGGCCTTTTCATGTAATTTCCAAATCTTCTGGAGCCAGCTCACCTCTTCTGCTTATGTACTTGGTATTTAAGACTCTAGTTTCAGACTTCACAAAAAAGATTTTCAAATCCAATCTAAGATTATAGCATATTATTGTCATTTTTCCAAGAAGGTTCCTTTATTACTGTTGGTTAATTAACCTTTACTCACAGAACAATGCAGGCTCCAAAACAGTCTCATACATGAGTTGGTTCCCTGACATATTGGCCCACAATCCAGATATACCATCAACTCATCCTTCAAACTATTGCTGCAAACCTGGTCTGCCCAGTATATATGAATCTTAATTCCATTGTGATCATCGTACTAGTGTAACTTATTGCACATACCTTTACTTTCTTGCTTTAGCTTCCTCCTGCACACAATGACTGCAAATACTTCTCGGAAGACCTTTAAACAACTCTACCCAATGTTTGCTGCACCTTGATGTCTATTAAATAAATTTACTTAATTCTTATCAATTCTCCTCATAATTTCTCTCTATATTCCATTTTTGTTGTCAATACTACATTGCCTACTTTGTCAGACCTCTTCTAAAATTAAAAATTGTACAGTATTTAGTGCTTAATCTTGCTCTATGTAACCGTAACTCCACAACTGCAATGAGATGAAAGCTATTATTGTAATTTGTACTATTAACTTTGTTGGGAAACTCAGAAGGCAGACATCGTGCCTCAGCTTAGACTTCCTCCAAGTTTCCCTAAACAGTCACTTCAGTCACTATTGCCCTGTTACCTTGGCCCTAACTATTCTCGCACACAATCTTGGGCGATTATCTGGAACATAAATGCCATCTAAGATCTGCTTTGTGGTGTAGTGGTAGTAGTTACCATAGTCCCAAAGGTCCGTAGGCCTGCCCTCATCAAAGAGATGACTGGTGGTGAGTTTAACCTGAGGGTCATCACGCATCAGAAGAGAGAGGTTGACATCAGCCAATGTAGGAACCCTGCTCTGCTGGCACGACTCTGTGGTAAACCAGCCAACTGAGCTAACTGACCCCCTTGTGAGATGTAGACTTGATGTAACCCATTTTTTCTGCTCCAATAGTGACTGCATTTCACAAGTAATTTACTGACTGCAAAGTATTTTGGGATATGATGACATTGTTCATGGAGTAAATGCAATATATTTTCATCCATATATAGATCAGTTGAGTTACAGGATTCTAAATTTTATGTCTGACATTAAGAAGGATGAACTCAAACGCTCTTGTAGACTTTGTCATCAGTTCTGGAACTGAGCTGAATTGAAGCCAATGAATTTAGATTTCATATAGTATCACAAACAACCGACAGCCTGAACAAGATAACAGTATTTACCACTGCTTGAGCATCTCTACTCATGAATTTAAAATTCAACACTGCTGCACCTGCTCAAAAAGTTGCATACAGAATGCAAGAAAGCAGCTGCTGAACAAGAGAAAACTACTGCCTGCACAGAACCTATTGGTGAAACAAGATTTGGCAAAAACATTTAAGTGAGCTTACACAGGAAAACCAGAATGTTTCTGATTTTAAGGGAGAATTGACATGCACGTTTAAACACTTCTGTAGAATATCCCAAGGCAAACTACAACTGCAGAGTAACTTTCAAAATCCACTTGCTGTTGTTCCACATGTCATATTATATGCTTTGAAACATGCACGTACAGTTAATTATAAATCACTTATAACAGCAGAGGCCACGCGGCATTTAATCCACTCATCCCAACCAACTAAAAGGAAAATCCTGTATTGCCCTCAGCATTTGCACAGACTTCTACCCACTTGCTGGAAGGCGCACATGCATGGATGTTAAAGGAGGACATAAACCAGGTGCATTGCTCTTCATATGAATGGGGGTTGTCACTGGACTCAATCTGGCAGACAGGGTAATAGTGTAATTTAAAATTAATGAACAATTCCAACTAATTAGTTAACAAATCTGAAATTCAAAAACACTCTCAGTCATAGTGACGATAAACTATCATTGACTGTCATTTAAAAGAAACATCTAGGTCGTCATTGTCCTTTAGGAAAGTAATCCTAACCTGGTCTGGCTTGTGTGACTCCAGATCTGTCGCATCTAGAGGTCAGCAGAAAATTTCTCACATGCTTTTCTGCAAATTGATCACATATGTTATTCAACCACATGTTATGAATTGATATGAATTCAGAATTAGTGGCATTATCACTCAACTATTAATCTAAACTCAGCTAATGTTCTGGGGACCTGGGTTTGAATCCAGCCACAGCAGATGTGTAATTTGAATTCAATTAAAAATAATCCCCAAGAAACAATCTACTGATGACCATGAAAACAATACTGATGGTTGGAAAAACTCATCTGGTTTATTCATGCCCCTCAGGGAAGGAAATCTGCCATCCTCACCTGCCTGGCCAACATGTGACTCCAGACCCACAGTACTGTGATTGATTTTCAAGTGCTCCCTGTAATGGCCTCACAGGTCACTCAGTTCAAAGGCAGCAAGGGATAGGCAACAAATGCTGATTAGCCAGCGACGCCCATATCCCATGAGTGAATAATAAAAAAAAGCACATCAACTCCAAAGTGAAAGGATGTAGTGACTCACACAGAAGTGCAAACTAAATCATTATTTTTTTCCATTTGTCTGAAAAGTTGACACTTCAACAATGGTCAGTTAAAAAAGGTAGAGTTAACAGCATCTTGTGCTGGTGAAGTCTTGAAACAACAGCAAATTGAAAACTTATGTTCCCTTTAAAAAACAACCACCATCAGTACATTTTTTGACTTGGAGAGAGAATTAAATTGAATGACTCAGTGTATGGAATGAGCTGCCAGAAGTGGTGGAGCCTGGTACAATCACAAAATTTAAAAGGCATTTGGATGGGTATATGAATAGGAAAGGTTTGGAGGGATATGGGCCAGGAGCTGGCAGGTGGGACTAGATTGGGTTGGGATACCTGGTCAGCATGGACGGGTTGGACCAAAGAGTCTGTTTCCATGCTGTACATCTCTATGACTTTACTGCCCCAAAAATATTGTCATGGCATTCAAATTAACTTCACTAAGTGGAAAGAACACACTATGTATGCCCAGTAATTCAACATGTAACAACACATCCAATTCCATAGTAATCAAATGCCAATTCACATGCTTGGAACTGATTCTGATCCAATGTGCAGATGGAAACATTCCAATTAAACACAACATTGAAGAACCAAATGCTCAGATTAAGGAATGGCATAATTAGCTGATCAGTGATAGGAGCAACAAGAATGCATCAGCACTTAACAAGTCAAACATCACTTTTAGGTGGATTTGAGTATGACAATGATTTTTGCACACACATTATCTTCTGTGGCAAGTCCTGAAGAAAGTCCTATTTCCTCAGATTTACGAGGTCACATTCTGCACGATTACACAGTAACAATGAGGACAGTAAGATGTTGACAAAATGTGGATTATTTTACAAATATCCTTGATTGTACATTTCTTTTTTTGTAGATGCATTTCAAACATAATGGTATACTTCTAAAATCTGGCACAACTCCCAGAGCAAAAATAAAGTGAGTTTATTTTGGAGATAAAATGATTATTCTTGTGGCATAGATAGGAACTTCAATCCTGGAGAAGTGCATTGTGGGGAGCTCATCCTTATCCTCCACACTGAAGGTATTCACTTCTCACCTTAATTGTTGCTGAACCAGCTTCCTACATTTCAGATGAGGAATTTCACTAGGTTAGCAATAAACAAAGAACTGCGGATGCTGAAAATCAGATACAAATATAAATTCCCTGAAACACTCAGCCGGTCTGGCAACATCTGTGGAGAGAAAGCAGAATTGATGTTTCGGGCCCAGTGACTCTTCTTCAGAATCTCATTTGGTTCATTGGCTTGAGCAGAGCAGTTACCCAGAAGCAATCTGCAGGTACCTTCTGCAACCAACGTGCCAATAACATTGATAAAAAAGGTCATTCTACAGAAGTAAAATGCCCTAATACCTAAAGGATCTTAGTAATGAACGGAAATTCTCTCACCCATCTCAAAGAGGATGATCAATATTAAAAAGCTATCCTTTAGAAAGGAGTTCAATTAAAAATACAAAAAAGTCCAATAGTTTCTGCAGTAGAAAGGCATTAATCTCATCTGAAAGTAACTATAGTTCAAGTAAAAGTTTGAGTCAGACCACAAGGAAAAATACACCCCAGTGGGTTTCACATGCTCCAATATCCCACAAGTTGATTTTTACAGCAAATATGGTGCCACAATATACTGAAAATATGTGCAAGAAAACAAGAGTCAAAAGGTGTGGTGCAGGGAAAGCACAGCCAGTCAGGCAGTATCTAAAGAGCAGAAGAGTATACGTTTCCAGCGCAAGCTCTTCAACAGCTCTTCATTCCTGATGAAGAGCTAATGTTCAAAATGTTGACTCTCCTGCTTCTCAGGTGCTGCCTGACCTGCTACGCTTTTCCAGCACCACACTTTCTTACTCTGATCTCCAGCATCTGTGGTCTTCACTTTCTCGCTTCTGGAAAACAAGGCTTATTATTCCGAGAGGTGTCACAAATGTGAAAACCTATCTAACCACCAAATAGCTCAACTTTACCTAACTGCATAATTCAGGTGAAAAGCTATTTTCATTAATAAAATAACTTTGTATTTTGAACTGTTTTTAACCAAAGGCAAGAAAAGAATTGTTAACTTATAATTCAAATAAACTCTACCTTTTTTAGAAATATCCATTCACATGTAAACAGACACCACATAGACAAGACACTGGTATTATGGATGGGGAAGGGAAAAAAAATCAGAGGTGTAGTTCTGGTACCCACATGGAATAACAGAGTGAGCTGTTTTCTTCTACCTTTCTTCTGGTTCCATCCAATTCTTGATTAATGATAGGAGAATGTGGGTACATCGATTGTCATTCGTTCACACATTGGTTCAACACCTATTTCCTTTCAACAAAGGAATTTGCAGAGACAGACATTACAGAAAAATGGTTGAGTTGGAACAGCTATTAGGAGATTATTTGTTGCTTTTCCATTAGGCACAGAGGGAGAGCACGTGTTCAAAGCTTTTTATTTGCAGGCTGGAAGCTTCTCCCAGTTATTCAAACACAATGCTATAACTAACTGTTCAAGAGTCAATTTTGAAGTTTACGTGGTGCTGTGTCTTCTTGAATCCGCAACAATTGGTCTTGATTGAAAAACCAATCAAAAGACTGCCTTACCTTGTATCTTATGGCCTCTCGGCAAAACTGCTCTCAACACATGAATGGTCCTGATACGTCGAGAATTCTCCCCCACTGCAGATAGAACTCACAATGTGTTCCAGTAACTGGCTTGCAAAATGGCAAACACCTTACAAAGTTTCCTTGGGTTTAAAGAAATTCCTTTCTACATAATTTAATCCAATTTTAAAAAATGGTTTTCAGAACTGTTCTTATCATCAAAACCATTCTGAAATGACTTCTTTCACACAAACTTGGAAGACTGCCTGATTTATTAAATCTAAAAAGCAATGAAGACTTAATGAATTCAACATCCAAAAGGAGTTAGTAGAAGTGATCAATCGGAACAAAGTGAAAGTAGGCTCCCTGTCTCTAGTAGATGCAGAGTACCTAACGTAAAGATCCAGCAAAACCTATGATGAGACTGCATCTAAAATAAGCAAATGGAGGCAAATGGAATAGTTTGTAGGAACAACTGAAGATAAACATAAGTAAACTGAAAAGTGCTTGTGTGTGCATTTACATATACATGCAGGTGACATGAATATCAAGAGTTACTGGGTTGTAATCCAGAAATTCCAGTTTTCAACTCAACTGCTGAAATTTCAGAATGAGCAATACTAGCTTTAATTGGCAAGATATGCTTTCTAAAAGATGACCTTGAAAAGTTGAAATGGAATTTTCCATATCAAACCACTCACTTGAAAGAATGCTAGTGTCCTATGGTTCACCTCAAAATTCATGCACCCATTGCAGAAGGCTGGAGCAATATTATAATAAAGACCATATGATTTTACATTGGCATACTTAACATTTTACCATGTTTCTGTCAAGCGCCTTGTCTGTTTAAAATAATTGAGTTGTACAGAGATATTCAGGTCCATAATCAAAGCCTGGTCAAAAACCTAGAGTTTAAACAGCACCAGAAAGGATGAGAGAAGTGTGAAATTGATGCACTGCTTGACTGGAATTCAATGTAAATCAGTGAGCATAAATGGTGGTGAATGAATGAGATCTGGAACTAAATCTAAAAAAGCAGCAGAATTTTAAATGCACCATCCTCTGACATTGCTGCCACCTAAATCAGACCCCACCACCAAAAAGATATTTCCTTCCCTATCCTCTTTCCACTTTCCGCAGGGACAGCTCACTCAGACTCCTTCAACAATGCAACACTTTCCACTGACTTCTGCACCACACCTGGTACCTTTCTTTGGAACGATAAGAGGTACAATATCTGCACCAACAGTTTCCCTCTCACCTCCATCCAAGGTCCTAAACAATCCTTTTAGATCTGACAGAGATTCACCTGGAAGTCATCTAACCTCATCTATTGCATATTTTGCTTCCAATTGGTCTCCACCATATTGGGTAGACCAAACGCAGGCTCAGGGACTTGCTCGTGGAGCATCCGCACTCTGCACCCATTAAGCAACCTCATCTTCCAGATGCCATCCACTTTAATCCCGCCTTCCACCCACCCACAATAATCCATCCTTGGCCCATCCACTGTCCGAGTGATGCCTCACAAAATTGGAGGAACAACACTTTATATTTGCCTGGGAAACTAACAGCCCAATGGCCTCAACACTACCTTCACCAGGTCCAAACTCTCCAGCCTTATCTGATGGCTGGCCCCACCCTTCCTCCTCACCTCTTTGACCTGTCCTAACCTGTTTGTCTTCCTACTCACCTATCTGCTCCATTCTTCCCACAATCTAATGACAATAACCCTTACCTGCACCTGACTATCACCATCCCACCTGCCATTCCTCAGCCCATCCCCCTCCCACTATATATGTCTGGCTCCCACCCCATCTGGTCCTGACAAAGAGTTTCAGCCCAAAACATTGACTTTCCTGCCCCTCAAATGCTGTCTGACCTGCTGTGCCTTTCCAGCTTCACATCTACCAAATCAGAATTTTAGATAACTGAAGTATAAAAAAAGTAGAACAGGAGAGGGTTTTTTTTGTTGTATTGGAACAGTTCAATCCAGATTTAAAAAAAACAAGAAAGACTTCAATGGAAGATGATCTGAATCAGACTATACTGAGGCTTTAGTCTATCTAATAATTAAGTTGGAGGATATAAAGATATTAGATAGCAGTGTGACAATTTAAAGGTCATGAAGGGTTGAGAGGAAAGCTGGTAAGGGGAGCAACTATGTGCTACCTACATGTGTAAACTGATGTGGCATTTTCTTCAATAATGGTATGATGCATTTCAGTGGCAATGAAATTACACAACAGAAAGAGACCATGAAGAGACCATTGGAGTAGAAATGGGACACAGAGGTATGATGAAAGAAAATGAAGAGGAGTGATTTCAGATGATTGTCCAGTTACCATGAGGATTAAAAAAAACAACAGAACCAGGAGTATCATCCCTGACAGTGAAGTGGCAGTGAATGAGGAATGAAGATGAGGATCAAAGTCTATTGGCAGGTCAAGCAGGATAAACATAGATAGCCAACCTTTGTCACAGTTACTACTTTTGAACAGGCACTGCACATTTCACAAAAAAAAATTTACATGCATTCTTCCATTAAACTGCAGCTCGAGAGAACCAGTGTGCTCGATTCTTGTCCTCTTCACTGCTCCTGGCAAACAATGAATTCTCATTTTGTCAGAACTTAACACTAATAAAACTAACTTGACAAGAATGGTTTCAGCAATATAAAACTTTGGTTATGTGACATATTGAAGAAATGGGATTGCTTGCCTTGGAAAGATGAAGGCTGAGAGGAGATTCAATAGGGTCTTCAAAATCATGACCAAGCTAGAGAGAGTAGAGAGGGAGAGGTTGTTCCCCCTCATAAAAGGAGAAAGAACAAGGTGGCAGAGAATTCAAGTGATGCAAAATAAGCAAGGGTGATGCAATTGTTTCCACAAAGCGAGTATTTAGGGTTTGTGTTGGATTCAGGTTCAATTGAGGCTATCCAGAGGACATTTGATGATTTGGATAGAAATACGCTGCAGGGATTTGGGAAAAAAAGCAGGAGATTGGCACCAAGTAACAGAACCAGTGCAAACACAATGGGCTGAATGACCCTTTCTGCGCCACAACACTTCTGCAAACTTGATCCAAAACTCATTACCTCCTTCAGTTTCCCCTCCCTCTGACAACATTGGAGTTTAAAACAAAACATTAGCATCTTTTGACCACACTTGCATAATTTACCCAACTTTACACCCTTTAAATCCTGTTATCTCAACCAACAAACCAGATTATGCTTCAGTTGTACAGAGTATTGGATGAGACCATATCTTGAGTACATGTGCAATGGTGCTGTCTTTCTTTAGGGATATAAATGTATTGAAAGCAGTTTACTCGCTTGATCTTGGAATGTGTCGTTCTTGAACTGAGTAGTATGTCTTCTTTCCATTGCATTTTACAAGACTTGTCTGAAGTATAGAAGATCCTGAACATTGACAAAGTGGATATGGAAAAGATGTTGCCCTTTGTGGGTCAGTCCAAAAGCAGGGGGCACGGTTTTAAAATTCAGGCTTGCCCATTCAAGATAGAGATCAGAAGTTTTTTTTCTCTCAGAGGGTTAAGAGACTTTGGAAGACTCTGCCTCTGGTTACTGAATATTTATAAGACAGAGGGGTAAAAATTGTTCGGCAAGAGAATCAAAATTTAAGATGGACAGATGGGAATGTGCGACTCAAAGCTCAAAAAGATGACACATTATCTGACTAAATGACAGAGGAGGTTCCGGGGTTAAATGGCCTACTTCCATTACCACTTCATAGGTTTGTATTAACTGGTCATTGATCTTATTGCTATTCGTGGGACCTTCCTGTGTGCAAATTAATATCATTTTACTGCTGTGATGACATCTGTTAGTCTCACAAGACCATCAGTTTAATACACCAACAGCTAAATGTACAGCTTTCAAAGCTCGTGGCCCTAAATGCTGAAGATATGTTTCAAGCACCAAATAAATTCAAGCCTGGTCTGTTTGGAGACTTGAATTTCTCGAACTCCCATTTTCTCAATGTCCAAATGATCTATTCACTTTGCTTCCCAAACAGCACAATGGTCCCTCTCTCTTAATTGGGCAAGAAGGGAATTATTTCAAATGGCTTCCATTTGCTTAATGTGACAAGTGGGATGATTTGAAATCCACTTATTCAAACAAAGAAATTGTAATGAAAGAAAATGGCTAATTTGATTGTAACCAAAAAAAAATCCACATTCCAGCCTATTTGGAGGACGTGTCACCACCTTGTTTATCAGGAAATACACTTCATTTGAGTCTTGAGTGGGCAAACCATTATCTTTATGCAGGTTCCCAGTTCTCAATTCTCCCAAAACAGGAAACAACTTCTCCATATCTACCTACTCAAGACCCTTCAGGATTTAAAAGTTTCAATTAAGTTGCCTCTTATTCTTCGAAACTCAAATTGAACAAACCTAGCCTGTCCAACCTTTCTTCGAAAAGATAACCCACTCAGTCTGATATATTCTGATAAACATTCTCTTAACTGCTAGCAACACATTTACATCCTCCTTAAATAAGTTAACCAATTCAACATTCCAGAGGTGGTTTTATCAGTGCCCTGCATAATGAAGCATAACCTCCATGATTTTGTATTCAATTCTCCTTGCAATAAATGATACATTTGTATTAGCTTTCCTAACTGCCAACTGCACATGCATGCTAACCATCTCTGACTGCAGAAACCCAAATCCCTTCACAATCCCTCACCATTTTGATTGTTTTATCATTATTCTTCTGGCCAAACTAATCAACTGAATATTTTCCCACACTATATTCCATTTGTTACATAGTTGTCTACTCACTTAACCCATCACGGTGACTCAGTGGTTAGCACCACTGCCTCACAGCAGCAAGGACGTGGGGTTTGATTCCAGTCTTGTGTGACTGTCTGTGTACAGTTTGAACATTCTCCCCATGTCTGTGTGGGTTTCCTCCAAGTGATCCGGTTTCCTCCTGCAGTACAAAGCTGTGCAGACAAGGTGGATTGGTCAAGCTAAATTGCCCATAGCATCCAGGGATGCGCAAGCTAGGTGGGTTATCCCTGGGAAACGCAGGAATAGGGTACAGCAGTGGCTTTGGGTGGGATGCTCTTCGGAGGGTCCGTGTAGACTTGATGGGCTGAATGGCCTGCTTCTACAGTGTAGGATTTCTATGATACTTCCCCGGTCTGTAGTTTATTGTCTTGTTCCAACTTACTTGCTCATCCTTGTGCTGTCAGTAAATTTGACAACAATCATTTTGTCCTTACATTTGAGCTAATTTTATGAGTTGTAAACAACTAGGGTCCTGGCACCAATCCCTGAGACACACCATTTGTTACAGTTTGCTGATCTGAAATTCATGCTATTCTCTGCTTGTGACCCAGTTAATCTTCTTTCTACTCTCTTCACCATAAGCTTTTATTTTCCACAATAGTCTTTCATATATTTCATCAAATGCCTTCTAAGTCCAAGGACAAACCACCCATGCAAGTTTGCCCTTATTAACAGCATAAAGAACTCCAATAGACTGGCTAAACAATTCCCTTTCACAACATCTTGTTGACTCTGCCTGATTACCTTGAACTCATGGAACTGACCAGCTAAAACTTCTTTAACATCAACTGCAAAAACTTTCCTGGGACAGGCATAAAACTAACTGGTCTGTAATATCCTGTTTTCCTATCTCACTCCCATTTTGAGTGAAGGAGTTTCATTTGCTATCTTCATATCTACTAGGACTTTTCCCAAACCTTTCAGAAAATCAAAGCCAGTACATTAACTGTCTCATTAGACATCTGTAAGACCTGAAGACAAGCGGTATCTGTACTGTGCAGACAGTCTCCATCTGAACAATGCTGGGGCTGGACTCCTTGCAAGCTCTAGTTCAAGGGAAATAGATCTGAAACAAGATAGTGGAGAAAAGACATGACATTGTGGTCCACTGAAGAAGAGAGACAAGGCAAAAGATATTAATACAGGAAATGGTCAACAGATGGTAACAGGAAGGGACAGGGATTACAAATCTTAAAGTAAACCAACAGCTATGCCTTGAATTTGCAAAAAGGACAGAAGTCAACATTATCTGAACACACAAAACATTTGAAAAATCCAAATGAAGCAACAGTACAAACAGAAATAAATATGATCTGTAGCCAGTTTGGAGACACTGGTACAGAATGACATGGACTGGCACCTTATTCTTGAAAGGTATTAGCACAATAGAGATGGGTAACCTCAGTTCACAAAACCAGGATGTAGAAATGGTTTGGGCAGAATGGGGGTTAAGTGGCTTGTGGGAATGGTGTTCAAGTCTCCTTAAGAATCATCACAAGGGAGTGCATAAAGGAAGAAATAATGGGAGCAGAAGATTTTTACCTATATATCAACTGGATGTGTCAGGTGGGCAAAGGTGGCATAGATGAAGAGTTCATGGAATGATTTCCTCATAGTTTTTCAGAACAGCATGCTCTGGAGCCAACCAGAGGTTAGGCGATGCTGGATCTAGTTTTATACAACAGGAATGGTTGAATTAATGATTTCATAATGAAATTGTCTGAACGTAGCACTGACCATAACATTCTTGAATTCTCCATTATTTGACGGAGTAAGGAATAGGTGAGAGACAATATTTTTTTGAATGTAGATAAGGTCCATTATGTGGACACAAAAGCAGAGCTGGCTAAAATGAATTGGCAAACTCACCAGAGATCCTCAGAAAGCTCCTTCTAAACTCACAACTATATCCTTTGGAGAACAGAAACATATCTCTGCACGATGACTCCATGGTTAACACTGTTGCCTCACAACGTCAGGGACCCAGGTTCAATTCCAGACTTGGACGACTGTCTGTGTGGAGTTTGCACACTCTCCCTGTGATGACATGAGTTTCCACTGGGTGCTCCAGTTTCCTCCCACAGTCCAAAGAGATGCAGGTTAGGTGGATTAGCCATGAAAAATGCAAAGTTATAGGGATAGAGGAGTGAAGGTGGGCTATGGGAGGGATGCTGTTTGGAGGGTTGGTGTGGACTTAATGGCCTGCTTCCATACTGTAGGGATTCTATGATTCTAGGACTCTCTTGTACAGGATGCTTGGGGCCTCTTTTGAAGTATCATGGAGAGTCCTGGTCATCCAGCGATAGGAAGTATATTATTAGAGTGTGTGCAGAAAAAATTTACAACAATGTTACTAGGATTGCAGAGTTTGAGTTATGAAGGAGAAGTTCAATAAGTTGTAACTTTTTTCACTGCAGCGTTGGAGATTGAGGGGTGACAATGTACAGGTTTATAAAATCATAAAAAAAAAGGTACTTTCACGATGTCTGGGGACTTCAAAACGAGTGGGCATAATTTTAAGGTGAGAGGACAAAGACTTAAGATCGGAAGGGCTTTATCACAGAGGGTGGTGCACATTTGAATGAACTACGAGAGCGAATAGTGGATGCAGATACAGTAACAACATTCAAAAGAAATTTGGACAGGTATAAGAATAGGAAAGATTAAGAGGGATATGGGGCAAATGACACTAGCTTAGTTTGGGAAACTTGGTCAGCATGGACAAGTTGGATTGGAGGGTCTGTTTCCATGCTCTTGGTCTTTATCTAAAAGGACAAGGGCAGCAGATACACTGCAACACTATTACCGCCACATTCCTCGCCAAACCACTCATCATCCTGACTTGGAAACACAACAACAATCCTTCACTATCACTGGGTCAAAATCCTGAAATTCCCTCCATACAGGCATTCTGGGTCTAATGAAGACATTAAAGAAGCAGCTCAACCCCTCCTGCATTAGGGCAATTAAGGATGGGTAATAAATGTCAGCCAGCCAGTGTCACCCATGTCCCACAAGTGAATAAAAAATATTGTCCATAAGAGAACGATAGGCAGTGTAGACACAATCATAAAAATATATCAATAGATTGAGTCCATGGGCAAATTGTGGCTTAAATATAGTCAATTGCAAGGTCAAACAGTACTTTCGAATGGAGAAAAGATCAAAGCAGTGGGGGTGCAAAAAGACTTCAGAGTTCAGACACAAATCATTAATATGTCATGAGCAAGTATAGAAAATAATCAACAACACAATAGAATGTTGGCCTTGATGTTTAATATACTAGAATACATGAAGTCTTGATTCAGGAACAGCCCAAATAAACACCAGCATTCAGATCACCAGACTTTGTAGTGACAGAGAAATTTATCAGAATGACACCTATTCTTCAGGAATAAATTTCAAGGGAAGCTGCAAACCCTGGATTAAATAATTAGGGATGATGCCATTAAAACTTTGAATATATCAAATTAAACAGATAAGTCGAGCACAAAAGAAACTATTTCTTCTCATTGCGAAGTCAAACACAAGGGAGCAGAGTCAGAATTTAGAGGCCTTTCAGGAATCTAATTAGCAAAGGGGCAAAAGGTGATACAACTTCAGAACTTGCTTCCACATTGTCATAATTGCCTATAACACTTTATATCTGGCACACAAGCAATCAGCTGACTCTTGCACGTGGAATTTTGGGGTGGGGTCTTCTATGTTAAGCCAGACATGTCACTCACTCCTCAAAAGATAGAGGCGAACACTTGTTCCCTATCAGCCCCACTTTCACACAATTGCTAATGAAAATTAATCTCACCAACAGTTATCATCTTGCTCTTATTATGGTTTTAGCCTCCCCTACTCTGCAACACTCCACATTTCTCAACACCACTGCTATATTTTGCTTACTATCCCTCTTGCAAGATGTCAACATGTAAATTACACTAAGATCAATCAGGATTCTCCTGATTAGATGAAATCCTGGACTCAACTTACATCTTTGTTAACCAGCATTTCTAATGATCTTGCACTCTGCAAGTGCAGAGCATGTCAGATAACATGATATGTTAAGAATCATTTTAAATTAATGGTTTTTTTCTTTACCAAAGGTATTACGAAAGGGAAGCAGTCATATGGAGTTATTTATAGACACAAGACAAACAAAATGGCTTTCTCCTGTCCCAAGTTCATGTAATTGTAAATTAATCATGACCCAAATGGACATTCTTCATTTATTAGCCAAGGCAGTGATTGTTGTCCAATGAATGCACCAAGCCAGTTGGTGTAAAGTCAGAGATTCACAGCACACAAAAAGGTCTTCCCGCCCATCATATCCAAGCCAGTCAAAAACAACCACTCAAAGATTTTAATCATGTTTCCAGTACTTGACCCATAACCTTTTATGGTTTGGCCTCAAGTGCACATCGAAATCTTTCTTCGATATTCTGAAGATTTCTTCCTTAACGGCACTTGAGTTCGAGATTCCCACCACCTTCTGGGTGAAAAACTTTTCCTCACGTCTTCTAAACTTCCTACCCTTATTGAATCTTGCGTTTCCCGACTCATTCATTGCTCCAAAGGGAAAATAGCTTCCTGCCTATTCTACCTATGTCCCTCACAATTTAATGTATCAAAAATTATTTCTATCTCTCTTGTCTAAGGAAAACAACCTCAGTCTGTCCAACTTCTCTTCATCAGTGAAATTCAGACAAGATCTTGTTCAGTCTCCTCTTACCCTTTCCGGTGCCATTTCATCATTGCTGGAACATGGAATACAGAACTGCACCCAACACTCGAACTGTAGCATAACCCACACCTTACACAGCTTCAGCACAAACCCCCGTTCTGAGACTCTCTGCCTCTATGAATAAAGTCCTCAACGAACATTCACTCACCTCATTTTCAGCAGTGGTTGAGCTCTGACCAAAAACAGAAGTCATAAAAGTCTGAAGAACTGTTTCTATAACATTCACATACCTGCATTAGAAATTATAGATCCAACTAAATCAAGGAAATATTCAAGCATAATGCACACCTCCTGCAAGAATCACATTTACTTTCAATCATATTCCACTTTTCAAAAAGGGTGAGAAAGGAAAACCAGGGAATTACAAACCATTAGCCTAACATCTGTGGTGGGGAGAGTGATGAGGTCTACAATCAAGGATGGAGTCAATGAACACCTTGGAAGTTTTCAGTTAAGCAGAAAGAGCCAGCATAGATCATGACATGTTATATCTGACAAATCTCAGTGATTTTTTTTAAGAGATGGCTACAGTAGTGGACAGGAGAATCCGTATGAACTTTGCTTATATGGACTTCCAGAAGGCATTTGATAAAGTCCAACACAAAAGATTTATCTAAGGTAGAAGACCACAGCACTGAGAGGTCCAACACAGCTGGGAAATTGGTTGAGGGGTAGGTGACAGAAAGTAGGGATAATGGATAGGTACTCAAATCAGTAGGATGTGAATCATGAACTTGGGGCTCACTATTGCTGATCCAATAACACCACAGCACTGCCTTCCCTTGAATCAAGTTTATATTAACAATAAAAACACAAATTGCGAGAAAAGCTCAGCAGGTCTGGCAGCATCTGTGAAGAGCAATCAGAATTAATGTTTCGGGTCCAGTGACCCATCCTGATATTAAACCAATAGGTCTCTTAATGAGGATAATGGGGAAAAGCAATTATGGTCATTTACAGTGTAAAAGATTAAAAAGGTAGACATCTTGAAATAAAGGAATCCACATAAGTAATAGTTACTGATTTAAGACCACAACCAAATCTTGCCCATGGATACAATACCAAAACAGATGAATTGCATGTGGTTCCACATACCAGACTTATGATTTTCACCATAATTGAGTTGGCACACAAAATACTGAATAATAGGGTACAGCAGCATTCATTTAATAATTTAATGAGAAAGACAACTGACCCTGACAATGTTATCACAGATACCAACATGAATCACTTTGGTTTCCACAGTGAACAGAATTTGGGGACACTTTTACACAAGCAAGCAAGGGATCACAACACATCCAAGCAATCTGGATTTCTACAAGCTGACTCAGGATGATCCTGGTCAAAACTGAAACACCAAGTGCCAACACATAATGAGACTAAAACCTAGAAGAACGAACAATGGCTATAAAAACTGCTTTGCTCTGATTGCCATCTGTATGAAACAGAATAGAACTAACAGCTATGGTCACAACTCATGAGTTTAAGCTTGAGCGACTGTGGTTCCTTGCATTTTCAATTTAGACTTAGTAAAAGTATTTTATGCACACAATAGGGTCGATGGTTAATATTTAAGACAATTCATCATGGCAACAAAACAGACAGGCAAATCTGAGCATCTGAATGTCGAGTTAAACAGTACCTTTCCTCTGTTGGCATGAATAATAAACCCTCAAACATGTTGCTGAACCATCATAAAAACATGTATAAACATGCAGATTGCTATCTACAAAACAACAGAATGTAATGACCCCTGACTGACAAGACATGCTGCAGAGCTCTCTATTACTTCCGCAACACGAAGAGCAACACTTAACAACTGGAAGTCAATATGCATGCATCATTCCATTGCAGTGGAGGTGCTCCCACCCACATCTACTGCTGCTGACCTATTAAAATCTCCGTTCACAAGTTAAACAACTACAACAAATGTCAATCTCATCACAAAACATCAACTTCTATTTACACTACTGCTATGTCATTCCAATCCATGGTGCTAAGAACGTACCCTAGATACTTCCACATGTTGAAAGTAATTATATGCGGCAAATATATGTTTATAATGTACACGTTTATCAAAGTACCTCGGTTTCTGCAAACTATAACCCCCGATTACTTACAGAGTTGCATGCCGATGCTCGAATTTTGCACCACCTGTATCATCCTCTGGATCAGTCTCGCCCCCCGAGCTGCTCTCAGTGGCATCTGAATCGAAAGCCCTCTCCGAAGTCCTGAGTTTTGCAGTCACGCTGGACACCAGTTTCAGCAAACTCTCAGAAACAGCTCGACCTTTCACAAAACTAGAAAAAGTATCCTCACTTGGCGAAGATAGCAAACATTTGCTGCTCCCGCCAGATCGGAGGGAAGAGCTCGGACTGGAATAAGTATCTCCATTACCGCCTTTTGAATCCGTTCTTGGAAAACTTCTCAATAATGAAGAGCCAACCGGCAGGTCGTTGTTCCCGTGAAAAGTGCTTCTATGTTTATTATTACTGCTATTAAGAAATGTTTCAGTGAAAGAGGAAGAGAATTGTTTTAAACTGTGTTCCACCAAACCCGCCAGCTGCTGCTGGGCATGGCGCTCTACCTGTTTAGCTTGTACTACCTGCAACCGCTTGCACAATCGATGAGCCCTGCTCCTGATCTCAGCTTGTTTACCGATAACTAATAAACTCTGAGCACTCACCTCATCCTGACTAATACTATTATTGCGACTACCATTAGTATTACAATTGATACTATTACAGTTATTGTGGTGGTTAATAATGTCACCGAAAGTACTGTTTATTCTATCGATATGTTTTTTGATTTGATTATCAGTCCCCATACAATTTGGATTTATTTCGCCGGAGCGAGACTTAAGTGAACTTCCCGCGGGCTTGCTGGCATGAAATTCGGATCGACATCCGTAAGCGAGACCGGGGATTTTGCTGCTGCCTTTGGATAGTAGGCCGAGTTCGGAGGTGGCGGTGTTGCTGTTTTTCTGCAGCTGGGAGCAGCGGCTTTTATCCAGACTCCCCTTGCCAGACAAAGCCGAGTTCAACGAGATGGCGCCGTTACTCCGCTGAATACCGCAGCCACTCGACGCTTTGTTACTGCCGTTCACCAAGCCAGGCTCGCGGCTCAGACAAGGCACTTCTTTGGCCAGGCCGTTGCTGGCAGTGCTAGATATCGCGGCTTTGCCCCTTTTCTTGCCCTCGCCGACTGTAGTAGACAAAAATCCATCGGAATTCATTCTGTCCTGGCGCTTGCCGCAGAGCCTCGAGGCTTCCCTGTTTAGGCCGAGACCGGGGATTTCCGTAGAACTCACCCCCAGCTCCTGCGGCTCGCCGGCCAGGTGGTGACGATGGTACCGGCGGTGAGGAGAATGGTGGAAATGGTTGTGATGGTTGTGGTGGTTATAATTATTTGTCTCGGGCCCCTTGCCGTCTCCTCCTCGGTCGGCTACCGTGCACCTCTCGCCGCGGTGGTAAGACTGAGACTGGGGCTCGGGGCGCTGCCGTACTCTAGTCGGCCGGGCCAAAAACAGAGAGTCCATACGGTCGACCGAGAAATATAAAGGGCCGGCCACTTTATTATTTTTATTATTGTCCACCCCTTCGTCTAAAGTGCCATTTGTGGCCGAAGAGGAAGGTGGCGAGGACGCAGCTGAAGGGGGCGACGACGAAAGCAGCGGCAGTGGTGATGACGACACGGCCAAGTTGAATCCGTGTTGCTGCTGCCGCACTTCGCCAGCGCTTTCACTCACAGCCGGGGAAACCATTCGCTTCAAGCGGCCGGCGGCCATCTTGTTTTTTTTTCCACCTCTTCCCCTCCCCCACCCTCCCCTCTATAACTTACCACCCCTCCCCCATCCAAACCTTCTCAACCGCGCTAGCTTCTCCCCACCCCCACCCTAGCGCTCTCTCTTCCCACTCTCTTCCATCAAACGATTGCTCCCCTCCCCCTCCATCAATTTAAAATGGCGCTGCCTGTTGTGTACGGAAAAAAACGCGCGCACTAGCCATTCCAACGGACAGTGTGGGTCAAAGCAGACAGGCAAAAAAAAATGCACGAGATTTATAACGCAGTCATAGTTATTTCTTGCATCATTAACTTAAAACCGTTTTCTCCCTTTTCCCAACGCTGCTTTATTACCAAAAATACAGAGAAGATATTTCACAATCTGCACCGTAGAGTACTGGTAAAGATTTTTTTTTGTTTCATTGCATCGCTTTAATTAAAATTGACATGTGAACTTGGTTAAAGGTGATGGGAAAAGAAGTGTCATTTATAACAAGGTTGCCTACTACACAATATTTAATAATTACCATCCATAAAATTCACAGATATTTACACAGAATGAGGCGTATTCAACCACTATTTATTAAGTGCGGTGATGGTAGATCCTGTTTGAGTAGTTTCCTTCACGGCCCAACGATCAGGCTTACAGTTAGGAAGAGAGACGACATAACTTCTCATTATTGTCAACTGAAAAGGTTACAAGGAACCAGCAGCAAACAAAAGATAATGAAACTTTATGTCGCATTCCTGCAGCACTTTCTATTAAATTGTATTAGATTATTAAGCTAAATTAGAAGATGACAAGATACTTCAGACAATATTTTATAAGAAATAAAAACATTTAAAGTTGATAACCAAAATCGTGAGGGTCCTGAAAGAAGAAAATAGGGAAGCGGGAAAGGAAAGGAATTAGAAAGAAGGCAACTGAAAACGCCTTCATTTAATTCGGAATGCTCACAAGGTCAGAACTGAACGAGTGCAAATGGGCCAAAAGAAAGAAACCAGTTCAAAAATAGGAAAACATTAGACAGTTGTACGATTTCAAAACAAATGTTGGAACCTTTATGAATCTAATCATCCTTTGATAACTACGTTAGGTACAGGTGAAGAGGGGAATGGGATTAAGTGTGAATTAATGCAGTTTGAATGACTAAGCTGATTTAAAGTACAATTCCTGACTGCAGTTCGAAGTGGTCTGACCCTTATTTTGAGACTGTCCACTGATCTTAGATATCCCAACTAGGAAAAATGTTCTTCCTGCATGTACCTGATCAATCCCCATGAATGTTTCAACATGACCACCAATAAATCTTCCAGAGAAAACAGAGGGCCACTTTATCTAATCTTTCTTCAGAGGATAAGTTCCTCCATCCCAAAATTAGTTTGGTGAACCTCAATTGCGCTCCCTGTGCAGCACATTTCTCGATGCTTGGGTACAGAGACCTAAACCACACAATACTGGGGTGGTCTTTCCCCAAGGCTTTAGAAAATTGCAGGGAGACATCTCAACACCTGTAGTCATGTAATAAATGTGTCATAATTTGTCCAAACAGTATGGATTAAAGTAACAAGAATAGATAGACAATTTTCCAGACTTTTCTGACAAAATAATAGTATCCGACTTCTTGCTCAGAAGATTCAGCTTAAAGTCCCAACAGCTACTGAAATATGTCCTACGGTCCTTATTGTTTTTTTCTTTTCTTCAGACCTGTGGTTCATACACAGTAGTGACATCCATAACTAGACATCAGCGTGTCAGCATACAGATTGGTATACCCTTTGTAGAGCAATGCAATTTACAGAAAAGTCACATGCATCATGTTGTATCTGAACAGCCTGTTCAAATTTGCCTTAATTGCGCACAGGACCCAAACATTTGGCCACACCCCCACCCCCACCATGTTCCTTTGAAATTCAATATTTCCCAGTATTTTAACAAATACACTATGTTTTTCCTAGAGTGGGTAACCTCTCATTTCTCCAAATTGCATTTTGTGTTCCAGCTTTTTGGCCATTCACTTCACCTCTCCAGATCCCTTTAAAAGTATCTTTGCATCCACTTCACAGCTGAGACTTCCACCTAGTTTTGTGTCATCTACAAACTTGGAATTATTACACTGCATCCTCACAGATAAATCATTGAAATACATTGTGACTAGATGGGACCCAGGCACTGACCCTTGCTGTAATCTACACGTCATAGCATGCCAGCCTGAAAATAATCCCTGTATTCTAATGTTTTTTGACCAATAACCAGTTCTTGTTCGATGCCATTATATAAAGCCCAGGCACTCTATTTTCCGTGTGGGACCTTACCAAATAACACATCCACCAGTTTTGTTATTGATTCAACTCATTAGATCCTCCAAAAAGATTCAGGCTTTGCCAAACACTAATGCTAGTGAATAATCTAGCATTCAGACATCTCAATTCTTTTTTAAAGTATGTTCCATCAACTCTGTTCTAGGGCACATTCTTCACTTTGCATTCTTGTCTCTTCCAGCCATCTATTTTTACTTTGACAGACTATCATTACATCAATTGCTATCTTCATCTGTTGTCTTGCCATTTACTCAATCTTGCCAAATAGTATCCCTTCCCCCTCCATTTCCCTAATTCTGTCCCAATATAAATTACGTAAAATATTTTCCTCGTCTCACTGTCTACATGGACTGTCACAATTGGTTCCTCCCTCTTCTCACATCAAATTAGTCTGACCCTAAGCAGATATACTGAAACCTGGTGGAGAAAATCTCCTGTTCCTTGGATGCTGCCTGACCTGCTGCGCTTTTCCAGCAACACATTTTCATACTGAAACCTGGCAACAGGCAGGCAACACAGCCTTCTGGTTTCACAGTCTCGGTTGCACAGAATGATGTCACTTGCCCTAACTATTCTGTCCCTTGCTGCCACTAAATTCCTTTCAACTCCTCCTCTTCCCAGTGCACCCCAAATACCCCACACCTAATGGTATCCCATAGTCAAATCAATTTGTTACATCATAGCTGCTCTTGTCATTGAAAGTAAGAATTTCAAACCCATTGGATAATTCTAAGGGCTCAAGGCTCCTCCATTGCCATGTTTTTGTTTCACTCTCCTGTCCAACTTGCAATTATATCATCACGTCCCTGACCACTGATCAAATCAGACCATAGGATTTATCCTAGGATTGTCTGGGAAGCCAGGGAGGAGATTGCCGAGCCTTTGGCTTTGATCTTTATGTCATCATTGTCGACAGGAATAGTGCCAGAAGACTGGAGGATAGCAAATGTTGTTCCCTTGTTCAAGAAGTGGAGTAGAGACAACCTTATAGTCCTGGGAGCCTTACTTTGGTTGTGGGTAAAGTATTAGAAAGAGTTTATCAAGATCTAGGTATGAATAAGTTGATTAGGGATAGTCAACAGTTTTGTGAGGGGTAGATTGTGCCTCACAAACCTTAGCGTTAATTGAGAAGGTGACCAAGCAGGTGGATGAGGGTAAAGCGGTTGATGTGGTGTACAGCAAGGCATTTGATAAGGTTCCCCCAATTGCGCAAAATATGGAGGCATGGGATAGAAGGTGATTTAGCAGTTTGGCGAGCTGGAAGACAACAAAGGGTGGTGGCTGATGGGAAATGTTCCCCCTGGAGTTCAGTTTCTAATAGTGTACTGCAAGGATCTGTTTTGGGTCCACTGTCATTTGTCATCCAGGTCGATAGGGTTGTTAAGCAGGCATAAGGTGTGTTAGCTTTTATTGATAGAGGCACTGAGTTTCAGAACCATGAGGTCATGCTGCAGCTGCACAAAACTCTGCAGCCATACTTGGAATATTGCGTACAGTTCTGGTTACCGCATTATAGGAAGGATGTGGAAGCTTTGGAAAGGGTTCAGAGAAGATTTACTTGGAGGTTGCCTGTTATGGAGGGAAGGTCTTGCAAGGAAAGGCTGAGGGACTTAAGGCTGTTTTCATATGAGAGAAGTTTGAGAGGTGACTTAATTGAGACATAAGATAATCAGTGGGTTCCTCAGAGCCTTTTTCCTCAGATGGCGATGGCTAGCAGGAGGGAGAGCGCTTTAAACAGAAGGGTGATAGATGTAGGACAGACGTCAGAGGTAGTTCCTTGACTCGGTTGTAGGGACGTGGAACACACTGCCTTCAACAGTAGTTTAAAGGGCATTTAAATGAGAATTGATTAGATTAGATTCCCTACAGTATGGAAACAGGCCCTTCCGCCCACCCAGTCCACACTGACCCTCCGAAGAGCAACCCACCCAGACCCATTTTCCCTCTGACTAATGCACCTAACACTATGGCCAATTCACCTGACCTGCACATCTTTGGACTGTGGGAGGAAACCCACACAGACACTGGGAGAATGTGCTAACTCCACACAGAGTCGCCAGAGGCTGGAATCGCTCCTGGGACCCTGGTGTTGTGAGGAAGCAGTGCTAACCACTGAGCCACCGTGCCACAGGTGGGGCAAAGACAGTTTGCTTTTAGCAAGGGTGATAATTCCTCAGAGGAATGCAGCAAAAGAAGCCAAGTCTCTGGCACAATGTGTGGTTCGGCAGTACTTGGATTCATGGCACAGCCTGTTCCTCAGCAGTATGTGAAGCTGGCTGGGGTGGGGACTGCTGCAGAGGAAAGAGTGGAAACCAAATAGTGGAATGGTTGGAACAGATAGATGTTTTTGCTGTCATGGAAGTGACTCCACCAGAATGAAGGATGTCACTGAAGGGTTACAAGCTGTTGTTGGAAGAGGGATAGCATGGTCCAGATTGGTACCAATGACATAGACAGAAAGAAAATGGGGCTCCAGAAGCAGTTTCTGGGGCATTAGGACCTTTTCAAGGAGAATAAGTCACAGCTTAGCAGTTCCAGGATAAATGAACTGAGGGAAATTTGCATGTGCTGTTGGAGCAGGTTGGAATTCTATTCTTGGGAGGGTGACAAACAGAGAATTCAGATGAAGGAAAAATCATTATGGTGGAGCATTCCGAAGAAGAATCATTATCAGACTTGAAACATGAACTCTCTCTCTCTCTCCACAGATGTGCCAGACCTGCTGTGTTTCTTAAGCACTTCATATTTATTTCAGATCAATTATTTTGTATTATTAAAATATTGGGACGAGTTTATTACATAACACAAAGCAGTGTGACATCAGGCATGGTATAAATTAAGAATGTAGCAGTTCATGTAGTAAGGGAAATGCAGTAATTATTAGTGATTTCAAATACATAATACACAAAAAATGTATACACACACACACAGGGTAAATCTCATGAGCACGAACACTGTACAGAGTGAATTCTTGAATGGTTTTCCAGAGCATGTTGAGGAGCCAGCATCGAACAGGAACAGGCTATTTTTGGTTGAATATTATGCAATGAGAAAAAGATCATTAGTAATCTTGCCGTAAGGTAGCCTTTTATAAAGGGTTATTATAATTAAGAGAATGTTCTCAAAATGTAATGAACAAGCTCATATCAAGGGTCTTATTTCTAAACAAAGGAAGCCATGAAGTTACAAGGAACAAATTAGCTGTGGAGGACTGGGAAAATGCATCAACAGGTACGACAGTCTAAAGCCATAGCTACTATTTTACATGGTGACAAATTTGGCACTCTGGATAAGTACACTCAAATAGACAAGTAGTGGACAAATTAATCGGGCTGAAAATTGAAATTACCAGGACCTTATGAGGTGAGTCTCAGAATGCTACGAGAAAGATAGATATCATAACAAATCATCTATCAAAATTCTGTAGATTTTGGAATGGCCCAGTACTTAAGGGGGGCACAGAAAATAATCAACAGTCAGCCTAACATCAGCAAGGAATTATTGTAAGGTTTGATGGAGGATATAATAGTTCAATGTGAACAAAAATTCATGGGAATGAGTCGATGTGCATTCATGCAAAGGAAATAACACTTGATAAATGTGTTGTTAGCAGACTAGACAAGGAGTCACCTATGGATATGGCTTATTTGAATTTTCACAAAATTTCTGAGAAGTCTGCTTCTCAACAAAATTTGGGCACATGGGATAATAACATGCTTGTATGGATTGGGTAACAGTAAGTAAGTGAAAGTAGGATATCAACAAGATATGGTTGGCAGGCCTTTACTCGTGGGATACTGCAAGGATGAGTGCTTGGACCCCAACAGTTCAAAATCTATCAATAATTTGCACTCAGACATCAAATGTAATTTTGCAATTGTTGGAGATTACCAAATTTCATTGTCTTTGAGAGGATGCAGAGGCTTCAGGGAGATTTGGAGATGCTGAATTTGTAGGCAAGAACATGGCAAATGGAATACAGTGTGAGGTTATTCACTTCGGTCAAGGGAGCAGTGTAGTTCTGAAAATGGAGAGGAGTTGGGAAGTGTTCATGGATCAAGGCAAGAGTGTGTCTTGGTTCATAGGTCACTGAAGGTCAACATACAGGTGCAACAAGCAATTGGGAAGGAAAATGGTATGCTGGCTTTCATAACAAGAGGATGTTAGACAGGAGAAAAGAAGTTTGGTTCAGTCATACGGAACCTTGATGAGGCTACTCTGGAGTAGTCTATGCAGTCATGATCCTTTTGCCAAAGGAAGGAGGGACTTGCAGTACAGAGTGTGTAGCAGATATTCCGTGAACTAATACGGAGATTATGGGACTGTTCTGAGGAGTGATGAAGGAAACAGAGCTTACATTCGCTGGAGGTTCAAACAGTGAGACGTGACCTCATCAAAGTGCACAAAATTCTTACATGAGCACACAGGTATTTTCCTGGTGATCAAAAAAAATTCAAATATATTTACAGCAGTTTCTTTGTCTCGCAATACATCAAAATGTGCAAAATTCTTGCAAGATGTGACCAGTTTTGGAGGGGGAGGGTGTTGGAATTATGTCTAGAGCTAGGTACACAAGCTTAGAAGAACAACAAACCATTTAGCTCCAAGATGAGATGGAATTTCTTTAGAGTAATCCATTCTTGGAATTCTCTACCAGAGGGCTGAGGAAGCTCAGAGTATGATTAAAACAGAGTTTGATAGATTCCTAGATATTAACAAGATAAACGGATATGGGGTTAACATGTTCAGAGATCAAGCGATGAAAGATCACATTTTCTTTTTGATCTATAAAACTGAAATGGATGTTGCTCTGCTAAAACTGATTTCAGGAAAGTTTGCATCGTGAAAATTAAATGTGGCATATTTCAGAATTGTACAATACAATCTTGCCTCTCGAATCAACATGAGGGAGCATTTAAGAACGAGTAGCATCAAGAATCTCAAGTGAAGAAAATTCTGCCTGACAACATCCAGAACTGACAGACAGAAAACACCCATCTCCCTCTTCATACGGGTAAAAGAAGAATGAAGAAATCATTCTAAAACCAGAGGTTGAGGTTCACTCAACCAAATTGTAGGATAACTGTCACCCTGTAGACAGGATGTCACCATTGCAAAATCAAAAGATCCAGTAGAAAATAGCTTTCCATCTTGTGGCCTGCATTTTCGATCCTCAGGATTTTGTTTACTATGTATTTATTCCTTGTTCCACCCAGAATGTGTGTTATAATGTCTTTTGTCTAAATATGTTTGCATTTGGGAATATTGAAGGGGTATACTAAGTTGAAGAAATTAGAAACTTTAACAACAGCAGTGAAAGAAAAAGATTAAGTGTGTTGTAATTCATGAATTTTTTTTTACCCGATCACTGAAGAAAAGAATTGCTTTTGTCTCGAGTAGCAGTCAGCCCAATTGGTTATTTTTGGTGGTCTCCTTACGATTTTATCTCATTGTAAATTGAGAGTTTAGAAACATGAGTGTACAATTATTGGCACACACCACCACTAGGAGAAAGTGAGGGCTGCAGATGCTGGAGATCAGAGCTGAAAATGTGTTGCTGGAAAAGCGCAGCAGGTCAGGCAGCATCCAAGGAACTGGAAATTCGCCTGATGACCTGCTGCGCTTTTCCAGCAACACATTTTCAGGACACACCACCACTAGAATGGCGGAGCAGGTTTGAGGTGCTGATTATCCCATTCCAGTTCTTAAGTTCCTAAACACTATTCCAACAAGCATTGGTCTCATTTTCAGCACCAACAGGCTTTCTCACCCACCCAAGACTTCAAGTCATTTGAAGGCTTTGAGCAGAATAATGAATAAATGTCATTCTTTTCAACCTCCATAACAAAATTTTATTACTACTCCCATCATCCTCCCTTTCCACTATGTTGATAAAAATGACTGAGTAAATACTGAAGTCTGACCTAAAGTGGATTTTCAACACAAAATCCTCTCCAGCACAAGGACCACCAACATAAGCTGCTTCTGTGATTGTCTCAATTGAGAGAACGCCAATACTCTCATTCGAGCCTTTGTTAAATGCAAATGGACCAAATTTCAATGTTTTCTCTGGACAGGAGTAGATCCTCCATTGACTAAAAACTTGTATCCAGAAGTCGAATAGCCTAAAATCATCCTGAATCAAGCCCAGATCATCAATTGCTGACTTATACCGGCTCTCGGATCTATACAGTTCAAATTTAAACTTCTCATCCTCATGTTAAAATTCCTCAGGCTTACTCTCACCTGAGAATCAGAGAAGCAGTACAGGACTGATTCAATGACAAATCCAGAGACATGAATTAAATTCCATGAGACACAAGGTGAAATTCTGCCAGTGCAAAGAAATTTAAAACAACTAAGTATGTATGGAATAAAAACACCAGCATCAGTAATGAGGACCATAAAATTACTGCATGGTCACAAACATCCAATCTGCTGCCATGAATACCTTTTCAACGATGTCTGACTATATATGACTCCAGAGCTGAAAATGTGTTGCTGGAAAAGCGCAGCAGGTCAGGCAGCATCCAAGGAACAGGAAATTCGACATTTCGGGCATAAGCCCTTCTTCAGGCATAAGCCCTGATTCCTGAAGAAGGGCTCATGCCCGAAACGTCGGATCTCCTGTTCCTTGGATGCTGCCTGACCTACTGCGCTTTTCCAGCAACGTATTTTCAGCTCTGATCTCCGGCATCTGCAGACCTCACTTTCTCCTCCTATATATGACTCCAGACCCATTTCAGCATGCTGGTCTCTCAAGTGGACTATGAATTGACCTTATAAACTTCAAGGCTGTATTCAAGAAGCTGGTGCACCACTACATTCAAATACAACTGGTGTGTGCTGTGATTTCTGATTTTGCCAGTATTGCACGCATCCTATAAATGATTTGAAAACAGCATTAATATGAACACTTTTACAATCCACAAAACCTCAACTCCCACTTTAATCAGTTGTGCATTTGGACTCTTCTCACCACTGACTACTTTGCTTCCAATGTTTGGTCCCCATGATTTTTCCTGAACTACAACTACTGCTTAAAGTCCCCTGTTTTACATAAACTTTTGATAATTTTCATGGTTTGACTTTTATTTTTAAAAAGAGTTCAGGCAAATGTTGACCAAGACAAAAGCAAGTACTATAGTAACAGGAGAAGGACCGGGTAGTCATCAGAGGCTTGGAGACTTGTGAAGGAAGAGATTTATCACAATGTATTATTTCAGCTACCCAAAGAAAATGCAATAGGTAAGGCCCTTTGATATGGTCATAGTTAGATGACTGGAGAACACAATCAGCGAGAGAAGTTTGCAGTTTGGAGTGGGGTGGGGCAGAGAGAAGAGCTGACGAAAGATTCAGATTTACCTGTGTTTCTGGGTGGAAAAAATTCCATTAGGGAAAATAAGGGGGTCAGAATTTGATTGGCTAACCTTTGGAGTGTTTTCAAGTCATGATGAAGCTTACACAAGAAATGGGGTAGTGGCTATGTAACAGATATTTCAGTTGATTTTCCAACCCCCACCAAAAGCAAATGATTGCTAACTCCCTGCTCTTTTAAATGAATTTAAACAGATGTGGATTTCTTTTTCCAAATTCTGGTGGTGAGAAAGGGGCAGGTACACTATTAAGGAATTGAATAATCTAAATCAGCAACAAAAACTGAAGTTGCTGGGAAAGCTCAGCAGGTCTGGTAGCATCTGTTAAGAGAAATCAGAGTTAATGTACAGGTCTGGTGAGCGTTCCTCAGAACTGAGGAACCATTCTAAGGAAAGGTCAACAGACCGGAAACATTAACTCTGATATCTCTTCACAGATGCTACGAGAGTTGCTGAGCTTTTCCAGCAATTTCTTTTTTATACATATTTATAGCATTCGCAGTTCTTTTGGCTTTTATCAAAATAAGCAGTTCATCTTGTAACCAACCAGCAGCTGCTGCCGAAAACCGGATATTGACTAAAATGAAAAGATCCATTGATGAAAGCAAGTCTCGAGAAAGGACTGGGAGTCAGACTCTGCTACTCCCAGTGACTGGAAACTTGAGTGTTCACAGTCTCTCCTACAGTTCCTATTCATGTGGCAGAGCTTGTCACACCACTACGACCTTACAAATAAGTGACTGTCAACATGTGGCTGCACAAGCAAAAGGCTAAGAAGAATTTGCTTGATTTAATTCAGGAGCTCCAGAAGACACAAACTCAATTATTTGTGGGGACACACACACTTCAAGAGCCACATGACAAGTGAATATCAGGAAAGCCCCAATTAAAATAAAGTCTCAAGCACCAGTATAAAATTAAGATCTCGTAAATATTGGAAATAAAATCTAGGGAGGTGAGGTGGCATTTGGGAATTTATAATAAATTTCAGAGTTTCCCTTGCTGAGTCAATAAATTCGTAAAAGCCAATGAGACCCAACAAAAATGCTGAAGGCTTGGGCCTGACTTGTGTTGACTTAGTTACCCTCATACAAGGATGGGGAAAGGAGCGCTTCAAATGGCAAATGTTGAAGAACAGAAAAATAAAACATCTCAAGGGTGTCAGTGTTGACCTTAGAGCTGGCACCTCTAGTTCTCTCAATCAATTAGCATGCCAACACAAAAACTTGCCCAGAAAATATCGCAAAATCTGAAATACAACTTCAAACAAATGTACAGGGTTTGTTTGACAAAGTTTGGAACTCCAGTAACAGTTTTCATTTAAAGCATGAACCAGTTTTTAAATTCATATGCTGTAGTCATGCATTGTCTGGATTATATTATGAGTTTTCTGAAACTTGTTCCCTTTATTTGCTTCTCTTATGGCCATATGGAGCTGTGTTTTAATAACAAACTGGATTATAATAGAATAAAAACTCCAGACATAACCCATAAAGAGGAGAAAATTTAATAATTTATGAAGGTGGGATGGAAAACAAGCTGTTTATCATGTGATCAAGCCAATAAAAGGAGGAGAGTCTCCAGAACTGCTGTGATTACTCTGAAGCTCGGCAACAATGGACTTCACAACATTTTGTCCTTGCATGAATTCACATTTAAGTACACTGCCATCGTTGATTTCTGAACATGGCAACAGGTATTTTTTCTCCAGCATACTGGGCCAATTAGAAACAGAAAATAGGAACAGGATTAGGCCATTTGGATCTTCAAGTCTGCTCTGCTATTCAGTGCAATCATGCCTGAGATTCTAACTCACAATACTGTTCCTCCTCTCTCCACATAACCCTTTAGTCCCAAGAACTACATCTCGCTCCTTCTTGCCAATAATATTTTGACCTCAACTACTTCATGTGACAGAGAATTCCATAAACTCATCATACTTTAGTGAAAATATTTCTCCTCAGCTCAGCCCTAGATGGTTTACCCATATCCTTGGATGGTGATCCCAATTTTGGACTCCCTGGTCATCAAGAAGATCCTTCCTACGTCTACACAGTGCAGTCTCTTAGAATATTCTAGGTTTCAATGGAGATTCCCCAGTCCCTGGCCTCAATCTTTGAACCACAGTGAATATAAACTTAAGTGATCCCTGTCTCTTTGTACATCCTGCCAGCCCAGGAATCAGTGTGGCAAATCTTTGTTGCACTCCCTCCATAGCAAGACTATCCTTCGTCCTAAGAAAACCAAATTGGCATACAATTCTCCAGGTGTGGTCTCAACAAGGCTCTGTACAATTGCAGCAAGAAATTCCGACTCCTCTACTCGAATTATTTCACTGGCAGCCAACGTAAGTTTTGCCTACTTCTCCGACATGCTAACACTTAACAGCAACTGGTGTACAAGGACCCCCAGATCTTGTTGCATCTGTTCCTTTCATAATCTATTTAAGATAACAACCTTCTTCTTCTTTTTGCTACTCAAGTGGTAACCTAATTTCTCCACATAATAATTCATTGGCCAAGCATTTGCTTACATACTTGTCCAAGTCACAGTGAAGCACCTCTGCATCATTTTCACACTTCACCTGCCTAGCTTTGTGTCACCTGCAAACCTCAAGATTACAATTAGTTCTATTATCTCAAATCACTAATACATATTTTGATCAACTGGGATGCAAGCACCAATTTTTGCAGTACTCTACTCGTCACCGGCTGCAACCTGGAAAATGACCTGTTTGTTCATACTGCGTCTTGTCTCTATCCATGTCAATACACTACCCCAATCCCACATGCTTTCATTTTGTGTTACTCTCTTATGTGGGACCCTAACAAAAGCCTTCTGAAAGTTTAAGTCAACCATATCTACTGCTGCCCCTTCATCAAGTCTATTGTTATTGAAACCCATCATGGTCAACTATTTGTAACATCAATTAGTGGGGTGAGGAATAAAGTTTTCCATTCTGAGGTGCACCTTTCCTATGACAGAATAAGTTGAAGCAGTTTGAATGGGACCGTGGCATCAAGACCACATGTAGTGTCCAAAATAGCTGCCTTATCTCAGCAAGATGGCCGACAAATGCAAGCCACATTGATAAGGCCAGTGTCACTCCTGAAGTTGCCAATTTTTCTTCATTTCTCATTTTCCTGAGAAGGTGGACCCTTTCCCAACTGCCCCAGTATGAGTTTGATTCAAATAAGTGCCTTGCCTCCATCATTTAAGTCAGCACCTGCATGCTTACTTTCAGCGACTGGTGTACAAGCACACACAGGTGTCATTGTACCTCTTTTACTAATCTATCCTCAGTTCTGAGGAAGGATCACTGGACTCGAAACATTGAATCTGTTTTCTCTCCATTGATACCTGTTGTTAAATTATTCCAGCAATTTCTGGATTTTTGTCTGTTTCACATTTGCCACCGAGTTTGGCGTCACCTGCAAACCTGGGAGATATTACAGTTTGTTCCCTCATCTCAATTAAAAACATATAAAAGAGTAAATAACCAGAATCCAAGCACTAATCCCCACTGGTATCTGCACTTCTTTGTTTTACTCTTTCAGTGGAATTCAGCTACTTTCCAATTTTAAAACAAATGTGGTACTGTTATCTGAAGTAACAGGAATTTTGTGGAATCCAAGTTAAGCAATATCTGCTGCACAGTACAACTGATCTCTAACCAACTAACATTCACTTTTTTATTGTGTCTACCACCTAGAATTGGACTCATTAGTTCACCTGGTTCCTTCTGAAATAAGCAATTCAAAAAGAACCAGCAAGATGTGACAGCATTTCTGAAGTGTTTTAGAACTCAGAACATCTAATGAGCACCAATGTGACATGGAACAAATTTCCAGAATGTACACACAATGGTTTGTGGAGCAGCATGTCAAGGAACCAACTTCAGTACAGTTTTGTTAGGTAGAATATTCTGCAGCAGTTAAGGCTAATAAATAATCTTGCCAAATCATCCTTTCATAAGACTGACCATACTCAGTTTATTTTTCATTATGTTTGAAAACAATTTGGTTCAATCTGGTACTCCGGTCTTAAATCCAAACAAAGACATTAATGAAGGTGTGAGGATAAAATTGGCAGTTGAGGATCAGAAAATGCATTAAACAGTAGGACGAAAGACAGATAATGGAGGAGATTAAATTCTTGAATGTAGCCAAGTTGTAGAATTCTTAACCACAAAGGGCTGTAAAGGCTGTGTTATTCAGTGTTTTGAAGGCTAAGATCGACAGATTTTTAATCAGAAAGTGAATCAAGCATTTTGTGGAAAGGCATTCAAGTGGTGGTGATAATTATCAGATCAGCTGTGATCTCATTGAATGGTAGAGCAAATGCTATGGGCTGAACAGCCTACTTATTTGACATCTAAAAAAGGTCTTACAAAACTCTTTTATCCCAAGAATCAGTCGATAGGATCTTCTGTGAATTGCTTCCAATTTAAGTATATACGTCCTTCATAAAAGGGGAGGAAAAGTCATCTCAGTCTGATCCAAACAATTACCCTGCAAACTGGTCACAAGATTTCCCTTGTTAATGTTGTAATTCCCCAAACAAGGCCAACATTTTGTTTGCCTTGCACATGACTTCATGTACCTGCAGGCTGACATTTTTGTGATTAATTTACAAGGCCATCCATATAGAGGCAAACATTGATTAGAGATTATCAGTATGACTGTGTGCATGGGAAATGACATTGTGTCCATGGACTTCAGTAAAGCCACATCATAGACTGATTAGTGAAGTTAGATCACATGGGATTCAGGGAGAACTTACCAATTGAATACAAAATTGGTTTGACGGTAGGAGACAGGGTGGTGGCAGAAGATTGCTTTTTGGACTGGAAGCCTGTGACTCGCAGTATTCCACAGGGGTACAGGTTTTTCATTTACACTCAAGGGCAATTATGGATGGGCAATAAATGCTGGATCAGTCAGCAATGCCCATAAAAACTAATTTAAAAAATATAAATGATTATGTTAAATACTTAAATTTGCAGGATGACACCAAATTGGAGGGGAGGTAAATGTGGTTATCTAAGCTTTAAGGAATCTTGATCAATTGGGTCAATGGACTGAGGAATGACAGATGGAGTTTGATTTGGTAATCCAACAAGAACAGGATTGAGAAAATTTATGGTAGGGCTCTGGGTAGTGTTTCAGATCAGATACACTACGTGGTCCTAGTTGGGAAATCATGATGAGATTGTACAGTTGTGGTTTCCCTGTTACAAGAAGGATATTATTAAATTGGAGACAGTTCAAAGATTTATCAGGAAGTTGCCAGGACTGGAGGCTTTGAGCTCCAAGAAAATTATGAAGGGCATAGATCAGGTGAATAGCAAGGGTGGAGGAGTCGAAAACTAGAAAGACGACTGAAAGGGAAAGGAGGAACAAGGTATTCACAGTGAGGGGGTTTGTGTAGAATGAACTGCCAGAGCAAGTGGTGGATTCAGGTACAGTTACAACATTTGGATAGGTACATGAGAAGGAGGGAAGGTTGAGGGATATTGTAATGTTAAAGATTAATATCTAGAGAGAGAGATTCCCATTTAATATTAAAAAGGTTAAACTGCACTAAGTTAACATTCTGGAAGTGGGTGGGAACAACAGGAATGCCAATGACTCCCACTCCAATTAGACAGTCCTTTGCTCCTACTCCCCCTTCTTTTATCAAATTAAATGATCATTCAGAAACGCTTTCATCAGCCATACCCTGAAGCTCAGACTGGGGAATATTGTCTTGGGGAATTGCTGAATCAGGAAATGGTCTGCATTATGATTCCCCAGGATTAGGGTATTTACATTATCTCAGAGGATGATCTCATTCTCCCATTATACCTGTATGTAACTGAGAGAGAGTAGCTGGAGATTGTATTAAGTGGCATATGACTATGGGGAGTGGTCAGAGCACCTGCAAACATTGTATCGATTACAGTGGTGCTGGAAAAGCACAGCAGGTCAGGCAGCATCTGAGGAGCAGGAAAATTGTTCATTCCTGATGAAGGGCTTTTACCTGAAACGTCGATTTTCCTGCTCCTTGGATGTAGCCTGACCTGCTGTGCTTTTCCAGCACCGCTCTGATCTTCAGCATCTGCAGTCCTCACTTTTGCTTGCTGTGAGCATTGCCAACTGACCTGTGTCCAGGGGACGTGTTTTCTTTGTTCAGTGCCTCACTTTGACTCAACCTCACATACCTTGGGGTGGGGTGGGGGGAGGGGATGGTTCAAATGGAGTCACCTAGCTTGTACAAGCTTTACTAAACTAACTGTTTGCAGAAGTTGGTGTGTGCCAATTGCATCTCATGTGTGAAACCTTGGGAAACGAACCAAACAATATGGGCCAAACGCAGCCAAGTGGGATTAGTGTGGCTTGGGAAACTTGTTTGGCATGGATGAGTTAGACCTAAAAGGTCTGTTTCCATGCTGTATGACTGTGACTAGGTCCCACTTGCCCCAGAATCAGGCCTAATCTCCTGATAATCGAAAAATCTCCTTGCTATACAATTCCCAGCTGCATGTTCATTTACTCAATCATATTTCTATACTGACTGGAATGTGGCACTGGGAGTAATTCTGAGATTACTGCCTCGGGATGCTGCTTTTCAATCCTTTTCTTTGCTCTGAACTCTGCTTTCATTACCTCATCTCTTTTTCTACCAATGTCATTGACATCAATATGGACAACAATCACTGGCTGTTCATTGTCCCCTAAACAACATCTAGTTACTTGGTGACATCTTAACTCTGGAACCAGGGACACTATAAAACATTCTGGGGGCTCTCCTCAAGCCCCCAAAACGCATCCACCCATACTATTTCCCTTCTGTTCTTTTTATCCTAGATTCACCCTTCCCAACCAGCACAACTGGGCCACTCATGCTGACACAAACTTGGCTCTTGCCGATGGCACTGATGAATCATTGCCCACACCAGTTTTTAACATTGAAAACCAGTTAGCAAGTCACAGATCTCAGGCTCTGACTCCACTTGCCTTGTGATCAGGTTTTGTGGCTCCACCTCCTTACAAATGCTAGCTGTGCAGCTCTCAGCTTTATAGATGGACCAGAATTATTCCAGTTAGAGTTCAGAATCTCAAAAGCTCAAGTTTTTGCAGCTGATGACACTTTCTGCACAGAGTCATCTTGGCCACACAAGGAATCCAAGAAGTCCTCATGTTTCACAGAATAAGCATTGCAGACAGCCAAGTTAGCCTGCCTGCTTTCATTTACAATATTAACTAATAAATGACAAGAGGAACTAATAAATAAAGGAACAAAATGATCAACCAATTGCTTACCAGCTCCCCCATGACACAAATAATTTTGAAACATGGTCAATCCATCACCAACCCCAGCCCCTCCACTTGCTGTTTTCTAATTGTGAAACTACCAACTGTCCCAGCTTTTGGTCATCCGTCATAATATCTTATGGTGTAGGTTGGTCTCAGTTTGCTTCAGAAACAAATAGCAACTTTTAATAAATGAACATAAACTGTTAAATTTGCGATGTAGTCACAGAGTCACACAGCACAGAAACAGACCATTCAACCTAACTAGTCTGCGCTGACCAGACATCCCAACCTGACAGAGTCCCATTTGCCAGTATTAGGCCCATATCCCTCTGAACCATCCTAATTCATACACCCAAGCAGATGCCTTTTAAATGTTGTAATTGTACCAGCCTCCACCACTTTCCCTGGCAGCTCATTCCATATACACACCATCCTCTACATCAAAAGGTTGCCCCTTTGGTCCTTTTTAAATATTTCCTCTCTCACCTGAAACCTATGTCCTCAGTTCTGGACTCGCCACCCTGGGGAAAAGATCTTGGCTAATCACCGTATCTCTGCCCCTGGTGATTTTATACAGCTCTTTCAGTTCACCCCTCAGCCGCTGATGCTCCAAGGAAAAAAGCCCCAGCATATTTCGTCTCTCCCTATAACTCAAAGCCTCCGGCCCCTAACAACATCCTTGTAGATCTTTCCTTAACCCTTTCAAGTCTCACAACAACCTTCCCATAGAAGGGCAACCAGAACTATAAAGTGGTCTCACCAATGTCTTGTACAGCTGCAATATGACATCCCAGCTCCTATATTCAATGCACTGAGCAATAAAGTGTGTTCAATTAAGTATCAACAAGGCTTCAATTTAATGCGTAAAATGCTGTTGTTCATTTTCAACAGAACACCACTGCCTCAATACTGCACTGGTGTCTATCTTGAAGAGTCCTCTAAGGGACTTGAACTGACTTCTTCCTTAATGCAAGGAGAGTGCACTCAGAACGACTAATCTGTTGCGCCACCCAGTGGCTAAATAAACACTGCATTTCTGCCTCCATCTCCATTCACAAACAGGCATGAAATTCATTCAGTAAAAAGTGAGGTCTGCAGATGTTGGAGATCAGAGCTGAAAATGTATTGCTGGTTAAAGCACAGCAGGTCAGGCAGCATCCAAGGAAAAGGAAATTCGATGTTTCGGGCCGGAGCCCTTCATCAGGAATTCATTCAGCAAGGATCTCAAAGTTCTGATCACGAGTCTTCAAGACTCACAACGTTAGCTTACTCTCTCTATGGATGCTGCCTGACCCAGTGATCCCCAGCATTTCTTGTTTTCACAATGATTTTATGATAGGTTGCCTGAACTTAAGAAACACAACTGACTTTGGGGTTAAAGGCTAAAAAAATTTCAGTTCATGCTCCATTGTGATGCTGTTCAATCTCAAAGTGTGGATGTCACTAGCAAGGCTAGATTTATTGTCTAATTTGACACAGCTGATGTAGGACTGAAGTCAAATGTAGGTGTATGGGTCAAGCATACTAATTTCTTTCCCCAAAAACCATAAGTTGGTTATTATCACAATACAAAAGATTGATAATCTCTTAGCATTTACTTTTTGGTTCCAGTTTTTAAGGAAATTGAATTCTCAAACAGATAAGTCTACTCCACAGCTGTGCAATAACATCTCTGAAGAGATTGTCGCTTCAGATTTCCTAATCAATGTAAGGAGCAGATCTGATTTGAGATTAGCTGAACAAGGATAACTTTTGTCCAGATTTTGTCCAAGTTTCAAGTTCAGAGAGTTGTCTAATAATCAAATTGCGGCATGGCTGAGCTCCTCACCACATTGAATGGACATCTCGTGTAAATTATTAGACCGAATAGATTTTCGGTACAATCAGGGGTTGGTGACTGGCAAATGGAGAAATTAAATGTCCATCGCTAACTGCCCTCAACAACACAATAGCTAGTTGCCTTCTCAAATCACTGGAGACTATTTGAGGTACATCTGCTGCATTGTTACAATGGAATTCCAGCATTTTGATCCAACATCAGTGGAGGAGGATAACATATCTAAAAGGCATGTACAGGTCATGTACATAATCTGGACAGTGAGTGGCTTGCACATGGTCACATTCTGATACATCTACTGCCTTGTCATTCTAGATTGCTGAGATGCTGGATTTGAAATGTGCAGTCAAACCACTCTTGCTGAGTTATTGCAGTACATGGTAAATATAGCTGCCATTGGTGTCAGCAGTGAAAGGTGTGTGTGTTGAAGGTAATGGATGGGGTGAAGCTTTGAATGTTGTTGAAGCTGTACTCAATCATGCAAGTGGTGAGTTTTCCATCACACATCTGATTTGTGACTTATAGATGGTGGACAGGCTTTGGGGAGTCAAGAACAGTTACTTGCAGGACTTCGATATTGATAGATACTTACTGTATTGATATGGTAAATCTAGTTGTTTCTGGTGAACAGTTACGCCCAGAAGTTGATTGTGGAGGATTCAGCACTGGGAGTGATAGTTATGATTCTCTCTGGGGTAGATGGTCATTGGTGTTACACATGCCAGGCAATTTGACCTGTCTCTTATCAGTCCAAGCCTGGATCTTGTCCAGGTGATACTGAAGTCATCTGTGTCCAAATGCAGCATCTGTGAAGTTGTGAACGTTGCTGATCACATTCCACAGACATTCCACTTCTGACCAAATAATGCAGGGAGCATCATTGGTTATTCAGTTTGGGTGGAGATGATTGACCTCAAGAGCCACAAACATACTCCAATTTACTAGATATGACTGTCACCAGTTTTGCACCTTGTTGGGTAGGTGCCAAAGTCAGCTGTAATGGAAACCTTGGTAAGACAAGTGCTGAAGTGAAAGTCTTCAGTAGTATTGCTGGAATGTTGTCAGGACCATAGTGTTTGCAGTATCAAGTACTTGCAACCACTTCTTGATAGCAGACAGAACAAACTGAATTGGTTGAAGACTGACACCATTCACGATGGGAACCTCAGGAAGAGGCAGAGATGCTAATCGTCAATTAAACACTTCTGACTGGAGTTTTTGCCAAGTATTCAGCTTTGTTTTTTGATGGGAAGCATAGCACATCAATGCATTGAATATTTGTGGAGCCACCTCATTCCACAGGGAGATGTGAATGTTGGGGGGTGGGGAGGGGGGGGGGGTTGTCATTTATCAATTAGATGTAGTACAACTGTTGATCCATTGCTGTGGGATCACTTCGCTCAACCACTTGCTTTTTATGCTGATTCCAATGGATGGTAGGCTAATGTTTCAGCTTCACCAGGTTGACGCCTTGGTTTTCAAATATGCTTGGTATCGCTCTCTGTATGGGTTTGAAGCAAGGTTGATCTCCTGGCTTGGTAACAGTGGTAAGATAGGCCATGTTGTTCAAGATTGTGGTTGAATAAAATTCTGGTGCTTGTGGCATGAGTTGATCATGGATGGCCAGTTGAGTTGCTCCATGTATGCAAGATCTACCACATTGAGCATGGTTGGAATGCCATACAAAACAGCGGAGGATATCCTGAAGACTTGATCAAAACAAGGACTGTTGAGTGGTCTCTCCATGAACAGATGGATCTTTAAAAGACAGACTGGTGAGGATCAAGTCAGTAAGTTTTCCTCTCTTGTTGGATCACTTCATCACTTGCTGCAGAAGCAAACTACCAGCCCTTTTGGAGTTGGCCGGCTCAATCAGTTTTTGGCACATGAAGCCCCTCATCCAATCTACCAAAAACTGTAACAAATACTATATTGGACAAACAGGCAGAAATCTAGCCACTAGGATACGTTAACATGAACTAGCCACAAAAAGACGTGACCCACTCTCACCAGTATTCTTATGGATGAGGAAGGACACCACTTTGACTGGGGCAACACATCCATCCTAGGACAAACCAAACAGAGACATGTGCATGAATTCTTAGAAGCATAGCATCCAACCGAAACTCTAACAACTAACACTGACTTGAATCCCATTTACCACACCCTGAGAAAAAGAACAGGAAAAGACATCACCACAGGAAATGGTGCCACGACAGGAAATTACATCACTAACCCAAGAAAACCTAAATACAAATAGGAAGCGGGCCACACCACCAGTGTTTCACACAGAGGCTCACCAAAGATGTGGCGAAACATTTGAAATTGAACCTTCCAGCTCAGCGAACAAACTTACACGCATGGCTAAATATGAAAAAAGTCAGTATATTCCAATATTAGGTGACACACGTTACATAAACATGAAAACTGTCAAGACAAAAAATGCTTCCTTGTTGCTCCAATTTGAACACAAAGGTTATAAAACTCCAAAATGCACTTCATTGCATGGCAAGACAATTTCACCAGCTATATTATGAAAATCCTAAGAGGTATTTAAGTTTACACTCAACCTACAATTGGCATCCACAATCATAATTTGGAGATGCCGGTGTTGGACTGGGGTGTACAGAGTTAAAAAAAAATCACACAACACCAGGTTATAATCCAACAGGTTTAATTGGAAGCACACTAGCTTTCGGAAAGCTCGTCTGCTTCCAATTAAACCTGTTGGACTACAACCTAGTATTGTATGATTTTTAAACTTTCCACAATCATAAAGAGTAAAAATAACAATTCTTTATTGATTTACAGTTGAGAACTGGCTTGCAAGTATGAGTCTTTCACCACAAAAAGAATACGTGGACAACAGCTCACAAACTGCCTTGCAGCAATAGCTCACCTGTTGTCATGCTGTCATTCACTTCCAGAATTCATTTGAACACATCCAAGCTGATGAATGACAAGCTGGAATGCCACATCACAATTTGGACAGTCATGGGGAATACATAACCTCAGAGCTGGGCCACTGGAATTCACCCTGGTATTTCTGAGGAAAGCGAAAATGGGGAGGAGAGGAAGTGAGGGCAGTAGGGAGAGTGGGAGGAGGAGGAATGAGAAAATATACAAACAAAAAAAATTCAGAACACAGGAAACATTGCAATTGCTAAACAAAACATGAGAAAATCAGCTCCAAATGTTAATTTTGTGGACCAAGATGCGTCACTCACTTGATTAGGTAATCTTTTTGACAAATTCAGATGCAAATGTCAGCTAGATAGTTGGACTGTATCGTACATTTGAATTTAATATCAATTTTGAACTGTCAGCTAAAATGCAACCAACAACAGGAATAGGAACTTGCCGGGTCTGAGCACAGGACCCTGTTCTGTTGGTCCATCACCGTCAGAGGGAAGGTCTTCATTGCTCAAAAGGCCCTTCATCAACAAATTGTTTAAAAACCAACGGGCTACAGACCACGAAATTATGCAAAAGTTCTCAAGAACAAATTTCTCACACGCAAGATGGTGCCACAGATGGTAGCAGACTTGTAGTGTCAGTAGCCGAGAATTCCTGTGGCCCAACTCTGGGGTCACATACACCCCATGGCATCTAGCGTAAATAAAATTCATAAAATAAACCTAGAATTAAAAAAAATTAGAGTTCACAACAACGACAATGTGCTGTTTAAAAAAAAAATAATCTGAATCACTTCCGTCTTTTTTGGGAAGGTCAGGCCTCCTTTATGACCATGGTCTACAGCAATATAGGTGACTTGTAACTTCCTTCTGAGATGGCTTGTTGGGCTACTCAGTTTAAAGGCAATTAGAAAAAGAAAGCAAATATGGGCCTTCGAAGAATAACCACGTGCCTTAAAAAACTGAAGAAAAAGCAGAACTTTAAATGCCAGAAGTAGTATTCTCTTAACAAGCAACAGAAAACCAAACTGGCTTCAGTTCACTAGATGCTTCAGAAAAGCATCAAATGTTATCCTAACACCATATCCATTTAAGATTACATCTATGACATTGACTGTACCTCTTCCACTGTACTTACTTTTTAAAAAAATACTCATTTGTGGGATGCGGGCACTGCTGGCTGGTCAGCATTTATTGCCCATCCCTATGTGCCCCTTCAGACAAAGTTGTGAGCTGCATTCTTGAACTACTGCAGTCCACCTGCTGTAGGTTGACTCTCAATGTCATGAGGGAGGAAATTCCATAAGTTTGAGCCAGTGATAGTGAAGGAACAGCAAAATATTTCCAAGTCAAGATGGTGAGTGGCGTGGAGGGGAATTTGAAGGTCGTGGTGTTCCCATATATCAAATGCAATTGTTCTTTTAGATAGAATTGATTGTGGGTTGGTAAAGTGCTATGAGGATCTTCAGTGAATTTCTGCAGTGCAGTTTGCAGATAGTACACACTGCTGTGACAGAGCGGTGATGGAGGGAGTGAATGCAGTGCCAATCATGCTGGCTGCTTTGTCCTGGATGGTGTTAAGCTTCTCGAGCATTGTTAAAGCTGCATCCGTCAAGACAAGTGGGGAGTATTCCATCACACTCCTGACTTGTGCCTTGTAGATAGTGAACAGGCTCTGGGGAGTCAGGAGGTGAATTACTCACTGCAGTGTTCCCAGCCTCTGACCTGCTGTTGTGGCCAGTGTTTAATTTGGCGAGTCCAGTTGAGTTTCTCATCAATGATAACCCCCCCAGGGATGTTGATAGTAGGGGAATTCAGTAATGGTGACATCACCTGCTCGAGGCCTGTGACCAACACCACTTCAAGGTTTAGAGCACATCATTGTCCCCAAAATTGTACTTTGATTTATTGTTTCATGCAGAAAGGTTGATGCACCTTATGGACACAGTCCAGATCCAGAGAGGCACAATCTCAGTCTGAGGTCACATATTTAAGATAGAGACGAATAGAAATTTCTTCTCTCAAAAAGATCGTGAATGCGGAATTCTTCATCTCAGAAGGTTGTTAAGACTGGGTTATTAAGTATATTTAAGGCTGAGATATTCAGATTTTTAAATCAGGACAGAAATCAGTACAGGGAAAAAGGAAAGAAAGTGAAGTTGTGGATTATCAGATCAGCCTTCATTATGTGGATGATAGATCAGACTCAATGGGCTGAATGGTCAACTTCTGCTCCCATCTTACGGTCATGAAGTTTTCTTTTGATTTGTTCTTTCATGAAAGACTTATTAATTTGAGCAGAATTGGACTCTTATGAACCCAAACCAATTAAACCAAAGATAAAGCACTAGTTACGCTAGATTGCAACCCCTTTTCATTCTTTCAAAGTGCCTTGCCTCAAATTTTGGCTGAATCTCAGTCCTGTGCTCCTCAGATCTGGCTCTCTGGGGGCAGGGAGCCTGGCAAGTTACAAGACCTCATCTCATGATCGCTCTGGTCCTAAGCCTGGCCAAGGTGGCAACAACATATCTTGGCAGAAGGCCTGCCTCTTATCTGCGATTCCATCTGCACCCAGCTGGCCCTGGTGAGGAGCATATTTTTTCCACTGGTACACTTGAACCTTTTTATGAACAGTGGGCACATCAGCTTCTGAAATGAATCACCCACCATTCCCCCAAAACTATATTGATATATTTAGTTTTCCTTTGTTTTGGTGCTACTTGAGGGATGGATAATTAATCAAGCTGCTTTCTCATGCCAAAAAGAATTAAAAAGAGACTTCCGATCAGTTTGAGGTTGCAGCCACTTATCCTTTTTTGAGGGGCTTGCTCAAAATGCAGAGAAAAGTAAACGACATTCTAAGTCAGCATTATGATACTTCAAAAATAAACAAACTCTCCCCCCGTTTCCCATAATAAACAGTCCCACCTCATGAAATAATTGAAACATCAGTTTCACACAATATATACATATTGGAGATATTAAGTTACTGTATTGAATCAGTTGCCCTCCAACTTGGAGGGGAGCTTGGTGTTTCAAAGTGCTTGCTGCCCTTATCCTTCTCGATGGTCAAAGTCATGGGTTTGGGAGATGCTGAAGAAGGAGTGTCAATGAGTTACTCCATTGCGTTTTATTGATAGCACATTGTGCTGCAATTGAGTTGGTGTTCAAAGTTGGAGTTGGAGCGTGAATCAAGCTGGCTGCTTAGTCCCTCAATGGTGCCCTGCTTCTTGTGTTGTTGGTGCTGCTACCATCCAACAACCGGATAGTATTCCATCACATTCATAACTTGTGCTTTGTGAATGGCACACAGGCTTTAAAGGAGGCAAGTGTGATATATTCAGAGCAGAATGGAAACCAGCAAAACTTTGTCTCAGTTCTCCACAGTAACCAATTTTACATTTGGAGAAAACCAGTTCATCTTTCCTTCAGCAGATGCTGCAAGTTGTGAGTTTTAATTGGATAGGTCATAGATTTTCTGTAAGTGAACCAACCACCTTGTGCTGCTTTCAAATTAGTAGAAGTATTCAGAAAAGGAAGGCTGAAGAGAAATCTTTGAATTTCATTGCAAACCAATCCAAAAGGAACAAACAGAATTGTTTTCATTTTCCCTCGGGCTAGATGTTTCTTTTATTTCCCTTTGCATATTTGTGTATGTACAATATAAGGAATTGTTATAAGGGGTGCAGAGTTTTAAATTTGAAACATTCACTTGTTTACCTGCAGCTAATTGTATGCAATAAATAGTGATTCTTTTGAAGTACAGAAACCTGCTATGCTTCCTATCAACTTGTGTTGAAAACCAGAAAGTTCAGGGATTTTGCATATTTATTTTATAAACTTAAAATGTGATAACTCCTGGAATAAACAAGGCAGCATGCTACCCCAGACTACCCCAGTAGTAAAGGTAAACAGAGGTACAACCCCACACACACCAGTTATATTTTGCAATGAGCAGGAAGGCTGCCCCTCCATTGGAGGAAACATGTAAATAAGAGGGGAGGTTGATGATACTTTCATTCCATTGTCCACCCAGGCATAAGTTTCAACTGGGATTACCAGATATCATTGCTCAAACTTCTGCCCTCCCCTTTGCCCCTCACACAAACGTGATTATGTAAATATTGCCCTCACTTTCTACAGCAACTTTTACATTCAAAGAATCATCCCCTGCCATTTCCAATATTCCAGCATGATACTACCAGAAGACATATTTCCCTCCGTCAGTATTCTGAAGGGATTGTTCCCTTTGTGACACTCTCGTTCACTCCTCTATCGCACAGCACTTTTATCCTCCTGCCATAGCACTGATACATGGAATTGAAGGTAGGAAAACTTTTGTCATTTTACCCTCGACTTCACTGTCCAGGCCACAGATTTACCTTTACTTCTTTCAATTTCATCACCTGGTTTCACTTTTCTTTCAATAAATGTTGCACCTCCCTAAATGCCACTCCATTCACTCTGCATTGGGAAGACCAAACCTGGACTGGGTAACCTCAGCTCAGTCAGCAAGCACAAACCTGACCTTCAGGTTGTTTGCTATTTCAATGCACCATCATACTCGTGCTCATATTTCTGTTCTCGGTCTGCTGCAGTGTCCTACTAAGTCCAACACAACCTGGAAGAACAGTATCTTACTTTTTTCTCACACACTTCACAGCCATTTGAGTTCAACAACTTCAGAACAAGATCTACTTAGTCTCCTCTATTTCTCTCTGTTCTCTACAGCAATCAGCACTACTTTTTTTTTCTGTGAGTCTTGATCTCTCAGCATCTAACCTCATCCTGATATTCCCCTCTTTTCCACCTTATGCTCCTTCCCACCTTTTATGTGCTAAATGAAAGCTATCACTTTTCCAGCTTTCACTTCAGGTCCAAAGAAGAGTCATATTGGACTCTCAATGTTAAATATTCTTCTCTCTCTCTCTATAGATGCTGCCAGAGTGCACAGTTTTGAAAGCGCTCTATTTAATGTCAGTTTTCCAATATCTGCAGTAGTTTGCTTTATTTTAGTAAAACACTCTTAAATTCTGACAGCTGCAGACAGATCAAGAGTGAATTGAAACTTAAAAAAAATCAGATCACACTTGGAAGTACTGTGCGTAGTTTTGGTCTCCATCTTATCAAAAAATGAAGAACTGCAATTAATGAGGAACAAAAAAAAATGTCAAAAACTGAGGGGATCTTGAACTTATCCTGAAAGAAAAGGGTGAACAAGGTGTTTAGGAGTACCAACAGCTGGCAGGGTGACCTGATAAGACACAAATATTTGAACGACTTTACTCAGACAAAATGTTTGCACTCTTGTGCCACGAGGTGAACATATCTTGTATAGGATGTACAGAAAAGAAATAAGCCTTTCAATTAATCAGTTCATGCTGAAATCTCAATGCCTTATTCCCTTCATTATATGCATGTCTAAATTCCTTTTCAAACATCAATTAAAATTTGCCTCAACTATTCCCTGCACTAATAAGTTCCACATTCTTCCTGCAGCTTTGGGGAAAGACAGTTTCTGAATTTCCTGTTGGATGTTTTTTTGATATATCTTGTATAGATGATGTCTAGTTATGCTCTTTCCCATTTATGAAAATATTCTCGTGTCCACATAATCATAACCTGTCACATCAACTGAGTCTTCCTTTTCCACAAATAAATAGGCTGAATGGAGCCATTCAAAATGTGCATACCCAATTTATTCTGGTATCTCCCTTGGAAAGCTTCCCTGCATCCTCTTTAATGCCTCTGTGTCCTCCATACAATATCATGAACAGAATCATATCTCGTACTCGAGAAATAGTTAAAATAATAAACCACTCAAACTATTCCAATATAGCAACATTCCATAAACACCCTTGTCAAAAGCAAAATCTGTAAAACAGATGGCCTCACATGGAATTCCAGCAGCAGGAAGAGAACCCAAGCTTTTAGCTGGAGGAAAGAGTGACAAAGAGATGCATCAGCTTTCACAATCCCAACAGCTACTGAAAACTAAACTAAAAGTCCTGTTTCTGTGGGAGCTTGACCACACTCATTCAAATGGGGTTGAAGTTCTAACTTTAAAAATAAAACCCCAAGGCCTCACAAGCCGTTGACTTTATTGGCATGAAGCAGACCATTTGGGACCTCTGTCCAAACCTCACTTCATAAAGTGAAACAGGACAACATGCACCTCTTAAAGCCATAGTACTGTCACAATATTACAGACACAAAGATCCATTCAAAAGTCTGATAACAATGGGGAAGAAGCTCTTCTTCTGGGAAAAAAAATCAGTAAAGTTTAGTCAAATAAGATTATCTGTTTTGAAATCCATGCTGACTGTTCATTTTCATATTTTTCTTTAAGATGTAGTTCTATTCTTTCAAGAGGTTATAACTGATAGGGTTAACAACTGAGCACTGCCACTCACTATGATGTCATATAAACTGTTCTACAAGTTCATGATCCTGGAGAAGACAAACCCATTATCTCAGTCCTCCTCATTCCTCCTTCATATCCATCAAAGCAACCTAATCTACTACCAGTTGCTGACATGCAATCAATGAATTTAGACCATGAAATGGGTTTCCTCTCCAATGGGTTGAAGCAGGACTTGTACATCTCCACACTTAGGATGATGGTGGCAGCACATGGAGAGATACTAACTCAATCTAGTAGCATGTACAACACAAGGGGTCCATTATTTTTCCCCAACACCAATGTGAAACTGTCTGACCCGATTATTCTCTGGAGGAAATCCCTATATTTAAAGGGTGATAAGACATTACCTTGTAGTCATGTGACAATGGACCTTCTGCCACCCATCAAAACATGCAAGCAATCTACATTACAATGCTGTTATCAGGGCCCAAAAATTAAAGTGTTATAAGTGAAACACCGAAAGAGCTGATACAAGAGCAAAAGAACAGTGTAGTTTGCATCAGAGGAAACATTGGAAGCCACAGGAATCTGTACTTTCAGTGTGTTTGTAGTGTATTGGAGTTCCACTGTGTGCATCATAAATTTTCTGCCAACTCTGGATTCTTTAAAAGTACAGAACCACCCCATCAGACCAGGAACCTGATCCTCCAAACTGGATTGATTTACTCAATAAATCCTTCTTAATTTTTGAATACACCAAATTTCCCAAGAATACGAAAAGCTAAAACTAATTTTGTCATGTACCTATTCATAAATCTATCCTGTATTGGTTCTATTCCCATACTGAAATAAAAAAATGCTGAAATCACAGTGGGTCACAGAAAGAAAGCAAGCTAATGTTTTGAGTCTAGATGACTCTTCAGGAGGTATTTCCATCACACTTCTACATCCAAAAATGTTTTACTTTTTTATTCTCCTTAAAGTTTTATTTTTATTGTTCCTATTGACTTTCTGAATATTATTTGAGTTTTTTTGAACTGTTTTCAGGAGGTACCTTGTGAAAGCCATAATTACTGGCCCAAGTGGTCTATGCCAAATGGTGGCATGATAACCCATGGTCTGGTCAACGTTCATATTTGATTGTTTAGATTCAGAGATGCTTGCAAATGATCACTGTTCTCAAAAGACCAGTCCTTCATTCTGCTGTTGTCAACAGCATCACCATTACTGTATTTTACGATTGCTGACCAAACTCAATTGATCATCGTAACAATGTAGCCACAAAACCAGGTGGAGACTGGGCACTCCACAATGAGCAGTTTATCTTCTCAGTGCCTTGACATTTATTTATGATGTTCAATTTTAAAACTGGAATAAAAAGCTCACTGTCGAGTTGGAGGAGTGAAGTTGCAAGAAACCTCTCAAACATCATTCAACATGGGGCATTTGAATGACTATCATCCTTGCCCATGAATTAAATACTTGCTGCGCAACTGTAGTACTCTGGTGGTAATGGACGAAATACAGGATGCCCAATAGCTCACAGTTAGTTCAACAGACCTTTCCTACTAGAAGATCCACCTTAGACAAAAGAGGGCAACAAAATATCACTGAAACAGTATGACAAATGATATCCCATGAGCAGGTTCAAATTGCAGGGGGGGGGGGGGGGGGGAAGAGGGGGGAGGAGATAAAAGGGAGACATAAAAAGAGAAAGAAAACTGAAAACGAAAAAGGAGAGAGAAAAAAGAAGGGAGGGGCAAAAAACTGACGTGTGACATGGAGAAAAAAATTGTTCTCGCCTCTTTCCAACCTTAAATTTAACCTTATGGCTTTAATCCCACAATTTGGTCTGACTTTCTGGTTGCTTAAATCAGTTTAAATAATTTGGTTTTATTATAGCACCTTTCATAACTCAATTCATGCCCAAAGCACTTTGCCAATTAATTACTTGTACAATACAGTCGTTTCCCACTTGAACCCCACAAAGCTCCGTTGCAAAGAGTTTCTGGGGCATTCACAAGTTAAATCTTAGCTCGACAGAAGGATAATTTCTCTCCTGTTCAACAAATAACATGACAAAGTTTACTTCAACCCCGTGGCTTAAACCAGCCTCAGTCAAATACCAGGTTGAACGGTGTATTCAAGTTTCTGTAGCGGGACGTGACTGAACAACCTTCTGATTCAGAAGACAGCAGCGATACCACCGAGCCTCAACCGACACACAAAGTTGACAAGTTATCACTGAAAAAAAAACAAAATCATGTACCCCCCCAAAACAAGTTCGTTCCCATTTCCCTCACACGATCGAGCTCAAGTGACATCAGCTGAGCTCCGGTTGCATTTCCGACACTTCTAGCCCACCCTTTCAAACATTAAAACAGAAAGGTAACTATACATAAAATTCAATTGCTTCCTACGGAACAAATGACGACCCTTGGAGCTGCGAGAAGCAGAGATATAATAAGTCAAAGCCAGTGCCAGAATGTCTTTCGGAGGTGGGACGAGGAAATTGTCACAGTTACTGGCGAAGTCCTTATACAAAAAAAACACCTTGCCAACCACTCTATGGACTCACAATTGCAGCAACGATTCCGAAAAAAAATTAGTACGCTCATACCCTAACAAGTAAATTAAAAGTGTGACATTTTAATTTCCATCAAATACTGTTTAGCGAATAGATAGATCCAACTACAGTGTGCACTTACCTCGAGTGAATTTCCTACTTCTCGCTTTCCCTTGTAAGCAACAAAGACCACTCAACGGGCACAAAGTATCTAAATGCATCATTCTAAGAAGCTCCTAAATCAATTACTCCGTTAGGTTTTTGATATTTTTATTAATCCACAAATTATGAGACCAACTGCGATACTGCAGAGCCTGGGTTACCAATGCCGGATATTCCGGCCATCCCCTCCACCACCCTCACCGGTCATTGGTCGATAGAGTCGTCGCTTCATTTGTCTGTGTCTCTATTGGTTCGTTTCCCTGTCAATCGGATCCGCTCTCCTGATGTCACATCCGTTGGTAGGGTGACAGGGAAAGGAAATCATGCGGAGGTTGCTGGGAATTGTAGTTTTTCTTCTCTGCTCGATGCCATTATGGGAGCTGGCCCAGTGTGGTGCTCAACGTTTTAGGATTGGAGAGTTACAATTTATACAGATCAATAAATCCTCATAGAACATAACTAATAACATTGAAAACAAAATTGTCAACACAGAGATATAGAAGGACTAGAAGTGTCATACAAAGAGTCTGGGAGGAAAGAAGAAATCCTCTTGAATTAAATTGTGCACAGTTCATTGTATGAACACCAAATAAGTTCACGTGAGGATCAACGTCTGTCATTTTAGAAAAGTGGGATTTTTTTGAAAAATGTATTCTTTCATAAAATGTGAGCATTGCTGGCTAAACTAGCATCATTGCCTGAGGAAAAGATGGTAGGTGCCTTCTCAAATAATTTCTATCTGTTGGTGTAAGTACATCCACAGCGCTATTAGGAAGAAACAGCTATTAGGAAGACCCAGTGACAGTGAAGGAACAGCAACATTCAAGTTTGAGTGGTGTGACTTAATTTTAAAGTAATGGTCTTCCCATGCAGCTCCTACCCTTGCTGGTCGAGGTGACAGAGGTTGTGGGTGTGGCAAGTGCTGTCCAATGAGCCATAGTGAGTTACTGCACTGGATCATTGAGATGTGACACATTGCTATTGCTGTGTGTCACTCCTGAAAGCAATGAATGTTTAGCATGTTTGATATTTTACCCCATTCTAATCCCACAGTCCTATTTACCTTCTAAATTGTTTTATAACATTTTCAGACGAGAAGTCACAAACCCGAACTGTTGACTCTCCATAAATGTTGCATGACCTGTTGCGCATTTCCAACGTTTTAAATTTATTTTTCAGAATTCCTCGTGTGCAGTATTTTGACTTTCTGATTGATCGGACTTGGCTTAAAGTAGTAGACAAAACCCAAGTAGCTGCCACAACAGAGCACCTATAGATAGTGATGGATCGAATGAATGAAGTGATGAAAACTGACAATAAATGAGGAATTTTATTAAGGCTGGATGAAATGGTGGGAAAGCAGAGGTCAAAATAGTGGTCAGTAGCTGGAAGAGGTATCACAGTTTAACTACATGGTAAGAACATTGTCAGAAGATTACTGCCAGAAGTTAACCTGAGCTAGAATACCAATGACATTTATTGCATTTGCCAAGCAAAGAATTGCTCAATGTAAAAAATTAGTACAAAATAATTACCAATTTTATAATTACCAACCGTTTCCTTTAATCCGTGTTGAATATAATAACTTTTTTAAAAAAAGATCAAACCTAACTGAAGACTTTATATCCTTGGTTTTATTTCAAGTACGTTTATGTCATTTGCTTTCTTCCATAACAGTGAAAAATAAGGTCAGACGTCACACTACACCAGGTTATCGTCTAAGCAGTTAATTTGAAATCACCTTTGTCACCAAACGAAGGAGCAGTGCTCTAAAAACTTGTGATTTTTCAAATAAACCTGTTGGACAACAACCTGGTATTGTGTGACTTCTGATCTTGTCCACCCCAGTCCAAAATCAGCACTTCCACATCAATGAAAATTAACAAATATTTATTTCATAAATCTGCCATTATAGTTTTTTTAAAATTTAACTGCTTTTTCCTTATTAACCGGTTGAGATATGTTATTATGCATCTCTGGAGCAACCTGCCATTATAATTTTCTCACTTAGCGTATTTTTCTTATCAACCTGATCAAAGATATAAATTACACACTGCAAGAGCAGGTAGGACTTGAACCCAAATCTCTCAGTATGGGGGTAAGGATACTACTACTGCACCAAAGGAGCTGTCATCAAGTTGACATCTTTATTTTTTCAAATCTGCCATTATATTATCTATTTCCATATTGATTACATCTGCCTTTAATTGGCCAACTCTTAATAACCACAAAGATAAGATAGTCATTGAAACTTTACAATTCATCTTCATTTTATATGCAGGTTTATATTCTTTTTGCACCTATTTTTCATATTGTTTTGTTTTTGATATTTCTCTCAATCCCCAGATTATCTTTTGTTTGGAATTTTATAGTTGCCCAAGCATTATAATGTACTGCATTTTAACTCACTGCCTCTTAATTGTTACTCAGCTTGAATTGGTTAAACAGAAATTATTTTAAATTAAATACAGGGAAGATCACAGCCATCATGTGTCTTACTTTCTTTCTTCCATTATCTTTAGCAAACTCCATTCTTCATGACAGTTTCCATTCACCACTTCTTTCAGGTTCAATCAGATGATTCCCAACCTCAACATCTGATTTGCTTTGATCTTAGCTTCTGATTTCAAACTCTCTTCATTGCTTTCTCCTTTGTAACATCACCTATCTTTGTTATACGCTGCCAATGTCCAAACACACACCACATCCCACTCACCCATCACCACTGGCCAAAATTAGCTTCTGGTCCAGCATAGTCTATATTTTCAAATGTTAATTTTTATCTCTTCATAGCAATGGCCCTTCCTTTCTGCAACACCCACCAGCTTTTCACCTTTCAGCTTTCAGATCTCTCTGCACTCGTCATATTCTAACCACTTGCTTGTCCCAGATTTTTATTTTTCAATATATACAGCTTTTCTCCTGAAGCCCTTTTGTTTCCATCTTTGCTTTTCAGGCATTACTTAAAATGTAACACTTTTACTGACCTATTATTTCCTGATCAGGTGTGACATCAAACTTTGTCTTGTGAAATAACTTGGAATATAAGTTATTCATGGTGTTGGTGTTCATCACAGTTGCTTTTGATTATAAAAGTGGAATTTTTGCTCTTAAGGGGTACACACTGAACCTGTTTGAATACGACTGTATTAATTGAACTGTTAGATACGTTCCATTGTCTTAGTGTATGTTTACTGTTCACATCTTAGTCTGTGCTGGATTTTTTTGAAATGGAATTTTCACCTGAATGCCGACTCTGTTCCCTGACATCCCCACATCTCTCTTTATTTCAACCATCTATCTTACTAACCAATTATTGTTAACTTGGTTTTTGATTGGATACAATCTCTTGCACTATGCCTTTAGCCGTACAAACTTTGTTTAAAAGAACTCCCCTGCCATCTGTTCCAATTTTATTTCTATTAATCTTCTCAATGTTTTATTTTTATAAATACCTCCATGACTGGGAACAGTTGTTTGAATGTATTTGTCCTCTCACTTTATAATTTTAAAAAAAGTCTTTTTATCCATTTTTAGACAGTGGGCATTGGTGCCCATTCCTGAATACACTTGAGTATATAGTCATGAGCTTCCTGTAACTGATTGGCTTGATCAGACTACTGTTTTAATAGGATGTAGTCATTGCTGATAAGGCCAACGTTTGTCCTGTGTTGCTAATTTACTTCGAACTGAGTGTTTTGCTGGGCCATTCTAGAGAATATTTAAGAATCAATTATGTTTTGTCTGAAGTCATATTTAGGCTAGACCAGGTAAAGATGGCAGATTTTCTTTCCGAAAATAGGGATTCCCAAAGAGGGTTGTGAGCTAAAATTTTGGGTTGTGAGATCTGAGACAGTGATGGCTGCCCCAGAATTCAGAGCAAGTCACAATTGCCATGCTCAGATTCTAACAGGCCCTCACTCTCAGAATTCTCAATGAGGGGTTGTGACAATTTTCAAGCCTTTTAACGGGGTCACAGTGGGAAGCACTGTCCTAAAAGATGTCAAGAAACCAAAAAGATTTTTGCAAAAATGTATTTGTCATGGTTGCCATTACTGACAATAGCTTTAAATTCAGATTAAATAATTCAAATGTATTAATTTAAATTCCACCAGGCTGATAAGAGGTCAATTAAGAGTCAATGTTTGTTGTAGATTTGGAGTAATATGGAGGCTGGACCCATTAAGGCAGATTTCCACTCCCAAAGGGCATTAATGAATGAGGAATTTTTTACAGCTACTCTGGTAGTTTCATGACCATTATTTGTGAGATTAGCATTTTATCTCACGTTTGTTGAAAAGTTGTTGGAAGTTGAACTCATGTCTCTGAAACTTTGAAACAATGTGTGCTATCATTTCCATTCCTTCAACATAATTCCAAAAGTATATACATGAAACAACAACTGTACAGAGCACTCCATTTGTGGTCTAAACATAATTAGCTGCGCAATCCACAATTTCAACAAGGCACTGATATTTCAATACAGTGTTGACAGAATGCAGGGTTTACAGAAAAGTCATATTGAAACCCTAGCCACCCTCTTAGGTGATGTAACAAAAATCCCATGCCATGAATCAAGGAAGAGCAGGAAGCTCTCCCAGGTTCCTGACAAATATTTTTATTGTTCTCAAGTGCCAGCATTAAGACAGTTGGTGCCGCGATTTGTTTAATTGTTGATCATGGACATTGTGTGGATACATGGAAATGAAGAAGGAAGTTATTGATATCACATTATTTATAATTTCATGATATGTCAGTGCATTTCACAACCAATAAATAACTTGAAATGTTTTCACTGATGTAATGCAGGAAAAATGGCAGTCAACGGTGGCACAGTTAGGGCGGCATGGTGGCACAGTCAGGGCGGCACGGTGGCACAGTGGTTAGCACTGCTGCCTCACAGCGCCAGGGACCTGGGTTCAATTCCCGCCTCAGGTGACTGACTGTGTGGAGTTTGCACATTCTCCCCGTGTCTGCGTGGGTTTCCTCCGGGTGCTCCGGTTTCCTCCCACAGTCCAAAGATGTGCGGGTCAGGTGAATTGGCCGTGCTAAATTGCCCGTAGTGTTAGGTAAGGGGTATATGTGGAGGTATGGGTGGGTTGCGCTTCGGCGGGTCGGTGTGGACTTGTTGGGCCGAAGGGCCTGTTTCCACACTGTAAGTAATCTAATCTAATGACAGCAAGCTCCCACCAACAGATAATTTCTAGATAATCTGTTTTAGGGATAACGATTGACGATAAATATTGTCTGGGACTTCAGATGAACTCCACTGCCCTTCTTTGAAACAACACAAGGGAATATGTTATGTCCAAGTCAGAGAGCAGATGGGACTTCAGTTTAATGACTCATTTAAAAGGTAGTGCAGTACTGCTTTTCTCCTGCATTGGCATGGGAGCCTAGATTTTTGTGTTTATTATGGATGGAAATATATAGACAGGGTAAACAAAATTCTGAAGATCAAAATTCCAGATCACCAGGATGGGTTAAGTTGTCTGTCACAGTTGTTTTAATTTTAACATTGGTGATATGATATTGCCTATAAATCACGAAGCAATATCGATCATTCTTCACTTCAATAAATGATGAAGTTGACCAAAGCTGCTTCTTGACTGAAAACAAAAAAATGCTGGAGATCACAGCAGATCAGGCAGCATCCATGGAGAGACAGCAAGCTCATGTTTTGTGTCTAAATAACTCTTCATCAGAGCTGAAGTGAAGTGTGGAGGGGACAGCATTTATGCAATAATTGGAGAGGAAGGTGGTGTTGGAGTGCTGGGGGACAAAGGATGTTGATAGTGTGGAATGTGAGAATGACAAAACAATGGTATGTCTAACTGCCAGACTGGAAAGAAGAGACAGTCCCATTGCATTGAGGGGAGGGGAGAGAGGACATGGTAACAGCAGAGCTAAAAGAAAGGGAAGGAATGGTGTTAAACTGAATATTGAGTCCAGAAGATTGCAAAGTGCTGAGTTTAAATGAAAGATGCTGCTCCTTCAGTTTTCACTGTGATTTGCTTGAGCATTGCAGCATGCCGAGGACAGAAACGTGGGCATGTGAGCAATACGCTGTGTTAAAATGACTGGCTACAGAAACATTGGGGTCATGCTTACGCACGGAGCACAAGTGTTCTCCAAAGCGGTCACCCAGTCTGTGTTTGCTTTCTCCAATATAGAGTAGGCCGCATTGGGTGCAGTGAAAACAATACAGACGATTGGAAGAAGTACAGGTGAAATACTGCTTCACCTGATAAGATTATTTAGGCCTTTGAATGGTGAGCAGGGAGGAGATGAAGGTGCAGCTGTTATACTTTCTGTGATTATGGGAAAATGCCGCAGGAAGTTGAGGGGGGAGGTGGGGGGTGTTGGTGGTTGAAGAATGGAGTAGGGTGTTCTGGAGGGAATGATCCCAGTGAAAAGCATAAGACGGTTTTGGTGGGAGGTTCAGCTGGACTTGTCTGGTGGGATGAAAATTCAGAACAAGGGGGACCTGATCACCCTGTTGTGAGTGATGGTAAGGGGCAGCAGTGGAACTTGAGTGATAGGTTGGGTGCAATTGAGGGCCCTGTTAACCACAGTGGGCAGGAAACCAAAGCAATGGAATAAGGAATTCATGTCAGCAGTATTGTTTTGAAAGGTGGAATCATCTGAACAGCTTTTCTTTTCTATTGGAATTGTTTCTCAGGGATCCTGTCTCATTGGTACCCACATGAGGCACCAGAATTACATCCTTCCTCCAAGTTCCTCTTCAGGCCAAAGAGATGTCCTGGTCAACACAGCCTTCTGCTCATTCTCTGTTCCTGCTACTCTGTTTTTGACACATTATTTCTGTCACTCTGTTTCTCATCCTCGACTTTCTCAACTTGTTCCTCATACTGTGTTTCTGCCATTCTCTTTCTGCTACTGTTTCTCATCCTCTGTTTCTCATATTTTGTATCTGACTTTCTGTTTCTGCCACTCTGTTTCTCTTCCTCTGTTTCTCATATTCTGTTTTTGCCACTCTATTTCTCATCCTGTTTGTCATCCTCTGTTTCAGCCACTCTGTTTCTGTCACTATGTTTCTGACAGTATATTTCTCAATCTCTGTTTCTGCATCTGTTTCTCACCCTTTGTTTCTGCCATTCTGTTTCTGTCACTGTTTCTCAACCTATATTTCTTACATTCGTATCTGCCACTAATTCTGTCACACTGTTTCTGTCACTCTGTTTCTCATCCACTGATGCTGCCATACTGTTTCTGCTACTCTGTTTTTCATCCTTTATTACTCATCCTTTGTTATTATTTTTAGCTACATAGATCCCTGGAAGTTGCCACCCAGGTTGATAGTGCTGTTAAGAAGGCATGCGGTGTGCTGGGTTTCATTCATTGAGGGATTGAGTTCCGGAGCCGCAATATCATGCTGCAACTATACAAAACGCTAGTACGGCCACACTTGGACTATTGTGTACAGTGCTGGTCGCCATATTTCGGGAAGGATGTGCAAGTATTGGAAAAGGAGATTTACCAGGATATTGCCTGGTCTGGAATGAAGATCTTATGAGGAAAGGCTGAGAGACTTGGGTCTGTTCTCATTGGAAAGAAGAAAGGGGGGATTTGATCGAGACATACAAGATGATCAGAGGATTAGATAGGGTGGACAGTGAAAGTCTTTTTCCTAGGACGATGATGTTAGCTTGAATGAGAGGGCATAACTACAAATTTAGGGGTAGTAGATTTAAGAGAGATTTCAGAGGCAGGTTTTTTTACTCAGAGAGTGGTAATGACCCACCTGCCAATGTAGTCAACTCAGCCACATTAGGGAGATTTAAACAATCTTTGGATAAGCACATGGATGATGATGGGATTGTGTTGGGGGACGAGCTGAGAATAGTTCACAGGTCAGTGCAACTTCGAGGGCTGAAGGGCCTGTTCTACACTGTATTGTTCTATGTTCGATGTAGAACAATCAGTATTCGGTGACTATTCTGTTCTGTATTGCAAATTCATTACTTTTACTCCTCTCATTTGAATGGCATCTTACACATGGTGCTGTGGGGAGTTTGCTTTTCTGTCCCGCAGGTCTTGCCGTCATACAGAAGGTTGGAAGAACCTTGAATCCTTTGACAAGTGCAAGGGCTACCCCAGTGCCAACTTTTGGATCCTATTACCTGAATCAATCAGGGTCAAAACCTCCTTTCCTTGACTGTCGACTAAATCTGGATTTAACTACCTTAAGGTACGTGAGTTTCTCTTAAAACAAATTGTCCAGGTAACTTTCTCTCTCTCTCTTATGAACCTTGGACTCCAGTTTATGGACGTGCATTTCTCTCGTACCTTATCAAATGGATAATGAACACTGTGTACTCATCAGTGAAAATCTTCACGCCTATCTTATCCAGAGGAAGGTCATTGATGAAGCAGTTGAAGAAGTTTTGGCAATGTTGAGGCACTCCTTCAGCCATGCTTTGGGTTGAGATGATTCACTTCTGACAACCTCTCACATCTTCCTTTGTGTTATGTATGACTCTAACCAATGGAAAGTTTTTCCTCTTGATTCCCATTGATTTTGCTTGTGCTGCTTGTTGCTACATTCAGTCAAAAGTTGCTGACATTTCAAGGGTAAATTTCACTTCACTTGAATTAAATATTTTCTAAGTTTGTGAGAAGATTTGTAGCTCGGGTGCTCGCTGTTGTGGTTCTGTTCGCCCAGCTGGCTAGCCACACTCCCATACATCAAGAGCATTTCCGAACTGACAGCCAGACTACTGGGACCACTAGGACTCATAACAGCACACAAACCAACAGCCACTCTCAGACAACAACTCACCAGAACGAAGGACCCGATTCCCAGCATGAGCAAAACCAATGTAGTGTACAAAATCCCATGCAAGGACTGCACAAAATACGACATAAGACAAACAGTAAGACAGCTAACGATCCGCATCCATGAACACCAACTAGCCACGAAACGACATGACCAGCTATCCTTAGTAGCCATACACGCAGATGACAAGCAACATGAATTCGACTGGGACAATACTACTATTATAGGACAAGCCAAACAGAGAACAGCCAGGGAATACCTCGAGGCATGGCACTCATCCATAGATTCAATCAACAAGCACATCGACCTGGACCCAATATACCAACCACTGCAACGGACAGCTGGAACTGACAACCAGAAGCGGCAGATTCAAACCACTACAAATGCCGGAGGAAAGATCACAGAAGCGCTTCACACAAGGCTCCCAAGCACTGAGGATGTCACCTAGACAGGGGACGAAACGTCTGCAACACAAATTCCCAGCTCGGCGAATAGAACCACAACAAATATTTTCTCCTCATCCTAATCCTAAACAGACAATATCTTTTTCTGAATCTGCAACCCTCAGGTGTGTTATAATCCAGAATAGAAGAGAATAGCAATTTATCAGCATTTGTGTCAATGAAAATTCAGTAAGATGTATGTAAGTCACCACAATTCAGCGCTATGTAGTTACAAAGGCATCTGGATGGGTATATAAATAGGAAGGGTTCGGAGGGATATTTGCCAGGTGCTGGCAAGTGGGACTAGATTAGGTTGGGATATCTGGTTGGCATGGACGAGTTGAACTAAAACGTCTGTTTCTGTGCTATACATCTCTATGATTATATGACTCTAAATAATTAACACAGAGTTAGGATGAAGTTTATCTTTTGTTCTCTCCATGGCAATCTGGTTTCATGGAGTGGTTATGGGGTGCTGTCACCAAAGCTACCCCAGAGTTTGTCAAAGCAAGGATTTCCAGACATACCCACCATGCTGCCACCACCGAAGCCAATACCAAAGCTACTGCATCTCTGCCATTGCAAGGATGGACCCACCAATTTCCTGAAGCTGTTGCTCAAGCCATCGTCACTTCAAGTGGTGCAAAGTTTTAGCTGCACAAGGCAGTGCTGCTTTTGGAGCCATGAGATTGTTGCATTATTGAGTCCTCAGTTTTTGAGTTCAGGAAAAACTGCAAATGGCAGTTCTCAGATTGGTTGAGTAGAAATTTATTTCAGACGAGTGGGAACAATTGAATCATGCAGAATCAGTCAGCAGGAAACATCTTTCTCTCTTCACTCCATCTAAGATAAAAGTCAGAAAAACCAAAATGCTTAAAAGTAAGGTTTTTGAAAGATAAAAATAGACTTTGGTCCACTTGACCAGTCACTGTGTAGACAACTACAATTCTGAAGTAGACTCATATTGGACTTGAAACATGAGAGTCATAGAGATGTACAGCATGGAAACAGATCCTTCAGTCCAACTCATTCATGCCGACCAGATATCCGAAATAAATCTCGTCCCATTTGCTACTATTTGACCACTATCCCTTGAAAACCTTCCTATTCATCCTCTCATCCTAGCCTTTTAAAGTTATAATTGTATCAGCGTCCATCATTTCCTCTTAGGTCCCTTTTAAATCTTTACCCTCTGACCTTAAACTTAGGCCCTCTAGTTTTGGACTCCCCCACCTAAGGGAAAAGACCTTATTAATTTAACCTATCCATGCCCCTCATGATTTAAAAAACCCCCATTTGGTCATCCCTCAACCTCCGACACTCCAAGTAAGATAGCCGCAGCCTATTCAGCCTCTCCCTATTGCTTAAACCCTATTTACTACATCCACTGCACCCAATGTGGCCTCCTCTATATTGGGGAGACAGGCCACCTACCTGCGGAACGTTTCAGAGAACACCTCTGGGACCAACCAACCCAACCACCCCATGTCTCAACACTTCAACTCCCCCTCCCACTGCACCAAGGACATGCAGGTCCTTGGACTCCTCCATCGCCAGACCATGGCAACACGACGGCTGGAGGAAGAGCGCCTCATCTTCCACCTAGGAACCCTCCAACCACAAGGGATGAACTCAGATTTCTCCAGTTTCCTCATTTTCCCTCCCTCCACCTTGTCTCAGTCCCAACCCTCGAACTCAGCACGACCTTCCTAACCTGCAATCTTCTTCCTGACCTCTCCGCCCCCACCCCCACTCCGGCCTATCACCCTCACCTTATCACCCTCACTTAACCTCCTTCCACCTATCGCATTTCTAATGCCCCTCCCTCTGTCCCTCCTCCCTACCTTTTATCTTAGCCTGCTTGGCACACTTTCCGCATTCCTGAAGAAGGGCTCATGTCCGAAATGTCGATTCTCCTGCTCCTTGGATGCTGTCTGACCAGCTGCACCTTTCCAGCAACACATTTTCAGCTCTGATCTCCAGCATCTGCAGTCCTCACTTTCTCCTCCTTAAACCCTCTAACCCAAGCAACATCCTTATAAATCTTATCTGAACTCTTCCACGTTTCACAACATACTTCCTACAATAGGAGACCAGAATTGCACACAATATTCTAAAAGTGGCTGAACCAACGTTCTGTACTGCCACAACATGATCTCCCAACTCCTGTACTCAACGCATTGACCAATAAAGGCAAGCATACTAAACATCTTTTTCACTAACCCATCTACCTGCAACTCCACTTTTAAGGAACTATAAATCTGCTCTCCAAGGTTCAGCATAACTCCCCAGGACCTTATCATTAAGTGTAGAAGTCTTGCCTTCATTTGCCTTTCCAAAATGCAGCACCTCCCATTTATCTTGATTAAACTCCATCTGCCACTCCTCGGCTCATTGGCCCATCTGATCAAGATCCCGCTAGACTATGAGGTAACTGACTTCACTGTCCAATGCACCACCAATTTTGATGTCATCTGCAAACTTACTAGCCATACCTCCTATGCTTACTTCCAAGTCATTTATATAAATGATGAAAAGTAGTGGATCCAGCACCAATCCTTGAACTCAGATTTCTCCAGTTTCATTTCCCCTTCCCCCCACCTTGTCTCAGTCAATTCCCTCGAACTCAGCACCGCCCTCCTAACCTGCAATCTTCTTCCTGACCTCTCCGCCCCCACCCCACTCTGGCCTATCACCCTCACCTTGACCTCCTTCCACCAATCACATCTCCATCGCCCCTCCCCCAAGTCCCTCCTCCCGACCTTTTATCTTAGCCTGCTGGACACACTTTCCTCATTCCTGATGAAGGGCTTATGCCCGAAATGTCGAATTTCCTGTTCCTTAGATGCTGCCTGACCTGCTGCGCTTTTCCAGCAACACATTTTCAGCACTCCACTGGTCACAGGCCTCCAGTCTGAAAAGCAACCCTCCACCACCACCCTCTGTCTTCTACCTTTGAGCTAGTTCCGTCTCCAAATGTATAGTCCTCCTAGTATTCCATATGATCTAACCTTGTTAACCAGTCTCCCATGAAGAACTTTGTTGAACTCCTTACTGAAGTCCATATAGATTATGTCCATTGCTCTGCCCTCAGCAATCCTCTTCTTGACTTATTCAAAAACATTCACTCAAGTTCGTGAGACACAATATCCCATGCATTAAGCCATGTTGATTAACCCTAATCGTGCCCTTCCAAATACAAGTAAAACTTGTCCCTCAGGATTCCCTTCAACACTGGCCTACTGGTCTATAGTTCCCATGATATTTTCTTATCACCTTTCCTAAACAGTCGCATCACCTCAGCCAACATCCAGTCTTCCGGCACCTCACCTGTGGTTATCCATGATACAAATATCTCAGCAAGGGGCTAAGCAATCATTTCTCTAGCATCCCACAGAGTTCTACGGTTCACCGGATTGGGTCCTGGAGATTTATCTACTTTTATGCGTCATAAGCCATCCAGTACCTCCTTCTCTGTAACATCAACATTTTTCAAGATTTCGCTATTTAATTCCTCACATTCTATGTCTTCCATATCCTTCTCCACAGTAAACACTGATGCAAAATACTCATTTAGTATCACCCCCATCTCCTGTGATTCCACACATAGGCAGCCTCACTAGACACCCTGTAATCCTTCATGTATTTGTAAATTATCTTTGGATTCTTCTTAACCCTATTTGTCAAAGCTATCTAATGTCCCCTTTTCCTCATCCTGATTTTCCCTTTCAGTATACTTTTAGTCAAATAGTCAGGGCAGACATTGACAAAGCAGAGAACAAGACAGGACTGATAAATTAAACTGCCTTTACTTCAATGCAAGAGGCCTAACAGGCAAGGCAGATGAACTCAGGGCATGGTTTGGAACTGGGACTGGGATATCATAGCAATTATAGAAATGTGTCTTGGAGATAGACAGAACTGGCAGCTTAATGTTCTGGGATACAAATGCTGCAGGAAGGACAGAAAGGGAGGCAAGAGAGGAGGGGAAGTGGCATTTTTGATAAGGGATAGCATTACTGATGGACTTGGGGAGGATATTCCTGGGAATACATCCAGAGACGTTATTGGGTGGACCTGAGAAATAAGAAAGGGATGATTACCTTATTGGGATTGTATTATCAGTGGGAAATTGAGAAACAAATTTGGAAGGAGATTTCAGTTATCTGTAAGAATAATAGGGTGTTATGGTAAGGGAATTTAACTTTCCAAACATAGACTGAGACTGCCATAGTGTTATGGGTTCAGATGGAGAGGAATTTGTTTAGTGTGTACAAGAAAATTTTGTGATTAAATATGTGGATGTACCTATAGAGGTGGAAAACTTGACCTACTCTTGGAAAATAAGGCAGGGCAGGTGACTGAGTGTCAGTAGGGGACTACTTTGGGGCCAGTTACCATACTTCTATTAGTTTTAAAATAGTGATGGAAAAGGATAGACCGGATCTAAAAGTTGAAGTTCTAAATTGGAGGAAGGCTAATTTTGACGGTATTAGGCAAGAAATTTAAAAAGCTGATTGGGGGCAGATGTTCGCATGTGAAGGGACAGCTGAAAATGGGAAGCCTTCAGAAACGAGATAATATGAGTCCAGAGACAGTATATTCCTGTTATGGTGAAAGGAAAAGCTGGTAGCTGTAGGGAATGCTGGATGACGAGAAAATTTGAGGTTTTGGTTCAGAAAAACAAGGAAGCATATGTCAGGTATTGACAGGAGAGATCGAGAGAACTGTTAGAACAGTATAAAGGCAGTAAGCGTATACTTTAGAGGGAACTCTAAGGGCAAAAGGGGGACAAATTGGCAAATAGGGTTAAGGAGAATCCAAAGGGTTTTTTCAAATATATGAAGGACAAAAGGAGGATAGGGAGAGAATAGGGCCTCTTTAAGATCAACAAGGTTAGCCAATGTGTGGAGCTGCAGGAGATGGGGGAGATACTAAATGAGTATTTTGCATCAGTGTTTCCTGTGGAGAAGGAAATGGAAGATATAGAATGTGGGGAAGTAGATGGTGACATCTTCAAAAAAGGTTCATATAACAGAGGAGGAGGTGATGGATGTCTTGAAATGCATAAAAGTGGATAAATCCTGATCGGGTGTACCCTCGAACTCTGTGGGAAGCTAGGGAAGTGATTGCTGGGCCTCTTGCTGAGATATTTGTATCATCGATAGTCACAGGTGAGGTGCAAGAATACTGGAGGTTGGCGAATGTGGTGCCACTATTTCAGAAAGGTGGTAAGGACAAGCCAGGGAAGTACAAACCGAAAGGCCTGACAGGTAGGCAAGCTGTTGGATGGAATCCTGAGGGACAGGATGTATATGTATTTTGAAAGGCGAGGACTGATTAGGGTTACTCATCATGGCTTTATGAGTGGGAAGCTGCTGAAAATGTGTTGCTGCAAAAGCGCAGCAGGTCAGGCAGCATCCAAGGAGCAGGAGAGTCGACGTTTCGGGCATGAGCCCTTCTTCAGGATTCCTGAAGAAGGGCTCATGCCCGAAACGTCGACTCTCCTGCTCCTTGGATGCTGCCTGACCTGCTGCGCTTTTCCATCAACACATTTTTAGCTCTGATCTCCAGCATCTGCAGTCCTCACTTCCTCCTATATGAGTGGGAAGTCATGTCTCACAAACTTATTGAGTTTTTTGAAGAAGTAACAAAGAGGATTGATGAGGGCAGAGTGCTGGACATGATCTGGATGGACTTCAGTAAGGCTTTCATCAAAATTCCCCATGGAGGACTGATTAGCAAGGATAGATAGAGTCATAGAGATGTACAGCATGGAAACAGACCCTTCGGTCCAACCCATCCATGCCAACCAGATATCCCAACCCAATCTAGTCCCACCTGCCAGTGCCCGGCTTATATCCCTCCAAACTTTCCTATTCATATACCCATCCAAGTGCCTCTTAAATGTTGCAATTGTACTATCCTCCACCACTTCCTCTGGCAACTCATTCCATACACCTCCCACCTTCTGCTTGAAAAAGTTGCCCCGTAGGTCTCTTTTATGTCTTTCCCCTCTCACCCTAAACCTATGACTCCCCGACCATAAGGAAAAGACTTTGCCTATTTACCCTATCCATGCCCCTCATAATTTTGTAAACCTCTATAAGGTCACCCCTCAGCCTCTGACACTCCAGGGAAAACAGATCCTGCCTGTTCAGCCTCTCCCTATAGCTCAAAACCTCCAGCCCTGGCAACATCCCTGCAAATCTTTTCTAAACCCTTTCAAGTTTCACAACATCTTTCTGATAGGAAGGAGACCAGAATTGCACGCAATAGTCTAACAGTGGCCTCACCAACGTCATGTACAGCCGCAACATGACCTCCCAACTCCTGTGTTCAATACTCTGACCAATAAAGGAAAGCATACCAAACGCCTTCTTCACTATCCTATCTACTTGCGACCCCACTTTCAAGGAGCTATGACCCTGCACTCCAAGGTCTCTTTGTCAGCAACACTCCCTACGACCTTACCATTAAGTGTATAAGCCCTGCTAAGATTTGCTTTCCCAAAATGCAGTACCTCGCATTTATCTGAATTAAACTCTATCTGCCACTTCTCAGCCTATTGGCCCATCTGATCAAGATCCCGTTTTAATCGGAGTTAACCCTCTTCACTGTCCACTACACCTCCAATTTTGATGTCATCTGCAAACTTACTTACTGTACCTCTTATGCTCGCATCCAAATCATTTATGTAAATGACAAAAAGTAGAGGACCCAGTACCGATCCTTGTGGCACTCCACTGGTCACAGGCCTCCAGTCTGAAAAACAACCCTCCACTGGCTAAAAGGTAGAAGACAGAGGGTGGTGGTGGAGGGTTGCTTTTCAGACTGGAGGCCTAAGACCAGTGGAGTGCCACATGGATTGGTGCTGGGTCCACTACTTTTAGTCATTTATATAAATGATTTGGAAGTGAACATACGAGGTATAGTTGGTAAGTTTGCAGATGATGCCAAAATTGAAGGTGTAGTGGACAACGAAGGTTACCTCAGATTAATCAAATATTGATTACTGTCTTGAGTCCTTGAGTCTGCAGCTTTCTTCCTTATCAGAAGTAACTCTTTTGTTCCTTGTTACGCTTAGCCTTAGTTGTCTATTTGAAGACCACCTGTCTTGAAGTTAACTCCTTAAATTCTTCGCACTGCAATAATTTGTCCATGTGGCATAAGAGAACCATTTACAAGCAGAAGTTAAAACAGTTTTGTTCAGGTAGCTTTGGTTTCTTCTTCCCCCAGACATGTGTAATTATTTTAAATTTCTGCATAAGTTTGTTCTTGCCCCTTAATAGTTATTCCAGACAGTTATTGCTGCTTCTTTCAATCTATGAACAGTTCATAAAGTTATGAAGTTTACACGTAACACTGCACATGGACTGCAGTAGTTCAAGAAGGTAGCTCCCCACCACCTTCTCATGAGCATCTCGTGAAAAATTATAAATGCAGGCCAGCCAGCGATGCTGATGTCCCACAAGTGAATGAAAAAAAGATATAATTCTAACTCAAGATGGTGAGTCACTTGGCATAGAATTTGCGGGCAGTGGTGTTGCTAGGTATCTGCTGCCCTTGTTCTTCTCGATGGTCATGGTTGTGGGTTTGGAAGCAGGAGAGTTGATGAAGAGCTTATGCTCGAAACATTGACTCTTCTGCTCCTTGGAAGCTGCCTGACTCGCCATGCTATTCCAACGCCACACTTTTTGACTCTGATCTCCAGCATTTGCAGTCCTCACTATCTCCTAGTTTGGAAGATTTTGTCTGAGGAACCTTGGTGAATTTCTGCAGGGTATATTGTGGATGGTACACAGTGCAGTGTGAGCATTGATGACAGAATGAATATGGATGCGGTACCTTTCAAGTATGCTGTTTTGTCTTGGATGATGACAAACATCTGAAGTATTTTTGGAGTTGTCCTCATCCATGCAGGTGGGGAGTATTCCATTACACTCCTGACATGTGTTTTGTGATGGTGGTCAGGCTTTAGGGAGTCAAGAGATGGGTTATTCAGAGCAGAAATCCTAGCTTCTGACCTGTTTTTGTTGCCATAGCATTAATGTGGCTAGTCCAGTTCAGTTCCTGGTCAATGTTGATAATGAAGGATACATTGACGATAAGAATATATAAGCAAAAGATAACCATTTAGCTACTCAAGCCTGCCTGGCCTTTCAATAAGATTATGGCTGATCTGCCCCAGGCCTCAACTTCACATTTGTGCCAACTTGTCATTGGCATCAATTCCCCAATATTTAAAAAAATCTACTTCCCTTCACTTAAGTACTTTCAGTGGTTGAGTCTCCACAACTCTCCAGGCTAGAGAATTCTAAACATTCATGTCATCGGAGAACAAATTCCTTTGCCTCTCTTATTCTTGAAAAAGAGGTCCTTAGTTCAAGATTGCCACATTCATGGAGGCATGTTCTCAACATAAAGTCTGTCAAGCCCACTCAGAATTTGGCACATTGCAATAAGATCATTCCCACCATTCTTCTAAACTCTAGCGAATAAAGTCCTAACCTGTTTACCTGATTTTGGTAAGTTACCAAGTACTACCAAAAGCAGCAGGTATTTTCAGTCTTTGTCCTTCTTTACTCCTTCTTTATTCTTTCTCAGTCCTGAATTGCTAGTCAGCTTCTGAAATGCTCTCTCTTTCTCCTCCCTCTCTCCCTCAAGTGAAGGTTTTGCTTTAACATGTCCTTTTCAATTTCAAGATACTTTAACCCTATTTGAATTCCTGCTAACTCAAGTGACTCACCATACTGTGGACCTCGTCCCTCCTGTATTTCCTCCAATCCCAGATACTTTGCCAATTTTTCAATTCCATCTGCATGAGCTTTGGCAGGCAACTCCACCTCTAATGTTATTGCCAATTTTATCATTTTCTTCACTGACTCATTCTTTGAATCTGCCAGGGCCACTCAGTTGCTGACCTTATCACTGTCTTGATTAAAAAAAAAGATGAAAGAGCAGAATTCCAGAAGTGAAGTAAGAGCAACTGTCCTTGATATTAAGGCTGCATTTGACCATTTGGCATTTGGGAGCAACAGCAAAAGTGGAGTCCATGGGAGTCAGGGAAAACTTTCTATGAGGTGGAGTCAGACTCAGCATGGCTATCATTGTTTGAGGTCAGTCATCTCAATTCAAGGACGTCTCTGCAGGGGACTGTCCTCAGTTTTGGGTCATTTTTAATAACAGAACATAGGTATTCCACAAAGGATTTGTTCAGAAGAATTGAGGACATCTGTTGTTCGTGTCACTGCATTGGTGTAAGTAAGGTGATAACATTTGTTCACTTGTGGAATGTGTGGCAATACTTCCTACTCACCCCGGGGGCTGGAGGCACGCATATTTCAAGTGGGATGTTGGATACCTAGAAGTTCTGGTTATATCAAAGACTCTTAACAAAACTCATACTCGAGGAGAAAAGGACGGAAGCTGGTGGAAAAATTAACTCTTTGTGGTCTGATTTGAGTGAACACTGGCTTATCATGGATTGAAGGTGTGTTGTTCCCTGGAGCTCGAGATCCAGGAAGGTTATGAATTTAATTTGCATTCTGGGAATCTGAGATGATTTTAAAAGAAAAAGCCATTTTGTAGGACAATGTTAGCTGAGCAAGACTACCTCATGACCTTGCCCACATAGTTTAGACTAATCCCTCGTTATGATGTACTGTTAAAAGGGAAGGTTGCCAAAGCAATCGGCCATTTGGGCCTGGCTGGATCAAGGTTTCCCATTTGATGTGCATGTAGCTTAATCAGTCAAGTGTACACAGACCGGTCAATGAGTTTCTCTTCCTCTGCAAACCTTTTCCATTTGATTGCTGCTTGTCTGATTAAGAACATGTGGCGTTTTGTAATTTTAATACCAAATTCTGTATAAAGACAGTTTGTTTGCAGCAATAAGGAGAATAACCTGAAGAGCTCTTAGGGGTAAGAGCTGGTGCTGCTCCTCTGCTAATCGTTCCAGAACCTTCGCTCAAGCTTGGCTTGCAGGTATCTATAGTGTAACATTGATGCCATTGGTAAATACAGGTAATAATTTGAACTAAACTGTCTCTAAGAGTTTTATATTCCAGATTACTACAGAGTACAATCTCCGGGATGAACCAAGAGAGGCTTACAGGTCAAGTCCATCATGGATTCCCTGAGTCGTCTCGAATTAGTATTTTAACCTACCTGTCAAAATGTTTCTTCAGTAATGAAATCTGACTTGACTGGCAGCCCGTTCCTGATGCCTACCACCCTCTGTTTGAAAAAAATGCCTCTCTGGATCCTTTTGTATCTCTCACCTTTCAAGTTTTAGACTCCCATTCCAAAAGGGAAATGCTGTTGGATATCTACTTTTTCAATGCCTCTCATAATTTTATCAATCTCTGTAAGGTCACCTGTCAGTCTTCCACGCTTCAGGGAAAAGGTCCCAACCTTATAATCCTGGTAGATTCCTCGAAAATTGTTTCTGCACTCCTTCTAGTTTAATAATATCCTTTCTATAGTAGGGCAAGCAGACCTGCTTGCAGTATTCCAAGTGTGGCCTCACCAACATCTTGCATAGCTGCAAAAAGACATCCGAACTCCTATATTGCTCTGATCATTGAAAGCAAGCATGCTGAAAGCCTTCTTTGCCACCCTGTCTTTCAAGGACCTATGAACCTGCACCCCTCAATCTCTTTGATCTATGACATTCTCCACAGTCTTACCATTGACTGTGTCAGGCCTTCCCGATTTTGACTTAACAAAATGTCACACCTCAAATTCAGCTAAATTAAAATCCATCTGCCATCCCTCAGCTTCCTGGCCCAGTTGATCAAGATCTTGCTGTATTCTCAGAAAACTTTCTTTACTGTCTGTTGTACTACAATCTTGGGAGTCATCTGCAAACTTTCTAACCATACTTCCTAAATTCTCATCCAAATCATTTATATAAATGATGAATAACAGTGGACACAGCACCGATCACCATGGCATACCGCTGGTCACAGACTTCCAGTCTGAAAAATAACCCCCCCCCCGCCGACCACCACGCTCTGTCCTCTACTGTCGAGCCAATTTTGTATTCACTTGGCTAGCTGTCCCTGGATCTCATGAGATTTAACCTTACTCCACAACCCACTTTACAACATGGAGATGAACTCTTCTGCTAGTTGAATCAAACATCCAGAAAAGCTCACCTCACCCTGTAATCTCTTACAATGAGTGACAGAGAACTTCCAAATTCCACTATTTAAAGAAATTAATATCAAGTTATTCCTGAACTCTAAAGGTGAACAGTAAACAACAACTATTTACAACTCTAAGACCACTTGCTCTTAACTGCTTATTGTCTGCCTCCAACTCTAGAGCAATATACTATTCCAATAAAAAACACATTAAAATTACATTAACTTAATTCAAAACCATACAGTGGCTGTCATCTCCAGTGTCTGTCTTCTTTCAGCTGAAGATCTCCCTGGTTGCCTTCTTTCTTTTACTGCGAAGATGTTTCATATGATAAAGGTACCTTTGATTGAGAGTGTTTTTGAATGGCAGTCTTTCTCAATGGCAGTTACTCTCCCAATGTCAGTTGCTCTTTCTGACTTTCAAAATGCCTGTTCTTTTTGATGTCCCCGACATCGGATCGTCTCATTGGTTCTTTCTTGGCAAAAACAATAAATTCAAACTCGATTGGGTTTTAGTATTCTGGGGCAGGATTTAAACTGATTGCTGTTTTGACAACAATTCACAATTAACCAACCAACTCAGGTATGTATTTCACAGCCAAATGTTGTATATTTTCAACTTTCCAAGACAGTCTGAGACTGCTAGCTAGTCAACACAGGTGCTTGTCAGCTCTCAGTTCAGGGAGAAAGTGAGGACTGCAGATGCTGGCGATCAGAGCTGAAAATGTGTTGCTGGAAATGTGTAGCAGGTCAGGCAGCATCCAAGGAGGATTCCTGAAGAAGGGCTCATGCCCGAAACAGGAAGGGCTCATGCCCGACTCTCCTGCTCCTTGGATGCTGCCTGATCTGCAGCGCTTTTCCAGCAACACATTTTCAGCTCTCAGTTCAGAACAGCATTCACTCTTCCTTAACGGCACAGTACACCCCTTCCACTTCATAACACTACCATGCGGTACCTTGTTCGATGCTTTGCTAAAGTCTATGTCGACAACATCAATCACATTGCCCTCATCTACTTTCTTTGGTCACCTCTTCAAAAACTGAATCAAATTTGTGAGATACAATTTCCCACAAACAAAGCTATGCCGACTATCCCAAATGAGTCCTTGTCTCTCCAAATGCCTGCCGATCCCGTCTCTCAGAATTCCCTCGAACAACTTACCCACCACTGATGTTAGGCTCACTAATCTGTACTTCCCAGGCATATCCCTGCAGCTTTTCTTAAACAGTGGCCACCCTCCAATCTTCAGACACATCACTTGTCCTGGGATACACTTGATCACTTCCCAGGGATTTATCTACCTTAATGTGTTTTAAAACTCCTAGCAACTCCTCTTCTGTAATGTGGACTCTTTTCAAGACCTTTTCAAAATCCACAAACCTGACTGCCCCGGCCGACCTATTGTCTCAGCCTACTCCTGCCCCACCGAACTCATCTCCGCGTATCTCGGCATGGTTCTGTCCCCTTTAGTCCAAGAACTCCCCACCTACGTTCGGGACACCACCCACGCCCTCCAACTCCTCCATGATTTTCGCTTCCCCGGTCCCCAACGCCTTATCTTCACGATGGACATCCAGTCCCTGTACACCTCCATCCCCATCACGAAGTACTCAAAGCCCTCCGCTTCTTCCTTTCCCGCCGCACCAACCAGTACCCTTCCACTGACACCCTCCTTCGACTGACTGAACTGGTCCTCACCCTGAATAACTTTTCTTTCCAATCCTCCCACTTCCTCCAAACTAAGGGAGTTGCCATGGGCACCCGCATGGGCCCCAGCTATGCCTGTCTCTTTGTAGGATATGTGGAACAGTCCATCTTCTGCAACTACACTGGCACCATCCCCCACTTTTTCCTCCGCTACATCGATGACTGTATCGGCGCTGCCTCGTGCTCCCACGAGGAGGTTGAACAGTTCATCAACTTTACCAACACCTTCCATCCCGACCTCAAATTCACCTGGACTGTCTCAGACTCCTCGCTCCCCTTCCTAGACCTTTCCATTTCTATCTCGGGCGACCGACTCAACACAGACACCTACTATAAACCGACTGACTCCCACAGCTACCTGGACTACACCTCCTCCCACCCTGCCCCCTGTAAAAACTCCATCCCATATTCCCAATTCCTTTGTCTCCGCCGCATCTGCTCCCAGGAGGACCAGTTCCAATACCGTACAGCCCAGATGGCCTCCTTCTTCAAGGACCGCAGATTCCCCCCAGACGTGATCAACGATGCCCTCCACCGCATCTCCTCCATTTCCCGCTCCTCCGCCCTTGAGCCCCACCCCTCCAACCGCCAGCAAGACAGAACCCCACTGGTTCTCACCTACCACCCCACCAACCTCCATATACAGCGTATCATCCGCCGTCATTTCCGCCAACTCCAAACGGACCCCACCACCAGGGATATATTTCCCTCCTCTCCCCTATCAGCGTTCCGCAAAGACCACTCCCTTCGTGACTCCCTCGTCAGGTCCACACCCCCCACCAACCCAACCTCCACTCCCGGCACCTTCCCCTGCAACCATAGGAAATGCAAAACTTGCGCCGACACCTCCCCCCTTACTTCTCTCCAAGGCCCCAAGGGATCCTTCCATATCCGCCACAAATTCACCTGCACCTCCACACACATCATCTACTGCATCCGCTTCACCCGATGTGGCCTCCTCTATATTGGGGAGACGGGCCGCCTACTTGCAGAACGTTTCAGGGAACACCTCTGGGACACCCGGACCAACCAACCCAACCACCCCGTGGCTCAACACTTTAACTCTCCCTCCCACTCCACCGAAGACATGCAGGTCCTTGGACTCCTCCATCGCCAGAACATAACAACACGACAGTTGGAGGAACCCTCCAACCACAAGGGATGAACTCAGATTTCTCCAGTTTCCTCATTTCCCCTCCCCCCACCTTGTCTCAGTCGATTCCCTTGAACTCAGCACCGCCCTCCTAACCTGCAATCCTCTTCCTGACCTCTCTGCCCCCACCCCACTCCGGCCTATCACCCTCACCTTGACCTCCTTCCACCTATCACATCTCCATCGCCCCTCCCCCAAGTCCCTCCTCCCTACCTTTTATCTTAGCCTGCCTGGCACACTCTCCTCATTCCTGATGAAGGGCTCTGGCCCGAAACGTCGAATTTCCTGTTCCTTGGATGCTGCCTGACCTGCTGTGCTTTAACCATCAACACATTTTCAGCTCTTTTCAAGACCTCACTATTTATTCCCCCAAGTTTCCTAGCATCCATATCTTTCTCAACGATAAACAGTGATGAAAAATATTCGTTTGGAGTCTCACCCATCTCTTGTGGCTCCACACATAAATGACCTGGTTGATCTTTCAGAGACCTTATTCTCTCCCCAGTAACTCTTTTGCTCTTCATTTATTTATCAAGGAAAAGTTTCTCCAGCAATTTCTGTTTTTGTTTCAGGAAAGTGAAACTGAGAAACAAGAACAGCCATGATCTTACTTGGCATGATCTGAAATGGAATTTCCTATTTCTTGGATGCTGCCTAACCTGCTGTGCTTTAACCAGCAACACATTTTCAGCTGTGATCTCCAGCATCTGCAGACCTCATTTTTTACCCATGATCTGAAATGGCAAGACTGGCTCAAAAGGCCGACAAGGGGACAAATGACCTAACAAATCCCTTTTTCATTGTTATTCTGTGAACCTGGCTTTTAACACTGCACCAACTGCACTCTGGCCCGAGGACAAAATTACGCATGCGCGTGCCCGGAACAATAAAGTTTGGTTTTGTTGCCGTGTTGTTCTGTTTGTGTGAGAGCGCGAGAGCTGAGCGATGGCGGCGGCAGTTGGAGCGTCCCGTAAGAAAGACGGAGGCCCGAACATCAGATTTCTGGAGGCTTCGGAAACCGTCGCGCAGTTCGACGGCCTGAGGTTGTGGCTGGGCAAAAACTACAAGAAAGTGAGTGTTTGAGGACGCGAGCCGGAGAGACTGAACCGCCTTCACCTGGTGGCTCAGCTGCAAATGGCGGCTGAGGCCTTCTGCTTTTGTGCAGCGTGAGGCGTTAGAGGGACACGGAGGAGGATTTCTCCCATTTTTGGTTGATTTAAATGTCTCAAAGATCGTTTATAAAATTTCCCTGCAGGAGGCCATCATCTCGTAAAGCTGTGGTCCAAAGAGTTTTTGGTTGCTTTGTGTTGAGGAGGAGGTTGGGGCCGGTGATGCTCCATTCAAGGCGGGGGAATGAGCCTCCTACAAACATACTTGTAATTTCTGAGAGGGCGAGATTTTATTCATGGAGGGAAAATCCTTTTTTTCGTAAGTTGCAGATCATCAGGGAGTTCAATTTTATTGACTTAGCTACGTGTTATATTTTCTAATCACTTGTAAAAGTTCACATAGATTCTCAAAGTTGGAGTGAACTCTGGTGGGAAGCTGGCTTCTCCAGTCCCTTTTTGCTAACTTGATGTTGAAAGTTATTTGTTGTATTCAGTCTGAGAGAAGTTCGCAACAGAAAGAAAGAACGGATCGATCTGTTCAGCCAGCATCAGTGAAGAGTGCCGTTTGTAAAGCGGAAACAGATGGTGACATGCTCCTTGATTGGATAACTGTAGGTGGAGTTCGAGAGTGTGGTACTGGAAAAATACAGCAGGTCAAGCAGCAACCGAGGAACAGGAGAACCAACGTTTCGGACATTAGCCCTTCAGCAGGATGCCTGAAGGGATTATGCCTGAAACGTCTATTCAGCATCTGCAGTCCTCGCTTTCTTCTGACTGTAGGTGGAGCAGTAGATCAGTACCTTTGTGTGATACTTGTGTTTCCTGTTCTGGTTTAGTTTAATGAAGCGTATATAGGAAATATGAAGTATTATCGACAGGTATTTGGGGTTAAATGGCAATGCTTTGAATGCAGTATTTTGGGGACTTTTGTTTTACTTTTGATTATTGTTATGGTGTTTGCAAATTTAGATGTGAAAGTAGTGAGTGGTCAAGTTTTTTCTCCTTGTGGTGAAATCTTCGCTGAAAGGGATTACTGACCAAATCAAATCCAGTTGTTTTTTTTGTTTGGAATAATTACAATATTCAATGTAAGGTAATTATCCAAAATTATAAAGTTTCACTTTTGCAGTGTTTCCACAATATTTTGAAATGCATGGCGATTATCACCATGCTTTTAATCCCCCATTGACATGACGGCGGAAGTTTACCTGGCTGGACAAAATAAATTAGTTCAATTTTTAATATAAAAAACTCTGAAAATTTGGCACTTTACACTTGGATAAAGGTTTACCCACTTGTCTACCACAACTTTAGCAACTGATATACAGCATAAGTGTTGCTTGACTTGACTGAGAGACTACTGGTTTTGCAATCTTATTACCACGCATGTTTGATCACATTGTAGTCATAGTGATTATGGCACATGCTGCTGTACTCCCTATTTTTGGGTAAATTATGGAGTAGTTAATGGAGGTCACAGTTTTTGCCATGTCATAAGTTCATAGCAAACAATAAGGTGCTCTGCTGTGCCCCTTGACAATAAAAAATTAATTTGAGTGTTGGCTTTGACTGTAATTTTTGGTCGTGTTCAACATAATAGCCAAATACTGTGATAAAAAAGTTCAAAATAAAAATAGTATTGGAGAATCTCAACTGCTCACGAGTATCTGTGGCGTGAGAAAGAGTTAACCTTTCAAGTTTAGTTAATTTTAAGGAACACAGTTAAACAGAGAATTGACTTGGACTCTTCAATCTGTTTTTCTCTACCCGAAATGCTACTTGAGCTCCTGAGTTTCTCCAGCACTTTGCCACATCCGGTATGCTGTCTTAACACTGCAGTGGCTACTTCTGTCGTTTAGACAAAGGCATTGCAAGCTGACTTTCACAGAAAAAGAAATGCCGGTTTAATTGGCGAATCTGGGCTTTTTCAGAAAAACTTACTTAAGTATTATGCTTACCTTGATGAAAATTGCACTTGGCAAACCACAAATTGGGATCTATGTGCATTTTTCAAAAAAAAAAGCAGTTTGAACATCCTGCAGCTGATCTGTGACAAATACTTTTAAATTTGCTGAATGGGTTTCCTCTGGGTGCTCCAATTTCCTCCCACAATCCAAAGATGTGCAGGTCAGCTAAATTGCCCATAGTGTTAGTCAGGAGTAAATGGAGAGGAATGGCTCTGGATGGGTTGCTGTTTGGAGGGTCAGTGTGGAATTGTTGGGCCAGAGGGCCTATTTCCATACTGTAAGGAATCTCATCTGAAAATGAGGGCTGTGTGGCAATGTGCAAGTTAATTGAACAAATAATTCGGGTTCAAAAACAGAAATAACTGGAGAAATTCAGCAAGTCTTGTAGCGTCTGAGGAGAGAAAGTAGAATTCGTATTTTGTGTTCAGTGATCTTCCTTCAGAACTGATGGTAGCTAAGAAAGGTAGTATGCATGCTGGAGATGGAGGTAGAAAGGAGAGGAGATGCTGTTTTCAAGAAGTCAGTGATAGATGGAGGTGGAGAGAGAGCCCAAACATTCTGGTACTGTTGGGCAGATAAAAGGATAGCTCATGATGATAAGTTGGGAGAAAGAAGAGCTCTTCAGAGGAATCTTAAGTCAGTGAAAGTGAGGCTGCTTTGAGCACAGCCCATGTCATGACAGAGTTTGAGGTGGAGGGGTGGATGAAAATCATATAAGCAATGTTGAAGCCTTAAAATTTTTGAACTTGATATTGAGTCATGAAAGTTGTAAGGACCCCAGGCAGAAAGTAAGATGCTGCTCTTTCATCTTGTGTTGTGCCTCGCTGGAGTACTGCACCAGGCCTGACACAAAAATATTGGCAGGCAATATGGTAGTCTGTTGAAGTTGCAGGCAACTGCAAGTTCTAGATCATTTTTCTGAAAATAATGTAGGTATTTAATACAGTGGTTGCTCAGTCTTTGTTTTGTCTCCCTGCTGTCAAGGAGATCATATTGTGAACAGTGAATGTAGTAGTCCAGACTGAGTGAGTGAATTACTGATACACCTGTATCTGAATCCTTGGACAGTGAGGAGAAAGGGTGGGAAACTGGCAGGTGTTGCACCTTCTGTAATTGCATGTGAGGTATTGCAAGTGGAGCGGGTTCATGCTTCCCAGAGGGAGCAATTCCTGTGAAATACTAATGAGAAAGGGAAAGGCGGTGGGTCACTGGTGATGGCACTCTACCAGAGGTGGTGGAAATGGTAGTTTTTTAATCCTTTTGGATGCAGATCCTGGGGAAAAGGAGCACCAGGGAACCCAATTGATATTGTGAGAGGGACGAGAAGCCTGTGGGCAGTTCTGCAGGAAATAGATTGGACGTAGCTAAAGGCCCAGTCAGTTAATCCTCAGTTGAGTAAACAGGTGGCTATTTCTGAGGCCCTATTGTGAAAGGTACCATTATTAGAACAGATGAAACAGAAAAACTAGGAGACTGGAATGGAATCTTTGCAGGAAGCTGGGTGAGAGGACGTTTAGTCCAGGTAACTGGGAGTTGGTGGGTTTGTTGGGGAGGCCAGACCTGTTACGTTTCTCCAGCAGTTTCTGGTTTTTGTTTCAGATTTATAGCATATGCAATTCTTTGGGTTGTTTAAGTGGTGCAGGTCACATGACTGAATCCAGAGAGCAGGAATTCACCCCCATCTTGACCGTTTGAGAACTTGGATTTCGGAATTCCAAATACAAAAACAGCTTTCAGTGAAAGTTGTCATGTAACTGCTAGGTAGTTGTCATCATCCACTCGTTCAATGGCATATAATAAAGAAGGTATTTACCAGCTTGTTTGTACTAGATTTGGCAGATATATGACTCTAATTCCATACTCTTCCCTTCTGGCAACTAAGAATCGGCAATAAAAATCAGTCCTGTAGTGACAATGTCACTGGACTGGTAATGCAGCACTTCAGACCAATGTTCTGGGGACTGTTTCAAAACCCACCATAGCAGATGGTAGAATTTGAATTTGGCAAAAATTCTGAAATACAGACCTAGTCTATTGGTAACAATGTAACCGTTTTTGATTGTCATAAAAAACCCACAGAAGGTAGTGAGTGTCTGCCAGAGGTAGTGGTGGAAGCGAAGATGATTTTGCCATTTAAGAAATATTCATACAGGTAAGTGGATGGGATGGGTATGGACCAAACACAAGCAAATGGCACTGTTTAAATTGCAAAACCTGGGCAAGTTGGGCCGAAGGGCACGTTTCCATGCAGTACATCTGTCTCCTGTCCATCTCCAGTGTAACCTCTCTTCTAATCTTCTCTTCCCATTTTCCCCCCCTCTCAGTCAAAGCAAAATGCTGAGAGACACAGTATAGTTTTACCTCCTTCATTTGTATTCCGGGCCCTGGAGGGAAAGAGAACAATTGCCCATGTCCAAGAGACATATGTTCACTGTCTTCTCTGGAAGAGCAGTTTCTCAATGAACTACGTAGCCATTTTACATGGAGGAGCATCCAAATAAGGCAACATACATATTAATTGGGTGACCGTTACAATCAGTGAGCATCAACAATAAAGACTAAGCCATCTGGTGTTACACAATGAATGTTCTTAACCTTGTTAACTGGCTTCACGTAATGAATACTTTTCACCTTGTTGTGGTTCTGTTCGCCGAGCTGGGAGTTTATGTTGCAAACGTTTCGTCCCCTTTCTAGGTGACATCTTCAGTGCTTGGGAGCCTCCTGTGAAGCGCTTCTGTGCTGATTCTTCCGGCATTTATACTGGTTTGAATCTGCCGCTTCCGGTTGTCAGTTGCTGTCAGCTGCAATGGTCGGTATATAGGGTCTAGTTCGATGTGTCTGTTAATAGAATTTGTGGATGAGTGCCATGCCTCTAGGAATTCCCTGGCTGTTCTCTGTTTGGCCTGTCCTATAATAGTGGTGTTTGTCATCTGAGTGTATGGCTACTAGGGATAGCTGGTCGTGTTGTTTCGTGGCTAGTTGGTGTTCATGGATGCAGGTTGTTAGCTGTCTTCCTGTTTGTCCTATGTAGTGTTTTGTGCAGTCCTTGCATGGGATTTTGTACACTACATTGGTTTTGCTCCTGCTGGATATCAGGTCCTTTGTCCTGGTGAGTTGTTGTCTGAGAGTGGCTGTTGGTTTGTGTGCTGTTATGAGTCCTAGTGGTCGCAGCAGTCTGGCTGTCAGTTCAGAAATGCTCCTGATGTATGGGAGTGTGGCCAGTCCTTTGAGTTGTGGCATGTCCTCATTTCGTTGCCTTTCCCTAAGGCATCCATTGATGAAATTGCACGGGTATCCATTTTTGCTGAATACCTTGTATAGGTGTTCGTCTTCCTCTTTTTGCAGTTCTGGTGTACTGCAGTGTGTTGTGGCCCTTTTGAATAATGTCCTGATGCAACTTCGTTTGTGTGTGTTAGGGTGGTTGCTTTCATAGTTCAGGACTTGGTCTGTGTGTGTGGCTTTTCTGTATACCTTCGTGGTGAATTCTCCGTTCGGTGTTCTTTGTACCATCACGTCCAGGAATGGGAGCTGGTTGTCCTTTTCTTCCTCTCTCGTGAATCGGATTCCTGTGAGTGTGGCGTTGATGATCCGGTGTGTGTTCTCTATTTCTGTGTTTTTAATGATTACAAAGGTGTCGTCCACGTATCTGACCCATAGTTTGGGTTGTAATTGCGTTAAAACTGTTTTTTCTAACCTTTGCATTATTGCTTCTGCTATGAGTCCGGAGATCGGTGAGCCCATGGGTGTTCCGTTGATTTGGTCATATATCTGGTTGTCGAATGTGAAGTGTGTTGTGAGGCCCAGGTCCAGTAGTTTAAGTATGTCGTCTTTGTTAATAGGTTCAGTGTCCTGTTGTCTGTTATGTATGTCCAGCAGGTTGGATATTGTTTCTCTGGCTAGGGTTTTGTCAATAGAAGTGAACAGTGCCGTTACGTCGAATGAGACCATGGTTTCTTCCTTGTCTATGTGTATATTTCTGATGATGTCCAAGAATTCTTGTGTTGACTGTATAGAGTGTCTGGATCTGCTGATCAGGTGTTTCAGTTTCTGTTGTAGCTCTTCAGCCAGTTTGTGTGAAGGTGTTCCTGGTAGTGATACTATGGGTCTGAGTGGGATGTCTGGTTTGTGTACTTTAGGTAGTCCATAGAATCTGGGGTTGTTGCTTCTTTCTGGTTTCATTCTTTGTAGGTCAGACCTGGTTATCTGTCTTTTTTTTGTAGGTTCCTCAGTGTGTTGTTTCACCTATTGGTGAGCTGTGGAGTGGGGTCAAACTCCCTCTTTTGGTGGGTGTTGGTGTCTGCAAGTAGTTGTTCTGCTTTGTGAATATAATCTGACTTATCCAGTATAACAGTCATTCTGCCTCTGCCGATACCCAGCAGGAGCAAAACCAACGTAGTGTACAAAATCCCATGCAAGGACTACATAAAACACTACATAGGACAAACAGGATGACAGCTAACAACCCGCATCCATGAACACCAACTAGCCATGAAACGACACGACCAGCTATCCCTAGTAGCCATACACTCAGATGACAAACAACATGAATTTGATTGGGACAACACCACTATTATAGGGCAGGCCAAACAGAGAACAGTCAGGGAATTCCTAGAAGCATGGCACTCATCCACGAAATCTATCAACAGACACATCAACCTAGAACCTATATACCGACCACTGCAGCTGACAGCAACTGACAACCGGAAGCGGCAGATTCAAACCAGTATAAATGCCGGAGGAATCAGCACAGAAGCGCTTCACAGGAGGCTCCCAAGCACTGAAGATGTCACCTAGAAAGGGGACGAAACGTTTGCAACATTAAACTCCCAGCTCGGCGAACAGAACCACAAGAACGAGCACCCGAGCTACAAATCTTCTCACAAACTTTGAACTTTTCATCTTGTTAACTGTTTGGGGCGGCACGGTGGCTCAGTGTTGGCACTGCTGCTTCACAGCGCTATGGACCCAGGTTCGATTCTAGCCTCGAGTGACTGTCTGTGTGGAGTTTGCACATTCTCCCCATGTGTGCGTGAGTTTCCTCCGGGTGCTCAGGTTTCTTCCCACAGTCGAAAGATGTGTAAGTCAGGTGGATTCATGATGCTAAATTGCCAATAGTGTTAGATGCATTGGTAAGAGGGAAATGGGTCTGGGTGAGTTAATCTTCAGAGGGTCAATGTGGATTGGTTGGGCCAAGGGATCTGTTTCCACACTGTAGGAAATCTAAACTAATCAAAACTGACGTTACATACTGAATACTACCGAATCTTGTTAAATAATTCTACACAATGAATGCTTTTCTACCTTGATAAGCCATTACTCTTGCCTCAAGCACCCGATTGTTAACTGCAAATTGTTTATCTGATCTGAGTCATGCTCAGCTGAACCTCTTGTTTCACAAAACTCAAAACTTAACTCTTTCCATACCTGCCCATACCTGACACACTTCCTCAATCTTATGCCATAACTGATAAAGGCAAGTGTCCTCCTTAGCTTTATTAACTATCCTATTAACTTGTTCTTCCATATTCAGGGATTTGTGGACAATCGCCCAAGTTCCCTCTGTGTCTCTGAGTTTCTCTGGTGTTCAGCCATTCATGAAGTACTCCTTTATCTTGTTACTCTTTTCAAAATGCATCACCTTACACTTACCAGGGTGAAATTCCATCTGCCACTGGTCTGGCCATTTTTACCAAAAATGTTCATATCCTCCTGGGACACAAGACCTTCTTCCTCAATTTCCTGTTTAACCTTCATGTCATCCGCAAGCTTTTTAATCTCTATCTTAGACTGTTTTCTCCCCTCCCTCCCACGTTTCTACCTCCTCCTTCTATTTTCTACAGGAAAACCAATTTTGGATCCACGAGACAAAACAGAAATTGCTGGAAAAGCTCACGAGTTCTGACAGCATCTACTGAGAGAAATTAGAGTTCATACTCCAGGTTCAGTGCCCCTTCCTCTGATCCAGTCGAACTGAAATGTTAAATCTGCTTTCTTGCTAGAAGTGCTGCCAGACCAGTTGAGCTTTTCCAGCAATTTCTATTTTCGTTTCTGATTCACAGCATCTGCAGTTCTTTCAATTTGTTTGGATCCAAGTTACCCTGGATACCATGTGCCCTTGACCTTCTTTCAGTCTCCTATGTAGGACCTTGACACAGGTTTTGTTGAAATCCATTATGAACTCCATCAACTGTATTATTCACATCTGCACACCTGGTTTTAGCCTCAAAAGATGGCATCATGATTTCCCTCTGACAAAGCGATCCTGACTATCCCTGATCAAATCTTGCCTCACCAACCGGAGATTAATTCTGTCCTTCAGAATTTTCTCAAGTAGTTATTTGCTTTAGTTGTATTGGAGCTGATTTAGACTGCTTCTGGACTGCAGCTTTGATCACCTTAACTCAGGAAAGATGATAATGTCATAGACCAAGTACAATGAAGTTAGGACTTATTCCTAGGATGGAGTCTGTCTTATGAGGAGTGATTGGGAAAACTTGGTCTGTGTATTCTCTTGAGCTTTGAAGAATCAGAAATGGTCTCATTGAACCCAGTAAAATACTTTAAAGGCATAGACAGCATAGATGAAAGACAATGTTCCTCCCTATTGGGAAGTTAGAAAAAGCCCACGATTTAAAAGGAATGATTGCCACTTAGGTTTGAGAAGTTTTTTTATTACCCAGAGGCTCGTAAATCTTTGCAATTTGTTACCAGAGAGGCAACTGAAGCGCAGGTTTTCAATATTTCAGTTTCAAGAGATTGGCAATCCAAAATCTATCAATGGCATGCAGGTTTTTTAAGTAAAAAATGTTGAAAAGTGAGATCAACTGTAATTTTATTGAATGATATACTCTTATTCCAGTGTTCCTGTAATCTGGATGCACAGGGCCTTGTTCTTTGCAGGCAATAATAACACGTACATATATTGAGCTTGTTTCAACTCATCAAATTATATAGCTTGTTTTTGTTCATTTTCTCGGGGCAGTGCACTCTCTTCAGAGTCAATTTGCCCACTTCAAAATTTTAAATTAAGTGTGGCAATTAACAGTCAATCATCAGCAATTCAGTGCATTTTCCAGGGCAATGGCTTGACCAAGGCATCAACTTGTAGACCGACTGGCACTCTTGTGCAGTGTAACTGTTCACTTTTGCGCTGTGAACTGATATTCTTATGAATAGTGCTAGTGATTGTCGCATGAAAGGTTGAGACAAAATATCCTTTTTCTGCAATATTCAATTTTTCGACTATCAAATGCACAGTTGTAATGTGTATGAATGTCAAAGGGATGCTGCTAAGGTCCTCTCTTGTTGGCACTTGTATGGTTCAAATGTAGCTTACCACTTAACCCACCTAAACTTAAAACATGAAAATATTACAAGAAGTCAGTTCTACATGTTTGTATACTACTTCAAAGATATGAAGCAGCAGGATCACTGCCTCAACTGAAGAAGCTGTACCTCGGTGCCTTTGTACCAAAGATGCTGCTGTAAGTGGCAACTTATGAACTCAAATGAAAAAAGTTTGTGATAAAAAAACGAATTCCATTCAATATGTCTCCAACGAAGCTCCACACCATCCTTTGAACTGTATTGGTGTTTGACTATTGTTGGCTCAGAATTGTATAGATTTTTCCCTTATGGTATATGGGGTAAACACATTGCACTTGTTAAAAAAAATCACGACTTTCTTTGGGGCAGTTATGGATACTTGGTAAATGTTACTAAAGCCCATGTTGCACAGGTGAACAAATAAAAATATTTCACAAAACCACGGGCATGTAACTTTCGTAACTTCGCTGTTACTCTTTCTACCCTGCACTTTTTAAAGTAGATATTTTTATTGAAAATTTAACCTTTTTACAAGTTTACAAAATTTTTAAAAATCCCAAGTATAAACATTGATATACAATTAAATCTTAAATAAATAATAACCAAAATTTAAGAAAAGAAAAATACCGAGAGAAAAAAACTGAACTAACTACTAATCTAACCTACAACTAACCAGAGTGTATAATTAAGTCTCTTACATTATTCAAATAAGAGAAAGAGGAAAAAAAACAATGGATAACACAGAAATTGGGTAGTGAGATATCTGCTCAGAATGTATGAACATCAAATGTAACAAAACCCGTATTCGTGCGGGATTCCTCTCCCAAGGGGCCCCGGACCAGCCAGGTTCGCCATCTCAATTAAATAAAAGCCCTTGTTAGGATGGCCGAAATATCTGTATTTGTATAATTCAAGAAGGGCTGCCATATTTTATGGAAGAATTTGGTCTTTCGGTGCACCATATTTGTAAGGAAGTTAAGGGAATACTTTCCGTAATTAATCTGTGCCAATTTGAAAGTTCGGGGGGCTCTCAGCCACCCAGTCTACCAAAATATATTTCCTTGCACAGAAAGAGAGAATAGAAAATAATCTCGTCCCATGCATATCCAGAGAGGGCAAGTTTGAAAAACCGAAAAGGAGAAATACAGGATCCACTCTAATTTCCGTTCCTAAGATTTCTGTCAGAGTACTTGCTAATTTAGTCCAATTTCTACGGATCTTGTGGCAGGTCCATAAGCAATGTACAAGAGTGCCCACCTCTATTTTACATTTAGGACACATTGTACATGCTCCTGCCTTAAATTTTGCCAATCGATCCAGTGCTATATGGGCCCTATGAAGTATCTTCAACTGAATGGCCTGAGTTCTGTTGCAGATGGTGATTCTTCTGGCATTTTCCCAAATATCATTCCACGTTTCTATAGAGATTTCTAGTCCCAAATCCTGATCCCACGTTTTGAGCAGATTGTTCATGTATCCCGATACTTCATCATGTAGTAAATGATAAATAGTACTGACGGAAGATATCCCCCTTGGCCGTAGCACACTACATTCTCTATCTGATTTATAAAGGCTATCTAGTAACGTAGTCTTCTTCTGTATGTAATCTCGAATTTGGAAGTATCGAAAGGGGTCTCCATTAAGTAATCTGAATTTCTGACACAGCTGTTCAAAAGACATCAGGACCCCGTCTTTAAATAGGTCCCCTAAACGAGATACTCCTGGATCTCCAGAATTTGAAAGTGGCATCTGTAAACCCCGGTTGAAATCCCCATGCTCCCACTATCGGAGCATAGGGGTATGTTTTATGTGAGTTGCCCTCATTTTGCCGCATTATATTCCAAGTTTTAATTGTGTTTTAGTATTATAGGGTTTTTACAGTGATCTGTGATGATTTTCCTCTTATCTGAAAATAAAAGGTTAATATGTGGGCATTTTATTTGAGAAGCCTCGATGTCCAGCCAGATTGGGTCTTGTCTGACCCGCAATCAATCAGCTATGTAACTTAATAGGGAACTTAACTGATATTTCCTGAAATCTGGGAATTCCAATCCTCCCCTTGCCTGCGGAAACTGTAGCCTCTTCAGCTTAATAAGGGGCCGTCTATGATTCCAGATAAAAGAACCCAACCATCCATATAATTTACGTAGTGCCAGCCTCGGCACCATCACCGGAAGCATTCTCATAGGGTATAGGAGACGGGGCAGGACATTCATTTTGATTAGTGCTATTCTACCCAGCCAGGAAATTGAAAGGTCTCCCCATCGCTGGAGGTCCTGCCTTATCCTTTCCAGTAATTGCACAAAGTTAGCCTTGTATAACTGACCAAATACTGGGGTAATAAAAATGCCTAAATATAAGAAACCCTCCAGGGACCACCGAAAGGGAAAGTGGGATCCGTCCACTAAGTGGGGTATCCTAGCAAGGCCACCCATTGGCATAGCCTCCGATTTTGAGAAATTTAATCTCAATTTTATAGCCTGAGAATGCACTAAATGTATTAATAACTTGGATTAAGCAAGGCACGGACATCGGAGGATTACTGAAGAATAGGAGAATGCCATCAACATAAAGGGTAATTTTATGTTTACCTGTACCAATCCTCGGGGCTGTTATATTAGGATCAGCCCGTATAGCTTCTGCTAGTGGCTCAATTATTCACATAAATAGCAATGGCAAGAGAGGACATCCCTGATGGCAGCTCTTAACCACACTGAAGCTATCCAAGCCTAATCTATGGGTAATCACAACTACTTTGGGATCACTATACAGTGTTGAGACCCATTTGGTAAACACTTTCCAACGCCAAACCGTTCCAATGTGTAAAATAAATATGACCATTCAACCCTATCGAATGCCTTTTCCGCGTCTAAATGAAACTACCACTGGTATCTTTCCCTGATGGCAGGCCTGAATCATATTCAAAACCCTTCTAACATTATTGGATGATCTACGGCCCTTAATAAACCCTGTCTGATCCTCCTTTATGATATGTGGCAATACTCTTTCTAGCCTCAATGCTAACATTTTAGAGAGGATTTTAAAATCTACATTTAGCAAGGATATTGGTCTGTTTGACGCGCAATCTTCTGGGTCCTTTCCTTTTTTTTAAGGATAAGAGAGATATTCGCCTCTTTCAGCGAAGGCGGAAGATAGCCCTGACTGTATGAGCACTTATACATGTCCATAAGTGGACCAGCCAATATTCCTGTGAATTCTTTACAGAATTCAGCTTGAAAGCCATCTGGGCCAGATGCCTTACCGCTCTGAAGTTGCCTGGTTGCGTCAAGTGTTTCTTGGAATGCTAGAGGAACATTCAAGACCGATACCTGTGCCGGAGTTAGGTCCGGAAAGGTCAAATTTTTAAAAATAATTGCATCCTCCTAGTCCTGTCTTCACAATCCTGTGATTTATATAAATCAGAGTAAAATTTTCTAAAGATTGCATTAATCCTTTTATGATCATGAGTCAAAATACCTGTACTTTCCTTGATCGACGTGTTAGTCTGAGGGGCCTCCTTTTTCTTTGCAAGAAATGCTAAGTATCTACCAGGTTTATCGCCAAATTCCTATCACCTTCGTTTTGCAAATAGTATTTTCCTCTTAGCCGTTTGGGTAAGCGTGGTGTTTAGCGTTGTCCTAAGGGCCGTAATCCTTTGCAATTTGATAATAGAAGGTCTGTTCGTGTATGCTGTTTCAGCCGCTTTTAAGCAAGCTTCAAGCAGACGCTGTTGTTCTCCCTTTAATTTTTTCAGGGTCACTGAGTACGAGATGATTAAACCTCGTGCGTAAGCTTTGATGGTCTCGCACATCATTGATGGATTGCTAGCCGTACCTAAATTAATTTCTAAAAATTTTAAATTCTTGTGAGAAATACCTTACAAATTTACTTTCATCAGGAAGGGGTTCATACGCCAATGCTGGGGGGGGGATGTCTCATTCTTCTTCGCCTTGATTTCCATATATACAGCAGCGTGATTGGAAATTGCTATACTGCCTATTTTACAGGATGATATGGAATTTAAAAAAAATCGAGGGGGCAAAAATCATATTAATTCAGGGATGGCATTTATGTGGATAGGAGTAAAAAGAAAAATCTCTGCCCTGTGAATGAAGGCATCTCCATACATCTACTAATCCTAATTCTTTGTTCAAATCCACCAATTGTCTAGATCTCGGAGATACTCCTGCAGTACTCTTGGGTATCCTATCTATTTCCGGATCCATAATACAATTCAAGTCTCCCTCTATAATTGTATGACGGGCACCGAGAGCCATCAATTTAGAGAAGGCTTCCGTTATAAATTTAAAAGGATGGGTGCCGGGGGGGCAATACAAATTTAAAATCCCATATTCCTCTCCATTTATAAGGGCTTTAATCAGACGATATCATCCAGCTTCGTCTTTTATCTGATTTAGGATTTTGAAAGGGAAATTCTTCAGAATAAGAATAACAACTCCCCTGCTTTTTGAGCTAAAAGAAGAAAAAAAGGCCTGATCAAATCCACCCTGTTGTAATTTCAAGTGTTCTTTATCCAATAAGTGTGACGCCTGTAGGAGAGCTATGCCAACCCTTTCTTTCTTGAGGTTTGATAATATTTTCTTCCTTTTGGTTGGTGAATTATTCTCCTTGACATTCCAAATGCACCACTTAACCGACTGATCAACCAGAATTGTCTGGGCAAATCTGAGCCACCGCAGGAGGGGAAACCCTAACCAGAACATCCCAAGCATGGAACATATAAAATTCACAAAAATAAAGGCTCTCTAATACACTCACAACAGTATAATAAAAAAACTATTTCTAAATAAAAAAAATCAAATGTATTTAAATGGAGATTTTCACCCTTGTTCCTGGGGGGGGGCGGAGAAGTATCACTTCCATTCCAAAGGTCCATCGTATCCTCTCCCAACCAGTGCCCCACCCTTGACCCAGGTGCTCCTCAATCAAATGAGGAAAATTTCAAATATACGACAGAGCTAGAGTTAACAGTGAACACCGTACCTCACCCCCCGCCCCCCCACCCACACGAACACTTGGATATATTTGGTAATGTTAATACCATGTATAAACATATATAACTATAAAATTACAACCTCAACAAGTAAAAAATTAAATATAATAATACAAAATAACAAGGGAAAACAACCCCACTCCTAGAGAGAGGTAAAATAGAATAAGGTAACCACCTCCCCCCCCCCCCCCCCCCCCCCACCAACATTAACTAGACCCCTATATATGTGTGTGTGTGTGTATAATAAAAAGGAGAAAATCGTTAAGTAGAGAAGGAATAAATAATTCCTTCTCCCCATCCCCCAAGATGATAAACAGTAAGGTTTTAAAAAAAAGGATGAATATATTTAAAAAAAGGGAGGGGGGGATGTAAACTGGAGTTTTGGGGGGTGGGGGGGGGGGGGGGGGAAGGGGGAGGGGGAGGAGGGCGAAAGCAAACCAACTTCAATTATCTCTTACAACTTATCTAAGAGAGTCCAAAAATTCCTTGGCCTTTTCCGGTGATCCAAAGTTATACACGGATCCTTCATGGTTAAAGCGTAGCGTTGCTGGGTAGCGCAAGGAGCACTGAATATTGAAGTCCCTTAAACACATTGAGTCCCTTCACCTCATTGAACGCCTTCCTCTTTCGGACCAGGGCTGGGGAAAAGTCCTGGAATAACATGATCTTGGATCCTTTATAGATCATGGCTTTGGTATCTTTTCCAAGATTTCTGGAGGCTTCTATGAGCATCTGCCTCTCCTTATAGCTCTGCAACAGGAACAGGACCAGGCGGGGGCGCTGGTTCGTGCCGGGCCCGCCTATTGCAACTGGTAGGCCCATTCTACCCTTACCTGGCCTGATCCAACCTCCAGATTTAAAAGCTGCAGAAGCCACTGTTCAAGGAGCGTTATAAGCTGGCCTTACTCTTCCCGTTCGGGAAGGCCCAGCAAACGAACATTTTTTAGACGACCTCCAGAATCGAGGTCGTCAATGTGGTTCTCTAAGTCCGGACTCATTGTTCGAGAGTCCGGACCTGATCCACGGCCGATTGTGCTGTAGTTTCGGAGGTCGTGGCCTTTAGCTCCGCCCCTCCGACTATGTGCTCGATTTCCTTAATGTCTCGGTCGTGCTTTTGCAGCGCGGCCGAGAGTGAGTCCCATTGGCTTTGGGATTCTTCAATAAAAACGTCGATCTTCACATCCAGTTTGGAGATTATTTCCACGAGGTTCGCCACCATATGTAAGTTCCTCGGGGCGGCTGCACTCGCCTCTGCTACAGCTGGAGAGGGTGGGGGAGGGGTTTGTGCTTGCTGAGAGCTGCGGGCTCCATTCCCTTTAGTCATTTTTACTGGAGGTTAAAATGTTTAAATTCAATACTAAACAACTAATTACATTAAGTAAAAGCTATTTTAAATGATTTAGTGAGTGTGGTGGGGGTGGGTGACCCACTTTGCCCAAGTCTTGGGAGGAGCACTGTAGACTCAGACTTGCTGGGTCATCGCCATCTTGGATCCCCCTCCCTGCACTTTTGATCTTATGTTCTCCACAATCCCATTCTTGGCTCTTTTCCTCAAGAGAAGGTTGCCAGTGAGTGCTGTCATCTGTAAACATACGATCCGCTTTCACATATCCTCTTGAGAAAAGTTTCATCAGATGACTTAGTGTGGAAACAGGCCCTTCGACCCAACAAGTCCACATGGACCTGCTGAAGCGCAACCCACCCATACCCTGACATTTACCCCTTCCCTAACACTACGGGCAATTTAGCATGGCCAATACACCTGGCCTGCACATCTTTGGACTTCATGTTCTCAATGATATTTTTACTTGTTCAGAGCACATGGGCATTGTTTGCTTGGGGAGCATTTACTTTTCTAACAACACTTGTTTTTGAGAAAGGGATAAAAACCATCAAAAAAAATAGGTCTTTCATCCCCTTGCACCTGCTCTTTCATTCAATAGGATCATGGCTGATCCAATGTGGCTCATGTCCACTTTCCTGTCCTCTCTGATCAACAATCTATTTCTGCCTTAAATATATGTAAGGACTTAGTCGCACCCCAGCAAGGAGTTCCAGAGACACTTCTTCCTTTGAGAGAAGCAAGTCCTCCTCTTCTTACTCTTACATTGGTGCCCCGAGATTGTCTGTCTGACTCTGCGCCCTGATCCTTGACTCTCCCATGAGGAGAAACATCCCCATCGTATTTACTCTGTCAAGCACCTTAACAATCCTGTTTGTTTCAGCGAGCTCGCCACATCTTCTAAATTGCAATGAATAGTCGAAACCTGTTTAGCTTTTGCTTTTATCTGACTGTAATGTCAAACCTTTAAAAATGTCTTATTTCTTACTTTGTAAAGTAATGCAACTACTTTTTATTCTCCTTTTTTTTTGTATCCATGATTGTACCTAGATACTCGTACCTAAGATGGTGCTGCAAGTGACAGATGTTTGTCAAAAGTTTTTGCTGTACTTGTACAAGAGAATGCACATGACAATAAAAGATATTCTATTCACAGGACAATCTTTCCATATTTGAGATCATTGTGATGAACTTTGAGAACTGACCCCAATGAAATAATAATTTTACTTTGATAAGGGGCCGAAAATGTAGAATACTCCAGATATTGTCTAACCAGCATCTTGTAAAGTTGCATTAAAAATTCCTTAATCTTGGACTCCAATCCCCTTGAAATAGGGCAAATGTTCCATGAGCCTTCCAGATTATCTGCTACACTTGTGTGCTTGTTTTGTGTTTCATGCATAAATACTCGCCAGGTTATTTTTTGTGTTTGAGCTTTTTGCAGTTTTTCTCCACGTATAAACGAGTCTGTTCTTTTGTTCTCCTTCCAAAATTAAAGCGTTAAATTTTCTGACATTATACTGAGGATTCTGGGTAATCAAAGATGGAGGATGGGAAAAATTTCTGGCTGTAAGAGCTGCTCTTTTTTTTGAGGTATTTTAGCTGCTGGGGGGGGGGGGGGGGGGGGGGGGGGAGTCTCAGATACAGTCACGTAGATGGGTTAACTCCAGGAAGGCTAAGAGAGGTAGGCAGCTAGGGCATGAGTCTTTTGTGTATCTCCCCATTTCAAACAGGTATGTTGTTTTGGAAAATGTAGGGGGTGATGGATTCTTGGGAACGTAGCACGCACAGTCAAGTTTCTGGTATTGAGACCCTCTCTAATGCAATGAGGGATATGTCTGCTTCCAAGAGATCAACTGTGTTAGGGGATTCTCTAGTCCAAAGTACAGACAAACGTTTCTTTGGCCAGCAGAGAAAAAGCAGAATGGTACGTTGTTTCCCCGAAGCCAGTATATCTCAGAGGGTGCAGAATGTTCTCATGGGGGAGAGGGGCCAGCAAGAGGTCATTATCTACATTGGAACCAACAATATCGGAAAGGAAAAGGTTGAGGTTCCGAAGGGAGATTAGAGAGTTAGGCAGAAATTTAAAAAAGGAGGTCCTCAAAGGTTGTAATATCTGGATTACTCCCAATGCTATGAGCTAGTGAGGGTAGGAATAGGAGGATAGAGCAGATGAATGCATGGCTGAGGAGCTGGCGTATGGGAGAAGGATTCACATTTTTGGATCATTGGAATCTCTTTTGGGGTAGAAGTGACCTGTACAAGAAGGACGGATTGCACCTAATTCGGAAGGAGACGAATAGACTGGCAGGGAAATTTGCTAGAACTGCTTGGGAGGATTTAAACTAGTAAGGTGGGGTAGTGGGACCCAGGGATATAGTGAGGAAAGAGATCGATCTGAGATGGGTACAGCTGAGAACAGGAGTGAGTCAAACAGTCAGGGCAGGCAGGGACAAGGTAGGACTAATAAATTTAAACTGCATTTATTTCAATGCAAGGGGCCTAACAGGGAAGGCAGATGAACTCGGGGCATGGTTAGGAACATGGGATTGGGATATCATGGCAATTACAGAAACATGGCTCAGGAATGGGCAGGACTGGCAGCTGAATGTTCCAGGATACAAATGCTACAGGAAGGTTAGAAAGGGAGGCAAGAGAGAAAGGGGAGTGGCATTTTTGATGAGGGATAGTATTACAGCTGTGCTAAAGGAGGATATTCCTGGAAATCTATCCAGGGAAGTTATTTGGGTGGAAGTGAGAAATAAGAAAGGGATGATCACCTTATTGAGATTGTATTATAGACCCCCTAATAGTCAGATGAAAATTGAGAAAGAAACTTGTAAGGAGATCTCAGCTATTTGTAAAAATAATAGGGTAGTTCTGGTAGGGGATTTTAACTTTCCAAACATCGAGTGGGACTGCCACAGTGTTAAAGGTTTACATGGAGAGAAATTTAAGTGTGTATAAGACAATTTTCTGATTCAGTATGTGGATGTACCTATTAGAGAAGGTGCAAAACTTGATCTACTCTTGGGAAATAAGGCAGGGCAGGTGACTGAGGTGTCAGTGGGGGAAGCATTTTGGGGCCAGCGACCATAATTCTATTAGATTTAAAATAATGATGATGGAAAAGGATAGACCAGATCTAAAAGTTGAAGTTCTAAATTGGAGAAAGGCCAATTTTGACGGTATGAGGCAAGAACTTTGAAAAGCTGATTGGGGGCAGATGTTTGCAGGTGGAGGGATGGCTGGAAAATGAGAAGCCCTCAGAAATGAGATAACAACAAGAATCCGGAGAAAGTATTTTCCTGTCAGGGTGAAAGGGAAATTTGTGAGGTATAGGGAGTGCTGGATGACTAAAGAAATTGAGGGTTTGGTTAAGAAAAAGAAGAAAGTATATGTCAGGTATAGACAAGATAGATCGAGTGAATCCTTGGAGTACAAAGGAAGTAGGAGTATACTTAAGAGGGAAATCAGGAGGGTTAAAAAAGGGACATGAGATAGCATTGGCAGATAGAATTAAGGAAAATCCAAAATGTTTTTTCTAAGAAATTAAGGACCAAAGGGTAACGAGGGAGAGAATAGGGCCCCTTTGTGTGGAGCCACAGAACATTGGGGAGATACTAAACAAATATTTTGCATCAGTATTTACTGTGGAAAAGGATATGGAAGTTATCAACAGTAGGGAAATAGATGGTGACATCGTGCAAAATGTCCAGATTACAGAGGAGGAAGTGCTGGATGTCTTGAAACGGTTAAAGGTGGATAAATCCCCAGGACCTGATCAGGTGTACCCGAGAACTCCGTGGGAAGCTGGAGAAGTGATTGCTGGGCGTCTTGCTGAGATATTTGTATCATCGATAGTCACAGGTGAGGTACCAGAAGACTGGAGATTGATAAACGTGGTGCCACTGTTTAAGAAGGGCGGTAAAGACAAGCCAGGGAACGATAGACTGGTGGGCAAGTTGTTGGAGGGAATCCTGAGGGACAGATGTACATGTATTTGGAAAGGCAAGGACTGATTAGGATAGTCAACATGGCTTTGTGCATGGGAAGTCATGTATCTCAAACTTGATTGTTACTTCTTCAAAAAACTCAGAGGACTGATATGATCTATATGGACTTCAGTAAGGCGTTCAACAAGGTTCCCCATGGGAGACTGATTAGCAAGATTAGATCTCCGGGAACAAAGGGAGAACGAGCCATTTGGATACAGAACTGGCTCAAAGGAAGAAGACAGGCCTCAGATTGGAGGCCTGTGACCAGTGGAGTGCGAGATTCTGGATTAGAGGTGCTGGAAAAGCATAGCAGTTTAGGTAGCATCCGAAGAACAGTAAAATCAACGTTTCGGGCAAAAGCCCATCCTCAGGAATACAGGCAGAGTGCCTGAAGGGTGGAGATATAAATGAGAGGAGGGTGTGGGGGTGGGGAGAAAGTAGCATAGAGCACAATAGATGAGTGGGGGAGGGGATGAAGGTGATGGGTCAGGGAGGAGGGTGGAGTGGATAGGTGGAAAAGATAGGCAGTTAGGACAAGTCATGGGGACAGTGCTGAGCTGGAAGTTTGGAACTGGGGGTGAGGTGGAGGAAAGGGAAATGAGGAAACTGTTGAAGTCCACATTGATGCCCTGGGGTTGAAGTGTTCTGAGGTGGAAGATGAGGCGTTCTTCCTCCAGGTGTCTGGTGGTGAGGGTGTGGCGGTGAAGGAGGCCCAGGACCTCCATGTCCTCGGCAGAGGGGGAGTTGAAATGTTAGGCCACAGGGCAGTGTGGTTGATTGGTGCGGGTGTCCCAGAGATGTTCCTTAAAGCACTCTGCGAGGAGGCAGCCAGTCTCCCCAATGTAGAGGAGACCGCATCTGGAGCAATAGATACAATAAATGATATTGGTGAATGTGCAGGTAAAACTTTGATTGATATTGAAAGCTCCTTTAGGGCTTTGCCAAAAGGATCAGTGCTGGGTCCTCTACTTTTTGTCATTGACATATATGATTTGGATGCGAGCATAAGAAGTACAGTTTGTAAGTTTGCAGATGACACTGAAGTTGGAGGTGTAGTGGCCAGCAAAGAAGGTTACCTCAGACTACAACAGGATCTGGACCAGATGGGCCATTGGGTGAAGAAGTGGCAGATGGTGTTTAATTCAGGTAAATGCGAGGTGCTGCATTTTGGAAAGCAAATCTTAGCAGGACTTATACACTTAATGGTAAGGTCCTAGTGAGTGTTGCTGAACAAAGAGACCTTGGAGTGCAGGTTCATAGCTCCTTGAAAGTGGAGTCGCAGGTAGATAGGATAGTCAAGACGCGTTTGGTATGTTTTCCTTAATTGGTCAGAGTATTGAGTACAGGAGTTGGGAGGTCATGTTGCAGCTTTACAGGACATTGGTTAGGCCACTGTTTGAATACTGTGTGCAATTCTGGTCTCCTTTCTATCGGAAAGATGTTGTGAAACTTGAAAGGGTTCAGAAAAGATTTACAAGGAAGTTGCCAGGATTGGAGGATCTGAGCTACAGGGAGAGGCTGAACAGGCTGGGTCTGTTTTCCCTGGACCATCGGAGGCTGAGGGGTGAGCTTATAGAGGTTTACAAAATTATGAGGGGCATGGATAGGATAAATAGACAAAGTCTATTCTTTGGGGTGGGGGAGTCCAGAACTCGAGGGCATAGGTTGAGGGTGAGAGGGGAAAGACATAAAAGAGACCTAAGTGGCAACCTTTTCAAGCAGAAGGTGATCGGTGGATGAAATGAGCTGCCAGAGAATGTGGTGGAGGCTGGTACAATTGCAACATTTAAGAGGCATCTGGGTGGGTGTATGAATAGGAAGGATTTGGAGAGATATGGGCCGGGTGCTGGCAGGTGGGACTAGATTTGGTTGGGATATCTGGTCGGCATGGACAGGTTGAACTGAAGGGTCTCTTTCCATGCTGTACATCTCTATGACGCTATACTGTTATGAAATTAAAAGTGTGTCCTGTACCTTAGCTTAGAGAGTGAATGCTATTCTGAACTCAGAACTTACAAGCACCCTGTGGATATGACTAGTTGGCAGTTCCAGAGTGTACTGGAAATATAAAAATATGTTAACAATTGGCTGTGAAAGGGATACCTGTGATTTGGTTGCTGTTTTTCCTCTGCTCTTTCTAGTTCCTCTGTGCTGCAGTGGGTGGTGGCTTGTTGAAATAATGTTCCAATGCAGCTCCAATACAAAAAACTTTGCAAGAACTGTAACAAACACTACATTGAATAAACAGGCAGAAAACCAGCCACCGGGACGCATGAACATCAACGAGCAACAAAAAGACATGACCCACTCTCACTGGTATCTTTACATACAGCTGAGGAAGGACACCACTTCGACTGGGACAGCACATCCATCTGAGGACAAGCCAAGCAGAGACGTGCAAGAATTCCTCAAAGCATTTCACTCCAACCAGAACTCTTATCAACAAACACGATGACTTCTATCCCATTTACTACCCCCTTGAGAAAAAGAACAGGAAATTTCATCACCAACCCAAGGAAACAGAAACACATAAATAAAAAGTGGGCTGTACCACCAGTGCTTCATCAGAGGCTCTCTGATGATGTTACCTAGTACGGTGAGAAACGTCTGAAAACGAACCTTCCTGTTCTGCTATTATTACTCAATAATTGATTCCAGCATTTTTCCATTGGCTAATTGGCCTGTGGTTATCTGCTTTTTGCCCTCCTTCCTTTTTGAAGATGGATGTCACATTTGTAGTTTTCCTGTCTGCCAGTGTGTCTCCAGAATTCATGGCCTTCTGGAAAATTACAATCAATGTATCCATAATCTCTGTGTACCAATTTTTTTTAGGGTAGTCAGCTAACTTCTTGAAATGCAATAGTCCTATCGGGTATAGGGACACCCCAACTTCTTTCCCACTGTTAGTTGACTTCTGAATGTACCTTGCAAATTTGAAATTTAATGTTAATCTCACTGTCTATGCACCTTCTCTATCACTGTGACATCTATTACCGTATGCATTTTGTATGTTATAATCTGCATGCAAAACAAAACTCTTCACCACTAAGGTATGTGTTACAATAATAAATCAAATCAGTACTGTTATAATGGAGTTGCAAGGTTTTGACCTGCAACAGTGAAAGAATAGTGATTATAGTTGCAAGTCACAATAATGTGTGTTTTGGAGGGAATTTGTTGCTGATGATATTCCCAACAGTCTGTGCATCTGCCCTTCAGAATGGTAGAGGTCACAGGTTTGGAAGTTGTGGTTCAAGTGAGAATCTGTATAGGGTATGAGCATGTGGGGCAAGAGTTAAGTTTTGAGTTTTGTGAAACAAGATGTTCAGCTGAGCATGACCCAGGTCAGATAAGAACTTGAAGTTATCAGTGGGGTGCTGGAGGCAAGGGTCATGGGTTAACAAGTGGAAAAGCATTCATTATGCTGAGCTATTTAACAAGATTAGAAGAATTCAGTATGTAAGGTCAGTTTAACAAGGTGAGAAGTATTCATTCTGTGAAGGTTAGGAACCTTCATTGTGTCACACCAAATGACTTAATCTTTACTATTGACACTCTGTAATGGTCGAGTAAAAAATGAGGTCTGCAGATGCTGGAGATGACAGCTGAAAATGTGTTGCTGGTCAAAGCACAGCAGGCCAGGCAGCATCTCAGGAATAGAGAATTCGACGTTTCGAGCATAAGCCCTTCATCAGGAGGGCTTATGCTCGAAACGTCGAATTCTCTATTCCTGAGATGCTGCCTGGCCTGCTGTGCTTTGACCAGCAACACATTTTCAACTCTGTAATGGTCACCCAATTAATATATGTTGCCTTATCTAGATGCTTCTCCCTGTAAAATAAATACATAATTCACTAAGAATCTGCTGTTCTAGAGAGAAGACCAAGAACTCATGTCACTGTACACGTGGGTGATCGTTCTCTCTCCCTCCAGAGCCAGGGATAAAGATGAAGGAGGTAGAATTTTACAATGTCTCTGAGCATTTTGCTTCAACTGAAGGGGGGAAACTGGATGACACAGGAAGGCAGTGTGAGAAACGGAAATAGCATGGAAGGTGCTGCAAACACTGCCAGTGTGTGTCAGAATTGAAGGGAGTCAATGTTGAAAGTGATTTGTAGGGTGCTGGTTCAGTGGATTGCTTTGTCCTGGATGATGTTCAGCTTCTTTAATTTTGTTGAATCTGCACCCATCAGCCAATGGAAAGTTTTTAATCGCATTTCATCACAAGCGCTGGGGTGATGAATGGTGAGTTAGTTGCTGCGGAGTCTCTCATTTCTGACTTGATCCTGTAATCACACAATTAATGTAGCTGGTCCGGTTAAGTATTTCTGTGATAATCACCAGAATATTGATTGTGGGGAGGGATGGGAATTCACTGATGGTAAGACTTTGTGAATGTTATGGGGACATGGTTAAATCTTGTGTCTTATTGGAGATGGTCATAGTTCAGCAGTGATGATCATGTGACTCTGCATGAGAAACCTCTTGAATTAATCTTTGTATTTTACAATCGCCACCATTTGAACCACTTTGCATTACTCTGATATTCTGATTTTTATACAAGTTGAACTTGCACAGACAAGTGAAGAGATTTCCATTTCAGAAGGATGCAGTCCGAAATTGTGCTGTGTGGTATATTCGTGATTTCACATGTGAAATTGTCACAAAATCAGGACAAAAGATAACTGAAATCTTGTTGACGATGCTATCAAAAATCAATCAAGTTCTCGTCTTCTCTCTCTCACTGTGTCTCTCAGTATTTCCTTATGTCCTTTAAGTACAGAATTTAGATTTTTTTTACCCTTTTTGCCCTATAAAGCCTTTTAATGGATTTTTATTTTTCAGTTTGTACAGGCAGATTCACCTTCAAACAAAACACTGGCTGGTCTTGTGGTGCAGTTGCTTCAGTTTCAGGAAGATGCATTTGGCAAGCATGTTAATAATCCTGCATTAACTAAACTTCCAGTAAGTAACTTGTAAGCACAATCTGTTTTGTCAGCTGTTACAAATGGTCATGTATGAATTAATTGAGATCAAAATAAGAATAGCTGTGTGGGCAGCTAAATCTTTCTATTTTGACTTAGATGGATTTATCAAATAAGGAAGGAAAATGGCACCTTTGATACCATGAGCCCAGTTTGAAACTTTGCGTTTAAAATGTAAGGTGAAATTTAATACTGTGTGAAAGAGTTTCCTTCTCCGTCTCTGTCCTTGCCTGAGGAGTGCTGATCCTAAGGTTAATCATCATCACTTGTCACTCTTGAGGACTCCCAGTTTATAATTGAGGGAGTTTAGAAGAATGAGGGGTGATCTATTTGAAACATAGGGAATAGTGAATGGTCTGGACAGAGTACATGTTGGGCAAATGTTTCCATTGGTAGGAGAGAGCAGGATTTGAGGGCATAGCTTTTGACAGCAAGGAGGACATGGAGAAAGTTCTTCAGCCCAAAGTGGTGAGTCTATGGAATTCAATGGCTCAGAAGGCTGTGCAGGCCAGATCGTTGAGTACATTTAAGACTGAGGTAGTTAACTCTTGATACTCGAGAACCTACGGGGAGAAAGCAGGAGAATGCAGTTGAGAAACCTGTCAGCTATGATTTGAATGGTGGAGCAGACTCAATGGGCTGAATGACCTAATTGCTGCTACTTTATCTTATGGTGTCTTGTTCTTGCTTTCTCTGAAAGGGCTGGCCTATGGTGACATGTCCCAAAGCAGGAGCACGATGTATCAAATTTTGCCAATGAACTTTATAAAAGATACTTGGGCATAACAACATTTTGATTCATGTGGTTTTAAGGAAGCCTGATGTGCAGAAAAAGAGTAGGGATGGTTGGAAAAGAGGCCGAGCTGGTAAAAACTAGGGTTATGTGAGAACAAGATTTGAGGATGCAGGTGGCAAGTATTTTGGAGCGAGAATGAATGCTTCAGCAGTAGGGTGATATTGGACTACTTCTCATGTAGGTAAGTAGCACAGAGTTAATGGGTTTACAATTTTTTTTTTCGAATTATTTTGTGGACTGCAGTGTTTTAGATGAGCTGTGGTTTATACGGGTTAGATGGAAAGCTTACCAGAGAAAAGTTTGACTGCTTAAGTTAAGAGGATTGAATGAACCTTAAATAGTTGAACAGAGGAAGTGCTAGAGTTGGGCAATATTTTTAAGCTGGAAATAGCAGTCTGCACCTTTTTGTGTGTAGAAGTGCTTCCTGATGTCTTTTATGAATGGTCTGGCCATAATTCTCAGACTGTGTTCCCTCGTTCTCAAATCCCCAACCCGCCCTGTCTTTTACTATTAATCTTTGGAAAACTTTAATCAGCTCACCTGTAACTTTGTAAATTATAGGGAACACAAGCCTAATTTTGTATAATCTCTTCTAATAACTTAACCTAGGTAAACCAACGGTGTATACCCTTCGAGGCCAGTATATCTGTCTTAAGATTTGGTGCCTTAACTTTTAGTGTCCTCGGTCTTAACATCTGTGCACTGTTCACGGTACTCAAAACGAAGCTTAAACTATGGTTTTGTAATGCTGCCGCATACCTTCTGCATCCTTGTGCTGCTGTCCTCTAGCTTTTAAGGCCAACATTGTTTTAGCTTGTTTGCTTATTTTTGACGAATATTCCTGGCATTTTAAAGGTCTTTGCACCTGAACCCCTAAGACTCCTTGGACATACATTATAATGAGCTTCCTCATTTCCCCTCCCCCTACCTTATCTCAGTCCCAACCTTCGGATACAGCATCGCCCTCTTGACCTGCAATCTTCTTCCCGACCTCACCGCCCGCCCCCCCCCCCCCCCCCAAACTCACCTTTTATCTCAGCCTGCTTGGGCACACCAGCCTGATTCCTGAAGAAGGGCTTGTGCCTGAAATATTGATTCTCCTCCTTGGATGCTGCCTGGCCTGCTGTGCTTTTCCAGCACCACAATTTTCAACTCTGGTCTCCAGCATCTGCAGTCCTCGCTTTCTCCTAGTTGATCCATTATAATAAACTTATTTAGAAATTACCCTTTCTCTTTCTCTTCAGTTGAGAATGGATAACTCCTCACTTTGCTGAATTTAAACTCAGGTTTGTCACAGTTTTGCCCTTTCATAGAATCTATCAGTATCCCTTTGTAATTTCATATTATTGTCTACAATGCTGCCAAATTTTGTGTCATTAGTATATTTGGATATTTGATTTGCGATACTATTATCCAAGTTGTTAGTAATTACTGTGCGGAATGGAGGCCCTAACACACACCATTGTGGTTGACATTCTGCCAATTGTGTCCAGCCCCATATGATGGCATGACTCCGGCCAGTCTGAAACCTGGCATCTCATTGAAGGGAATGCTTGTGCTGTTGTGGGGTGATGTTTCAGAAGCCATGGCTGGAACTCTGTCCAGTTTTGGAACCCGGTATAAAAGGGATTTTGTGCTGATGGAAATTTTGAAGATTTTCAGTGCATTAATAATTCACTTTGGAGAACTGGAGAACTTGAAAGTTGACGTTTGCAGCATAGAACTTTCCCTGAACTAAAGAGAGAGGAGTGACATGACAGAAAGCCACAAAGCAACGGGATACATTTGAATGAGCATTTTCATATTCAGAGTTCCATGAGCATTATCAAGAAACTTAAAATGAAGTGAATTGGCTGCTGGTAACTTATTTTAGTTCTTGGTCTCATTAGGGAGAGCACAATCTTTTTGGGGGGGAAATGATTTCAAAAATATTCTCACATTTGTCAAGCAGTAAATTTCTTTGATTTGGAGACATGTCTCTTGACATGATGTTAACTACATGTTTTGAGACAGGATAGAAACTGGACATCTTATACAGACTTCTAATTCCAATTGTTAACAAACTAACCCTGTTGTTCACCTTCAAGAACTTTCCTGAAATTGGTGATCTCTACAATGGATAGCTGTTTTTGCTGTCAGGTATACTGTTGAAATAAATTATAAATGCTCTGTGAAGTACTGTACCGTTGAAGCAGTGTTGACCTTTGTTTTGTCAAATACAGGCAAAATGCTTCCTTGATTTCAAAGCTGCAGGACCCTTGGGTCATATCCTTGGTGCTGCTTACAAATTCAAGACTGAACAGGGATGGTAAGTTCGTCCAGAATCTTATTCAAATTGAAGTCAGGATTAGATTCAAAACTGAGTTTGGGTTGCACAATAACCTGGGTAAGTGACCCCGTTTTCATTTGGTTCTTAGTAGGAATGCTTTAACTATGTATAAGTTGCTAAATAAAAATTAGGAGAAGTAAACTTTCCGACTTGCAGTAAGGCCAGCATTTGTTATCCATTTCTCAATGTCCTTGAAGACGATGGCAGTTCCAAGTGGGAGCTGTCCGCACTCTTGCTGATGTGGGTGGACTACCAATTTTACTGAGGGAGTTTCTGAAGTTGGATTCTGCATGAATGAAGTAAGGGCAATATAATTCCAAGTAAGATAGTGAGTGGCCTGAATGGCAATTTGCATGTGGAGACGATCCATGCACCTGCTGCCCTTCTTTTTCTGTCATTGACATCATAGAAGTTGGAAGGGTGCTGCCAAAGAAGCCTTGGTGAGTTGCGATGGTGTTCTATGTGTTGCAGCTGGTGTGTGACGTTGGTGGAGGGGGTGAATTTTGACAGTGTTGAGCAGCTGATCAAACGGGCAGGTTTGACCTGGATGGTGTCCAAGTGTCTCATGCGTTGTTGGAACTTGGCTCATCTAGGCAAGCGGATAATATCCATCACATTTGGGCTTTGTAGATGGCAGATGATTTAGAAACATGGAGAGTTGAGATGTGAGTAACTGAGAATTTTGAGCCTCTGACCTGGTCTTGTACCACAGTTTTCTTGTTGGTATTTGCTCATCTGTATAACACTATGAATGTTGATTGACCAAATGACGTAGGAACACCGGTAAGTCTTTCAGCCCATCAGGTCTTCTCTGCCATTCAGAGATAATGGCTAATTTGTTAACCCCCCATTCCACTTTGCAGCCTTTCTGCTGTAATGCTTTTTTCTTTCCTTCTGCTTACAGCAACTGGTGGGAGAAAGCAACTGATATTCTGAGTTTCAGGTATTCTATTAGAGACAAAGGAAAAGCCCACCACCTGTCCGTCTAGAGGTTTAAGGGCTTTCCATTGTATAATGCTCACCTGCGTGGTGTCTGGTTTCTTGAGGCCTCACCTCCATCCAAGGCCCTGAAATTTGCCTGCACCTCCCCCCATTGTCATCTACTGTATCCGTTGCACCTGATATGGTCTCCTCTACATTGGGGATACGGGATGCCGACTTGCGGATCATTTCAGAGAACATCTCTGGGATCCGCACCAACCAACCCCAACGCCCTGAGCTGAACACTTCAACTCCCCTTCCAAGGACATGCAGGTTCTGGGCTGCCTCCATCGCCAAATCCTGATTGATGCCTGGAGGAAGGACTCCTTATACTCCACCTTGGGACCCTGCAACCACAAGGGATCAGCGATTTCAGAAGTTTCCTCATCATGCTCTCGATTTCTCCCCGACACAGACAGACACTTCCACCTTGGCACCGCCCTCCTGGCCTGTCCATCCATGTTTACCATCTCCTTGGTCCACCCTCCTCTCCAAGGTATCACCTTCTCCCTCATCTTATCCTTGTCCCATTTGCAGCTCCCCCCCCCCCCCCCCCCCCCCCCCCCCCCCCCCCCCCCCCCCCCCCCCCCCCCCCCCCCCCCCCCCCCAAGCCCATATCACCTCCCATTTATCTCTCAGCCCCCCACCGCCGCAAACAAGCCTTATTCCTGCTGAAGGGCTTATGTTCGAAACATCGGTTCCCTGCTCCCTGGATGCTGCCTGACCTGCTGTGCTTGTCCAGCACCACATTCCCGACCTCCACTTTTCCAAATTCAGTCCACAGTGAAAAATTATGTACAATAAAAAGATGCGGTCGTTGCACTAATTTTAAATTGGCCAAGTGACTACTGTTCATGGATGATTTTCTCTTAGTTTCATCATTGATTACTTCATACGGTTTATTTATTTCATGGGAATTAACTTGTTTTCATTCAGAGCAAAAGACAAATAAGTGCAAGAATTGGATAGGGCTTACCTGGGTGTGGTCGTTATGATCTCTGAAAATAATTTCTGTGCATGGTTGCTATCTAATGAGTATTTTGGGACTTTTTTTAAGGAGAAGATTTGACTTGCAAAATCCTTCCAGAATGGATCGTAATGTAGAAATGTTTATGACGATAGAAAAGACACTGGTGCAGGTGAGTATCTTATTTGATGCTAGTTAAAATCTGTATTTAGTTTTAAAATTGTCAGCCTTATGAATTAGGTCAGCCTTATGCAGGTGAGGCAGCACCCAAGTTGCAGGAGAGTCTTTGATCAGGAATGCCTTTGTTTGAATTGTAGCTTTGGATTTAGACGGTTGCAGTCCTAAATTCTGCGTCAGGATATGAACACTGACTCTGTTCTTCCTGTGATGTGCGCATGATGTTTCTTGAGCTGCTATTTTAAGTAGAATGGCAGACTTTGATGCATTGTCTGTCTGGTTCTCATTTGAGTTCATGCCTAGGATTCATGTACTGTCATGAGCAGGAATTTTGCAGCCTTGGTTAACATACTCTTCTCAAGCATAACGACATGAAATTTTACATTTCATTAGACTTTGCTTTTGACAAAACTGAGTTGGCTTGTGCGAGATGTACGAAACTTTTTTTTAAACTTCAGTAGGACACCCATCCACAGACCTGTTGTGCTTCACATGGCAGTAAACATTTTGCCTTTCGGTTTTGTTTCCTCACTCTGTCTGTCTTTGCTGAGGATTTTCTTGGTGTTATCATATGCATTGTCCTCGTAAATTGTTTTCTTTGTGAAGGCAAAACAGGCCTTGAGATCTTTATTGAGAATCTCTCGACCTTGAACTCTGGGATGCCATTTCCAAGTTTGCATCAGCCATCACTTGACATGCATTTGTATTAATGCAGTTTCTTGAATAGCAAGAATTGAAAAGTATTTTCTCTTTACTTCATTAGCAATTGAAGTGATGCAGAAAGTGAGTTTTTGTTAAACGCTGCATGTTGATTTCATGAGCTTGTTACTGACAGTTTGCCAGTTGACTTTTGCATTAAAACTTGTGCCCTCATGACCTCATTCTATGTTATAAAGAACCACTTACAAATTTAGAGGCTGTAATCAATAAGACAGAAACAAAGTGAGATAAAGCATCTGTCTGCATTCAGAATATAGTTGTCGAAAAACAGAAAGAAAGCAGCATGTGATATCACTGGCCACTTAGAGTCTGAAAATTGTGAAGAGAATTGCTGCACTTCTCAGTCTTGAAGCTTTAAAATTGTACCTCATCTAATATGGATATAAGGGAGTATGAATTGACAGTGCATTAGGTTTTAAAAGCTTCAAATTCCATGAAGTGCTAATTTCGGTGGTATGCTTTTATTGTGTTCTCGTGTTGGAAACCTTTGGAGAAAACAAAAATATCTAATGTTTGACAGGTCAAGTAATACCTCTGTACGAAATGCTTCTTTTTCAGAATAACTGTTTAACAAGACCTACAATCTACCTCCCATCTGAACTTGACCCAAAGCTGGCAAATAAATGTAAAGATATTGTTAAAAGGCATCAGGTATGCTATTTTTGATTCAACAATATGTTTGACTTCCTGTGTCCATTCTGTGTCCATTTTGTGTAACTGAATATTTTTGCATTTCCTGAAGTCTCACCTAAAAGTTAACCTTACTGTACAATTGCAATATGTATTTTGTTTTGTTTCTTCTTTAAACTGTACCCCTTGTGCTTTTCTTTGTTTCAGAAAAAGTGAAATGTTAAAATCTTTCATGATATGTTTCTTCTGTTCCACCTTCATTGTTGCCTTAAATGTTCTGAGACGTTTGGTGTTGTTTATTCCTTGAGTTTCTCATTTTAAAAACAACACTGAAATTTCACGACTTATTAGTTCAGTTTTTAAGTCAGAAGAACCTTGCACTCTAATTGTTTCCCTTCTGCATTGATTTGATTGCTAAATGTAGTCAAGTTCTCAATTTTCCCCTCTAGTTCTGCTAATTACTTGGCATGACACCACTTTGAATGACTACTTTGTATGGAACATAATAATGGGAAACCATTTGGCTGTACAAACACCTCTTGAGTTCGTCACCTCTGCTGTCTTTTTCTTTGCAATTATTGCTGTGCGGCTGTCTTGAAATTCCACTTCCAGACCTGAGTGCACAAATGTAGGCTGATATTCCAGTGGAAACTGAGGAAATGTTTTGCTGTTTGAGATGCTAAATTTTGGATGAGGTGAGCAACTGAGGCCTCTACCTGTTCCTTGGGTGGAATTTAAAACAAAACCCCATATCATAACTTTGAATGAGAGTCTCTGATATCTTGGTCACTATTTACTTTTGAGATTTGAACTGAGGGACAAATGATCTGATTATTTTCATGTTACTTTTTGTGGAGCTTGCCACGTATCAATTTCAGTTTCAATTGAAAGTTTCAATTTTCCTGCATTTGAAGTGCAAACTTTATAACCAAGGTATTTGCTCTCATAAAGTCCCTTGGCTATAAATTGCTTCGATGTGTTTCACAATTGTGCAGAGAGCTGCACAAAAGCAATGGTTTCAATTCAATTTGGGAGAATTGTCATGTCACATGTCTTCCAATAACACATCGATTTTGTACATTTTGGTTTAGTTGTTAATGTTCAGCATCTTCTGCAGTTTCTAATCTGCCTGCAGATGGTGCTGTGGTGGCAGTTCCCACGGTGAACATGTGGTGTTAGTACACAAAATTACTTGTCATGAAAGCATCCAGATGATTGAACATTATGGTCATGGGATGGGGCTGATCCAGATATCTTGCAGGCACAAACAGTGACTGAGAACTGCAGAAACAGAAAATGCTTGGTTACTTGCATCATCAGGTAGAATTCTTGGATAAACAAAATTCTAAAGTAATAAAATGACAAGCAGGCAACAATTTATCCTCCTGCCAGTGGATTGACATTACCAATGTCCCCATGTACATGGAAGAATACAGAAGGTCCTGGTTAAACCTTTTAAGCTCCAGTATTATTCTGGAAAACTTGTGCCTTTCCATAGTCAAGCTTGTTCGGTAAGGCAAAAGCACAATCCTACAGAGAGTGAAGATCTGAATCAAAACTAAGTGGTGGAAAATCTCATTAGGCCCTGCAATATCAAGAACAAAGCAGACTTAACATTTTGGTTCTTCAAGCTCCTCTTTGGACTATTTCCGAAGGCCTGATGCCCACAACTGCTGTCAATATTCCAGATGAGTTCTGATCAAAAGCTCTTGTTCAGACAAGTCAAACCTTGTTTCCTCTCCATGTGTATTCCTGACTTTTTTGAGACAAAGATGCGTGTATGAATGAGCTGCCAGAGGAAGTGGTGGAGGCTGGTACAATTACAATATGTAATAGGCATCTGGATGGATATTTTAATAGGAAGCATTTTGAGAGATATGAGCTATGTGCTGATAAATGGGACTAGGGCATGGGTGAGTTGGATCGAAGGGTTTGTTTCCGTGCTGTACGTTTGAGTCTGTCAGTATACAGTTTACATTGTTCGCATTTTGCATTGGTGCTCATGGAAACCAAGGTACTTGTTTCACCAAGTTAGCCTCTCATTACTTAACTTCTGAAACTGTGATTTTCTTATGTAGTGGATTTATTTAGTTTTATTATTGTATTTTTCTGTTTGGTAGCAGTCTGGAATGAGATTTTGTTAATATACCATGTCAAGATGAAATACTGCAAATTATCCATTTTGCATCTGCTTCCACTTTATAATAGGATAATCTCCAGCAGATGAACACTGAAATTCAACTTTCTGACCTACAAGATTGCTGGTACAGTTTTAGAATTCTCACAACTGAAATTGTTTGGTTTTTTCAGGAAAAATGTCAAAATTTATGTTGAGCATCAGATTGTTTATGATCTGATGTATATTTATTCATATGCTCTTGTGAAACTCACTAAGTTTGCAAGTGAGCTACATTGGCTTTTGATTGTCTTGCAGGTGGCACTGCCAGTGGTTGTAATCAATTCAGCAGGAAAGACTGGGAAGAGTGAATAATGGCCTTTGCTGTTAGTATGTCTGACAGTCTGCCTTGCAGTGGCGACTTTTCTTTTAAATGTTTCAGTCTTGTCATAAGTTGCTAGAAGATTTGGTTGTTTGACTGAGACCCAGTTTCTCGTGTTTAGGCTTTTTTTTAATGGTAATGCACAAATTTAAAGAAATCAGATTTAATTTTCTTATTTTCACATGTACTGAGATACAGTGAAAAGTGTTGATTTGCATGCTCTGTCGGCAGATCATGCTGTACTAAGTGCTTCAGGTAACATAAGAGTGCAGAATAGTGTTACAGCAGCTTTGAATGCGCTGCGAGAGAGCGATCACCATTCATGTTTGAGCAGTCCATTCAAACGTCTGATAAAAGCAGAGAAGGAGCTGTTCCTGAATCTGTTTGTATAATGTAATAAAAGTTTTTTGTATCTTTTGCTCAACTGAAGAGCGGAGGATGAATGGGTGGGAGATGTCTTTGCTGCTGAAGGAGAGAAACCAACATAATCAATGTAGTTAATAGCTGGAAAGCTGGTTTGCGTGATGGATTGGGCTGTGTTTGTGACTCTCTGCCAAAGACCACAGGAAATTAGAGTTGTTGCCATACCAAGCTGTGATGTATCTGCATAAGTTGCTTTCTTGATGCACCTAGAAAAAAAAATGTTACTGTCTTTGTGGATATACTGAATTTTGTTCCCCTCTCTTGAAGTGGAGGGGATGTTGTGTTTTCTTTACTGTTGGGTAGACTAGGACAGATGGTTGGTCATCATTCCAAGGTATTTGAAGCTCTTGACAATCTCCATCCAGTTCAGCACAAGAAAGAGAGGCAGGCTCCACTCGTAATTTCTGAAGACCGTGACCAGCTCCTTTCCTTTTTTGCTGCTGTTGATAGAGAGATTGTTGTCTTTACACTATGCTCTGAAACACTCAGTCTCTTTCCTGTATACTGTCTTGTTGTTTTGAGATCCAACCTACATGGTGGTGTCATCAGCAAACCTGTAAATGGAGTTAAAGTGGAATTTAGTCAGAGTCTTGAGTGTATGAGGAATATATTAGTGGGGCTGAGTGCAACCTCGTGGGGCACTAACTTACAGAGCGCTGCTCCTTCCATCAGGTGATTGTGGAGTATAAGATCATAAGACACAGAATTTATCACAAAAGTTACTTATTGGAATATAACCTCATTGTGTGATTTTTAGCTATTTACATTTGAACCATTCTGAGTTTTGATTGGTCTTGCTTTTACTTGTTCGTGCCAATGTTACCTCATCTTATTGTTTAACTTGAAATAAGTCCCAGGATTGACCTTTCTCTTGTCCTTTCTGCTTTTATATTTACGCAACCCATTTACTTTACTACCTTTTTTAAGCCTGAGGACTACCAAGCAATTCTAACTGTCCTCTGATTCAGGACAGTCCCACTGCCTTCATATGCATCCTCTCTGAGTCACAGCTGACTGCACTGCTTGCTATCCTTCAGCAGAACTAATGGAAGTCATTCCTTTGTATGATTTTGAAGACTTAAATGCCCAATACCTTAGATGCACTTCATGTCAAGCAAAATTTTTGTACTGCTAACTATTATGTTTACATTTCTCACCCAGGGAACAATTACAGAAGATAAGTCAAAAGCCTCCCATATAATTTATCCTATTCCGAACTCTCTCGATGAAGGTGAGCAAAATGATGATGACACCTAAGTTCATTGCAATGTCTATCAAACTTTACAGATCTGAAAATTTCTTCCGAAGTACAGGGGAATCTCGATTACCCAAATGTGATGGGCGGGCACTATTTCATGCGGCTAATCGATTATTCGGTTAATTGATTTAATTGCCTATCCTCTGGGGCTGGGAGTTTTTAAAGTCTGCTCCTCGTTCAGGACACTGCAGAAGCACGCAACACCACCCCCAATTCCATGCAGCACTGCCCCCCAACCCTGTGCAAAACCTCCCCTAACACCACGCCCCTGCCCGCGCCCCCAAAACCATACACACCCGTTCCCTCTCCCTGTGCAGGACAATGTTGAGAGATTATGTGGGGAAGGGGGGGATTTAGGGTACACCCCTGTGCAGAACTGCATGGAAAGTGTGGGGAGAGAGTGAGAGGGTGGGAGGTCCGTTATTTGGAGACGGTGTCTGTTTAATCACTCTGAACAAAAGGTGCGATCACTGTTGGAAACACGCCTTTGATGTAATGTCTCCATCAGGACCTCGAGATCTCCTTGGCTAATCCGATTTTCAGATAATTGGCATTCGGATAATCGAGGTTCCTCTGTATACACCTGCTAAAAACAATTTACATATTTGCATGTCCTGTCGTTTGTGAGAGTTTTCAGTTATTTCTTGGTTTGGAAAATATTTAAAAATACCGTTGCGGTGCTCTTTTCCTCTGTGTATATTTCTCTTTGTGTAATAGTTGAATGATTATATGTTGCAGAGGAGTGGTTGAGACCTGTTATGAAGCGAGAAAAGCAAGTCCTGGTCCATTGGGGAATGTTTCCAGATAGGTATGTATTAATGACATGAGAACTGCTTTAGAATTTATAGAATTCTGTATGATTTGTATGTCAAAAGAATGTCACTCAGCTCATCCCAAGTGTGTCGTTGCTCTGTCAGCACCGATTTATGGAATAGAAATTATGCTTGATCAAATTTCCAGCCTAGAAACATCTTCAGTCCAACTTGTCCATGCTGACCATATATCCTAAATCAATCTAGTCCCATTTGCCTGTATTTGTCCATATCCGTCTAAATTCTTCCTATTCATATGCCCATCCAGATGCCTTTTGAGTGCTGTGATTGCATCAGCCTCCACCACCTCTGGTAGCTCATTCCATGCACCCATCGCCCTCTGCTTGAAAACATTGCCCTTTGGATCCCTTTCATTGAGTAGATTTAAGACTGAGATAGCCAGGTCCTTGTGTATTAATAGTTATGGGGAGAAAGTGGGAGAATGGGATTGAGAAACTTTTCCACCATGATTAATGGCGGAACAGACTCAAGGGGCTGAATGGCCTAATTTTGGCTCCTATGTCTTATGATCTTAAATCTTTCTCCTCTCACCTTAAATGTATGCCATCCAGTTTTGGACTCCCCCCTACTCTGAGAAAATAACTTTCACTATTCACCCCATACATACCCCTCATGATTTCATAAACCTCTAACAAGATAACCCCTCAGCATCCGATTATCGGGGAAAATAGTTCCAGCCTATTCGGCCGCTTCTTCGAGCTCAAACCCTCCAAACCTGGCAACAATCCTTGTAAATCTTTCCAGAACCCTTTGAAGTTTCACAACATCCTTCCATTGGCCAGAAAACAGAATTGAACACAGAATTCCAAAAGTGGCCTCACCAATGTCCTGTGCAACCACAACATGACCTTGCAACTCCTATACTGAACACACTGACCATCAAGGCAATCATACCAAATGCTGCTTGGGCTATCGTATCTACATGCAATTCCACCGTCAAGGAACTATGACAGTGCACCCCAAGGTCTCCTTGTTTCACAATACTCCCAAGACCTTACCATGAGGTGTTCAAGTCCTGCCCTGATTTGCTTTTCTAAAATGCAACATGTCACATTTATCTAAATGAAACTCCATCTGTCATCCCTTGGCCCATTGGTTCATTTGATCGAGGTCCCATTATACTCTTAGATAACCTTTGCTGTCCATTGCAACACCAAATTTGTTGTCATCTGCAAATCTACTAACCATTCCTCCGACTTTCACATCCAAATCATTTATTTACCTGATAAAAGCAGTGGACCTATTACCGATCCTTGTGGCACATTGCTGGCCACAGGCCTTCAGTCCAAGAAACAACCCCCAACACCACAGTATGCCTGCAACCTTCAAACCAACTTAGTATCCAAATGGCTAGGTCTCCCTGTATTCGATATGATCTAACTTTTTGTTAATCAGTCTACTGTGCGGAACCTGTTTGAATGCCTCGCTGAAGTAGCGTTGTGAAAGGGTAGTTAGTTGGTCTGGTTTACTTGGCCTTTTCAGAAGATTGTTTAAATCAGGTCTCACAAAAGAGATGAGTTATGGGTGCTGGTATTGACAGGAACAGAGAAATGGTTGGCACATAAGAAATAGAGTAGGAACAAAGAGGTCTTTTTCCGAGTGACTAATGGGATAGTATGGGGATCAGTGCTTGGATCACAGCCAAACACCATAATGATTTAGATGAGGAAACTAACTATGATATCTTCAAGTTTGCAGATGACTGAGAACTGGGTGGAAGGTTGAACTGTGACCAACATACAAAGATGCACCATGGTGATTTGGACAGGTTAAATCAGTGGATAGATACATGACAAGCGAAGTATAATGTCGATAAGTGTGATGATATCAATTTTGGCAGTACAAACAATGGCAGATTTTTTTTAATGGTGGTAGATTGGGGGGAAAAAGTGGATGTGCAGTGAGACATGGATTTCCTTGGACACCAGTTGCTGAAAGTAAGCATGCAGGTAGGGCAAGCAGAAAAGAAGACAAATGGCACGTCACCCTTCATGATGAGAGAATTCAAGTATGGGCGCAGTTGGGCCTCGGTGAGACCACATGAGTGCTGTTTTGGTTTCAGTTTCTGACAAGGATGTTCTGGCTGTGGAAGGAGTTCAATGGACTCATTCTTTGATGCAGAACTGACAAGAGTTATGACCATTTTTATTGGAGTTCAGAAGAATGATGGGGGGCATCGTCAAAACCAAGAAAGTTCCTGCAGTACAGGAGGCAGGATACACACACAGGAGCCATGTGCCCAGAACTAGGGAACACAGACAAAGGATATTGGATCGCTCATTTCAGGAGGAGAAACTTTGTCACCCAGAGAATGATAAGCTCATAGAATTCTCTTATCACAGAAAGCAGTTGAGGCCAAGACATTTGATTGTTTTTGAAGTTCAATGTGGTTGTTGGGGCTAAAGGAATGACAAGTACAAGGAAAGAAAGCAGGTACAGGGTACTGAGTTGGATGATTGGTATTGTATAGAATGGTGGAGTAGGCGCAGAGGGCTGAATGGCCTCTTTCTGTAATTTTTTTTTTAAACGCCTTTCCCCATGTTCATCCAGTATGTCCCTTCTGTCTTGTATCCCTTGGCTTTTGACCAGAATTTTGTAATTTTCTGTGAATTCATTAGTCATTCCTCAGAACTCTTTGGAATGAGGGTCCAGTCTTAATCTCATACAATCTGTGGTCATGAATCACTGCAAGCTAACATAGAGTGCAGTAAATAATTTTGACTGTACCCCAGAGTATGCTAATTAAAGAGAATTTGAGAACAGGAACAAGCAAATCTTTCTTCAATTGTTTCAAACATGAGTAAGACAGCAACTGGAGAAATGAATGCAGTTTTAGATCCCTGGCTCAAGGAAATATACATTTGGCATAGAGGAGTGCAATGGCAGTTCCGTTTAAATCCTGGGATGGGGGTGGAGGGAGACTGCTTTGAGGCTTAACTGTTTTTTTGGAAAGCAAGGATGAATTAAGAGTCAGTGTTGTTTTCTTTTTAAGGCAATATAATAAATCAAGATTTTTTTTTGAGGAAGTAACCCTGAGGTTTGATGAGAGCTGCACAGTGGATATTGTCTCAGTGAATATATTGTCAACTACACATTGCAGGCCATTATGAAACTTTCAGGCCCACGCTACGTAAGTGAATGTAACAAGTTTGATCCAAAATCAACCCAGTAAAAGAAACAAATGGGAATGGTCAACCAATATTTTTGGCGTCTGGAAAGCAGTTTCCATTTGTGTTCCATAAGACTCACCTTTGGGTCACTTGGTGTTTTTGGTATCTATTCATGATTTAGATTTTAAATTTAGATCTGTTTCTTCCTTTACCTTTTTTTCAAAGAAAATAATGGGTTTGCCAAAAAGCAAGTTGTCTTCTACAGACGTTAAGATAGTACACAGGAAAGACAGGCTACCAAGGACATCACAAGGTAAATCCACAGGTCATGACCATGGAAGTTTTAAAAATATCGTGGAGGTAGTTAGCATCACTGTTTGCTGGGAAGATCAATGTAGTGGTCTTGTATTAATGGAAAGATGAAAAAAGCTTTAAAAATTGTACTGCTATCCTAAGGTACATTTCTTTGTCGGAGGAATCATCATGGCTTTTTTACCACCATCCCCTTTATACAGCTCCATGTGTTATACTGTAACAGGAATATATTTGAAATATGGCAATAGTTTCTAGGACTGTTTTGATTCATGTGACAGTGCTCCTTTTAAATCCTTTTAAAGTGTAATTGCTTGACAGTTCCAAGGAACTGTTGTCCTGAGATAGTAATTGCATTTAGCAGAATTGTCCTGACAGTGGAATGGGGAGTGCAAGAGATGTGCAGTAGTTAAGTTCAATTAAACCCCAAGCCAGCATCGGCAACAGTTATTTGTAAAAGCTGATTCTGACTCCGGTTTCACTCCTGCACAGTTGCCCCTTTTATGGGGTTGGCTATGTATGTTGCTACTGTCCCCTTATTTCCATCTTGTGAAGTAACAGGCAGGTATTTCAGATTTTACTTTTGCAGTTACTCTTCTTGCTTTAAACATTGAAGGTTTATAAATCCAAAAAAACTAGCCACCTGCATCACATTTTTGCTGTTGAAGAGAATTGCTGGGATCTGTAACTTTAGACGTTAATGTACATTTTGGAAAGCTGTTATACTCCCAAATTGGAGTATTTCATGGTAAGCGCGCATACTAAAATTTTTACATCAATTGTTTGGCATAGCTGGTGTACGATGAATAATTGAATGCCATACATCAAGCTCCTAATCATGTCCTTCTCTTGCAGAAAGCGTTTCTTCAAATATTACTGGCACAGTGGCTCAGTGGGTAGCACTGCTGCCACACAGCACCAGGGGACCAGGGTTTGATTCCAGCCTCTGGTGACCGTGTGGTGTTTGCACGTTTTCCCCATGTATGTGTGGGTTTCTTCCCAGGTGTTGTGGTTTCCTCCCACAATCCAAACATGTGCCAGTTCGGTGAATTGGCCATGCTAAATTGCCCACAGTGTTCAGGGTTGGTTAGGTTAGGTGCATTAGTCAGGGGGAAATGTCGGGTAATAGGGTGGGGGAATGGGTCTGGCCAGGTTACTCTTCGGAGAGTTGGTGTGGACTTGTTGGGCCAAATGATCTTTTTCCACACTGTTGGTATTCTATGATATCACCCTTGCTTCTTTCATGGGCAGCATGGTGGCCCAGTGGTTCGCACCCCTGCCTCACAGCAAAAGGGACCCAGGTTGGATTCTCGTCTCAAGTGACTGTCTGTCTGTGTGAAGTTTGCACATTCTCCCAGTGTCTGAGTGGGTTTCCTCCCTATGGGCTAAACTGCCTATCGTGTTCAAGAATGTGTAGTTTCTGTGCATTAGTCTGGGATAACTGAAGAATTGTAGAGGAATGGGTCGGTATGGACTTTTGGGGCTGAAGGGTCTGTTTACACACTGTAGGGCTTCAATTTTCTTTGCAGGGATGCCAGATTCAATGAACATTTGTTGGTGATATTAGCACTGTTAAAATAGTGAAGGTTAATTGGTGACTTCAATGGTTTTTTAGGGCAATGATTCCCCTTTGCTGAGCAAATTAGTAAGTGGAAGCCAAATCATTTGGAAAAACACTGATGGAGAGGAGTTTTTTTTTTGTGAAAGCATCAGGTGTTTGTTGTGAGCCCAGAAAATAATGGCCAGTCTTCACAATGTTCAGTCTTCTGTCACTGTTTAATAGGTGCTTTGGATATGGAAGTTATTTTAGTTGTGTGTTTAGGTGGTGCCTGTTGAGAAATGTTCAAGAAGATCAAACCTTTAGTTAAATTCTGAGAACCCATACTAGTTTGAGTGTGCAATACCGGTACAAGATGGCAGAAATAAACTATTTTCTTTGGAATGGTAGAGTGAGTAAACACAGGCTTGAACTGCATAGTCAAGATAAAAAATGGATTTCACAGTTTGTGAAACACATTCAGGATCACCTTATTCAGATCTGGAAAACAACAGGTACTAAGCTGCTCTAAATTAACTGTTTGCTAGAGTTTATTGGAGCTAAAATTATGTGGATGATGGCCAACATTATCTTGGTTTTATTTCTGTTTGTTCATTTTAATGAATGACCGAACAGTTACTTTAAGTTGGTCAAGTTCAGTTTGCCTTGTGTGGAAATCTCCAGATTACCATGCTGCTTAAAACAAAATATTGGTGTTAATTGTTGTTCATATGAGGATGTTTGATGGGGCAAAGGGGATTTTTAAAAAAACAAACATTCTTTGTACCTGATCTGCTATCTGAACTGTTAGATGTGTGCCATTCAGAACCACTAATTTCTGGCGCGCTCTCACATATGCTCAGTCTCTTTCTCTTTGCCTCCTCTCCCACCCCTCGTTTTTTCCTCTTTGTCTCCTGTCTCCCACTTATATACATAACTATGTCTCAATTCATAAAAGTATTCTTAGTCTTCGAATTTTTTTAATTGTTTGATTTGCTAGCTATGATACCTGGATGCCGGCCAATGAAATTGAAGCTGAAATTGAAGAACCACCAATCCCAGAAAGGCCATGGAAAGTAAGTCAACTATATTTTTGCAAGATAAATGATCTGATTAATGAAGAATTACTAATATGTTAACAAAAGGGGCAAAAACCCAGAAGCGATTAAGTATGGCACTGTACAAGGAAATGACTTCTGCTAGCACCAGTCACTAATGCATCATTTCAAATGAGCAGACACACACACACACACACACACACACACAGACACACACGCAAGGAAAGTAGTTAGTTGGATGCCATGTTGTGAATATATAATTAAAATCCTGTATGATGCCACTTTTTTTTCCCCCGAGGTAACACTTCTCACAGTTGTTCAGAAGCTCTGATATGATTCACCTAAAATTAATTGCTTTTAATTCGGGAAGTGCAATGGATTCTGCAAACTGCAGTGTAGAATCTTTTGTGTTCTGCCACAATCAAAAGGACTGCGAAGTTTGTAGAAGTTCTGGAGGACTGTTTGGTTTTGGGGCATGGAGCTCTGAGCATGCCTTGGAATCTTCTTCATCTGCCTTCTGGAACCAGACAAGGTGGTGTTTCACATTTTCTGTAATTGGCAAATTTTGAACAATATAGCATGTTTCTCTTCATTATCTGATCATCGTGGGGTCCATAACGTTTATGGAAACCAGAAATGCAAATCAACTGAATTCGGAGTAGAATTATCTAATTATAATACAGAGAACCATTGTACCCGACAGTGCAAAAACGCACCATTTCATGTAAGTGGTCTGCACCAACCCTCTGAAGAGCATGCTACCCAGATCCTGCCTTTGACTGTATTCCGTATACCCACATTTACCGTGGTTCATCCACCTAGCCTTAACATCCTTGAATACTGCGAACAATTTCACAATGGCCAACCTGTAGATGTATGGACTGAGAGAGGAAACTGGAGCACACAGACACAGAGAACATGCAAACTTCACACATGCGTTGACCTGAAGCTGGAATCAAACTTGTGGTGCTGTGAGGCACTGTGCCCCTTTGGAAATAGAACAAATTGCCAGGATTGATTGTATTGAATCCTGAATGGCTATGCATGACAGCTAATTGCTAAGTCGCATAGGGGGTCTTGTGACAGGCATTATTGTTGTTAGTGCTTTGGATATTCTAAATATTGAGGTGGTAAATGTGGTTGTGGGGCTGGGTGGCCCCAGTGGATTTGGTACACATGGTTGCAAGGTTCAGGATAGGTTCTGGTCAATCAAAAACTGATGTGGAAACATCACTCTTGAAGACCATGAAACTGTCAAGTGGATTGTAGCCAGATTAAGCGAAGGAGAAAATCTTTTCATGTTTACCAGATCCCCATACAACACAGGAATACTGACCAGAATTGCTGGGACATGAATCTGTTCTGCATACAAGAGAAGCAGATGATCATCTGTGGTGAATTTCATGAAGATCGGTTGCAACTTTAAGGCATGAGGCATATAGGAAGAGTAGTCATATCCTGTGAACATGTTCAATCAGATTCACGTACTCAGTAGATTACTTTGTTACACTGTTAAGTGGTTCTGTTATAATACAGGAGCAGCTGTGTTCTTTTGCTGGATCACACATAAAATCTTTGTTTTCTTGACCCCAACTGAAAATATAATCCATCCTTTAACTCAGATCAGCAGCTTACCAAACACAAGTAAAATGCTGCAGATGCTGGAGACCTGAAATAAAAACAAAGTTTTGCAGTGATTCCAAGTCTGGCAGCATCTGTGGCGATACAGAGAGTGAATGTTTTGAATCCTGTGTGAATTTCCTTTGGGGAACAAGTGTTACCTCAATGTTAACTCCACCTATCTCCTCACAGATTATGGTACATCTGCGTTTTTCCAGGACTTTGTTTATTTTGTCATTTTGTCCACCATTTCACATTGTAACCTTTTGTTGACCTGTCCAGGTGCATGCTAAATGGATCTTGGACACTGATGTATTCAATGAGTGGATGAATGAAGAGGACTATGAAGTTGATGACAACAGAAAGCCTGTAAGCTACCGACAGCGCATTCCTATCAGGACAGTAGCTGAAGAGGTAAAGTATGCTCACTGAATCTCTTGCGTTTCTGTAACTCTTAAACTGTGCATATACGCAGTGACAGATTGATGGATCAAGCATAAATTTTTACTATATCTCAGTAATAAAAGGTCTCCCTGAATCCATAAATTTGTGCAAGAGCTGAGACTTGTAGACTCGTGATTTTTCATTATTTTTGACTTGGATGAATTGAACTGGTGTATTTGGTGTGTAGTTATGACAGATCATTTGAGAGGTATTGAGTTCAACCTTTATCTTGGTAATTTGAAAGTATGAACTGAGTACAAGTATTATTAACACAAAATAAGTTCAAATTACGTGAAAGAGCGCACTAAACAGGAAGTAGGCAAAGTGAAACAGCACACTGAACTGACAGTACAGATATGGAAAAAACACACAGTACAGATATGGACACACACCATGAACGGTTCGCAAATGCCCTCGGAGAAAGGAAGCTTGTCTTGACTACTTTTTTTTTTATTCACATGCGGGATGTAGGCATTGCAGCCAGCATTTATTGCCCATTCCATGTTGCCCTTGAGAAGATTGTGGTGAGCTGCTTTCCTGAACTGCAGCAGGTGAACCCACAATGCTGTTTGCGAAGGAATTCTGGGATATTTGACTGTGAAGGAATGACAGTATATGAGCAAGTCAGGATAGTGAGTAGCTTCAGGGAGAACTTGGTGGTGGTGTTCTCTTGTATGTGCTGCCCGTGTTCTTACAGATTGAAGTGGTCATCAAATTAGAAAGTGCTGTCTAAGAATCTTTGGCAAATTACTGCAGTGCAACTTGTAGATCAGAGCAGCTGTGTGTACTGAATATTGGTGCTGGAGGCTTGTGAATGTGATGCCAATTCAAGTGGGATACTTTGTCCTGGATGCTCCCAAGCTTCTTGGGTGTTGGGGCTGTACTCATCCAGGTAACTGGGGAGAATTCCATCACACTGCTGATTTGTGTCTTGAAGATGGTGGAAATTAGGAAATGAGTTAGCTGCTACAGTATTCTGAACATCTGGCCTGCTCTTTTATTTATGTGGTGAGTCCAGTTGAGTTTCTGGTCAGTTAACCCCCATGATGTGGATAGTGGGGGGATTCACTGATGTTGATATTGTTGAATTTCAAGTGGTCATGTTTAGATTGTTTCTTAGTGGAGATGGTCATTGCCTGAAATGTGTGTGGTGTGAATATGACTTATCACTGATCAACCCAAGTTTGGACGTTGTCCAGATCTTGTTGCATTTGAATGTGAACGGTGCTGAACATTTGTGCAGTCATTGGTGAACATTTCCACGTCTGACTTTTATGATGGAGGGAAAGTCATTAATGAAGTCAATGGAGGTGCATGGGCTGTGCGCACCATCCTGAGGAACTCCTGCAAAGAATTCCTGGAACTGAGATGACTGACCATGAGCAATCACCACCAACTTCCAAATGGCACTTAGTATTTCCTCCAGTTGCCAGTTACTTCAGTTTTGCTCAGGGTCCTCCAATGCTACATTCAATCAAATTAAGCCTTCATATGAAGGGCTGTCACACTCACCTCTGGAATTCTGTTTTGTCCATGTTTGAACCAAGGCTGTAATAAAGTCAGGAGCTGAATGACCTGGTGAAATGCAAACTGGGTGTCCCTGAACAGGTTGTTGCTGAGCAGGTGCTGCTTGACAGCACTGTTCATGACATCTTCCATTTTTGTACAAATTGTGAGGACAATGTTTGGGACAAATTGAAAACCCTGTTGTTAATTCAAACCTGACAATACAGAAAAGATTCACCCCGTGCTGTAATCCCTAAAAACTAGATAGGCCGAGAACTATCCCAAAGGTCACCATTTAAAGTTAAAAATAAACAACTTTATTTCTTAAAGTGTAACAGAATAATTAACTAAGGACTATCTACAGTTCCTTTCTCTACCCTATCTTTTATTTTCCCTTCTATAATACTGGTCCAATAAAACCCACAACTAAGATTTAGCAAAAAAATTCACATTTCAAAACCAGCCAGCTGTCGAGTCTTGTCTTTGTATCTTCCTCTGTCTGTCTTTACTACTTAGGGTTTATGTTTCACAGGTCGTTGATAGATAAAGGTACCTTTTTAGGAGAGCTATTCTGTGGACAGTCAGTATATAATTGGTGGCTTGGCGGTTTTCCCTTAACTGTTCAGTTTTTCCTGGTCTTATACCCCAAAATGTCAAATCGTTTTAATGGTTTTAATATTGTCAAAATGGCAAATTCAAACTTGTTTGGGGTTTTGAATAATTTAAACTGGCTGAATTTGAATTTGCTTTTGTCTCCGAGTAACTCAGGTACTGCTCGCTGCTGGACCACATGTTACATTGTAAAATCTTTAGCGCTCTGTGCTTGCAAAGTCTTTCAATCCTCTTTTTTAAGGTAGAGTACCCCTTCCACCTTCATAATGTAACGATTGAAAGTTTGCTAGGACAGTAATTGTCCAGGTTGGATTGTCCGGCTTTGTGTACAGGATGAAACTTCAAACTTTTTCAGTTTGTTGCGTTGGTTAGATGTCACTGTTGTAGCTGTACTGGAACAGCTTGGTTGTGGGTACAGCAGGTTCTGGAACACAAGTTTTCTGTTCTATTGTTTTCAGAGTCTCTAGCCTCTGCAGTATTCAGATCCTCCATTCATTTGATAACACGTGGGGTGAATCGGATTAGTTGAAGGCTGTCATCTCTACAAGTTTGATTCGTTTGCTTTCCAGCCTTGTGATTTCTGCCTCTGCTTTTGCACTTGAGGCAAATGGCACGAGGCGGGCCTGGCAGAATTGTGAAATTGACTTGTGTTCACCATTTGATAGGACTTTGAAAAGCTTACAGGCATTTAATTAGGACTTCACTCAGGCAGCCATTTTCTGATCAAAATGTTGAGCCAATCAAGTCAAATCTTTCTCGACCAATTCTGTCCCATCAAGCTTGGGCCCAAGCCTTTTATGTCAATCAGTGGAAACTGAACCAGCTGCTTCTCATAAGAATCTGGAAACTAAGTTGTACCCTTAGTCTGCGGGGGTTCTCCCAGTATAAATTGCAAGTTTGTCCAAGATCTTATGCAAACTTAAAGGTTGGAATCCAGATTGTGTTTTTGTGAGGAGTGGTTCCACAATCAATGATGCAGCTGCACCAGTATTGACCTCCGTCAGAACTGGTTGACCATTGAAGCAGATATTTTATTTTATTTGTTTCAGATTTTGACATTGCTTAGCAATTTAACTGTTCGATACCAGCGGTAGGCGGACTTTCCAAAGTGTGCATGTTCCTCGATATTGACCGCAGTTCTCTTACTCAGTCCAGGCCCGGTGGGACTGTTGTGCTGTTCCGAATCCAAGTACCGGCAGGAACTATAATGGCTGGTCAACCTGGATTCTGAAGAAATTTTTAACCGAGGCTTGATTTTGTTTTCAGGGTTTTGTTGTGTGCTGACTTGGAGTCCCTCTGCTCAGGATATGTCCTGAGTAAGGCTGTGCAATTGCCTTCACTCGGATGCTGTTCCCTAGTTCAGTTGGACTGGCGAGGCTATCCACTTACATTGGAATACTCTGCAACTGAAATGCTCCACTTGCTGTGTTTTCTCATGACAAAACCAGTTGTAATACTTGTTTGAAGTAGAGTTGACCTTCAACCTGTACGTGATTTTGCATGGCAATGTCATTAATCCCACATACCACACAGTATCTCACTGAGGGCTAAACCAAAATCTCATGCCTCTGCTTGTTGTCTTAATCTAGTCAAAAATCCCGATAATGATTCCCGTGGTTCTCAAGCTGCTGAGTAAAACCGATAGCATCTCCGAGTGAGAGGAAGTTTGGGGTCATGATATTTCTTCGCTAAATCTATCACCACTTGAAAGGTTTTATTATCTGGTGCCTCATGGAACATAAGGCTTATAATTATCGCAAAAGCTGTGGGTCCACATGATGTCATCTTAATTACTTGTTACTTTTCGTGTTCCCCAAGATTATATGCCCAGGAAAAAAAATACATTCTTCCCACATGCTGGGCCCAGTCTTTGGCAGGATTGAACCTGTAAGCTTCCCAAGTCACGGCATGGTGTCAGAAATGCTCACCACAAATCAAAGGTAATTGTTGCAAGCCAATCTCTTCAGGACCATGTTTTTATGCTTGTTGTCACTGAAATAACTCCACGAAGACCTGTCATCAGTTCATCCTTTATTTACAAGTATGTGATATGACGCTAGCCCATCTAGCTCGTGAGCCAGCTCTGAGAATGAACAGAACCTCTGTTGCTGTTTATGTCTGTCAACCTGGTGTTAGCTGTTAACCTGGTCCACTCTGGAAATTCATACTTTGAGATTCACCTGGTTGACCTTGTTCCAGTCGCTGCAATTGGGAAGAGTTGTTCTACTAATTTTTAAAGCACAGCCATTAGCCAGAGTAAAGGCCTTTTGCATTTCATGACTTCTTCAAGAACTATCTATGCCGTTTTGCTTGCATTTCAATGACTTTTCTCTAGATATGATGACTATCTTTATGGTCTTGTAACTGCTTGTCCATTGGGAAGGAAATGTCTGTCTTCACAACCTAATTTTGTTTAGAAGTGTCGATTCTGAATTTGGACTCTTTAAGTCTGAGGAATTCATTGCCTTTTGCCCACAGTCCAACACATTTCTCCTTTTCAGTAATGATCCAATTCTCCTATTTTTGAATACCATGATGGTATCTGTCTCCACCATACACTCGGATAGTATATAGAAGAGCCTAATGACTGCTGCCTTCTTTTAAAATGAAGATCATGTTCAGAAGAATGACAGAGTCTTGGCAGTGTGGAAGCAGGCCATTTGGACCATCAAGTCCACAACGATCCTTTGAAGAGCATCCCACCCAAACTCACCCCATTTCCATGACTAAACAAACTAAGACATTCCTGGATACTATGGGCAATTTATCATTGCCAATCCACCTAACCTGCTCATCATTTGATTGTGGGGGAAAACTTTCACGGACCCAAGGGAATGTGCAAACTCCACACAGCCAGCTGCCTGAGCGTGGGGTCGAACCTGGATCCCTGGCACTGTGAGGCAGCAGTACTAATCACTGAACCGCTTTCCTGCCCTTATGTTGCCATTTTGCCAATTACCTTTTTAAATTAGTGCTATTTAGTTCAGTGGGAATAGTGTCGTTTTATCTACTCCCTCCAATTCTCATGTTTTTGAATACTTCTGTCAAATCCTGTCAACCTTCTCTTTTTGAAGGAGAACTGAATGGCCTGCTTAGGTTTTTAAAAATTCTTTCATGAATAACATGTTTGAAAGTCTGCAGTCCTCTGGTACTCCAATATGAAAGGTGGACAGTTATGGATAGTGCTTCTGCAGTTTTTACACACACTTGGCTCAGTATGTCAATAAGGTCATATGATGTGTGAATAGAAGTCGGCCATTCAGCCCATCAAGTCTTTGCTGCCTTTCAATGAGATAATGGCTGGTATGGTAGTCCTTAATTCCACCTTTCTGTCTTGTCCCCAGAATCCTTGATCCCCTCAGTGATTTAAAAAGCAAGTCTGTCTCAGTCATCAATATACTTAATGACCGAGCCTCAACAACCCTTTGGGCTAAAGAATTCTCTAATGCCCTCCTGAGAGAAGAGATTCCTTCTCGTTCCCATTTATTCTGAGTTTGTGATGTCTGGCCCTTGACAGTCACAGAGGGAGATAATTTATCTGCATTCTCCCTTCCAAGTTCCCTGAAAATTTTCTGTTTAAATAATGTTGCCTCTCATTCATGTACATTCCAACAAGTACTTAGCCTCTTATGAAATAGTCACTGTACACTTGGTATCAGCTGAGTGAACCTTTACTGGACTGCCCGCAATGCCAGTGTATCATTCATGAGATTAGAGGTGCAGAACTGTCCAGTGTTCCAGCTGTGTTCAGATGAATGCCTTGTGTAGTTTTATTGAAACCTCCAACTTTAACACCCGATTCCCTTTTGAAATAGATGCTAATATTCCATTTGCCTTCAGAAATAGCTGTTGAACTTGGATGTTAGCTTTTGTGATTTATGGACAAGAACTTCTGAATCTCTCATTTTTTGCAGTCGTCTTTCACTGATAGCTCCTCTATTCTTCCTGCCAAAGTGCCGAACTTCACATTTTTCTCCATTATATTACATCTGCTAAGTTTTTGTCCATTCAGTTAATCTATCTACATCCTGCTGCAGACTCTATGCGTTATTCTCATGATTGACTTCCCACCAATTGTTGTCTAGCGCCAACTTGGCCTCACTTTCCTCATCCAGGTCATCAATGTATGAGGTAATTGTACCTGCAGCACTCATCACTGTGACCCACCATTAGTTCAGGTTGCCAATCTGAAAATGCCTCCTGATCCCAACTTCTATGAGTTAACCAATCTCCTCTGTGCATGCTAATAAGCTACCTTCAACACTGAGATCTTAGCTTCTTCGGGAATATCGTCTGGTACTATATCAAATATCTTTTTGAAAATCCAAATAAATTACATGTTTCTCCTGTATCTACCCAACTTGTTAAATTAATAGAATTCCAGTAATTTGTCAGTTATTATTTCCCCTTTGTGAACCATGCTGACTGTACTTGATATTAATTTGTCACTGCTCTGCTATTACATCCTTTCAAACAGACTAATATGTTCCTGACGAGTGGCAGGACTTGTCTGTTGCTACCTGTTATTTTTTGCTGATTTCACTTTTTAAACAAAGATGCTTTCTTGCCAGTTTTCTAATTATTTGGGACTATTCCACAATCTCTGGAATCCAGTAAGGCTACTGGCAGTGCATCCACTATCATTATAGTTACGATCTTAGGTATCCATGGTTACGAGGGGATTTCAATCAGTCTTTAACCCTATTAATTTCCTCTCTCACTTTGTTCTTGAAGTTATTTTCTCTCCTCCTCCTCTTGATCCTTGAACACTTTTGTATGTTCTTTATGTTCTTTGTCTTCTACTGTGCAGACTGATGCCAAGTATTTGTTTAATTACACTGTTGTTTCCTGATTTCCCCATTATTATTTTCCAGCCTCGTTCTCTCAGGGAGTTGCGTTCATTTTGTTTGTGTTGATGTTACTTAAGATTACTGTCAAAGTTTATTTCCTTCCTGTAAATTTTTATTTAGTCATCTTTTTAGTTTTAAAATTGATCCTCTGGCCTACAACAAATCTTTTATGTTGTCATGTGTTTTATTTTTCAATGCTGTCCTTAACTTTCTTGGGAAACGATAGTTGGTTGATTGTCTTCCAAGAATCCTCCTCCTCCACCGGTATACATCTTTACTCTGACCCATGAACTGTTTTGTTAAAACTCTGCTCTTGTTCCTCTTTTCTGCTAAACTCTTTAGCTGTGTCATTGTTCATTTGTCATTCCCCTTATTGAAGTTAACTGATTTTGGTTTTGACCCAAGTTTTTGTCTCTCTCTCTCTCTCTCTCTCTCTCTCTCTCTCTCTCTCTCTCTCTCTCCCCCTCCCCCCCCCCAACGTTCTCATCATTGTTTCCAAGGGCATCTTTTATACTCACTCCTTCATTAAATCTGCTTTATTACACATTGCTAGAGTTCTGGTCGATTCCAAATGTATTGTTCTAGAAAATGGTCCTCAAAACTCTGACATTTTCCTCTGCCGATCCAGCTGTTCCAGTGTACATGAAGATTAAGTCACCCATGGTTAATATACTGCCACCGTATTAATTTTTCATCCATCAGGTGCCTGAACAGCTGCTTATTTGACATGGAGCTAGGTAGCAGCAACTTCCTTGCTGAATTCAGAGCTGAAGAACCATTTAATACCTTAGCTGTACCATAGCTATGTGTAAATCATCTTTTTTAGTTCTGAATTGGCTTCACTGCTGATTTTACCACCTTTATTTATATGCCTATAAATGGATTTTTAAATCCCTTTTTAAGTTTGCTGACAGTTGCTTTAGCAATTTGGATTTTTAAAATTGAGGGAGATGTGTTTTAGTTTGAGTTATATGAAGGTAAGTACACTTTTTCAAGAGGTTGGAAGGTCATTTGGATAAGTGACTGAAAATGTAATTTCTGTTGAAACATATGATTGCATTAAGTGCTGAGCTAGATATCTGTGAAGCTGTTTGCAGTGTTTTGCAATGCTGAGCTTCTGATGGACAGGCAAAAAAACAAACTTGGTTCTGCTCAACTGCACTCCAATCACAGTGGCCCCAATCTGTTTTTTCCAAGCAGAAGAATTGCTTATTTCCAATTCAAAAGAACAGTTTTGCCATTGCGCAGGTTTTCAAATTTGTGAAGTCTCCAAGCTGTGAGGGAATGTGTGAAAGTTTTCAAGCTATGATAACTGACAATAGGATTATGTCAGCAGAACTGCGAAGAGATCTCTTGGCCATCAAACTTGTTAAGCGTCCATTAAGCAAGAAATTGGGTTAAATAGGAGTGACACATCACTGGGATGAATTGACTGAAAAAAATGAAAAAACATTTTTAGGGGAAAAGATGCTGCTGTTTTACATCTTTATGGACTTTTAAATTTTAAAATAGAGACCCCTTTATTGTCTTGCGCATCTGAATGAGTGTGGTGAATTTTTTGTAATAATGCATCTTTGGTGTAATCATAGGTTAGGTGACTACTTTAAATACTTTTTGTGTTTAATTGAAAGAGTAAAAAAACAAGTCCAGCGTAGGTATACCGAGTTTTAAAAAGTACTCCACTTAATCAAAGTCTGCAGTAAGAATAAAAAGTGTCTTTAAAAGGACTCCAATTCAAGTGCTTTTCATTAACTTCATGCCTACCAGGCTTGAGAACATGAGGCCTCGCTGTCTCCACACGCTTGCCTCTCAGACTGGCCTCCCAGACTTATCTGTCAGGCCAATACTTTTAGGTTTTATTATTCAAAAACATTGAACATGCTCATATGAGGCTATCAGTCACCAATAGATACTGTAAATAGCTGGACAAGCTAATGATCTGTCAAGCCCTCTTTTACTTTGAGAGTAGACTTATCCAGTATTCCTAACAAAAGGTATCAAAGCGTTTAGCTTTTATTTTATTTTCTGACACAGGAAGCCAAGACCAGTTTGAGTAGCAGCTAAGGTGGCTCTTTTAAACTTGGTAACTTCTGTCTGGAGGCTGTAACTGGTACCCAAGGCTGTGAGAAATCTGTGTGCTTACTCTGTGACCATTTGTAAGGCAGAACAAAGATTGCTGTTGCAAACTTTAGACAAGCCAGCGTTGGACTGGACAAAGTTCAAACATCGGGCAACACCAGGTTATAGTCCAACAGGTTTAATTGGAAGCATTAACTTTTGGAGTGCTGCTCCTTGTGGAGTGTACAATTGTAAGACACAATTTATAGCAAATTTATGGCAATTGTAAGACCCAATCATTCTTTTGCAGAGTTTCAGGAAGACTTATTGATGCTGTGTTTCCTGAGAACAATGGAACATGAATGGTGATCTGCATTTTTATTTTTTTTATTTCAAAAATATACTTTATTCATAAAATAATTTGATGGTCTGTACAGTTGGTCATGCCATACATATGTAAACATTTACATACAGAGATCAAAATTTATCATTTTTATACAGGTCTGTACATTTTTCAATCATATGCCCATATAATTAGCTGAGACGTCAGCAGAGCCCAAATGACTGCATGGGCTGCCTGTTCTTCGTTAGGCAGGCAGATGTCATACGATGGTCTTTCCCCACTGCGCCTTGGCGGCAGCTGCCTCAAGCTTCAGCGCGTACCTCAACACGTCCTGGACCTTGGAATGTGCCAGTCTGCCACACTCAGTTGGGGTCAGCTCCTTCAGCTGGAAGATCAACAGGTTTCCGACCGCCCAGAGAGAGTCCTTCACCGAGTTGATGATCCTCCAGGCACAGTTTATGTTCGTCTCAGTGTGCGTCCGGGGAACAGGCCGTAGAGCACGGAGTCCCGTGTCACGGCGCTGCTTGGGACAAACCTTGACAAACACCACTGCATTCCTCTCCAGACTTCCTCTGCATAGGCACATTCCAGAAGGAGGTGTGTGACAGTCTCTTCTCTCCCCCCCCCCCCCCCGGCCGCTTCGAGGGCAGCGTGTGGTGCGGCTGAGAGTCTGGGCGTGCATAAAGGATCTTACAGGCAGAGCCCTTCTCACCACCAACCAAGTCATGTCTTGGTGCTTATTGGAAAGTTCTGGCAATGAGGCATTCTGCCAAATGGCTTTGACAGTATGCTCGGAACCGCTCGATAGATTCCGCCCTCTCCTTTTCCTGAACGGTCTCGAGGACACCACGTGTTGACCACTTCCTGATGGACTTGCGGTCAAAGGTGTTTTTCTTCATAAACTTCTCCATGAAGGACAGGTGATACGGAACGGTCCAACTACTCTGAGCGTTCCGCGGCAGCGAGGCCAGGCCCATCCTTCGCAACACCGGGGTCAGGTAGAACCTCAGTACCTAGTGACACTTGGTGTTTGCATACCGGGGATCCACGCACAGCTTGATGCAGCCACACACAAAGGTGGCCATCAGGGTGAGGGTGGCATTGGGTGTATTTTTTTCCCCCGTTGCTCAGATCTTTGTACAGCGAATCCCTTCGGACCCGGTCCATCTTTGATCTTCATATAAACTGGAAGATGGCCCGGGTGACTGCAGCGGCGCAGGTTCTGGGAATAGGCCAGACCTGTGCCACGTATAATAGCAATGACAGTACCTCACACCTGATGACCAGGTTTTTTCCTGCGACGCAGAGCGACCGTAGCTTCCATCTGCCCAGTTTCTGCCTCACTTTGCTGATACGCTCCTCCCAAGACTTGGCGCACGCCCCAGCTCCCCCAAACCAAATCCCCTGCACCTTCAGATGGTCGGTCCCGACAGTGAAGGGGATCGAGGATTGGTCGGCCCAGTTCCCGAAGAGCATGGCCTCGCTCTTGCCTCGGTTTACCTTGGCCCCCGAGGCCTGTTCGAACTGGTCAGGAATGCACACGAGTCTGCGCACGGACAGCGGATCCGAGCAGAAATCGGCGACCTCATTCATGTACAGGGAGGCCTTAACCTGCAGGCCCCCGCTGCCAGAAATAGTCACCCCTCTCAGGCTCGCATCCTTCCTGATGGACTCGGCAAATGGCTGTATGCAGAACACAAACAAGGCAGGAGAGAGAGAGGGCAGCCCTGCCTGACGGCAGATCTGACTGGGAAGCTTTCTGATTCCCACCCATTGATTGAGACTGCACTGACAATGTTGGTGTAGAGCAGTCTGATCCAATTACAGATTCCCTCCCCAAAGCCCATTTTGGAGAGAACATCTCTCATATACCTGTGTGATATCCTGTCAAAGGCTTTCTCCTGGTCCAGGCTGATCAGGCAGACGGCTGTCCTGCACGTAGGCAATCATATCCCTGAGGAGTGCGAGACTCTCGGCGATCTTCCTGCCCGGCACAGCACAGGTTTGGTCAGGGTGAATCACTGATCCCAGAGCAAACCTGACCCGGTTGGCAATTACCTTTGACAGGATTTTGTAATCCGCATTCAACAGTGTGATCGGTCTCCAATTTTTGAGTTCCTCCCTCTCCCCCTTCTGCTTGTCGATGAGGGTGATGATGCCTTTCCTCATGGATTCACTCGTGATACCTGCCCGAAGCATACTGACATACACCTCCAGCAGGTCCTGGCCAATCAAGTCCCACAGAGCGGAAGAGAGCTCGACCCGTAAGCCGTTGCTACCGGGAGTTTTATTCTTTTCGAAGGACTCGAGGGCCTTGGTCAGCTCGTCCAGAGATAGCGGCTGGTCCAGCCTCTCGCGTGTTCTATCGTCTAAGACCTCCGTGGTAGAGGACAGGAACGACTGGGTGGTCGCGCTGTCAGTCGGCTTCGCGTCATACAGACTGGCATAGAAGGTTTTACTGATCCTCATGACGTCAGCCTGAGATGACGTTATCGAGCCGTCTTCTTCCTTCAGGATGCTGAGCACAGAGCTCTTTGTGCACCTTCTGGAAGAAGAAACGTGAGCACGTCTTATCCTGCTCCACCGTGTGGACCCTGGACCAGAAGATTATCTTGGCCTCTGAGGCAAAGAGCGAGGCTTGCTGGCCCTTCACCTCCTTGAGGTCCTCCATGACATCGACCCCCATTGTCTATAGCAGGAGCAGGTTCTGCGTACTTTCCTGGAGCTGGGACAGTTTTCCCCGCCTCTCTCTCGCCTCCTGAACATCTTTGAGGATGAAGAACCTCTTGATGTTCCCTTTTACTGTATCCCACCAGTCTGCTGGGGACTCAAAGAGGGGCTTCACGGTTCTCCAACCTGCGTAGTCCCTCTTGAGCTCCTCAATGTTTCCTGGTATCAACAGCTTAGTGTTCAGCTTCCACGTTCCCTTACCCGCCCGCTGCTTGTCCTGTAGGTGACAGTTGGCCAGCAGGAGGCAGTGGTCAGAGAAGAACTCCAGCTTGACGTCGGTGGATCTGACCGAGAGCGTTCGGGACACAAACAGGTAATCTATCCTTGAGCAGATAGACCCATCTGCCCGTGACCAGGTGTATCTATGCTGCGCTCCATCTGCAGGGGTGCAGAAGACGTCGTGCAGCTTGGCATCTTTTACCGTGTCCATCAGGGCTCTGGATGTGGCGTCCAGTTTACTGTCTCATTCTCCCCCCCCCCCCCCCCCCCCCCCCCCCCCCCCGCCGCATCGTCTATCTGCATCAATGATACAGTTGAAGTCTCCGGCCAGAATGATTGGCCTGGACGGAGCCAGCAACAGTGGAAGCTGCTGCAGGACGGCCAACCGTTCACTCTTACCCACTGGGGCGTACACATTAATTTTTATTTTTTTAAATTTTGGAACGAACATTCTTGATCAAAACATTTATTTTCTCAGTGAATCTCTCCCAAGAGTACTCGGTTATGTTCCCTTTTTATAGTGCAGATGATTGAATGATTATGAGTGATTTTTTTTTTTGCTGGTCTGTCCCAACCCCACTTTTCCCAAAGACCCCATGATTTCTATTAAGAATGTTCTATTAAGCAAGGTTTTGTTGGAATGTGACTGTCATGTTATAGGAGAACTCCTAGTAATTATAGCAAGGTATTAAAGCTGCATGCTGCCTTTTGCTTCACAACCATTATTCATTTTGAAACCTCCAATTTCTATTGGTCAAGTATTTACTCAGTGAACTGAGCTGGGATTGTGCCAGTCTGGCATTTATCTCACTGTGGTGTATACAGTTTGCACATGCAGAATCTGCAAGGAAATGAATTATCATCAACAAACTAAGTTGTATCACAGATTTTGAATTGTAGATTGATTTATAGTTTTCCCCCTAAGCAATTCCTCATCTTCCGAGTAACTTGGGGGCCATCTTTGCTTTAATGTCACGGTAATTGTACAAAATTTTGACAAGTAATTTTTTGTAAAATTAATGTTTTGAAATTTATTCTTTTGAACGTGGGAATTGCATGCAAGGTTATTAAACATTTTTATTCCACTTGGGGTGGGGGGAAGATATCCTCAAATTAAATATGATTCTGTTGATTAGAAGGGCAGGCTCAACTGTCTGAATAGCTGCCTCCTCCTGTGTTCCATATCATAATGACTTTAAAGAGTTGGAATGATTTGGTGCAACTGAGTGGTTTGCTTCTGTAGTTTCAAGGGAATTGTAATTCAACTAGATTGACGTTGAGCTTAGGTCATTTGGATAAGTGTGAAGTCATGCATTTTGGTTGGAAAATGGCAAGGCGACCAATTACCTAATTGGGGAGAGACTTTGAGGTGCTGTGGTCAGAGGGATCTGGATGTCCTCGTTCACAAGTCACAAAACACTAGCATGTAGGTACAGCAGATAATAAAGAGAATGAAATGTTGACTTTATAGCTCAAGTAATAAATTATAAAGGTAAAGAAGTATTGTTGCAACTGTAAAAGGTATTTGTGAGATTGCACCTGGACTTCTGTGTGCAGTTTTTATCTCCTTCGTTCTTTGAGGAAAATGTACTGGCATTGGAAGCAGTTCTGAGAAGTTAATTAGCTTGATTCCATAGATGACAGGTTTGTCATGTGAAGAGAGATTGAACAGATTAGGTTTGTATTCTCTGGAATTTAGCAGAATGAGGGGAGATGAAATTGAGGTATTCAAGATGATAAAAGGTGTGGATAATATAGATGTGGAGTAGATGCTTCTTCTTGTGAGGCATTCTAGGATGAGAGGTCACCGTCTTAGTTTAAGGGGTAGCAAGTTTAAAACCGAGTCGAGGAAAAACTAATTCTCCCAAAGGGTTGTGATTCTATGGGATTTGCTACCCCAAAGTGCACTGAATGCTGGGACAGTAAATTTAAGGAGATGTTAAATTTTTAAGAATTGATTATGGGTTGAATGGTTATGGGGAGAAGGCTGAAAATGAGGTTGAGATACAAAACAGCTATGATTGAAATGACAGAACAGACTTGATGGGCCAAATGGTCTAATTCTGCCCCTATTTCTTATGAACTTCGAGTGCATTAGGACGTGGGGAGAGAATTGGTTTCAAAAAAGATGTTTGCGAACTGATTTGGGTTTTTAAGGATCGTTCAATATTGGAACAATACATGATCACTTTTTTTATTGACACCAAGTTCTAATTTCCAGATTACCTATTTCTTGAGAAATAGTTAAAATCATCAAACAGCTATCACTTAAACTCCAATTGCCTGAATTAGCACCAATGATATAACTATGACAGCGTTGCAGAAAATGTTAAGCCAAACTGAAGTGAAGACATGCCAATACCTGGTAAGAGAGGGAGCACTAATGAGAAGGTCTAATTAGAAAGATTCACAAATTATATTTGGTTTTCAGAGTTACTGAATGACTAAGTATAGTTTGAGCTCAAAGTTTGTGCGAAGATTTGTAGCTCGGGTGCTTGTTGTAGTGGTTCTGTTCGCCGAGCTGGAAGTTTTTGTTGCAAACGTTTCGTCCCCTGGCTAGGAGACATCATCAGTGCTCTGGAGCCTCCTGCGAAGCGCTTCTTTGATGTTTCTTCCGGCATTTATAGTGGTCTGTCCTTGCCACTACTGGGTGTCAGTTTCAGCTGTCCACTGTAGTGATTGGTATATTGGGTCCAGGTCGATGTGTCTGTTGATGGAGTTTGTGGATGAATGCCATGCCTCTAGGAATTCCCTGGCTGTTCTCTGTCTGGCTTGCGGATCCAAACACTCCATACAATCAACACAGGAATTCTTGGACGCCATCAGGAATACACACATAGACAAAGAAGAAACCATGATCTCATTCGACGTGACGGCACTGTTCACTTCGATTGACAAAACCCTAGCCAGAGGAACAATAGCCAACCTACTGGACGTACATAACAGAACACAGGAGGCGGAACCTATCAACAAAGACGGCATACTTAAACTACTGGACTTATGCCTCACTACACACTTTACATTCAACAATCAGATATACGAACAAATCAACGGAACACCCATGGGATCACCAATCTCGGGACTCATAGCAGAGGCAGTTATGCAAAGGTTAGAACAAACAGCCCTACCACAAATTCAACCCAAACTCAGGGTCAGATATGTCGATGACACTTTCGTAATCATCAAAAACATGGAAATAGAAAAAACACACCGGATCATCAACGCCACACTCACAGGCATCCGATTCACGAGAGAAGTAGAAAAGGATAGCCAACTCCCATTCCTAGACGTGATAGTACAGAGAACACCGAACGGAGAATTCACCACAAGGGTACACAGGAAAACAACACACACAGACCAAGTCCTAAACTATGAAAGTAACCACCCCAACACACACAAACGAAGCTGCATCAGGACATATTCAAAAGAGCTACAACACACTGCAGTACACCAGAATTGCAAAAAGAGGGACACCTATACAAGGTATTCGCCAAAAACGGATACCCGTGCAACTTTATCAACAGATGCCTAAGAGATAGACCACGGAACGAGGACATGCCACAACCAAAAGGACTAGCCACACTACCATACATCAGGAGCGTTTCAGAACTGACAGCCAGACTACTGCGACCCCTAGGACTCATAACGGCACACAAACCAACAGCCACGCTCAAACAGCAACTTACTAGAACAAAGGAGCCAATACCCAACATGAGCAAAACTAATGTAGTTTATAAAATACCATGCAAGGACTGCACAAAACACTATATAGGACAAACAGGAAGACAGCTAACAATCCGCATACATGAACACCAACTAGCCACGAAACGACGCGACCAGCTATCCCTAGTAGCCACACACTCAGACAACAAGCAACATGAATTCGACTGGGAAAACACTACTATCATAGGGCAAGCCAGACAGAGAACAGCCAGGGAATTTCTAGAGGCATGGCATTCATCCACAAACTCCATCAACAGACACATCGACCTGGACCCAATATACTAATCACTACAGCGGACAGCTGAAACTGACACCCGGAAGCGGCAAGGACAGACCACTATAAATGCCGGAAGAAACATCAAAGAAGCGCTTCGCAGGAGGCTCCAGAGCACTGATGATGTCTCCTAGCCAGGGGACGAAACGTTTGCAACAAAAACTTCCAGCTCGTAGTTTGAGCATTTTCTTGTTGTTTTCTGCCATTCTCACTGAAACGCATTAGAACCTTCTTCCCCATGGATCAAGAAAAATAACTTGACATTTGAATTCTAAAGTAACAATTCACCAAGCTGATGATAACCTTGTGAATATTGCTTTGTTGTCAGAATGTTGAACACGTCTAAGTTGCTGATCTATTTCAACCAGGACTCCCGTACACCAGATAGGAAGGACAGAAAGTCAACAACTGGTGCCAAGAAGAGAAAGCATTCCCGTTCCCCTTCACCAATATCGACACCTGCTGAGTCAAGAAAGAAAAGTGGAAAGAAAGGGTGAGTCAAGTTGCCTCACACTGATTTCAGGGAGCATGTGGTTTTGGTGGATGGTTAAAATGGCATTGAAATTAGTGTTTTTCAATCCATTGAGCTGTTCCTTTTGACATTGGTTTTACAGCAACAGGGAAATAAAAACTGTTAGGTGTGAAGTAGGAATGCTGTAGTTTTATTACTGCTCTGCATTTACTTTTGATGTGTTCTGATTAATTTGTTATGAGAACATATGGATAGAGGTAATGGAGTGCGTGAGTCAAATCTAGAGAATTGGGGCTGCTGGAGAGGCAAGTTTCTGAATTGCATTTCTTTCGAGCTTGGCTTTCTATGATGATCGTGAGTTCGTAGATGCGCACACATTCACAGAAACCTTAAATCAAGACACTGGGTTCAACTGCGATGACAGGTTGTGCAGTGATGACAATATTAGTTAAAAGCAGTGACATAATGAGAAAGTTACCAGACGAGTCATCAGAATACCGTGCTAATATTCTTGAGTCATGGGTCCAAACCTAATATGACAGATGGTAGAATTTGAATTCCGTTTAGGAAACAACAATAATAACCATCTAACTGTTCGTGATTGTTACAAAAACCCATCTGATTTGTTACTGTACATTCGGGAGTGAAATCTATCAGTCTTACCTGGTCTGGCCTATACATGAGTCCAGACCCACAGCAATGTGGTTGACTTAAACTGTACTCTGGAAAGCTGCAGATGCTGGTTGGCTAGTTAGACCCAGGTCCCATTACTAAATAAAATTAAAGTTAACTTGAATTCTTAGTTACTGTTATGCTTTACAAAAAGATGTATGTAAATTCTAATGCTATCTTCTGTTTTGGGGGAAACCCAGCCATCACTGCAAAACTTCATTCTGAAAGGGTTTCCATTTACCTTCAACCAAAAATGCCAATTAGATAATCAGACTTTCTATAATCTCCCTAAGGTCCCCAACCCCTCAGATTCCACAATTGAACAAATTTTATTTGTTCCACCAACAAAATGAATAAATTGCTGGTGGTGCTAATACTGAAAAAGCTATTAGCACTGCTGACATTTTATCAGTAATGCTAAGACATATTTTCCACCTTGCCGTTTGTATATCAGTGTTGTCATTGCTTGGAACAGCCCTGGCTTTAGTTTGGAAAATTGCCGAGGTGTATCACAAAGGAGGACACATTCAACCTGACAAATTACTCTTGTCAGTCTACTCTTCAATATCAGCCAAATGATGGAAGGGTTCAATGGAACATGCTAGGAGTTCACTTGTTCACTGATGCTCAGTTTGCGTTTAACCAGGGCCATTCTTCTCCTGACCTTATTACAGTCTTCATTCAAATATGGTCAGAAGTGCTGAGGTTAGTTGGTGAGGTGAGAGCGACTGCTTTTGACGTCAAGTCTGCATTTGGTGGAGTGTGGCATTTAGGAGCCCGATTTATACCTTGCACAAAAAGATGCTTTTGGTTGTTCAAGGTCCAACATCACAGCCACTGGGCATCACTGCAGGAGTTTCTCAGGATAGTGTCCTCTACCAGTTGTTTTCAACTATTTCATTTAATGACCACCTTTCTATTAATGCCAGAGAGGAGATATTCCTTGATAATGGCAAAATATATTGTGATATATTTGGATGTTCAAAAGGTGTCTGGTAAGGTACCGCAAGTTAGCTACTTAATAGAACTCAAAACCCATCATGTTCAAGATCATTTTTAGCATGGATAGGAACTGGCTAACTCACAGATGATAATTTGGATATGGTAGATGTTTTCATGATCCCAAACTCTAATATGTGATGTGCCACAGCAATCAACGTTGGGGCCAGAATTCTGTGCAATATATGTTAATGACTTGGATGAGCAACATTAATGTGCTATAACCAAATTTATAAAGGCCCAAAAATAGGTGGGAAAGCAAGTGGTGAGGATGACAGAGTCTGGAGAGGAAGGTAAACAAGGGAGTAGAGAAAAGCCTTACAGATGAAATGTAATTTGAGAACATGAGGTTATGCAGTGAGCATATATAACCTAAAGTATTACTTAAATGGAGAAAAACTGCAAAAATTTGCAGGGTAGAGGACTTGGGGAGTTTTTGTCCATGAATCTCAAAAATCTAACGTTGAGGTTCTTGAGTTAAGAGGGAACATAAATAAAAGGGGCCTTTATTTGAAAGGAATGGACAATAATTACAACACTGTTGTGGTCCAGCAAGAGAACATTTGAATCACAATGCACATGCTGATTCCATTATTTAGTGCCAATCTCTTTCCTTTTCCAATATTCCTGCACACCATTTCTATCCAAACAATCATTTAATGCCCTATTAAATACCTTTAATTGAATCTCCCCCTTCCATGTTTCTAGGCAGAGCATCACATGCTCGACTCACATTCTCACATCACTCTTGCGTTTTTGCACATCATTTTAAATCTCTGCCCTCGTTTTCTCCTGAACAAGCAGGAACAGCTTCTCCATAAGTACTCTATCTAGCCCACACATTATTTTAAAAAATCTCTGCCTAATCTTCTGAGCTGCCTTCTGTCCAAGAAAACAGTCTCAACTTCTTAGCGCTCAGCCCAAGAAAATTAGCTGCAGTAAAGTAGATTCTCTATGGGTAGAGTTACGAAACATCAAGGGACAGAAGATACGAGTGGAGTTGTGTGTAAACTTCCAAACTGTAGAGGTAATATTTGGGAAGTCATTAAACAGGAAATTAGTGACTCAAGCAACACAGGTACAGCTGCAAGTATGGTTACTTCTCCTCTGTGAACAGATTGGGCAAATCAAAATCTGTGCCACTGTTGTAGACGAGCGATTCTTGGAAATGCTTTTCTAGATCCCATAGGGCATCCTAGACTGGGTGTTATGTGAGCAAAAAGGAATAGTTGGCTTTGCAGATATGATAATATCCTTTTATTTAGAATCAGGACTGGGTCTCGGAATCAAGTATGTTGTTCTCCGTTGTAATGAAGAAAACTATATGATGGTATGAGGCATGAGTTGGTTTGAATAAATTGAGAAATGTTAATTCAAGGGATGACAGTGGATAAGCACTGGCCAGCAGTTTAAAAAATGCAGTGAATTGCAATAATTGTTCGTTCCTGTCTGGGACACAAATAAAATGGGGAAGGTCACCTCACCATGGTGAACAATAGAAATTACTGCTATATTTAGATCCAAGGAAGGAGGACCAAGAGATTGATTTAAGAAGGGGAAGAAGAGTGTGAAAGGAAGCTTGCAAGAAACATAACATAGTGATTCTCAAAGCTTCTTTAAGTATGTGAAGACAAATGAAGATTCCTTTATAATGCATGGCAAGAAATCGGGGTAGTTACAATGTGGAAAGAAGGTAACAGACCAACTAACTACATTGGTCTGCTTTCAAAAGGAGGAGGCAAACAACATTGCAAACATGTTCAGGGACATAGGTTCTCATGAGTGAAGCAAATGGTGTTGGGGAAATGGATTTAAGGTCAGCAAATCCCTAGAATCCATTAATCTATATCCCTTGATATTTGAGGTAGTGAAAATAGGAATCATGGAAACTTTGGCTATCTTTGAAGATTCTCTAGATTCTGGAACAATTTTTACAGATTGAAGGGTAGCTAATGTATCAGCAAAGGTTTTAAAAATTAAATGGAAGCAGGTGTTTATATAGTTCACCCTGCCTCCAAAATTAGGAATAATGGGGATAAATTCACCAGCCTGTCACTGAGAATGAAAAGCTGTAGTCCACAGGAATTAGTTAACCCAGTGTATTTGGTTAAAGGTTCAGATGCAATTCAATAGGAGCTCAAAAATAGTTGTCATTATCTTTTAAATTGTGAGTGAGGATATAATATTCCTGTGATAAGCAAGAAAACTTGCCTTTATTCAGTGCTTTCATCAGTTGAAATTCAAGAGACCATAGTTAAATAAGGACAAGTTGGTTTGAGATCTTTTGGCACATGCAGTTCTCAGCCACAATAAGTAATTCAAGGAGAAATTGGTACATATTTTGGGGGAATAGTGGATGAATATTTCGAGTAGAGGAGGATTCGTGGAGCTGAGAATCTGGCTGGTTTTTGAGTTGATGAAAACGAGATGGGCTGAATTCAATCTTTTTGTTCTGAACTTCTTTGGTTGTGAAATGATTTTTCAACTACGTTGAAAACCATGACACAGCAATTGATTCTTTTAAAGGTATTCTCCAAATACTAGACTGATTTCCTCACATGGCAGGACTGATAAGTGAAGAGAGATTGGATTGGTTTGGACATGGTTCACTGGAGCTTGGAAGAATCATAGAAATGTGTAAAATTCTGACATGACTAGACAAGGTAACAATTGAAAGGATTTTCCCAATAACTGGAGGAGTCCAGAGAAGGGGTTTCGGCTTGAGAGTAGAGAGAATTGTGACCATGAGGCATTTTCTGCCACAGAAAGCAATTGAAGCCAAACATGGAATGTTTTCAAGATGGTGTGAGGTGTAGCTCTTAGGGCTAAAAGAATACAAGGTATGGTGCAAAAGCAGAAACAGGGTACTGAGTTGGACCATCAGTCATGCTCATGTTGAATGGCAGAGTCTTCTCGAAGGGTCAAATGGCCTATTCATCCAATTTTTGATGTTTCTACACGGGCAAGTTTTACTTTTACTTTCTCACCTGGAATATTATTGATTGCGATTGAAGCAAATTTCATGTCTGTCCTTTTTTACAGTGGAATATATAAATTGCAATTAGCAGGAGAAAGTAAAGAACTGAGGTACCCCTGCCGTCTCTACAATTGTGCTTAATATATTAAAGTAAATTTTATAAATGCAAAACTAGGTTGTGTTGATGCTAAAGTTCATAACGTTTCTGTTTTGCCTGTAGTCAGCCGACACCATACTTGAAGAGGAGGGGGCAGAAAGATGAAGAGGAGCAGGAAGACCTGACCAAAGACATGGAGGATCCCACTCCTGTACCAAATGTAGAAGAAGTTATTTTACCTAAAAATGGTAAGGATCAGGTCTCTTCTGTCATTCAGATTATTGTAATGGCTCTTGAAAAACAGTGTTTTGGTATAATATTGAAGTTTCACATGCTGAAATTTTTTCATCAGTGTTAATCCCAATACCTCTGGGTTCTTTTCTATTTTCAACCGCATACTGTTCACAGTTGGGCTAGTTGCCTTCTGCCACACTTATTTTCAGCATTTCATTTATAAAGAGCAACATCTCTTCCACTTTTTTGGGAGGTGGAGGTGGAGGGATACGCTTGTGGTTGAAGGATAACAGTTCAGGATAAAATTCCAAATCCTGATCCTTCCAAACCCAAATGAGATTTGAGGGGGAGAAAGAAGTCAGTGTTTTTTCTTTGTTAGTCTCTTGGTTATTTGTCACAACCCACTGAGAAAGTACACTGTGATACTCCAACCCCATCATCACTTACCACAAAAATTTCAAACCACCGGCAAACAAATGTGAACTATCGAAATATAACTCTCCAAGCTGAAACTCGAACCCTCACACAAACATCCATGTTCTTAGTGGAAAATAAAGATATTGGGGCAACGCTGTTTAGTCCACACAATTTGATGAAGTTTCTTGTGCTTTGTTAGAATCTTTGAGCTGCTTATTCTTTCCACATTTTTTTCAGTTCTTTACTGCACAGGGCAGTTGACACATGTTTTTTTCAGTCACTGGTTGGCGGCAGCAGCTTTTAGCAACTTGTGGGAGAGAATAGCGAGCTATCTTGCAGACTTTTGTTTCTTCACTGCACAGAGAGAAAGCCTTTTACGTTTGTGGTGTAAAGATTGCTGTTTCTTTAGTATCCACCCAGACGCAACCCATCTGCCCTGATGCCAATGAGAGTATTGTTGGAATGTGAATGACTTTTAGTTTGCACAGCTTATCCTGTTGACATAAATGAGTCAGCAGTTTGTGCGTCTTGGCAAAACTTGCTCTGCACGCATCCAGGGTGCTGTTGCATTTTAGACATTTTATCCTTACTGGTTGGATAAAGCAACAGGGTAAACACAGCTCATAGTGAGCACTGGTAATTTTTTTTTGAGAAATGCAACAATTCCTGCCTCAGTCTCTTATTGTTGTCCACAATCCCAAAAAAAGGAAAAATAAAACATGTTTTCTTTACAGTGCATTTCAAATATTTATAGACAACTAGTTGAGAGAGATCTGGGTTCTACTTGTTCCCGTTCACCAGTTCTGCATGCTTTAGGTTTTTTTGGCAGGAAGACTGAATGCTTAGATTTGAGCTTTGAGGTTATTGTGTCAGCAATAAAAATGCAAACATCTGTTTCATCTTCAGGTATTTTTGAGAACTATATTGCTCAGCAGACCTTCTAAACTGAGATTGCTATCAGATGCGAGAGCTACTTAGAGTTAGTTCAGAAGTTTTAGCTTCAGATGAGAGAGAACTGAGTGGTTCTCTGAATATACAAGAATATGAAAGAAATCCCAATCAAATTTCAGAGATGCCGGTGTTGGACTGGGATGTACAAATTTTAAAAATCACACAACATCAGGTTATAGTCCAACAGGTTTAATTGGAAGCACACTAGTTTTCGGAGCGTCTTTCCTTCATAGCTTATTGCTATAAATTCTGTGTGTTAGGATTGAGCCCTCCACGACCACCTGATGAAGAACCTACGCTCCGAAAGCTAGTGTGCTTTCAATTCAACCTGTTGGACTATAACCTGGTGGTGTGTGATTTTTAACTTTGTACAAATCAAACTTGAATTGTGCTTAAACATATGAACATACCAACATAAACATTTGGAGTAGAATAGGTTTGGGTTTAAAATTGATGAAGGACTTTACACAATTGAAGATGTTAAGAATTATTGTTGAGATGTCGGTGATGAAAATGTGAATTTAAGGTTATGACTTAATGGAAGAGTGAAGTTTTTGTCATCGGTGGAAAGCAGATTATAAGTGCAAATAATTCTATGCCATGGAGTTGCAGATGCAAAATACCTTTGTTCCTGAAGAGAAAATTTGGATTGAGTTTGCAAGTGGATTCAATGGATTTCAGTTGCAAAAAGCTGGATGCAACTTCAAGTTTTACCCAATCTGCTGTCATCTAAAAATCTCACTGATGAAATGCATTGAATTGGGTACATTTTTGATGGCTTGTCTATAACTTTTTTTTACACTAGTGAATCCCAAGAAGGACAGTGAGCACACACCTGTGAAGGGAGGCACAATTGCAGATCTAGGTAATTATACTTTGTAATTGTCACTATTCTGATGAACCTTGATTTTTTTTCCATTATCTGAAGAGGTAAATAAATCACCCCTGGGAAATGCAGACAGTTTCTGCTTTTAAAGCTTGCTTTGAGCTGTTGGAATTGCTTTACAGAGACCATTGGATTTGTGCCTCTGTTGGGCCCCTTCTCTTACCTAGCATGACCCTCTGATTGTTCTTGGTGACTGGAGTAATTGGGAATTGGGTAAAATTCCCACTTGGTGGAGTCATATTTAGGTCAAAAGAAAATGCTTGGCATTGTAGGAAGTCAATCATCTCCATGTCTGTGCCTCAATGCAGGAGTTTCTCAAGGTAGTGTTTTCAGCTCAAAACATCTTCAGCTGCTTCCATCAATGAGTTTTCATCCATCAGAAGGTTTGAGGTGGAAATTTGTGATGATGGCATAATGGCAGCAACATTAGCCTCTCTTGAGACATTAAGAGGCCAGTGTCCATTTGCATCAAGACTCTGACAATATCGGGGATTGGGCTGAGAAGTGGCAAGAACATAAAGTTTAATTATTGACCAAATTTACCTCTGATTTCCAAGAAATGTTGAATTTGAAGTTGGTGTTGAAGTGTATTTAACATTGTTTCATCCATGGTAATTCAAAGGGGTATTGATTGATTGAACAAAATTACGTGAAGTCACGCAAGATGGTCAAAAGCTTGCTCAAAGAGGGAGATTTTATAAGGAGTATTTTGAGGAACCAAGTGTGGCCAAGAGTTGGAACAATATAGCTTCTCAAGACCATAGGGCCAAGGCAACTAAGGTGTGGTCATTGGTGGAGTAATTGAAGTTGAGTGTGCTTCAGGTCAGAGTCTGAGTTGTGTAGATAGCTTTGCATGTTACAGGATTTGTGGAGACTGCCAAGGTGGGGAGGGGCAAGGCACTGAAGGGATTTAAAAGCAATGATCATTCGAATTTTGATGCTGCTTGACCAGGACATTGTCTTGGTCAATGAGAAGTGGTTGATGCGTGATGGTACTAATTTAGAAAAAAGTAAAATGGCCTCAGACTTCATTAAGTACTCCATATGGTCCCTGTTCAAGCACAGGTGTCAGAAAACGTCTGAACAGTTTTATTAAAAATAATTAAAATTAATCGTTGACTCATACCTGAAGAAGTGTTAAGTATATTGTGAGGCATCTGCTTACCTCTACTTTCCTGAAAGATCCATCTAGGACTAAGCAGATCCAAAGATTGAAGAAATTTGAATAAAAAACAGATGGGCTGTTTTGGATGGCCTCCAGTTTACAGAGGATAGAATGAGGCCAGCAAGAGCTGGAAAGGTGCACTAAAAACTGTAGCTAGTGACCTGATGGTATCCAATGGGATATACATGCAAGTAATTTTATTGTCTAATGTAAATGTAACATTGAATCTACTTCGTACAATAATTCATTTTTGTAGCTCAGCTGGAATAGTATTATATTAGCAAATCCATGACAAACCAGATGATTACACTGTGGCTGTTGACATCATCTTCACCTTTTATGAAGGCTTGATCGCATATGAGCAAACTAATAATATATCCTGAATTGATCTTGTTACAGACGAGCAAGAGGATGAACCGTTGTCTGCAGGAGGGAAGGTAATTAACATAAAAGCTAGTTCTGCTCACCCAGTCGCTGTTGAGAAATGGTAACTATGGCAACTAATCTATTGTTAGGCTCCAGAACTGTTTCTGTACCACTTCGTATTGGCAACACTTTGACAAACGTGTTTGTGGTTACATGCTGTTGGAGGGAAAACAGTAATCAAAATTTGAATATTGAGGGAAAATGACTTGTTCAGTTACATTTGGAGATATTCAATTCCTTTTCTTTCTGCACAGCCTTGCACGTTGTGGGCAAAAAATTATGTCACATGTTGTTTGTGTAAAGCGTAGTTAAGAATTTATTGCATAAGCACTTGGCTATTGAGTTGCAAATGAGAGCATAGCCTTTGCATCATCATTTTGTGCATTTTGATCACACCATGTTAGAAGCTGATGTCTTGTAATTTGATGATGGTAATCTTTTGTGACATTATCCCTTGTTTAGTTTTATTTCTCCTTGGAGTAATAAATTTCAGGTTGATAATTTTTTTTTCAACTCGTTTGGCAAGTCATCACCCACACTGTGCTATGAAACAATTATCCCATCTACACGTGTAAAATGTGTCTCAATATCACTGGTTAACTTTTTTTTTACCTCCTCTTCATGTCAGTTCATTGTCATTCCTTACCAAAAAAGCAAAATAAGTAATATCCACCCTGGAATAAAACAAAGAACTCCAGATACTGGAAATATGAAACAGAAACTGCCAGAGAAATTCAGCAAATATGGCAGCATCTGTGGAGTGAAAGTAGAGGTGACCTTTTTGGACCATTCTGCTTTCTGTCCACCGATGCTGCCAGACCCACTGAGTAGACATCCTGGGTTGCTTTACTTTTGGTCTGGTTAACCAGATATACCAATGTCGATAAACTGCAGTGGTCTCTTCCAGTCAGGCATGGTCTGAAGAATGTGCAGTAGACAAAAGGTGTGCATGTGCTGATGATTTCTTTTTTGGCTTTACCTGCTCTCTCACCACCTGTGAGTTAGTTACTTGATTCTTGCACCAAAAATTCTTAACCTTGTAAAAGGTCAAACAAATTGAAGAGAAAAAAGATGTAAGAAACATGGAAAGATTGAATAGCCAAGATATGCCTTTTAAAAACTTCTGTTTGTATACTTGGATCTGTACCTCCGAAACAATGATGAGGCTTATACTCAACACTTTTATTTTGTGATGCCTGTTGAGGGGGAAAAATTCCATGCATAAAATCACATTTTAAATTATTTTATGATATCTTAAATAGAGTCTGAACAGAGTCTTTGCTAATTGTTGACAGCTTGGTTTGCAAATTGTTCCTTTATTGAACCCAGCCTTCAAACCTAGAAGTGAGAGTCTGTTAATGAGATTAATATTTAGGAAATTTGTTCGCCAAGAATGCAGTGATCACAAGTGAAATACTATTGTTTTCTGCCTTGAATAGTATAATTAGACAATTGTCGTCCATGTCATTAAAAGAGAGTAAGAATAAATGGCTTTTTCGAGGATTGGCAGGCTGTCACTAGGTACTGGATCAATCAGTACTTGGGACTGCAGCTGTTCACTATAGCTGAATGATTGGGATCAAATGTAATATTTCCAAATTAGCAAATAATCCAGCGTTAAGGGGAATGTTTCTTTAATTTGTGGGATGAGGTATCACTACTCAGACCAGCATTTATTGCCCAAACCTAAATGCCCAGGAGGCAGTTAAGGGTCAAGGGTCTGGAGTCGTACTGAGGCAAGACCTGGTAAATCCTTCCCTCAGTGGCGTGAGTGAACCAGATTGGTGATCGTCAGAAAAATCTATGCTTTCCTGGTCACTATTAATCACCGCTTATTATCGCATTCATATTTCACCCATTGTCCTGGCTGGATTTGAACTCCGATCCCCAGAACGTCACTTGAGCTCTCTGGATTAATAGTTGAGTGATATTATGAGGCCATCACCTCCTTGTTTGGTAAGGAGCATGTGATGCATCTTCTAGAGGGTTTCGGTCAGCTTTGGCAAGAATCTGGTTTTTAGAATCTGTCATGGGAAAAATGATGTAATCTATTTTGTGTGGAAGAACTGATGTGCAGAATATTTCTTCAACATTGAGCGATGGGAAAGTGTTGGTGTACAAAGGAGCAAAGCTTATCAGTTCAGGTGCAGCAAATAAAACTAAGGCTAAGGAGCAATAACCTCTTTTTGTTTGAATACAAGAGTAATCAAGTCTTCCTTTTGTTGTTTCGGAGCTTGGTGAGACAGTACCTGGAGTATTGTGTGCAGTTTAGGTCTCTTTATCTCTGGGAAAGATGTATTGCCATACACGAAGTGCAGGAAGGGTTCACAAAGTTGTTTCCATGATAGCAGAATTGTTGTAGCGACAAGTGAGATGTGCACCTGTTATGGAATCTCGAACCGGGGACACAATTTAAAAAGGAGGGAGATGCCACTGAGGTCTGAAATTAATAGGTTTTTTTTGTCTATTGCAGAATAATGTCAACATTTGGAATTCTGTCCAGAATCTGTCCTTAGCATTTTAAGGTAGATGTGGACAGATATCTAATTACAAATGGCATACCATGTTATTGGGATAGGATGAATAAAGGGCATTGCAATGTTCAGTTAGACATGATTGTATTGAATGGAGGGGAGAATGGGCTATACCCATGTTTCTATGAGTTGGGAGAAAACAAACTGAAGTCTCTTTTACTTTGTTTTTGGTAGAGCTGTATAATTTGGGAATGGATGAGAACTAGTTGGAAAAAAAGAAGTGAGTCAAACAGTGAGGGCAGTAAAGGACAAAGCAGAGAACAAGGTAGGACTGATAAATTGAACTGCATTTACTTCAATGCAAGAGGCCGAACAGAGAAGGCAGACAAACTCAGGGCATGTTAGGAACATGGGACTGGGGTACCATAGCAATTACAGGTATGTTGCTCCGGGATGGATAGGACTGACCGCTTAATGTTCCAGGGTACAAATGCTGCACGAAGGACAGAAGGGAACGGGAGTGGCGTTTTTAAATTGGGGATAGCATTACAGCTATACTAAGGGAGGATTTTCCTGGGAATACGTCCATGGAAGTTATTTGGGTGAACTGAGAAATAGGTAAGGGATGATCACCTTACTGAGATTGATTGTTGATTCCCTCATAGTAGGCGAGAAATTGAGAAACAAATTTGTAAGGAGATTTCGGTTACCTCTCAAAATAATAGGGTTGTTATGGTAGGGGATTTTCACTTTCCAAACATTGACTGGTACTGCCACAACGTTAAGGGTTTGATGGAGAGGAATTTGTTAATTTTGTCCAAGAAAATTTTCTGATTCATTATGTGGATATACCTACTGGAGAAGGTGCAAAACCTGACCTACTCTTGGGAAATAAGACAGGGCAGGTGACTGAGGTGTTAGTGGGGAGTATTTTGGGGTCAGCGGCCATAATTCTATTAATTTTAAAATAGTGATGGAAAAGATAGACCAGATCTAAAATTTGAAGTTCTCAATTGGAGAAAGGACAATTTTGACGGTATTAGCCAAGAACTTTCAAAAGCTAATTGGGAGCAGATGTTTGCAGATAAAGGGATGGCTGGAAAATGAGAAGCCTTCAGAAATGGGGAAATGAGAGTCCAGAGACAGTATCTTCCTGTCGGGGTGGAAGGGAAGACTGGGAGGTATAGGGAATGCTGGATGACGAAAGAAATTAAGGGTTTAGTTTTAAAAAAAAGGAAGCATGTGTCAGGTATAGACAGGATTGATCGAGTGAATCCTTAGAGTATAAACCAAGTAGGAGTATACTGAAGGGGGTAATCAAGAGGGCAAAATAGGGACATGAGATAGCTTTGGCAAATAGGGTTAAGTTGAATCCCAAGGGTTTTTACAAATACATTAAGGACCCAAGGGTAACTAAGGAGACAATAGATCTCATGTAATATAGGGAGAACTAGCCATTTGGATACAAAATTGGCTCAAAGGTCGAAGACTGGTGGTGGTGGTGGTGGTGGTGAAGAGTTGTTTTTCAGTCTGGAGACCTGTGATCAGTGGGGTGAGACAAAGATCGATGCTGGGTCCACTGCTTTTCGTCATTTATATAAATGGTTTGGATGTGAGCATAAGAGGTTTCGTTAGTGAGTTTGCAGATTATATCAAAATTGGATGTGTATTGAAAGCGAAAAAGGTTATCTCAGATTACAATGGGATCTTGATCAATGGGCAGAGGAGAGGCAGATGGAGTTTAATTCAGATAAATGAGAGGTGAAAATCTTAGTGTGACTTATATACTTAATGGTAAGGTCCTAGGGAGTTTTGGTGAACACAGACCTTGAAATGCAGGTTTGTAGCTCCTTGAAAGTAGAGTCACAGGTCGATAGTGAAGAAGGCGTTTCCTTTATTGGTCAGACTATTGAGTGCAGGAGTTGGGATGTCATGTTGCGGCTGTACAGGACATTGGTTAGGCCGCTTCTGTAATATTGCATGCAATTCTGGTCTCCTTCCTATTGGAAAGATGTTGTGAAACTTGGAAGGGTTCAGAAAAGATTTACAAGGATGTTGCCAGGGTTGGAGGATCTGAGCTACAGGGAGAGGCTGAACAGGCTGGGGCTGTTTTCTCTGATGCTTTGGATGCTGTGACGTGACCTTTATAGAGGTTTACAAAATCATGAAGGACATGGATAGGGTAAAGAGACAACGTCTTTTTCCTCAGGTGGGGGGGGTCCAGAAGGAGAGGGCATGTTATGGGAAATCACTCACTGGTCACAGTGACCTACAGACCCCTACTCCTGGCTGCTTCGAACAAAGGATTGGAAATAATCTTTAGTGACTTTAATCTACATTTGGAATATTGCATGCAATTCTGGTCTCCCTCCTATAAGAAGGATGTTGTGAAATCAAAAAGGGTTCAGAAAAGATTTACAAGTGTGTTGCCAGGGTTGGAGGGTTTGAGGTATCAGGAGAGGCTGAATAGGTTGGGGCTGTTCTCCCTGGAGTGTCAGAGGCTGAGTGGTGATCTTAGAGGTTTATAAAATCATGAGGCATATGGATAGGATAAGTGAGACAAGGTCTTTTCCCTGGAGTGGGGGAATCTAGCACTAGAGGGCATCGGTTTAGGGTGAGAGGGGAAGGATGTAAAAGAGACCTCAGGGGTAACGTTTTCACGCAGAGGGTGGTACGTGTATGGAATGAGCTGCCAGAGGATGTGGTGGAGGCTTGCACAGTTTAAACCTTTTAATAGGCATCTGGATGGGTACATGAATAGGAAGAGTTTAGAAGGATGTGGGCTAATGCTGGCAAATGGGACTAGATAAATTTGGGATATCTTTTTGGCATGCTGTACATCTCTATGACTCTATAACTGCTTCGCACTGTTATGAATACTGCTAAAGCTCTGAACTCTGACAACATTCTAACAATAACGCTCAAGACCCGTACTCCAAAACTTGATGCGCCCGTAGTCTACCTGTTTCAATACATCTGAAATATTGCTATCTAGCAACAATTACTGGCCAGTGCTCCAACATTAGTGAAGTGATGGGAGCAGTCATCAACAGTGCTATCCAGCAACACCAGTTTAACAATAACCCACTCCCGAATGTTCTGTTTGAATTCTCAAGTAATACAGCTTCTCTCATACTTGAGCCAAGGCTGCAAATGAATATCAAGGCTGCATTTGCAAATTGTACTAAGGGAATGGATTTGGTGTTGAAGGCAAGGATAACTGTGCCAGCTTTCCTTGTTTCAACTTTACTCACTCCTTTCTTTGTATGAGCTATTGTTTGTAGACTTAAAGTATTTTGTTTGAGTATGCACTACCTCTGATTGTTGAAGCTTGTAGGCTTGTCTTGAAGCAATCCCTAACCTGTTGCTGGAGGTTTGTGGAATGAACTTGACATCAAACATAGCTGACCAAGAAACTTTTCCACTCGTGTCACTTGCCATTGTTATATTGTAAGGATTTACAAGATTAAACAACATACCTGGCCAAGTCATGAAATAAAAAAAAACCTGGAATTAGAAGTCCACTGGTGGTTATGAGCTAATTGATTGTCTGAGGGGCCTGTCTGGTTGACTGAAGTCCTTGGGAGAGTGAGGCTGGCATCCTTACCTGGTCTAAGCTTTCATTGGTTGTGCCACAGATGGAATACTGTGTGCAGTTTTAGTTTCCTTTCTAATTGAAGGACATTATTAATGTCATTAGAGGGTTTTTAAAAATTTGATTTATAGGCTGTGAGAATCTCTGCCTAGGCCAGCATTTGTTACCTATCCCTAATTGTACAGAGGGCAGTTAACTATCAACTATACATTGTCTGGTCGACAAGTGACTCCAGACCAAAGCAGAGTGGATACAGTGGTTTCCTTCCCGGGGGGCATTGGTGAACCAGAGTTTTTTGCTGACAGATGGAAATGTTTTCGTGGTCATCATTGGTTTGCTAATTCCAGATACTTCTTGAAATCAAATTCTACATCTGCCATCTCAGGATTCAAACTCAGGTCTTCAGAACATTGCCAGTGTCTCTGGATTAATAGTCTGACGATAATAGCACTTGGTCGTCATCTCCCCAAAGGAGATTCATCTGCATGTTGCCGGAGATGAAATGCTTCAGTTATGAAGAGAGACTTGCAAGGCTGGTTTTGTTTTTTCTTGAAGCTCAGTTGGGGGGGGGGGGGGGGGGGGGGGGGGGGCGGGGCGGGGGAGAGAGTCTCATTGAGGTATGCAAAATTAAGAGGTATAGTCAGACGATCGTGAGAATCTGTTCCCCAAGGTAGATGGCATAAGTTCAAGTTAAGGAATGAGTGACTTCGAGAAGTACGAGGAGGAGATTTTTCACCCAGAAGGAGGTAGATACGTGGAAGCATGCTGCAAGAGTGGCTCGTGGAGGCGAATGCTCTGACAGCATTTAAGAAACCTCTGCATGAGTATGTAAAGTGCTATGACATAATAGACTAATGGACCAAGTGCTGTGAAGAGATTAGTGTAGTTTGGTCTTTATTTGTTGGCGTAGGGCCTGTGTTTGTGCTGGATGACTCTGTCGTAGTGTGGCATCAAGAAGCTGAGCAAAGCTACATTTCTGAGGAATTGGGGAAAACTCTGATTCCAGTCATATCCATCACAAAGGAAGATGGTTGTTATTGAAGTTCGGTCATCTCATCTCCACATCTGTGCTGTAGTGATGTAGGCCCAGCCATCTTCCTTTGCTTCATCAGTAACCTGCTATACATCACAAGCTCAGAAGTGGTGATATTTGATGTTATGAACCCAATTGGACCCATCAGATGCCAGACTGTAACCAGTCTTCATTGAAAATGTTTTGTTTCTGTTTTTAACGAGAAAGTCTGTCACGAAAATGTAAACGTGCAATTTTGCTTATTTAACTGAATTTTACTAGGAAAATAAATAAAATTAGTGAATCGAGACAATTTTGTTTTAGAAAACAAACTTCATGATTTTGAACCACACTGGAACTATAATCCCATTGGTCTCAAAAACACTCTCATATGGTACCTCAAATCGCTTGTTGGACACAAGACATGAGTGCTCCTATTGATCACTATGCCAAGAGCTTGAGAGCCATCTTTGGGTTGCCTCCTTGCCATCAACTAATGGTAGCATCTTTGACTCTTGATCTTCAGTGATAATGTGATGATTAGCAACCGTCTCTCCATTCTGAGTTTTGTAGATGTCATAACAAGTTACAGATACTTACAACTCTGAAGAGCTTTCAAAGTAAACCAAGTCAGTGTCAGAATTCTCATTATTTTTGTGATTTAGAAATGTTTAATTTTTTTTTGTAAAGTGTGAAATGGAAATCTCTCGATCAATTTAAAGCTATAGTTGAGTTAATTAAAATACCATGGCACCGAGACCCAAAGCTGTTCTGCCTGTTTAACATTGTATTTTCAATTGTAATTTGTTTACTGAAATTGAACTTGATGAAAGTCACTCAATCCACAACGTTAACTCTGACTTCTCTCCACAGATGCTGTCAGACCTGAGTTTTTGTGTTTTTGTTGCTGATTTACAGCATCTGCAGTTCTTCTGGTTTTTGTCCTGGCATTCATTCAAGTATTATGCATGCCTTTTGATTTCCAGTGATTTAACTGAGAGCCAAATGATTTGTGAACTATTCTAGGAAGAAGAGGATAGTTCCAATGCCAAAGGTGATCATATACGTCCTGTGGACCAAGCCGAAGATAATGTCACTGAACAGACACATCACATCATTATCCCGAGCTATTCAGCATGGTTTGACTATAACAGGTCAGACAAAGTTTTTTGTTTAATACCAATTAAGTCAGTCAGTGAAATTTAGAAAAATATCAATGAAAAGTTTCTCTTAAATGTATCTCAGCACTGAACTGGCTTTTTCCTGTTGTGGTACGGAGATGCCTACAGGAGTGGACAGAGCTCCCACAATAAGGAGAGCTTTTCGCCTTTCTTTCCTGGGTGATTGTTTGGCTTTTCGAGCTATTTTGGAGGTACGCCTCTAACTTGGTTCTCTTCTGTCTTTAATCTTCTCAGTCGAAGGCTGAATTTTTCTGTCATGTCAGGGACTTCTCCTGTAGCTGTTCTTTTTCAGTGATTGTGCATAGGGAGTGATGCAGTAACATTGTTCTGTTAGATCTAATTTTCCCTCGGTATCCATCAGCATTGGCTCTGTTCCGACTGGAAAGATTCTGGCATCAATTAAGAAACCCAGTTGTTGTTTGAAGATGAAATAACTCAACTGATTTAAACTCTGGGCATGTATGGTGTTCAACGTTTGACAACCTGGCAATGAAGATTTGTTTTGTGCATTAGTGGTATAGTCTATTCAGGCTTGAGTACTACCAGGTATCAATTCAGGCTACAGTTTGATGTGATCTCCTGCACAGTGAGCTTCCATGGTTTGTTCTTGTAATGCTAGAAACTTTACTTTAAAGCGTGATGTCTTTCTGCCGATGTGTATAGAGCCAAGCAGTATTTATCAGGGGCTTTGAATCAGGTTATGTCACTTCAAGGGGAACATAATGAACAGGAAGGATTTTAAGGTAAGGAAACTTCAAGTTAACTGATGAAACTTCAGATTTTAAGTTCAAGTCCTGCCTTGTGGGGCTACAATCAGGAATGAGTTGTTTTAATGTGGATCTAGTTTGGGAGTAGATATTCACCCTGAAAGTACAAGCGAGCTCATTGGAGATACTGCTCACAATTATTTTTCAGCTCTGTTTTTCACTGAACAATCTGTGACCAGCATCCCACTGGTCTTTTGACTGCTTTCTCCTGCAGGTAATTAACAGAACCAAACGTGGCCCATTAATTGTCTCAAAAATAATTTCTTTTAATAATTGGCTCTCCATGACTGCAGGAAAAGTCAACTCAGAAAATTTGCATTGACTGGTGATGATCCTTTTTGTTATAACGTGTGAGTTGGACAACCAAATCCCCTTCCTTATCTGTATATTTTCAACAGTGAAATTTAAAATATTCAAATCACCCTCAAACCTTTCCTCAAAATTTAATAACCAGACTTTTTGATTAATCCATTCTAGACTTGGAGTAATTGATACCAGACAACAGGTTTATAGTTTAAACAAGATTTAGCGATTTATTAATACCACAATAGCTTCTCTGATCAAAGATTAAACCAGAAGGTGCTGTGATGTAATGTCTATGATTTAAACCCAATCTTTTTTGTTCCTGGCCCCCACTCAAAGACAGACAAGCAAGGGACAAATCAAATGAAAAAATTTTAGAAGCGATCAGGTCACTAAAGCAAACTCCATGATCTACTACATCAGTACGTGGGAGTGTATCTTGTTTTCTGAACGTGTAGGTGTGTGCAGAGAGTTTCCAATCGGCTGCAAGGAATATTCATTTAATTCTTACAATGGAGATTCCATTCTTTGAACTTTCAATAAATTAAAGAAAAGGCAACCAGGCAGCAATCTAACCTCGATCCTGGAACTGTGGTAGCCAAAATCCTTCTGATTTTGAACTGACAAATCGAAGTTTGAGCCAGTTTTTGAACTATATTTTGGTTGTATGAGAATGAAATCCTCTTACATTAGAACATCTACTCTCTGTTTGAATAAAATGCCTCTCCAGAGCTGAAGTTTCTGTCAAGCACTATCAGCAAAAATCAACCTCTTCATAGTTTCCAGGCCTGGCTTTTGTGAATAAATGTCAGTTTGTTCTCTCGGGAGGAAAAACATTAATGCTGCTTACAGTTCAAAGATCACATTCAGTTCTCAGGTCAAAGTTCACAGCTCCAAACAAAATTATTTTTAAAAAATAAACGAACCAGTGAGAGTTCTAACGAAGTGTTAAGACTGAGAATAAGTTGCGCAGGGACCTGGAGTTTAGTTAACGCTGTGAATGAGGATGTAGCATAGATGTGATTGCAGGGCTTTGGCCAGCATGGGAAGATTTGTCCTAATATTAAAAATGTATTTTACTTGAAATTTGCAGTTTCAAGTTTATTTTGGTAACTGTGAGAATTTGAATTTTGGGCATATTCTGAATTGCTTAGCCAAATTGACTAATAAATTGTGACTTCTGCTTGTTTCACAATGGTCCGTTGTACCTCTGCAAGAAACCATTTTGCGGTTGTGCACTTAACTGAGCAGAGACTTGAAAGGAACAAAATAGTGCAAAGTGCTTCACAATCATGAAATGAAGAATAATTGTACTCTGATTCGTATAAGACATTGTTGGGGCAGATACAAAATGCTTGGTCAAAGAGGTAGATTTGAAAAGATCCTCTTGGAATAAATTGAGGAAGAGTCTCATTGTGGGAGAAAATTCTCATGTTTAAGGACTTGAGAGCTGAAACCATGTCAATGTGGATGGGAATTTTAAAGTGAGACATTGCTTGATTGGGAGCTATTTTTAGCCACGGAGTACAGGGATGGTTGAGGGAGCTGAATTTACATCCTCACATGATCGACTCACTACTCTGAGCTGTTTCAGGGTACCAATGTGCCAATATTAGTCTTGTGATTGCATCCTTCGGTCACTGATCATCGCAGGTGAGAATGTAATTTGTTCATGAGCCAGTAATTCTTCAGCAAAAGAAGTAACTTGAAATTTGATGCACCAGAAATGGTTGTTTTGTAATTCTTGCATTTTGGTTGACCAAGGCTTTGATACTTGTTTCTTCTGCATAAAAACATATCAAGTAAAAGTAAAAGCAAAACAGGACCTTGTTCTCCTGGATAGCTGATCCACTCAATCCTGTTTCTAAACATTGAGAAAGCTCAAGACTTTTCTGAATCTGCACTGTTTTTGGTGATTGATAATTGCAAGATGGGAGTTTCTGTGAACAAGGTCCCCACTGCACCCCTGCCATGGCATGTTTGAAAACACATTAAGTGTTAACCCGTTTACTGTTCAAGTTATTGATCTGTTTCTTCTTTCTGGGTTATCTTGGTTAATTTGGTTTTTCGTGATGACAAGAAGTCAAAAGGCATAAAAGTATAATCCTGCAACACACCTGGCTGAGTTCTACCTTGAGGCAATCAAACTTTAATTTCTCTAAATAATTCGATTTTCATGACCGCAGGAAAAGTCAACTCAGAAAATTGTTATTGACTGGGGATGATCCTTCTGAATGCAATTTTATATCTGTTACAACACTGAATTGGACAATCAAATTTGCATCAGGGTTAACAGCTTTTACCATTGTTACTTCCAGTTGATGGTCTAAAACTAGAAATGAAATCAAAATAAAATGAAATCTTTAATTGTATGGGATGGAAGCAAACACTAATTCTGTAGGCACCAATTCAAGAAGAATAGCCAGGAACTCTATTCTGTCTGGAGTGTTTATTTGTCATAAAATCCGCCATAATAAACATGACTTGACCATACTTTGAGAATGGCAGCAATCCTTTAGGTGACTGAAAGTTGTGGTACAGTGTAAGATTGTACTTTATCTTTTCTTTTGAACTTTGGCGTGACTGGCCAAGGTTTATTTGTTGAGTGTGTGTTGTTGATAAAGCACAGTAGATCAGACCGCATCCGAGGAGCAGGAAAATCCATGTTTGGGGGTGGAGTCCTTCGTCAGCTGAAGGGCACAGAACAATTGAAATTCAAAGTTATTAAGTTTGGCAGGGGAGGGGGTGGGGGGAAACTGTGATTGTTGCTGTAGGTGGAAACTACCTTCTTTGGGCTAAGAACCGACTTGTGTCGAATTAATTGATGTTGCATTTGCAGGCAACTCAATTGCTGAACAATGGGTTATCTTCAAAGCATCTGGGCATAGTCAAAATATATTCCTTCAAATGGGCAATGTCGAGCAAAGAAAACAGCTTCATGAATGACAATGAGATAAAATTGAAGCGCAGAAGAGAATTATTTTCTAGCAGCTGTCAGGCAGCAAATACAATAGAGCTAGGTTGAATATGGAAGCCTCAAAGAAGAGAACCAAAGAGGACGTCTTGTGAGAGACTGGCAGTCGAGGTAAACTGAAAATCCCAGATGGTCTGTGGACAGATGGAACAAAAAAGGTGCTGAATGGGTCAATTAGGCACCAAAAAAGAGGATTTATGCATGGAGGTAGATGCCACAGGTGAAGTACTAAAGAATGCTTTGCATTTGCTTTTAATAAGGAAGAAATTGCAGCCCCAGCCAAGGAAAAAAAGGCATTTCAAATGTCAGAGAGGCTAAAAATTGACTAGGTGGAGGTTATCTGCATTTGAGGGAACTCAAATGCGATAAGTGCACACCAAGATAACGAGACAAACAACCATGGCAATTATGGAGGCACTAGCCATACTTTTTTCTTTGTCTCCTTGGTGCTGCAAGACAAGAGAATTGCTAACATTATGTTCTTCTCAAGAATGGGTGTAAACAGAAACCCATTATTTGCAGGCATATAAGTTAGACTTTGGTGGTGTGAAAATTTGTAGAAACATTGAACTGGAACAAAACTGATAGTCACTTGGACAAATGCAGGCAAATTGAGGAAACCTAGCATGGACGACCTTAGGAAAAATTTATGTCCAAGTAATGTGCTGACATTTTTTTGTTGGAGGAGGAGGAGGAAACCGAGAGGGTTGATTGTTGGATGTTGCTGATGTGGTGGATATGCACTCCTCAGAAGGATTTGAAGCGGTGATGTACAGGTAGTGAAGTTAGATTTCTGGGTTTAAAAGATGTGCAAACAACATGACTTTGAAATTGGCTGAGTGGTAGAAAAGAAGTGATCATTTTGGAGCTGGAATGCAGGGTGTCAGTGTTGTTATCCTTGCTCTTCTTTACCCGGATTAATAGCTGAGACTTCAGTGTACATGGCTCAACTTGCATGTGATATGAAATGTGCAAGTATTGCAAACTAAGGAGGATAGTGCACAACTTGAAAAGGATAAAGGCAAATTGGTGGAACAAGTGGGCAAGTGACAGATTAGATTAAATGTGGAGAAGTATGAGGTGACAAATTTATTTTGAAAGAACATGGGTGATAGAAGTCCTAAGGTGCAGTCCAGGAACAGTGGGATCTGGGTGTGTCTGTACACAAACCTTTGAAGATGGCAGATCACGTTTAGGGAGTAATTAATAATGCAAGCCATCTTTGGGATTTATTAGAAAAGGTGTAGAATGCAAGAGGATCTTTTGGATTGATAGTTCAGCAATAAAACCATTGGACTATTACCTTCCCTAATTGATGTTGGGGAAGTTGCAGTCCCCTGTTCTTAATTACCCTGCAGTTATTTTTACACACCTCAGTGTATTATCTATACTGGTTGGTGACCGATAATATACTTCCAGCTATGTGACTGCCCCTTCTTTATTCCTAAGCTCTAATCACAAAGCCTTATTTGAACATACTTCTGAGATACCGTCCCTCCTTACTGCCTTAACTACATCCTTGATTAATAATGCAACATTATCTCTTTTACGCCCACCCCTAATTCTCCGAAAGACCTTGTATCCAAGAGGTTGAGTTGCCAGTCCTGTTCCTCTCTCAACTGTGTCTTTGTGATGGTAGCCATATCGTAATTCAATATGTCAATCCACAACCTTAACTTAGCTAACTTTTCTAGAATACTCATGTTTGAGGCCATTCAGCCTCTGCTTATTCCCTTGTATCATAATGTGATTGAACAGTGACCGAGTTCCTTCACTATATTTATGCTGTGTCCCTACTGTTCTAATGTTCTGCAATGACTGGAAATTCTCGGGAGGACAGTGGAAAAGCTGCACAGAGATCCTCCAACACTCCTGCCAGTTCCTGACATAAGACTTACTTGGGAAAGAACTGAACACTAACTTCAGATGCACATGGAGGCAAAGTTTAGGCATCTGAGAGGGTGCAGAAACCACTTGAGTTCACTTGTCTGATATCCTCAAAGAACCATCTTCATCTCCTAACCACATGGCAGATTCTGCGGATTGCACATTGACGTTGTCACAGAACCCTCTGAAAAGAAACATGTTGTCCTTGATCCTTAAGGACTGCGAAAGAATAGGTTATTTTAAAGTTGCAAGTTTCAATGATTGTTGCTTTGTGAACACAAGTCCCTCGACAGAATAACTCCTGTGCACCAGCTATGTTATTTGAATGATGTCATTCATACTCAGTGGTATGGCAAATTTTTGAGAAATTCAAGGTTGTTAAAAACAGTTTATAAATAAATCTGTTGTGCTGATTTGAAGTTTTTTGAATGGTTTAGAAGTTCAAATGTATGTATTTTGGATCATTGCATGTTGCTGCAAGTCACTAGATTGTTTCCAGTCTTGATGGTTTATCCTGACATTATCTGAGCATGGTTCAATTTGTTTGAATTTTTATGCTGTTGTAAGAGTTTGCCTCTGTTGTTTAGACTGTCCTTCAGTGTTTATCTAATTCTCCTCCTCTCTGTCTCATACCAAAGAAAAATGCTTGTTTTTATTTAAGGTCCTCTCCATCACTTTTGAGCCAGATTATGATCTGATTGTTGGGTAGTTGAAATTAAGAGTTTAGCTGTCCAACTGTATTCTTCCTTGACACAGTTTTTCACAAGCTGTGAATGGGAATTTGCTGTGTGGAATCTTGGTGGAGTCTCGAGCAATATGTTGATGAAATCTTGCAAGCCAACATGCTCATGATTTTGTATTTTGTTACTTAAATTTACAGGATATTGTAAAAATGTGGATTGAGGGACTTTTGAAGATTTGTAAATGTTCTTGATTATCTCACTTAAAGATTCAAGTGAAAAGGATGCTTTCAAACGTTAAGAAAAATGAAAAGTTTTTATTTTTCTTGAAGAGCTTCTGAGAGATAACATAGTATTTTGTGTTCTTGCTATTTTATCTTGTTTCTCGGATTTTTTATTTTATGAGCAGGGTGTGAAGTTCTTTCATTCTTGAATTTAGAAATTTGCTTAATGAGTTAATGATTTGCATTTCCCTGTGTTTTAGTATCCATGAGATTGAACGTCGTGCCTTGCCAGAATTCTTCAATGGGAAAAATAAGTCGAAAAGTCCAGAAATGTAAGTTTGCCCAATAAATTTTAAATTATTATTCATACAGAGAAATTAGCCTGAAAAGCAATTTCCAAGTTTTGATTTTAATTTTTAAATTGATTATTGCTACTTGGCATTGTTTTGGGTTTCCCACTTTACTCTTGACTGAATAGGATATCGTTTGCAAACAAAAGCTTTATCGAGTGTGTTCATTCAGATAAAGCTAATTTGTGTATTCAGTTGATGAACTTGTGTATTGACCCCTGCTAATATTGTTATCTGATGATTTTGTCCAATGGCTGTTTTCATTTCCATTTATTTCAAATCAGATTCATTACAGTTTTGAACTTGTGATTTTGTCGCTTTTTTTTAAGGTTTTAATTTTAAATCTCATTATCCCTTCTGGAAATATTGTTGGATGGAATTTACCTGTGCTTTTACCTGTGCTCTTCCTGAAGAATTGTTCATGGTATGCAGCAGCTGCTTCGTATTGATGTAGTTTGCAACAGACTGACTTTTCCATGACTGACCGGCATTGGTTGTGTGTACATGTGCATACTTTAGTATTTTGTAGACTTCAGGTTTCATTAAGTAACATGAATTTTGCGAGAGGTTGTGATACCAGGAACAGCAACATATTAATGATTTGGTACTGGTGAGCATCAGAGTCCCGCTCAACTGAACTGGAATTGCAGATAAGCTCTCTCTTCCTGGATCCATTTGAAACTGCATATTTATTAATAAAAGACAAAATAAGATTCAGTAACCTGGACGTGAGAATACTACCTAACGAGATAGAGTTGATCCGGCTCTTGCTACAAAAGGTCTTCAGTGAGTACTGAGTCAGAGTTTGTCTTGCATGATGGTTCGTTCAAATTATCTACTGTCCTGAGTCCCGAACTCACGGTTGTTCTTTGTATAAGTTAAGGTCTCACGGTCTTCAGTCCTTGCAGGTTATCAGTCTCCTCTCAGATGAGATGTTGCCTTAGGTTGCTGATACTGTTGCCCTCCAGGGTTGACCAGTCTGTACATGTCTTGTGGTTGTATTAATTTTTTTAAAAATTGAACTTGTTTTTCCCATCAACATGCTTGGAAATGTTGTTACACACCTCAGGAGCAGGTGGGACTTGAAGAAGCCCTGCCTCCTGGTTCAGAGGTAAGGGCACTGCCACTGTGCTCAGAGGATCTTTGCTGATTCTTACCATTCTTCCTTTGTGTAGGAACAGTTGCAGCAATTCCACAATAAATGGGTTCTGATCACAAGATTATTCAGTAGCTTAGCTCTTAAAATTATCACATTTCTTCCACAGCTCTTAGACAAGTATAAGGCTTATTTTCTCATGTTTTAAGATTTTATCAGTTAGCCAAGTGACTGTGCCATCTTTTCAGTTATGTTTCCCTAACACAAGATATTTAAATAGTAACATTCCATCCTTAAGTCTAAGCCCACAAAGTTGATAACACCATTCTGAACAGAAAATGTGTTGCTGGAAAAGTGCAGCAGGTCAGGCAGCATCCTAGGAGCAGGAGAATCGATGTTTCGGGCATGAGCCCTTCAGGAATGAGGAAAGTGTGTCCAGCAGGCTAAGATAAAAGGTGGGGAGAGGGGACTTGGGGGAGGGGTGTTGGAAATGCGATAGGTGGAAGGAGGTCAAGGTGAGGGTGATAGGCAGGGGTGGGGGTGGAGAGGTCAGGAAGAAGATTTCAGGTCAGGAAGGCGCTGCTGAGTTCGAGGGATTTGACCGCGACAAGGTGGGGGAAGGGGAAATGAGGAAACTGGAGAAATCGGAGTTCATCCCTTGTGGTTGGAGGGTTCCTAGGCGGAAGATGAGGCGCTCTTCCTCCAGCCGTCGTGTTGCTGTGGTCTGGCGATGGAGGAGTCCAAGGACCTGCATGTCCTTGGTGGAGTGGGAGGGGGAGTTGAAGTTTTGAGTCACGGGGTGGTTGGGTTGGTTGGTCCGGGTGTCCCAGAGGTGTTCTCTGAAACGTTCCGCAAGTTGGTGGCCTGTCTCCCCAATACAGAGGAGGCCACATCAGGTGCAGCGGATGCAGTAAATGATGTGTGTGGAGGTGCAAGTGAATTTGTGGCGGATATGGAAGGATCCCTTGGGGCCTTGGAGGAAAGTGAGGGGGGAAGTGTGGGCGCAAGTTTTGCATTTCTTGCGGTTGCAGGGGAAGGTGCCGGGAGTGGAGGTTGGGTTGGTGGGGGGTGTGGACCTGACGAGGGAGTCACGGAGGGAGTAGTCTTTTCAGAACGCTGATAGGAGAGGGGAGGGAAATATATCTCGGGTGGTGGGGTCCGTTTGGAGGTGGCAGAAATGACGACAGATGATATGATGTATGTGGAGGTTGGTGGGGTGCTGGTAGGTGAGGACCAGTGGGGTTCTGTCCTGGTGGCGATTGGAGGGGCAGGGCTCAAGGGCAGAGGAACAGGAAGTGGAGGAGATGCGGTGGAGTGCATTGTAGATAACGTCTCGGGGGAATATTGCAGTCTTTGAAGAAGGAAGCCATCTGGGTTGTACGTAGGATATATGGAACAGTCCATCTTCCGCAGCTGCACTGGCGCACCCCCTCCCCCCGCCCAACCTTTTCATCCGCTACATTGATGACTTAATCCGCACTGCCTCGTGCTCCCACGAGGTGGTTGAACAGTTCATCCACTTTACCGACACCTTCCACCCCAACCTCAAATTTATCTGGACCGTCTTAGACTCCTCCCTCCCCTTCCTAGACATTTCCATTTCCATCTCTGGCAACCGAATCAACACGGACATTTACTATAAACCGACCGACTCCCAAGCTACCTAGACTACACCTCCTCCCACCCAGCCCCCTGTAAAAATGCCATCCCATACTCTCAATTCCTTCGTCTCCGCCGCATCTGCTCCCAGGAGGACAAGTTCCAATACCTTACAACTCAAATGGCCTCCTTCTTCAAAGACCGCAATTTCCCCCAGACGTGATCGATAGTGGAAATACAATCCCCTTGCAATCAAGGGCCATAGGCCATTTGCCTTCCCAACTTTTACTACATCTGAATGTGAACTTTTATTCCAAGTACATTTACAGTTTCACACAACTGCAAATTAATGAATTTTTCTGTTCTTGTGACCAGAGTGTACAAGTTGATTTTTTTTTTTCTCTCCCCATGAACTCCATTTGACATCTTGTTGCGAATTTATTTCACCTATCAACTTCTCTGAACAGATTTTTTTTTTCTCTAATACCACTTCCTTTTCTACCTAGCTTTGTACCATCAAAAACCTTGGGTACGTACTCTTTATTACTACTTAATAAGACATTAGTATCAAATATAAATTGCTAGGGTTCCAGAATTGCTTCTTGTGGCAAAGCCACTGAAGCCAACATCCTGTGAAGTGCATACATTTCAGTTGTCCCATTTCTGTCCATTCTTTGCTTCCTGACCATTAACCAATCCTCGATCCATGCTAATGGGTTATCCTCAAATTCAGTCACCTTCTCTTGCGAGCTAACCTTTTTTACTTGGTAGCTTCTCAAATTCTTTTGGAAAACCCAGGTTTCCTGTATTGACTGGTTCTTAATCTATCTTACGAGTCACGTCCTCAAAAAAAAACCCTAATAAATTTGTCAACACGATTTCTCTCCTTTTAAAAGTAAACCATATAGATTGGAACAAATCATAAGTTTACTGGGATAGGTTGGCCGAGTGATGTCACTGGAATAGTAATTTTGTGGACTGAAGTTAATGCTCTCGGAGTTTGAATCAGACCAAGACACAAATTGAAATTTGAAAAATCTGATCTGGGTTACCTGTACCTCCCAGAAGAACAGTATCGTGACTGACTCTTATCTCCTCATCGAAACGGCCTAGCAAACCACTTTGTTGTCTTGCAGTAGTCGTTCAAGGCAACAGCAGTTGTGGTAGATAATAAATACTGCCCTGCCAAGGATACCCGCATCATGTGCATGAAAATGAAGACTATGCCATAACTATGCTTTTCCAAGTGATTTTTATTTTTAGGACTTCATTAATAACACATTCCAGTAATTGATGTTAAGCTAACTGTCCTGTTTTTATTTTTCTTCTTTTCTTCAAAAGCACTGTTTGCCAGCTTTCAATCTGGTGAGACCAATCTAATAAAAATCACAGATGGGTTAAATGCCATTACCTTTTTTTCTGTCATGTTTAATGGATCTGCTCCTTTTTGGGTGGAAACAGGAAAATAGTTATCTTGCTGCAATCACTGCTGTTACCATGTTTTGCCAAAATACTAAAATGCTGAAGTGACTTTGAACCCACTTGGCAGGATCACTTGCATATTTGGGACAAGATCGTGGCCATGTTTCATTATGTAGCCTGTTTTCTTGGATTTTTAATCATAGAGTCAGACACCCTTCAGTTTAACTCATCCTTGTTGACCAGATATTCTGAATTAATCTAGTCCCATTTGTCAACACTTGGCCGATATCTCTCTCAACCCTTCCTGTTCATACACCCATCCAGATGCCTTTTTAAATGTTTTAATTGTACCAGTTTCCACCACTTCCTCAAGCAGCTCATTCCATACATGGACCACCCTCACCATCTGCCCTTCAGTCCCTTTTAAATCTTTCCCCTCTCACCCGAAACCTCTGCACTCAAGTTCTGGATTCTCCCACTCCAGGGAAAAGACCTTGTCTATTTACCCTATCCGTGTCCCTGATGATTTTATTAACCTCGATAAGGTCAGCCCTCAACCTCTGCTGCTCTGGGAAAATAGCCCCTGTCTAGTCAGCCTCTCCCTATAGCTCAAATCCTCCAGCTCTGGCAACATCCTTGTGCAATTTGAAAGAGTTCAAAGAAAATTTAAAACATCCTATAGGAGGGAGACCAGAATTGCACACAGCAATCCAAAACTGGCCCAACTGATATCCTGTACAGCTGAAACATGACCTCCTAACTTATATCGTCAAGGCTCCGACCAGTAAAAGTTGGCATACCAAATGACTCTACCCATGACTCCACTTTCAAGGAACTTATGAACCTGTGCTCCAAGGTCTCTTTGTTTGGCAACAAGCCAGAGACTTTACCATTAAAGGTATAAGTCCTGCTCTGATTAGCTTTCCCAAATTGCAGGATCTCACATGTATCTAAATTAAACGCCCATCTTCCACTCCTGACCCCATTGGCATATCTGATCAAGATCCAGTTGTTGTCTGTGGTAACCTTCTTTGCTACCCACCACACTTCCAATCCTGATGTCATCTGCAAACTTACTAAGCCTATCTGTGTTTGTATCTAAATTATTTGTATAAGTGATGAAAACCAATGGACCTAACACCAATCCTTATGGCATTCCACTTGTGGTCATAGGCCTCCAGTCTGAAAAGCTACCCTCCACCACCAATCTCTGTCTTCTATCTTCGAGCTAGTTCTGTATCCAAATCGCTAGTTCTCCCTGTATTCCATGTGATCTAACCTTGCTAATCAGTTTACCATGAGGAACCTTGTCAAACTCCGTTCTTAAATAGTGGTCCCATGTGAGCCAACCTGCAATCATCCAGCACCTTATCTGTGATTATTGATGATACAAATATCTCAGCCTCTCCTATAGCTCAAATCCTCCAACCCTGACAACATCCTTGTAAATCTTTTCTGAACCCTTTCAAGTTTCTCATCATCTTTCCGATAGGAAGGAGTCCAGAATTGCATGCAATATTCCAACAGTGGCCTAACCAATGTCCTGTATAGCACCAACATGACCTCCCAACTCCTATACTGAATACTCTTGACCAATAAAAGAAAGCATACCAAACAACCTTCACTATCCTATCTATCTATCCACTTTCAAGGAGCTATGAACTGCACTCCAAGGTCTCTTTGTTCAGCAACACTTCCCTAGGACCTTACCATTAAGTGAATAAGTCCTGCTAAGATTTGCTTTCCCAAAATGCAGCACCTCGCATTTATCTGAATTAAACTCGATCTGCCACTTCTCAGCCCATCTGCCCATCTGATCAAGATCCCATTGTACTCTGAGGTAACCTTCTTCGCTGTCCATTACACCTCCAATTTTGTTGTCATCTGCAAACTTATTAACTGTACCTCTTATGCTTGCATCCAAATCATTTACATAAATGACAAAAAGTAGAGGACCCAGTACCGATCCTTGTGGCACTCCACTGGTCACAGACCTCCAGTTTGAACAACAATCGTCCACCACCACCCTCTGCCATTTCCCTTTTGAACCAGTTCTGTATTCAAATGGCTCGTTCTCCCTGTATTCCGTGAGATCTAACCTTGCTAACCAGTCTCCCGTGGGGAACCTTGTCGAACGCCTTACTGAAGTCCATATAGATCACATCTACCGCTCTGTCCTCATCAATCCTCTTTGTTACTTCTTAAAAAAACTCAATCAAGTTTGTGAGAGTCTGAGTGATCTTTTTGCTCACTATCTCCCTGTAGACACAGGCACCCTCCCGAGCAGCTCAGTGAAATCTCCCTGCCAGTAGATTGCACCTGAACCAGACGGGGAGTAATCAGTTCTTCTTATACAGATGTCAATTATTTCAAACCTTGAGTCTTTCTCCCCTCCTCCCTCACCCATGCATTAATCCCCTCTCTTCCTTTATCCTTCTATTCCTACCTTGATTCGCTCATAGCACTGTGAGGGCTCCAGATATTACTACCCTCGAGGACCACCTTTTTAAATTCCTGCCTCACTTTCTTCTTGTCCCTTCAGAATCTCATCCTTTACTTTGTCGTTAGTTCCAATGTTTACTGCGACCTGCTGGTTGTTCTGAGTTCAAAATAAACTTGCGATGATTTGAATACTCATTCTACACATGCACTAGAAAGTTTGAAGATTCATTTGAACTAGTATTTCTTGAGAGTTTCAACTGTCCACCCTCCTGAAGGTGACTGCAGTCAGTTCAAAGTGGAAAATCATTATTTTGAATGCACCGTGTGGGCGGCACGGTGGCACAGTGGTTCGCACTGCTGCCTCACAGCGCCAGAAACCCGGGTTCAATTCCCGACTCAGGCGACAGACTGTGTGGAGTTTGCACATTCTCCCCCTGTCTGCGTGGGTTTCCTCCCATAGTCCAAAGATGTGCGGGTCAGGGAATTGGCCATGCTAAATTGCCCGTAGTGTTAGATAAGGGGTAAATGTAGGGGTATGGGTGGGTTGCGCTTCAGCGGGTCGGTGTGGACTTGTTGGGCCGAAGGGCCTGTTTCCACATTGTAAGTAATCTAATAAAGAATGATCAAAAAATCTAAATGTTAAATGAGTTGTGTGTTCTAGCTCCCCTATTCGAATTTACACATGAAATGTGTTCTCCTCCAGTCAACTGAGCATTTCAAGTATAACGGGCAATAACCTGATGAGGGAACAAACTCAGTCCATGCATTTTGACATTTTATGTTGCTGTCTCATCATGATCAAAATCTGTCACTTCTGAAGAAAGTCAAATTTTTTATTTCTATTTTGCACAGTTATCTGGCATACCGAAACTTTATGATCGATACCTATCGGTTAAATCCTCAGGAGTACCTGACCAGTACATCATGTCGCAGAAATTTAACTGGTGATGTTTGTGCTGTCATGAGGTAAGGCTGCTTTTTTTGTGCAGGAGAGTAGTGGTAACCCCTTCAAAATCTCCAGTAATCACCAACTGCAGAAGGTGTTCATTTGACGATTTGAGTACAGCTTCTGCTGAACCTGGAGAAGATTGTGTTCAACCATGGTGTTAGCTTGTCTTTTAAAATGGCTTTTTAATTTTGTTGGTTTACACTGCCTACTTAATTGTTGCTTCTATGTATTATTGTTTTCCTGTAAACAGCTCCAGTAACTTAACTTTCTTGTTTGTTTTTCAATCTAAACCAATATAAGCTATATTGTCCTTAGAGGGTCAATTGAGGGTGGAGGAGATGTTGCTTGGCAAATTTTGTTTCTTAAAATGCTTTAATCCTTTGTTCCATATCCCTTGATGCTTGAGAACAGGTGCATTTTGACCGAGTTTTAACAGAAATAGCTAATTTTGTTTTTCACAATTAAAGTATGTCATTATTTCACTATGGGGAGACCAAAGAGAAACTTGCTTTCCCTTTTAAAATGTGAGGGAACAGTGGTGAAGTAGTCTGATCCTTATTGGAGGAAATATTATTTTGCCTCCTGCCCTCCTGATTTAATCTTTCTGCCTCATATAAAATTGAGAAACTGAGCAGGTCTGGCGGCATCTGTGAAGAGAGAAACGGTTGCCATTTGTAGTCCAATATGAAGCAGAATTGAACTTGACTTGGGACATTAAACTCTGTACCTCTCTCCACAGATGCTGCCAGACCTGCTGAGTTTTCCCAGCATTTGGCATGAATTTCAGATTTTCAGCATTCACAATGTTTACTTTAATTCCAATTTTTCTCCCTCCCCTGGTTTTGAGGGCAGTATTCAAGTTTTGAGACTGAAGTTGTTGGTTGATGAAGTGAAGATGGTTGTTGATAGCCCACTTGTCGGTTGGTACTTAAAATAGTGCGAGGATTAAAGTCATGTACGATCTATAGTTATCTGCTTCGTTCATATCCTGCTGACACCTTTAGTAACTACTCACATTTTGGCAGAGCAACATTTTTCACTTGTATGACATTGGAGGAAGCTCCAGTATGAAAGGATACAATTCTTTGAGAACACCTGTCAGTGGGAGGAAGTATGGAAAAAGAACCAGAGAAAGGAATGCCAGTTATTTCAAGGACAGGACCAATTCCAATTCCTGGAAATGTGTGGTCAGAGAAGCAGCCCTAGGATCAGGCTCATTAGCTATGAAGGACCTTTGGAACCTATAGCCATTTGACATGGAATCTTCTAAGTGGACAGTCAAACGCGTTAGCGAGTGATTGCCCTTGAGTATGTAACATCTACCGTACAGAATACGTTAACTTGTCTGTATTTGTGCATTGTCATTGTGATAAAATCATCTTAGTGCAGAAGGATATCATTCCATTCTAGCTCTCTGCACAGCAGTTCAGTCTTTTCCATTTTATTGTTCAATCTTTGTGGCCCTGGGAGTTTATTTCTTTTTGAGCGTGCATCCAATTGGCTTTTACAGTCATGTTTCTGCTTCTACTCCTCTGTGGGCAATGAGTACAAGGATGTTGTCCCTTGCGTTTTATTTTTAAAAATGTTTTCTTTCTGCTACCACCTATCATGCCCCATTTCTTGCTCAAACATTCGGAAGTATGATCTGAAAGTGGGAGCATCTTTGTGGTGTCTGCCGCCTTTACAGTCTGTCATTGTCCTTCTTGCATTTCTATGCCATCTTCAACTTGTGCTAAAAAGAACAACCCCAGCTTTTCCAACTTAAACCTTGGAGCTGAAAACACTCTCTCCTTTTGATCTAACTGGTTTTGTCCTCTCTTGAGGACATGTGCACTTTTTTGAAGCAACCAGAATTGGATGCTGTACTTTATTTGTAGCTAAAACAGAGTTTGATAAAAGTTCAGCATACTTTGTCTGCTTTAGCACTCAATACTTTTCACTGCGAAGGTCAAGTTCCCATATACTATGCAAATTGCCTTCAATGATAAATGCACATGAAACACCAGGATCCTCTGTCCTGGACATTGCTGTATCATGAAGTTTCTGTTCTTTCTCCCTAATCTGTATCACCTTGCTACTTCTGCATTAAATTCCATGTGCCACTCTGCTTTCTATTTCCTGCTAAATTTTCCAATTGTTCAAGTGTTTTTATATCTGAGAAAACAATAGTTACAGCACTGAACCTTGATGACCACCACCATTCACCATCTCCCACTCTAAAATAGCCACTTAGTGTGACTAGCTGTTTTCACCCCATTTATTTTTAATCTGAGCTCACACTGTTCCATTTCATGAGTCTTAGTTTTTTACCCAGCATTTTATTTGAAATTTTGTCAGATATACTTGTTGGCAATATCCATTGTATTCCATTCCCGAATCTTCATTTGCTTGGTCAAAAAGAAATTAGTTAATCCTCTTTTGCTTTTTTGTATTTACTTTTCATGTGCTTGTCATATTTTTCTTCAATTTGGCCTTGAAGAATTCATTTGACTTGGATTTTGGACAATATTTTCATTTTATTTTCTGTCTCCTGACATGAGTTGTGGCATGATTGTTGCTGTACTCAATTAGTGCACTGGTGATCAAATCACTGTTCCCGCAGTTTCATAAAAATTAATTATTAACTAATGTGCAATATTACTGAACTGCCTTATTTGTTCAGATACAAGTTGACAGTAGACTCAGGTTTCTATATTTAATAATAATTAATACTTTGCACAGGTTATTAGATTGTAGCCAAAGGTGAATAATCAAATTAAATGAACCTCAAGCGCCCAACTCATAAGAAACTATGCATACATAGGTGGAAACAAGGAAAACAGAAACACTTGGGCCGAGGGAAAATTGGAAAAACCGTTGGGTTGTCTTTGTTCACAAGCTTTGTTCAGTTGCCTTTTGTACATATGAGGTTGACTCTTCAACCTTCCTCTTTCCACTGCTTCCACTGGTTTGCAGGAGGCACAGGGTGGTTGGTTCACTTATGAAAGGTCTTCAACTTATCCAATTATAAGATACAAACCTGCAGCATGTGTTGAAGGCTAGATAAGCTGGTTTTCTTCAGATTTAAAAAGGCTTACTGCAGACATCTGAGGGAGTCAGTTTTTAGCTCCTAAAATCTGCAGGTCTCTCTTCTGGTCTGACTACGTTCTTTCTGCCTTGTTCAGAGCCCATGTCATGTAAGCCACACAAATTGCATTCACAAAAGTTATCAAACTCCTCTCTTTCAAAACATGCAGCCATTTTTACAAATCCCAGTCCATGTGGACATATAATTTAGTGACCGTAATTGTGGTTGAAAATTGTTCAGGACTTAACTTCATATACTTTAATATTTAATATTTTCAGAAAAGAAAGGCAAAAGAGCAGTGATTTTCGTCAGGGAAGTCATGTATATGGCAAATAATACTTTGCCATTTTAGTCCAGAATTTTTTTTTAAATCACAAAAGTAAAAAGATGTAATCTTTATGTGCATCTCTTCCTTGAAGATTATCTGTTGTCCCATTCCTGTCTTTCCTTCTGTTTGACTCTTGCCAAGCGTCCTCTGACCATTCGTCAAATTTAAACAGGTATTTCAGATTTTTTTTAGCACTTATCACATGGGGTGGGTTAATAGTGAATATGGTCATTCTTGATCAAATGTTTCCATTTACCTTAGAATTGGTGGATCTCATTCATAGCCCCAGTTGGACTGACAGCGAGCTCATTGGCGAAGGCTGTTCTCTTGACAAGGTCCTCCAACTGTTTATCCATGAATTAATGATTGTTCCAACTGACACTTGGGGGTACTTGACCATCTTACATAACTCGTGAATATCTCCATTAATGCATTGTGTGTTGCAGATTTTTGCTTTGCTGTTTGGAAGCCAATCGAGTACCCTCATGTGCTCTCTAGCTTTCCTCCGGTATAACCAAATGGATTCCGTCTTTTTTCTGCTCATGGGAAATGTCTGTCTGTAGATTTGGTTTATCTGAGAAAACTGTGTTCCCCTTTTACTTTATACCGAGACTGTCTTTTCTGTTAGGTTAATGTTTAGCACTAAGTCCTCAGCAGTTGTCACCAAATGGTATGCCCTCCTCGCAATTTGAGCTTGTAACTTACCAGTATTATTTACCAGATAAATCCACTTACAGGCATTGTAAATCTGTCTTTGTATTCTATCGCGTACAGTGTTATTTCCTTTTTGAGTACTAGTAAAAAGTGAAGTCTGCAGGTGCTGGAGATCAGAGCTGAAAACGTGTTGCTGGTTAAAGCACAGCAGGTCAGGCAGCATCCAAGGAACAGGAAATTCCACGTTTTGGGCCATTCCTGATGAAGGGCTCTGGCCCGAAACGTCGAATTTCCTGTTCCTTGGATGCTGCCTGACCTGCTGTGCTTTAACCAGCAACACATTTTCAGTTTTTTGAGTACTATGCAATGTTTTATCTTTTATGCATCTTATCCCTCTTTGCCTACTTGTTAATGCTGGTTTCCCTGTTCTTTAGACTGATACCATGGGATCTGTTATCTTGGCCAGAAAACAGAGTTGGTTTATTGTTTTGTCTGAAAGATAGCATCTGTAACAATTTAATTTTCTTCAAATGAGTTGTAGTATTAACTTGATCATGTTTTAAGCTCCTGTTTCTGAACTCTGTATGTATTGAAGTTAAACCAAGTTGATAACTTCACTGCTGTATCTTGACAATATTTTGTTATTTCAATGAAAATGTTTTCATGATATGTGTAGCACTAAAACTGTAGGTTTTGGTCTTAATAACATGTGAGCTGATCGTTGGTAGTATTTTTCATTTGATTTTTCAACGCCTTGGGTGATTTTATTATTAGACTTGGGCTGAATTTTGAACATTTTATTGGGTTTGATCTGGAAAGGCACCCATACCAGTTCCTGATAACTTTAAACATTTTATTGTTGAGGGAGTTATTGCCAGCAATATTTCTACAGAGTTGCTGTGCTTTTTAACCTGTCATAATTAAATGGGGTTTCCTGTACCTGCAAAAACCAGACAATTGTTAACACGTTCTGTGTTGTGACGTTTTACTGTGTGTATTCATGTTTTAGAGTTCATGCATTCCTTGAACAATGGGGCCTTGTGAATTATCAGGTGGATGCCGACAGTCGACCTCTACCCATGGGTCCTCCCCCTACCCCTCACTTCAATGTTCTTGCTGATACCCCCTCTGGCTTGGTCCCCGTTCATCTCAGGACTCCGCAAGTAAGACATGAGACATCATCTGTTTGTTTTTGAACTTTATCTTCTCTTTGCACCCTATCCACACCCTTGACACTTGTTAACATAACCTGTTGGGCCAAGGATAGTTTATGGGGTTACTTACAAAGTGATTTGGGTGTATGTTAGCTCAGTGGTTAGCACTGCTGCCTCACAGTGCCAGGAATCTATGTTCATTTCCAGCCTCTGGTGCCTGTCAGCATGGAGTTTGCATGTTTTTTTTGCATGTTTGCGTGGGTTTCCTCTGGGTGCTCCGGTTTCCTCCCGGAGTCCAAAGATGTACAGGTTAGGTCAATTGCCCATAGTGTTCAGGGATGTTAGGTGACGTCCATTTGTTAGGGTAATGTCAAATAATAGGGTTGGGGAAATTGGTCTGGGTGGGGCATATTTCGGAGGATTGGTGTGGACTTGTTGGGGCCAATGGTCTGTTTCCACATTGTTGGGGTTCTCTGACTCTATTGAGTGGCAGAATTACATTTTTGCAACTTATTTGTTTTCTATTCTTAAAAGGTTCTCATAATGGTCATTCATTTAGGTCATGCTCCAATTAGGTTTAAACACACACAATTTGGAACTGTGTAGCGATTTCTATTGCCTTCTCATCAAATGAGAAAATGAGTTGCAGTTTAGATCAGTATCTGCACAGAATTTCACTTTATTTTGCATTTCTACCAGACCCCATTTACCTTTCTATGTTTGAATTCCTGCGATGGAATCATATTGCAACATGCAGTGAGGTTGTGAAGGTTGGGCTTATTCTCGTTGCAGTTTAAAAGAACGAAAGGTGATGTTATGAAGTAAGGAAGATTGGGGGAGCTAGATCGGTAGATACTGAGAACATTCCCTTTCATGGGAAAATCTAGAATACGGGGGCACAGCTGACTTGTAACAGTTCTTCCACTGAAGACAGCAATGAAGAAGGTTTGTTTCTTTGAGGATTGTTAGTCTTTGTTACTTGCCAGCAAAAAATTCCAAAGGTGGGGCATTTGAGCATTTTTAATGCTGAGTTAAATTCTGAACTCGCAAAGGGTTAAAGGGAGACATAAACTGAGGCTGCAACTTAAATCAACCACAATCTAATGAAATGGTGGAGCGAGCTCAGTGTGCTGATGAGCCTGCTTCTTTACTCTTGTGCTAATCAACCCATCTACTGCATTCCATTGAGTCCTACCTCCCTGATGTTTTTTCCTGTCACACCATTGCTGAAGCTTGTCCAGTTTTACTCTGTTAATTTAACAGATTTTGGTTTGATCAGAGAAATGAACCAATAAAGTTTTAATTGACTTTGACTGTACAAAGTAACAATTTTGAAAACTATGTTCACTTAAATCTCTGACTCTTGTGTAGATTCCTGCCTCTCAGCAGATGTTGAACTTTCCAGAAAAACCAAAGGACAAACCCGCTGACCTGCAGAATTTTGGCCTGCGCACTGACATGTATACCAAGAAGGGCACCTTCGCAAAAGTAAGTGTTTTGCTTTGGTTAGAAAGGATTAATATTAAACAAAACGTCATTAACCATGAGTAGCCGCTGATATTCTGTGATGGAACTGAAATCCCTGATAGCTTCTTGAAAAGTTGACAAATTTTGAGAATTTACAAGGTAATTGGTAACGGCAAGAGTTACCAAATTAATTTCTTTTTAAGATCAAGAAAGAGGAGAATGGGAAGGAATAGGTTTCTTCTGTGCTATAAAATTCTGTTTACCTTTGAAGCTGTTGAAGTGGTATCACTTACTGGAAGGTCACAAATTCCACCTGTAAATAAGTAAATCCCAGCACTACTTGTAAGTCAGCTATTCGAGATAACTTGGGGTTATGTTGAGAAGGTGAATTAAAAGAAATTCTGGGCTTTACATATTAATGAACCAAAACCTGCAACCCATTCGAAAAAGATGAAAGACTGAACAATCTAGGTTTGTTCAATGTATCATTTCAGTTTCATGACACTGTAATCTTTTGCTAGAAATTTTGTTTCTTATAATCTTACACTCCACAATCACCTTATGAAAGAACAGCGCTCCAAAACTGAGTGCTTCCAAATAAGCCTGTTGGACTATGTCCTGGTGTTGATTTTTGACTGATTTTGAAGAAAGACTGTGTGGAAAAGCCAGGGATCTCCAGACTAATGAGCCTGATGTCAGGAAGTTGTTGGAGGGGATTCTGAGCAACAGAATCTACATGCATTTGGCAAGGCAAACACTGATTTGGGATAGCCAACATGGCTTTGTGCGTGGGAAATTTTGTCTCACAAAGTTGAATGAGTTTTTTGAACAAGTGACTAAGAGGTCGCTGAAGGCAGAGCCATAGATGGCATCAACCTGGCTTTTGGCCTTCTTTAAGGTTTCATATGGTAGACTAGTTAGTAAAGTTAAATCACATTGGGTCCAGTAAGAACCCAAATGATTGGATACAAAATTGACTTGACAGGAGGAGACAGAGGTTTTCACTGCTGGTCACTGGAAGCCTGTGACCAGCGATGTGCCACGAGAATTAGTGCCTGGGTTCACTGTTGTTCATCATTTACGTAAATTACGTGGATGAGAATATAGGAGGCATGGTTACTAAGTTTATGAATGTCACCAAAACTGGTTTTCTCGTGGACAGTGAAGAAGTTTATCTCTGAGTACAATGGGATCTTGATCATTTGGGTCATTGGACTGAGGAATGGCAGGTAGATAATGCTGATAAAGCGGGGTGCTGCATTTTGTTGAGACATTCCAGGGCTGGAATTGTATAGTTAGGTCTTGGAGTGTTGTCGAACAAACAACTCGGGTGAGGGTGCCTAGTATCTTGAAAGTGACATCACAGGTAAGCAAGGTGCTGAAGATGATGTTTGACATTGAGTATAGAGTTGGAAAATCCTGTTATGGCTGTATAGACATTGATAAGGCCACATTTGGAGTACCCATTTGCTAAACAAAAGCTTGACTTTTCAGGAGTTTTTGGTTGAGCAAAATGTAAAAGTTTTAGTTTCTGGATGATTCCAAGGTGAAATGGCTCAGTGGAGTTGTCTCTGTCATCAAGCAGGTGTGCTGTCTGCAAATTATGGTTTTATTGCTCATGGGATCGGAATGTCACTCAAGGCCAGCATTTATTATCCAAATGAAATTGCTTCTGAGAACCTGGTGAAGATTAGCCTTTTATTAAACTCCTGTCAGGCTCCTCTTTTCTTTTTGCAAGCCTTCTCCAGACCCTCCAATGTCAGCACATCCTTAATTCCTCACAGTATTCCAAATACAGTCTGACGATAGACTTAAACAGCCTCAATAGTACATTTCTGCTGTTGTTTTCTGGCCTCCCGAAATGAATGTTGACGTGGCATTTGTTTTCCGGACTGCCGACTGACCAGCCCTCGTTAACCTTATTAATGTGCTTCAAATTTCTGGTGCCTCTCCCTGTTTCAAAAATATTCTCTCCCTTTATTCTTTCTACTGAAGTGCAGAAGCTCAAACTTGCTCACATTTTATTCCATCTGCCACGTCTTTGCCCAGCCTCTTATACTCCAGTCTCCCTGTTTCCTCAACACTCGTTGCTCCTCCATCTATCATTGTTGCTAAGTTTGCAGGTGATGAGTGCCATCAGTTTCTTGATACAGATCACTAATGTCAAACATCAAAAGTTGTGGAACCAATGCAGACTCCTGTGGAATGTCATTTGTCACTGGCTGCCATGCTGAAAAAAGACCCTTTATCCCTACTCTCTGCCTTCTGCCAGTCAGCCAGTCCTCTATCCTTGCCATGAACACCATGAACTCTTACCTTATTTAGCAGTGTCTTGTGTGGCAACTTGTCCAAGTCTTTTTGGAAATCCAAATTATGTCCATTTGCTCCTCTTTGTCTAATGTATTTGTTACCACCTCAAAGAATTCTAACAGACTTGTTCGATATGATCTCCCTTGATAAAACCATGCCAAAACAGCCCTATTTTATCTTGCACTTCTAAGTACTCCACACTTTTATCCTTAATAATGGACTCTTAGACTCTTAGGAAGAACTGAGGTCAGGTTAACTGGCCTGTAGTTTTCTGTCTCTTTCTCTCCTTAAGCAGGTTATATTAGCCATTTTATAGTCTTCTGGGAGCCTCCCTGATTCCAGTGGTTCCTGCAAGATCACCACCTATGTCTCTACAATTTCCTCTCCTCACCTGTCTTCAGAACTCTGGGGTGTAGTCCATCTAGTCTGAGCGATTTATCTGGCTTCAGACTTTTCACTTCCCTGGCATCTTCTTGTTCGTGATGGCCATAACATTGACCTCTGCTCTTTCAATCTCTTGAAGGTCTGATATACTGCTCGTGTCTTCTAGTCTGAAGATTGATGCAAAATAATTGTTCAGTTCTGCCATTTCTTGATTCCTGATTTAAGAGTTCTACAACCTCATTTTCCAGTGGTCCAGTGTCTGTTCCAGCCTGTCTCATAGCTTTTAAAATATCTTAAATAAACTCTTGCAGTCGTGAGTTTTTTGTGAAGATTTGTAGCCGAGGTTGAGGCTCTGGATGTAAGTTTGCTCGCTGAGCAATACCTTCCACCTTAGTGAGCAAACTTACATCCTTTTTGTGTGTTAATAGCTAGCTTACTCTCGCATTTCATCTTATCAACCCTTTTGTTTTTGAATATATTTTTATCAAAAAAAAGGGGAAAGTTTTTGTTTGGAATATTTACAGCAGATATGAAACTAAACAATTCAAACCAATAATAAAAAAAAAACAAATCCACTAATATCATATGTAATAACTAAGCTACCTAAAGGAACATCTTGACAACAATAACAGCTCAACAAATCAAAGCAATAGCCCTCGATCATCGAGCACATAAGTTTATGCATATTCATATGTTCGTAGTTCCTCCTCTCTGGATACCAGATTCTATGCATAGGTTGGCCACGGCTGTATAAAGGCTCTTATAAGTGTGTGGGACAAATCTGTACCCAGGTACTCCAAAAGGAGCTGCCACATCCTCTAAAAATTTCTCAGTTTTATGGTGCACCATACTCATCAGAAAGTCCAAGGGGATATGCCCCATGACTAGCTTACACCAGTCCTCAGGGATTTTTCTGTGCCTACCCTAATAAAATGTTTTGTCTTGCACAAAGATGAGGATACTGAAAAACTTTTTTTTGTGTACATCTAATAAAGTGAATTAACAAAGCTAAGAAGAGGAGATACCAGGTCCATCTCTAACTCCATCCCAAGGCATTCTGTATTTTTGCCTACCACAGCATTCCAGTGGCAGGACCAAAGACTATGAGTAAGTGTGCTCATGCTCATCTTATATTTAGGACACATTGGAGATGCTCTTGCTTCAAATTTTGCAAGGCAGCCTGGGGCCAAATGGACCCTGTGGAGAATCTTCAGGCATGGGTCCTCTGTGAATCAAGATCCTTTTTGCATTTTCACAGATATCCTCCCACATTTCAGAAGAGATCTCAATATCCAGCTCCCTCTCCCATACCTTATAGAGCTGTTCGGTCTTGTCCGAGGGACCCCCTCACAATAGATGATGAGCGTTGCTAACAGATAATGTATCCTCAACACTCAACGCACACTTCTCCATGTCAGACTTAGAAGAATCAGTTACTAGTGTGGTCTTTTGTTGGATGAAACTTCTAATCAGAAAGAAACGAAAGAGGTCCCTACTGGGCAATTCATATTTCTGAACCAACTGGTCAAAGGATATCAGTATGTCCCCTTCGAATCAACACCCAGGCAAGACATGCCCCTTGCTACCTATAGTTTAAAACCTGAGTCCATCATCCCTGACTGAGAGCGCAACATACCACCTATGGGTGTCAAAAATGATGTTTTGGCAGCATTGCCCTCCCTTCCTTTACTGTATAGATGACTATTGGGCTATGGCAATATTCCTTAAGTGTTCTCATTTTGTCTAAGAACAGCAGGCTAATAAGGGGGCATTTTGCCTGAGCTGCTTCGATGTCCAACCCAAGTGAGTGAGGGTCCCCTGGGCCCAATCATTCACGTAAGATAGCAACGAGCTTAATTGATAGTTTTTGATATCTGGAAGGCCCACTCCTCACAGTCTGTCAGGTAACAGCAATTTGGTAACAGCTAACAGCGACACCAGAAAAAAGAACTGAATCAGCCATTCTGTCTTCTAAATATTTGCTTAGTTAAAAAGCAGAGGAAGCATTCACATTGGATACAACAGGCGGGGCAGAATGTTTATTTTAATGAGGGCTATCTGACCTAATCAAGAGATTGGAAGCACCTCCCATCTACCACCGTCTGATTTGTTTTTGTCAAATAAATGGACAAAATTGGTTTTAAGTAGCTGATCAAAAGCAGAGTAATAAATATACCTAAATAAAGAAAGGCCTCCTGTGACCATCGAAAGGGAGCGAAGATCCGACCTCAGGATCTTGGGAGTCAACCCGTGGGCCCGGCCTCTGATTTCATAAAGTTGATGTTATAATCAGAGAAGCCACCAAATAAACTGATGCATTGTATCAAGTATGGCACTGAGACTGTTTGGTTTGATAAGACAAGAATGTCATCCCATACTGTGTGATCACATGTGACATTGTCTCCATTTCTGGAGCAGTTATATTGGGATCCCTGCATATTGTCTCTGCCAGCAGTTTGACCACCAATGTGAAAAGCAGTGGTGATAAGGGACATCTGTTGTGAGTGCCCCTGCAAAAATTGAAGTTGCTTCACCACATGCCATTGGTGCGAACTGCAGCAAGAGGGTCACTCTACAAAACCTTCACCACCTGACAAAAGTCTCGCCCAAGTCAAGCTGCTTTAAAGTATAACAACGATATGGCCACTCAATCCTGTCAAATGCCTTAGCCACATCGAAGGAGGTTACTAATCCCTGTACCGATGGCTGTTGACATACTTGGATCATGTTAGGTAACCTACTGAAAATATCTGTCGATCTGCAAACGTTTATGAATCTCATCTGGCCCTCCTTAATGACGGAGGGCACTACAGTTTATAGCTTTAATGCCAGAGTCTTAAATAGGATTTTGAAGTTGACATTCTGGAGTGAAATGGGCCAAGAGCAAGCACAGTCCTCTGGGGTCTCCTTTTTTTTCAAGAAAGAGAAATGTTTGTCGCTCTTAAAGATGGTGGGAGGAGGCCACAACTATGTGAGCCATTAAACATACTAAGTATTGGCCCTGACAACATTTATAAATTCCTTGTCATACTCACTGGGGAGACCGTCAGGATCCGGGCGCCTGTCCATTCTGGAGCTCTGTCACAGCATCCTGCACCTCTTGCTCTGACAGCGTGGTATTAAGGAGAGACTCTTGTTCAGGAGTCACTCCCAGAAGGTCCAAATTCTTCAAAAAAGATTCCATTCTAACTCTCCCACCCTGAAAGCTTTCAGATTGGTATGGTTCAGAGTAAAATTTCCAAAATGCTGCATTAATCATTCTAAAATTGTCGGTTAAATTTCCAGTGTCCTCCCTGATCGAAGTAATGGCTTGGTGGGGCACTCTTTTTCCTGGCAAGGTACTTGCCTGGTTTATCCCCATCCTCAAACAACCTTTTACTTGCAAATGTAAACACTCTCTTGGCTGCCTGTGTGAGCATGGAGTTCACCCTTAATGCTGTTTTTTTTTAGTTATCCTCTGCTGGATTTAAAGGCTCCCGAATCCTCTTGCTTCCCACTATTTTTCACCATGTTGTGTACTTTCTCTTTTGCTTTTATGATGTCTTTGACTTGCCTTTTCATCCACAGTTGCCTTGTCCTCCACTGACTTCTGGCTTGGGATGAACTTCTGCTATGGCTTATGAATTCTCCCCAGAAACACTTGCCATTGCTGCTCTGTCATCTTTTCTGCTTGGTTCCCTTCCGATTAATTCTGGGCAGCTCTCCCCTCATGTCATATTAATTAAAGGCAATTATTTGTAATACCATAAGGTCTGATTCCAGTTTCTCCCTTTCAAACTGCAGGATGAACTCTTAACATATTATGTTCACTGCCCCATCGTGGTACCTTCACCTTAAGCTCATTAATCAAATCTGCCCCATTACATATCACCTGTACTCTTCTAACAAGTTCAGCATCACCTCTTTGCTCTTGCACTCTGTGCCCCTATTAATAAAGCGGAGAACACTATGCTTTGTTTCCTGTTCTCTGCACCTGTCCTGCCACATTTACTGATCTGTGCACAGGTCCTTGTGCTGCTGCACCCCTTTGATAATTGTTATCCATTTTATATGTTGCCTGTCAATGTTCTTCTGACCAAAGTGCATCACCTGACTTTTGTTTGTATTGAAACTGATCCATCGCTTGTCTGCCCACCCCTCCCACTTGGCAATGCCTGTTTGGATTTCCACACTATTCTTCTTTCAGTTTACATTTGGCACCTCCTCTGTTCCATGGAATACTGAAATATTATGGCCAGTGACTCCACAATTTTTAACCTCGTTTAAATCTCTAAATACATCTTGTCTGGTTCAAATATCTTGTTAATTTTAAGTGCCAACAGTTGGTCCAAGATCCCTTCCCTATCAATTTTGAACCCTTCCAGTGATACTTTTTCCTCCGTCACCATCCTCCGTTTTTGTGAAGACTGATGCAAAATCGTCATTTAGCACCTCAGCCATACTCTCTGCCTCCATCTATAAATACCTCATTTTGTCTCTGATCAGTCTAACTACTACTTTTAAGCATTCTCTTGCTGCCTATATGCCTGGAGAATACTGAGATTTCTCTGTTAGCTGGTTAGAAAACAGGATGAAGCCTAGCAGATGGACAATGTGAAAACTTTCAAAAACAACAACTCTTTTCATTTTTGATGTTTATATTTGTACATGTTTCTGTCTTGCAGCAAAGTAAGGCCAGTGCAGCCAGGGATTGGACAGACCAGGAAACTCTACTGCTGTTGGAGGTGGGTATTTATCATTCATAACTTTACTCCTGTGGCTTTGCTAAAAGAGTTAGGGAATAGCAGTTAACAAGTACAGCATTAATGTAGATTGTGTTTTATTTTGAGAGCTTTTTGAAGAGGTAATCAGAGTAAGTATGTCAATTGTTAACTATTCAGTTATAAAAAGAACATAAGAATTCTGAGCAGGTGTAGGCTGTTCAGCCCCATGAGCCTGCTCTGCCACTCAGTAAGCTCCTAGCGGATCTCATTTTTGACTACACTTGCTTGCCTGCTTTCTATAACCCTTCAACCCATTCCTAGTTAAAAATCCACCTTACTTTTGGATAATGAATCCCACAGATTTATGATCATTCAGGACAAATAATCTCTCCTCATCTGTTTTTAAATCTGCCACCCCTTATCCTAAATCCATGATCTCTCATCCTGGATTGCCTGACATGAGGAAACATCCTCTATTTCTATTTTGTCAATACTCTTAAGTTTCTCATATACTTGAGTTAAATCTTTTCTTGTGCTTCTAAACTGATTAGTTTCTTTTCATAAAATAAACTTTTCACCTCTGGAATCTTGTGAATCTTCTCTGAATACCTTCAAAAACAACTATAATCCTTTCTCAATCATGTGTTTTGTAACTGGTGTTGCTTTGAAATCCTCACCAAAACAGAAGAACTCGTCAACTACGCTGCACTGAGAGTCAGGTTTTGTAAGTTCAGTTCTAGTTCTCAGTAGACCTGGCACGACACTTCCCTAACCCCCACTGGACTGGTCTGAACCTGTCTCGACACCCGTACTACCACCAGACCTGAACATCTCTGCCACCCACTCTTCTCCACTTGCTGTCCGGCCTGATTTTACTCACCTGTCCCCAAGATTACTTAGCTGGCCATCAGCATCCCCCTGTCACCCAACTCCTTTTGGCATCTTGCTTGTTGGCACTCTTCCCTTGCTCATCTGACATTCTCTTGTCCTGATATCCTACTTATCTCGCACCCCACTAATGTGGCATCCTATTCCTGGCATCCGAGCATCTCAACACTCAAACGCTGGTCTTATGTCCTTACAGTTTGACAGTAGTTGTCAAAGTGGCTATCAGGTTCTTTCAAGTTCAGAATACAGCAACTGATCGATAGAAATGCTATAAGGCATCTTCCTTTGCCAGTTTTCTACCAAAAAAGATTCCAAGTGTGGCTCTCCATTTCTGAGAAAGAACTGAGCAGAATCTCCGTGAGATTTCCAGTTCTTGGAAAATATGACGAAAATTAACTTTGAGATGAATAAAACCAAATGCGGATGCAGAAAATCTGAAACAAAAACTGAAATTGCTGTACAAATTCATCAGGTTTGGTAGCATCTCTGTTGAGAGAAAGCATAGTTAACCTTTTGAATCTATTGATGCTTCTCCAGAACTTTTAGTAGCGAGATAAAGTTGGTATGTTGAATAGCTGGAGATAGAGCCAGGAAAGAGAGAGCTCGACAGTTCAGTGGGCAAACAATGATAGTCTCCCGGGAGATTAAAAAATGAGTTGATATTGGGGATCATTTAGTAAATGTGCTGAAAGCAGCCCATGTCATGGCACAGCCTATGGTGAAGGGGTAGATGAATGACGTGGAAGGAGGTGTTCAGGCTATAAAATTATTGGACTCAACATTTGAGTCCTGAAGGTAACATTGTCTCCAAATAGATAGTGAGATGCTATTTTTTTTCAACTTTCATTTGAGCCTCGTTTGAGCACTGCAGCAGATCCAAGACCATATTGGCCAGGAAGCACAGTGCTCCCTCACTGTGTAAAAAAAAAAATCAAGTCATCAATAAGCAGCAATTATTTTACCAAGACACTGACCCTGGAAGTTGTCTTAATAATTTTAAATGTTTCAATTATATCACTTTTTTCTTCATTCTGTGAGACATGTGCCTATTATATGGTCCTCAGGCCACTCCCCTAATCTGAGGAACCAGTCTCCAAAACCTTTTCTTGCCTACCCTGCAGTGTAGGTACATTCTCCCTTTGATAAGGAGACCAAAGCTGCATGTTGTACTCCTGATGTGGCCTCATCAATGCCATATGCAATTATAATTAGTCCTCTTCACTGGATACTTCAGAGTATCTTTGGCAGAATCTAACATATCACACGCCCATCTTGTTGCTTTATGATTCATACAACTTATTAAGAAGGCACTTGAATGTTGTTGACCTTTTATGACAAACCACCTGGAGTAGTAAAGTATAGTAGTTTTGCTACAAGTGTTCAATGTTGGTTGAAACCACATCTTCATATTGTGTGCAATTTTGATCTTCAGAGAAGAAGCTTGATCATGTTAACTCCTTTGATGCAGGGCTTGTCTTGGAGAGAAAAAGTTGAGGAAGTTGGGTCTAATTTTAGAACAGTGAACTGAGCTCATTGACCCAAGGTTCTTGAGGGTTTTTAACATGGTAGATGCAGGGAGAATGGTTCCTGCAGCTATCTAGAAATGGGGCCCGCCACTTCAGTGAACAATTGAATTCCTCATTGAATTTCTGTTGAAAAATTTCCTGCCAAGATGTATTATTTGTATTTGGGTTTGGATTATTGAATTTGGGCATGAATATATTCAGATTTTTCATCTACAAGAGCATCCTAAGGTTAAGGTTTGCTGAATAGCCTCCTGTTCCTCCAACTTTTATGTTTGTATATATGAAGCCCAAGGCCCTTTTTGACTGCAAACATTTCCTAGCCTCAACATTTAAAAATTGTTTTTTATTTTTCTTACCAACATAATTTCACGCTTTGTCACAATTTATTTCATTTGTCATGATCTTGCACACTTTCTCCCTTCTAGCCTGTATTTTTCCCTCTGCAGCCTCTTCGCATTGTCCTGCCCATTCATTTTGGGAACTTGAATATATAACATTCATTCTCCTTACCAAGTTATTAGTCTTGATTGCAAACTGCTGAGGCTAAGAAATTATCCTTGGGGTCTCTCATTGGCAATCTGAAGGTCCGAACCAATGTCCCTTTTATTCCCACTGTTTTGTATCTGGTAAACAATCCTAAATCTGTGTTACTATGTTACTCCATCCCATGAGTTATTTTTGTGTGATCATGTCTTGTGACAATTTATCAAATGCTTCTTCAAAATCCAAGTATGTAACATTGACTCCTTTCAGTCTTGCTAGTTTCATCTTTAACAGATTTGGCAAACACCATTTATCTTTTATAGTCTTAGTGAAATTGCTTAATTATATTTTTTTTAATTTGCTGTATAAGCACAATGCTAACCATCATACTATCATGCAGTACGAAATAGGCCCTTCTACTCATCAAAGATGTATTACTATACTTCTGTACCATCAAAAATATACTACTACCTTTACTACTCTCTCTGTCTTGCACTCGGCCTACAGCCATGAATGTTATGACATTTGAAGTGCTCAATGTCTCGATTAGAGTGGTGCTGCATAAGCACAGCAGGTCAGGCAGCATCTGTGGAGCAGGAAAATTGACATTTCGGGCAACAGCCTTCAGCAGGAATAAGTGTTCATACAAGTGCTTTTAATGGTTAAAGTTTCCTGCTTCAACTACTATCGCAGGCAGTGCATTGTAGATAGCTACCACTCTCCTGGGTGAAAACACTTTTCCTCAAATACCCTCTAAACGTTGTGTTTCACTTTAAAATTATGCTTTTTAAAATTTAAAATTTTCAAACTATAAAATTTTGAATTTATTGATGGTATGCCAAGTGATATCTAGTTATACATTTTCTTTGCTTTTGTTACTTTTACTAACTTCTAATCCTTGGACAAGATTCTGATATGTTAATGAATTACAGAAATTCCGTGTCAATGAACCCACTATCTCTTTAGTTACACTATGTTTGGAAACCAATGGAGTTCATCAGAGTGAGGTTATGTGGGTCACTCCTTTGTCCTATCAAAGCTGCCACAGACATGATGCACGAAATTAATTGTTTTCTGTGTGGAATTATTCAATGGCTTTGCAACAGAGGAAAATTGCATGAGTTCAGCATGCTTATTGATTGTACAGTTGTTGTTTCTTGAATTAGTAGTGATACTTAACAAGCTGGATGTTGGTGTGAAGAAGTTACTTGATGATGTGAAGATACTCCAGTGGGCAAGCATCAGCTTAAGAGTACTCCAGTTATCTTTGGTAGAAGAAAAGTGAGCTTTATTGATGTTTGAGCGTGCACCTGCTCGCTGAAATTTGAAGAGAAAAAAATACCAACTATTAATGTTTATCTACTTTAAACATCAACAAGACTGAGGAAGAAATTGTCCATTACTATTTAAAAATCCAATTTGATTGAATAACTGGAGGAATATGTAACTGAGTGATTCCAGTTTCTGGTTTTGGCTGCATGAACTCCATCGAATCATGCATTGAACTTTCCTAAGTTCTCCATTAACTGCAAATATATTTTGTAAATGCTATTGACTTTTATAAAACCAAAACTCACTTATTCTTGCTTTGTAGGCTCTGGAAATGTACAAAGATGACTGGAATAAAGTATCTGAGCATGTTGGCAGCCGTACACAAGACGAGTGTATTTTGAATTTCTTGCGACTGCCCATTGAAGATCCTTACTTGGAAGACACCGACTCCTCCCTTGGTCCTCTGGCCTTCCAACCTGTTCCTTTCAGCCAGTCTGGGAATCCTGTCATGAGCACAGTGGCATTCCTGGCCTCCGTTGTGGATCCTCGAGTAGCTGCAGCAGCTGCCAAGGCTGCTTTAGGTAAGTAATATCTAGAACTTGCCTCTGCAATCTGTTAGATTCATATAAATCTTAGACTTGCCTGCCATATTCTTTGGTGCTAGTATGTCCTCCTGCTTCATGCTGATTTCCTTTACCTTTTGTCTGTTATTCACCCTACATCTGTAATTTTCTTTGAGCTTTTGTCTTGCTTTACAAAAGTAGCTTGCATGGTTTATGCTTGCTAACAATATTCCAGCTGGAATGGAGGCATAGTCATCAATGGGGTCAAATACCTTGTGTTTTGTTGTTGAGATCTTGTGTCCTTTTTCCACCAACTCTCATTAATAATCTGCAGCTGATGCAGGTATCAACTTGAGAGTTTGTTGAGTAAAGGAGCTGTATGAGGAGGGGACTTGTCAGGGAAGCAGGTAAGCAGCTGAGTGGTGAGTATTTTGCTGGCTGGCTTTAACTGTTCAAACCTTGTAATTTTATTGGTAATTGAAACGTTTCATTGACATTAGGTTTGTGAACCGTAATTTTTATTCGGATCATTAGATTTGTAAATGATTCGTTATCGATTTTATAATATTGATTAAGGCATAATAAAGATGGCTCGATGGGAAATACGCTGCAGCTGCAGGACGCGGAGCTCTTAGAAGCTAGTGCAGTCCAGAGCAAATGCACTCGTGCGTTTTCTTTGGCATCTGAAACTACCTTTGAGGTGGGAGTTGAGCTGCAAACTGTGATGCATCAATGAAAGATTAAGGTTTATGAACACTTGTTCCAGGAGGTAGTCACATCCCTTAGGTTGTGATTCTGATTTGATAAAGGATCAAGGACATAAAAGGATGACTGGAATTGAGGTAGGAAATGGAGGAGCCTCAGTCTTGGCAATTGTGCAACAAATTGGGCGTATTTCCAACATGTTTGGCTAAGTTTGAGGGCTAGAAGGTAAAAAAACGAAACCGATTTTGGCATCATGGTGCAAGAAACCATTTTAATTAGGTGGAGCAAGAGGCATATGGTGGCAGCATGGGAGATCTGACTCTGACTCTGTCCTCTCCAGCAAACATCAGGAATCCAGAAGGCAGTTTTGTCTGCCTGGTGCCAAGATATGGGGCATCAGGGGAGGTTATGGTGTTATGATAATGAACACGAGACTGAATTTCTGGTGAGATAGGTTTGCATTCCACCATTTCAGATGATAGATTTTTATTAAATTCAAATTTTAAAGTGAAACTAGATTACTAGTGACAATGTTCATTCTCCACCTGGCTCACTAGTGTCCTTCAGGGAAGGATTTCTACTAACCTCGATGTGACCCCAGATGAATGGCAATGTGATTTAACTCTTAACTGCCCTTGGGGAAATTAGGTATGAGCAATAATGATAGCCTGGACAATGAGTGGAAATATCATCTCAACATCTACTCTGTGAAGCCTCTCCAAAACCTTTGTGAGCTTCAAAAATAATTCACCCTTCATTTTTCTAAATGATGAATAAAGTCTTCATCTGTTTTGCTGTTCTTGATATGGCAATTACTTCATCCCATGAATCAGCCTAGTGTATCTCTCTTTGAATTGTTCCCAATGCCACATTGTGGGCTACAACTTTATGAAGTACTATGGCCAAAGACCCACTGGCACCCTGTTGATTTATAACAAGATTTCCTTATTGTTAAGCTCCAACCCCTGAACAATAAAAGTCAAAATTGCATTTGTCTCAGTTACTTGCTGCACTTGCATGTAACCCTTTTGATTTTCATGCGCAAGAACACCCAGATTCCTCTGCCGTGCTTGTTTTTGGAGGCTCTCTCCATTGAAATAATAGTCTGCTCTTTGAATTTTTGCACCAAGATGCATGATCTCATTTTCTTATGTTTAAGCTTCATCTTCGGGTAAAAAATGAGGTCTGCAGATGCTGGAGATCACAGTTGAAAATGCGTTGCTGGTTAAAGCACAGCAGGTCAGGCAGCATCTAAGGAATAGGAAATTCGACGTTTCGGGCATAAGCCCTTCATCAGGAATGAGGAGAGGGTGGCAGGCAGGTTCAGATAAAAGGTAGGGAGGAGGGACTTGGGGGAGGGGCGATGGAGATGTGATGGGTGGAAGGAGGTCAAGGTGAGGGTGATAGGCCGGAGTGGGGTGGGGGCGGAGAGGTCAGGAAGAAGATTGCAGGTTAGGAGGGCGGTGCTGAGTTGAGGGAACCGACTGAGACAAGGTGGGGAGAGGGGAAATGAGGAAACTGGAGAAATCCGAGTTCATCCCTTGTGGTTGGAGGGTTCCCAGGCGGAAGATGAGGCGTTCTTCCTCCAACCGTCGTGTTGTTATGTTTTGCCGGTGGAGGAGTCCAAGGATCTGCATGTCCTCGGTGGAGTGGGAGGGAGAGTTAAAGTGTTGAGCCACGGGGTGGTTGGGTTGGTTGGTCCGGGCGTCCCTGAGGTGTTCTCTGAAGCGTTTCGCAAGTAAGCGGCCCGTCTCCCCAATGTAGAGGAGGCCACATCGGGTGCAGCGGATGCAATAGATGATGTGTGTGGAGGTACAGGTGAACTTGTGGCGGATATGGAAGGATCCCTTGGGGCCTTGGAGGGATGTGAGGGAGGAGGTATGGGTTCGGGACACCACCCACGCCCTCCACCTCCTCCAGGATTTTCGCTTCCCCGGTCCCCAACGCCTTATTTTCACGATGGACATCCAGTCCCTGTACACCTCCATCCCCCATCACGAAGGACTCAAAGCCCTCCGCTGCTTCCTTTCCCGCCGCACCAACCAGTACCCTTCCACTGACACCCTCCTTCGACTGACTGAACTGGTCCTCACCCTGAATAACTTCTCTTTTCAATCCTCCCAAACTAAAGGAGTTGCCATGGGCACCCGCATGGGCCCCAGCTATGCCTGTCTCTTCGTAGGATATGTGGAACAGTCCATCTTCCGCAACTACACTGGCACCACCCCACACCTTTTCCTCCGCTACATCGATGACTGTATCGGCGCTGCCTCGTGCTCCCACGAGGAGGTTGAACAATTCATCAACTTTACTAACACCTTCCATCCCGACCTGAAATTCACCTGGACTGTCTCAGACTCCTCCCTCCCCTTCCTAGACCTTTCCATTTCTATCTCAGGCGACCGACTCAACACAGACATCTACTATAAACCGACTGACTCCCACAGCTAACTGGACTACACCTCCTCCCATCCTGCCCCCTGTAAAAACTCCATCCCATATTCCCAATTCCTTCGTCTCCGCCGCAGTCATCGATTGAAATTTATGTGGCCTGGACAGAGCAGATGTTGGGAATTTGTTTCCATTGGCAAGAGCGACTAGGACCCGAGGGCATAGTCTGAGAGTAAAGGAAAGACCTTGGAGAACTGAGATAAGGAGAAACATCTTTCGCCATAGAATGGTGAATTTGTGCAACTCATTGAGTACATTTAAAACTGAGAAGTTTTTTTTTGCAAAGGGAATCAAAGGTTGCAGGGAGAAAATTGGAAAATGGGGTTGGAAAACCGATCAGCCGTGATTGAATGGTGGAGCAGATCCATTGGTCCGAACAGCCTAAGATCTGCTCCTATGTTTTATGGTCTTCATCTTGCGTCTTGACCTTGTCCACCTGATTTGTCCAATCAATATGCAAATTAAAAGCACCCATAAAAATTATGTTGCCCATTGTGTATACCTCCATCAATTCCCAGTTTCTTCTTTATCCCACAGTGAAGCAACTCTTCGAGGGCCAATTGACTGTTCCCTCCCATAACTTATTTGTCTTGCTATTCCTCATTTCCTCCACTGATTCCACTGAACAATCTATTGCAGTTCCTTCACTGTTCACCCTGCAGTTTATACCATCCTTTTCCAAGAAAATGTTCCCCTGTCTTGTTGGCCTGTTTGTCAAGAGTCCAAGAGTCACATGGCCTTGAATTTTAAGTTCCCATTCATGGTCACTTTACAGTCCCGTATGTATAATAGCTATCAAGTGATATTAATTGTTGTCAACTGACCTATCTTGTTACAAGTACTTTGTACATTCAGATCAAGAACATTAATCTTTGACTTTTTAACTATGACAGAATCTCAGAACTGATATACTGCAGAAAGAGGATATTTGGCCTATTATGCTTGCACTGGCTCTTCAACCAAGTATCATAACCTAGTGCAAATCTCTCTTACTACTTCCCAATTCTGTGCACAGCATTTCTCTCCAAATAATTATCAATGCCCTGTTGAATGCCTCAATTGAACCTATCTGTACAACCTTTTCAGACAGTACATTTCATATCCAAAATACATTTTGTGAAAAAGTTGTTTTTTTTTCTCACACTGCTCTCACTACTTCAAGTCAATGCCGTCATTCTTGTTCCTTCGAAAAACAGGAAAAGCTTCTGCTGATCTACTCTATTCACACGCCTCATAATTTTGGAACTCTTTTGTACGCCCACCCACCCTCTCTCTGGGGAGAACAGTCCCAACTCCTTCCGTCTGTCCTCATGGTTGAAGTTTCTCTAAGCTGGAGCTGTGATTATAATTGTTTCTGCACTTTCTCCAAAGCATTTTACCATTCCAATGAGATAGAGCCCATAACTATACGCAATACTCCATTGAGATATTCCAACAAGTGTCAAATTCAACCTCACCTCCTTGTTCTTAGACTCTGTGTCCCTATTAATAAAGCTTACTATAACTGTCCTTTATTAAATCCTTCTCCACTTATCCTTCTGCCGTAATGAGCTGTGCAGATATATCTTGGGTCCCTTTGCTCCTGTACCTCTTCTTGAATTGTACCTCTTACTTTAACTTGACTTTAAGTGTTTTCCTGACCAAAGTGCATCTTTTCTTATTTCTCTGCTGCCATCTATTTGCTCAGTCGATTACTCTATCCGTTCTTTTTGGAGTTCTATACTACCCTCCTCACAGTTACAATCCTTCCAAGTTATATGTCAGCTTTGAAATTCTCTCCTGAATGCCATGATCCTGATCATAAATATATGTCAGAATAAGCACAGGCCCCAGGTTCCTCCAGCAACAAACAATTGCTGCTCTGGTACTGTGGATTCAAGCAGTTCCAACGTGCTGTAGTTGGAACACATTGCCTGCCTAGCCATTTCTTCTACGTAATTAATTTAAAATGTTTTAAAAGTGAACTTAGTAACTATTTTCTTGACCTGAAATGATATCTACTAATTTAAACCACTTGGCCAATCATGGGAGAGATGGAAGAAATATCCACCAATCACCTATCTGTGTTCTTTTGATGTTGCAGTTCAGCTCTGACAGGTAGAAGCAGGTTGAGGAAGTTCTTGGCTACTGCTTTCTTATTTATCTCCCTCTGCTGGTGTTTTCTGTCAGAGATTCTGAAAGTACTGTTCTCTGACACTGCTTTCTTTGACACACTTTATGAAATTGCAGTCCCCATTCTCAGTCATCCTCTTGCAGATTTGTAGAATCCTCATCATTTTCTTCTCGTTGGTGACTCTCCTGGTTCGTTCTCTCGTTCTGGTGAGGCTGTTGAATGGCTTGGAGTGGTACTTGCAAATTGTGGTGTTCCCATGAATCTGCTGCTCTTGTACTTGGTCATTCTTGTGGGTTTGAGTATCTGTCTACGGAGCCTTGGTGAATTTCTGTCCAGCTTCTTGTAATTGTTATGTAAAACTGCTGCTGCATATGTTTGGTGGTGGAGAGAGAATTTTTTTGACTGGTGCAAATCAAGCAGTATGTTATATTCTTGACTGCCAGGCTTCTTCACTTTTGTTGGAGCAGCACTTATCCAGCTAAGTGGGAAATATTCCATCACATTCCGGACTGTGTGTCTTTATTGATGATGGATAGGATTTGAAATCAGGTGGTGAGTTACTTGCTACCAAATTCCCAGTCTCTGACTTGAGATGTGTGTATTGCTGGCTAGACCTGCAATTATTGCCCCTCCCTGATTCCTCTTGACAGTGTGTTGGTAAGCTGCCGCCTTCATCTGCTGTAAGTCGAACCACAATGCCCTTCAGGAGGGAATTCCAGGATTTTGACCCACTTACAGTGAAGGAATGGCTGTATACAGAGGGACCATTATTATTTGAAGGCCATGAGCGTGGAGTATTTCGTTTGGTTAATTGAATGCTGGATAACAGTTTAGCCATGCTTTGGCATCTTGTGATCGTGTTCAGATAATCTGAAATTCGGGTAATCGAATGTCAGATAATTGAGGTTCCTCTGTATTTCCAAATCTGAATGGTGAGTCGCTTGAAGGGAAACTTGAAAGTAATGCTCCATAAAAGTGGTCGTGGGCTTGAAAGGTGCTGATTGAGGACCTTTAATGGAAAGATCTTGTAGCCACAGTATTCATATGGATCATGCAATTCCACCTGACCATGTGGAAAAGTAGCCAGGGTTGGGAGAATTTGTGAAAATGTAAACTGACAATAGCAGGAAGGAGCAAAGAATAAAAAATATAAACGATACAAAAATAATGTTAAGCTTTGTCTTTCTATTATTTTTCAAAACAAAACAGGAGAACTAATATTACAAATGGGCTTAAACAAGTGCAATGTAGTGGTTATTACTGAGATTTGGTTGCAGGATGACCTGAGTTAGGGTCTGACTATCGAAGCATGTGTGACAATTTAGAAGGACAGGAAGCAAGGATAGGGTGGCGGAATCACTGTCCATTTAAAAATGATTAATGGAGGTGAATGAAATTCAGGACACCAGGATATTTCTTGTCCATTCTTCTGGTCAAAACAAAGTCAAGTTCCTGGGAGTGACGATAATTTGTAACCTATCCTGAACTTTCCACATAGATGTGACAAAAAGGCGCAACAACACCTCTTCCTCAGGCGGCTTAGCAAATTCGGCATGTCCCAAAGGACCCTCACCTACTTTTTCAGATGCATCATAGAAAACATGCTATCTGGGTATATAACAGATTGGTACGCCAGCTGTGCTGCCTGGGAATATATAAAATAAAACTGCAGAAGTTTGTGAGCACAGCTGAGACCATCATGTAAGCAAATCATGGGCTTCATTTATACATCTTGTTGCTGTGGAAAGGCTGTCAACATCAAAGACTCCACCCATCTGTAATGCTGTCCAACAACCTTTTTCTGTCAGGCAGAAGATACAGAAGCTTGAACCCTAACACCAACGGGTTCAAGAACAGCTTTTTTCCTGCCATTGTTAGACTGATTATAGGACTCTCTAATTTGAGCTAATGTTGGTCTCACTTCATGCACCTCCTGAGCAGTGTAACTCATATGCCTTATTCTGAGCACCCACGATATGCATGACCTGATTACTATGATCTGTCTATACTGTTTGCAAACAAAGCTTTACACTGTATTTATGTACGTGATTACAATAAATCAAATCAGACTAGTTTTAATTTAGCCAGGTTGTTGATATGACCAATTATGTCATTCTAATTGTGAGGTTCAGTATTCAGAATTAGCTTGATTTTCCTCAGTTGACAGTAAATAATTCATTCAGTGGGTTACAGTGAATTTCTCTTGCAAAACTCTCCCAAAAACTGTAGGGATGACTTATAATGGGTTCTGATCTGATGCACCTTGTTGAAATGATATGTGAGCAAAGGGAGCAGCTGCTCTCAGGCAAGTTAAACATTCTGACTCAGTTCAGTAGTACCAAACTCTTAGCATATTCTCTAGCTCAGATGTGTGACCTCCAAGTTCTCAAGACTGCATGGCTGTGAATGAGCTTCCTGATTATTGTATCTGCAAAAAGTGTGTCCGGTTCCCTTTGCTTAGCTTGTGTCCTTTACTTAAAGATGCATTTGTTTGTGTCCGCTTAATAACTTAAAGTTCACATTTGGATACCCACTTATTTCATTACAACTGTCAAATGTCACTTTCATGGCAGTAACCAGCTCATTGCTGTGTTCCACAAGACCCAAATGGCTTTAGTCCTCACTGCAACCATGGCCGAAACATGGTCAGTGAAGATGAATTCCATAGGTGAAATGGGAGTGACTGTTTGTCATAAAGGTAAGTTTTGAATGACTGTTCAGATTCCTTGATGCTACAAACTTGGAGACAATATTAATCAAGAGAGAACCTTGCAGGGTGGGGTTACTGCCCAACACAAAGGATATGGCTGTGTACCGTCTCAGCCCCAGTTGTCACATATATGGAATGCGATGGAAAATTGTCCATTTAATTAGACGTAGCTCCAATACCAATTAAGAACATAACAGAATCCAGGCTAAAGTAGCTTATTTGGCTCCTCAACTAGTTTCTTAAAATTGACTGACTTCATACAAGTCAGTCCTGAAGGAGGGCTTATGCCCGAAATGTCGAATCTCCTGTTTCTTGGATGCTGCCTGACCTGTTGTGCTTTTCCAGCAACACATTTTCAGCTCTGATCTCCAGCATCTGCAGACCTCACTTTCTCCTCGATGACTTCATAGAAGGTGCACATCTAAAACTCTTGGAAGGGCAGCATCTTCCAAACCTCCTTGCTCTACCGTCTATAAGAGCATGAGTAGCAGATATATTAAAATAAACTACCTTTAAAGTTTTCTCCAAAGCATGAAGTACTTTAGTCAAACTTCTGGAACCAGATTCTGTGCTGCAACAGCCAGAATGCTGTGCTTCCAGAAATGAATCAGTGGAGTCCTCCAGTCTAACTGGAGGTGATCCGGAAATGTTAACCCTTCTGGTGATCCCATTGCAACATGAACAAGTATTTTTTTTTAAAAGAAGTTTTCTTTTATTAATACTTTTCCTTTTTCCACAATGCAGTCATTTCTTGGTTGCATAAACTATGTTCTACAGTTATTTTACTGTTTCCTTTTAAATTATTCTAAAATTAAGACATCACCCTCGATACTGTATGGAACAAAGCAGAGTCCTCGAACATCATATCAGACTTCCTTGCTCCCCAGCGGGAGGGACAGATTGGATAAAAATAATCCATATGCTTTTTTTTCCCTATGTCTTTGTGGGAGATTAGGGTTCAGGAAAATACTACTTTTTGATGGTAAAGATGTGCATTTGCAATGCTACCATGATCCAATTTTGATGTAAGTGCCTTTTCAATATTAATGAGATAAATAAGCATTGTCCTTATTTGATCTTGTTAGAGCTTTCCTGTTTAATGGGCTGTCCACCTTTGCTCTGCCACTCATGATTATGACAGATTAATGAGATGCTAGTCTTGGCTACAAGAGTAATTGAATAAATGGGATAATTTGTTTCAGACTGTTCTGTACCTTTCATTTGGAAGTGAGTGCATTTGTTTGAAATTTTTGAGATGCTGAGTGTCCGACTGTGGTGGCCGAGATTTACTGTCTGAGCCAGTTGCAGGGGATAGATCCCAATGATCACTGGACTTTCAAAGTGATGCAAGTATTTGAGGGAGAGATGAAGATTTCTTGGTATTGATCTTCACCTGCAGTTTCCAGTCCTTTAAATGTGGTTGCCTGTTTCTATATTTGGAATCCTTGGCATTCTGTCTTTTAAGCAACTTGACCTTATTGTCTCTCTGCTTCAGAGTTCCCTGAAGACCCTGCTTTTTCAACTGTACTTATGAATGCTCTCCATTCAGCTTTATATATGTTACCTCATGAAGTGCGCAGAGATGTTGTGAGAGGGTTGCTGTGTGAAAGCAAATCATCTTAATTCTGACAGTAATGCATGTGGTTACTGTGTTTGAACTTGTACACCTCCAAACGTTCCCTTTGGAAAAAATTTGAAAGTGTAAGTCAACTTCCAGAGGAGCAGGAGCAGCTATTTCAGACCCTTTTTAGTCTGTTTCTCAAAGTAATCATGGGTAATTGTACCTGAGGCTACTTTTATTCACCCTTGTTCATATCTCTTGATAGAATATCCTTTTGTCATAATTACCTATGATTGTAACTGGAAAACTTCAATTATCCAATCATTTCCAAGGTAGCAAGTTCAAACTTTGTTTCATCCTTCAAAAGCCCTTATTGATTTTGTCCCTTAAAACTGACCCCTAATCTTAAGCTTGTTCTGCAACAAAGTATGGTAGTTTTCTAAAATTACGAGGTGTTAGATTTTAATCAGTTTGTAGGTTACTGTGTTTAAGAGGCACTGTTGAGTGCATTTGTTATGGTGCTTGAAAAGAGGCCACAAAGATATTAAATTGAAATTTTTAGTTGTGAGAAGCTGAGAATCATCATTTCTTTGAATTCTGCAGGGTAAATTGTTAATTGCCAGCAAAGTCTGCAAATAATTGCATTTATCTTGACAGAGGAATTTTCTCATGTAAGAGAAGAGGTGCCAGTTGAACTGGTGGAGGCTCATGTGAAGAAAGTGCAAGAGATGGCTCGCTCTTCTGGGAAAGTGGATCCTTCCTATGGCCTGGAAAACAGTGGCATTGCAGGCACTGCCCCTGAGGAACCAGAGAAGAGTGGTGAGTTAAATTGACTTTAGTAGTTTTCCTACAAATGGAGCTTGCATTACTCTATAAGTGTTTAAGTTCCCTCACTAATGTGTGATCCTGATGTGCTAGCACAACCCATCTGTCAATACTTTTTTTCACTGTTGACACTTGTCACTTTGTGAATGATTTGATTTTGTGTGTGTGTGTAATATATAGATAGATTATATATACGTGCATAACTGTGTTTCAAAACAAAATATGTTCCCAAGCCATGCTCTGGCTGAACCAGAGCCTGGAGATGGCTGCCATAAAGAAACGAAATTGTCTTTTATTCACTCATGAGACATAGGCTTTGCTGGCTGGTCAGCATTTATTGCCTTTTCCTAGTTATGATTGAGAAGATGGTGGTGACATGCCGTCTTGAACCGCTGTCATCCATGTGCTCCAGGTAGACTCTCAATGCCTTTTCGCACGGAATTCCTGGCTTTTAATAAGCGACAGTGAAGCAACTGTGATTTATTTTGAAGTCTGGATGGTGAGTGGCTTGAAGTTGATCTTGCAGGTGGTGGTGTATCCATTTATATGCTGCCCTTGTCCCTCTAGCTACATATGGTTATGTGTTTGGAAGGTGCAGTGTAAGGATCTTTTGAATTTCTGCAGTGCACCTTGTAGATGGTACACACTGCTGTTCCTGAGAGTCGCTGGTGGAGTCTATGTGGCACCAGTCAACCTGCTGCTTGCTCTTAGATCCTGTCAAGGTCAGTGAGTATCATTGGGTCTGTACCCCAGCAAAGTGGTGGGTATTCCATCGCACCCCTAACTTTTATCTTGTTTATGAGGGAGAGGCTTTGAGGAGTAGGGTGTTCAGTTACAATCCATAGTATTCCTAATTTCTGACCTGCGCTTGCAGCTGTTGTATTTATGTGCCGTGTCCAGTTGAGTTTTTGGTTCATGGTAACCGTCAATGTTGACAATGAAGGCTTTCATGATGATACCATTGAATGTCAAGGGGCAATGGTGAGATTGTCATTGCCTGGCATTTATATGGCAAGGATATTACTTGCCACTTGTCAGGCCAAGCTTGAATGTTTTCCAGGACTTGTTGCATTTGGACACAGGCTACATCTTTATGTGAGGATTCATGAATGGTGCTGGCCTTTGTGCAATTATTGGCTTATATCCCCACATCTGGCCTTTATAATGGAGGGAAGTCATTGATGGAGGAACCAAAGGTTGTTGGGCCTAGGACACTACCGAGAGGAAGTCTTATAGGGATCCTTTATTTTGCATTGACAACTGCAATCCAGCAATTCTTCACATATCTTTGTATCCTTAGTTCACCTTTTGCCACCCACTTTGTCAAAAAGGCTCAATCTGCTTTCTCTTGAACCTTGGTATACTCCAGATTGTGTTTGCATGATCAATTCGATGTAACAATTTGTGGTCATGGCCTTGTCACCAGCTACAGGATGTGACCTATTTAATATCAATAAATCTGGTAGTTTGTGGACCTTTATCAGAAGAATTAATCGTTGGAACTGATTCAAGAATAAAACTCTTTCAGGCAAGAGTTATGCATGCCAAAGAAGAGGTCATAGCTGAACAATACTTGGAGTTTGTAGTATCTGTGGCCAATAAAACTATTTCACGGAGAGTCTTTTTTTTGGCACTATGTCCTGATTGGAACTCTAACATTGTTTTGTTTCAGCCCCTGCAACATTTGACACTTGTCAATAGAGAGTGTTTTTAATCTTGCTTTAAGGTCTCATCTAAAGTTCACAGTTGTGCTAATATTTCCCAATGTTCGTTTATTATATGCTTTTGGCAGTGTTGCCACACAGCAGTGAACCCCTCTGTTAATTAAACGAAACACCAGAAAACCTCACCTCACTTCGTAATCTGTTGAAATATGAGTGACAGAGAGCTCCTAAATTCCACTATTTAAAGAAAATAAGGTCATTTTATTTTTAACTCTAAAAGTGAACATTAAGCAACAACTATTCACAATTCTGAGCCCCTTTTTGTTTGTTGCTTTAAATCAAACCAGGGGTTGATTGTGATACTGTTCCTTTTATACTGGTAAGACAATTGCAAACATTTCAAGAAAGCAGCCCAGACTCTAACTTTTTTCTAGTTTTATTTTTAAGCAGGTGCAAAGTGGTTATTCCAGGCATGATGTAGCTGGCTGAACCACTGTTTTAAACAAAACAGATTTTCTTTATGGGCTACTGAATGAAATGCTAACACGAGAACAGCATTCAAGATAACTTGACATCTCTGAACATTGATTCGACATAATTGCAACTTCATGATGCTGTTCCAACAATTTGCAACATCCCCATTACCCCTCTCTACACACAGAAACACACACAGACACACGCACACACAGACACATGCACACACAGACACACGCACACACACACACACACACACACAGTCAGGGAGAGAGTTAGCCAGAAAACCTCTTCTGAATCCGGACCTTTGTCCCAACTAAAACGTGACCAGCAGATTCAAACAGACTGCTTGCTCAAATCAAACCAAACCCTGAACTGGCTACTGTCATTTTACAAGCATTTGAAAAGAAAGATTGAAAGGCTGCCTTCAGTAGATATTTCCAGACATGTCTGAACCTCTGTCTTTGTGACCCCTTTTGAAAAATTCCAAGGGCAAAATAAGTTTGTTAAAGAAGCATCCTCACACTAATCGCAGTCTACTCTTAACCAAATCTTATCTGATTATCTTGAAATCACCCTTTCCACCAAGTTGAGAGTTTTGATTTCAAGCCCATCTTTGCTCTTTCCGTAACAATCTTGAGTTATGGTGATTGTCTGCCCAATGCTTCCTTGTTGATACTTCAACCACTTAGCCCAGCGTCATTGACTAAAATTAAGTCCAGGACTGTCCCCTCTCTTTTAGAGACTTCTGTGTATTTGATGCAGAGGGCAGAAAGGGAACATGAGATAGCTTTGGCAAATAAAGTTCAGAAGAATCCAAAGGGTTTTTACAAATACATTAAGGATAAAAGTGTGACAAGGGAGAGAATAGGGCCCCTCAATGATCAGCACAGTGGCCTTTGTGTGGAGCCACAGGAGGTGGGGGAGATACTGAATGAGTATTTTGCATCAGGGTTTACTGTGGAAAAGGACTTGGAAAATATAGAATGTGGGCAAATAGGTGGTGACCTCTTGAAAAACATCCACATTACAGAGGAGGAAGTGCTATATGTCTTGAAACACACAAAAGTGGATAAATCCCCAGGACCTGATCAGGTGTACCCTAGAACTCTAGGAAGCTAGGAAAGTGATTGCTGGGCTCCTTGCTGAGATATTTGTATCATCGATAGTCACAGGGGAGGTGCCGGAAGACTGGAAGTTCACTAACGCAGTGCCACTATTGAGGAAACGTGGAGAGGACAAGCCAGGAAACTGTAGACTGGTGAGCCTGATGTCATTGGTGGGCAGATTGTTGGAAGGAATCCTGAGGGACAGGATGTACATGTATTTGGAATGATAAGAACTGATTAGGGATAATCAACATGGCTGTGAGTGGGAAATCATGTCTCACAAACTTAGTTTTTTGACGTAGTAACAAAGAGGATTGATGAGGACAGAGTGGCAGACCTGATCTGTATGGACTTCAGTAAGGCGTTCGACAAGGTTCCCCATGGGAGACTGGTTAGTCAGATTAGGTTTCATGGAGGGAGAACTAGCCATGTGGATACAGAACTGACTCGAAGGTAGAAGACAGAGGGTGGTGGTGTAGGGTTGTTTTTCAGGTTGGAGGCCTGTGACCAATGGAGTGCCCCAAGGATTGATGTTGGTTCCACTACTTTTCATCACTTATATTAATGATTTTGGTTGTGAACATAAGTTAGTAAGTTTGCAGATGACAACAAAATTGGAGGTGTCGTGGACAGCAAAGGTTGCCTCAGATAACAACGGGATCTTGATCAGATGGGCCACTGATCTGAGAAGTGGCAGATGAAGTTTAATTCAGATAAATGCAATGTGCTGCATTTTGGGAAAGTAAGTCTTAGTAGGACTTGTGCACTTAATGGTAAGGTGCTTGGGAGTGTGGCTGAACAAAGACCTTGGAATGCCGGTTCATAGCTCCTTGAAAGTGGAGTCGCAGGTAGATAGGATAGTGAAGAAGATATTTGTTATGCTTTCCGTTATTAGTCAAGAGTATTGAATACAGGAGTTAGGAGGTCATGTTGCAGCTGTACATGACATTGGTTGGGCCACTATGGAATATTGCGTGCATTTCTGGTCTCCTTCCTGTCTGAAGAATGTTGTGAAATTTGAAAAGGTTCAGAAAAGATTTACAAGGATGTTGCCAGGGTTGGAGGATTTGAGCTGTCTGGAGAGGATGAATAGGCTGTGGCTGTTTTCCCTGGAGCATTGGAGGCTGAGGGGTGACCTTATCGAGGTTTATAATATTATGAGGGAAATGGTTAGAATAAATAGACAAGATCTCTTCCCTCGGGTGGGAGAGTCCAGAACTAGAGAGTATAGGTTCAGGGTGAGAGGGGAAAAATATAGAAGAGACCTAAGGTGCATCGTTTTCACACAGGGTGGTAGGTGTATGGAATGAGCTGCCAGAGGAAGTGGTGGAGGCTAGTACGATTGCAACGTTTGAAAGGCATCAGGTTGGGTGTATGAATAGGAAGGGTTTGGAGGGATATGGGCCAGGTGCTGGCAGGTGAGACTAGATTGAGTTAGGATATCTGGTCGGCATGGATGAATTGGACTGAAGGGCCTGTTTCTGTGCTGTACATCTCTATGATTCTATGGCTCTCAACACTTCACATTATGACTACCCTCATTAATGTTGGAGAAGTTGAATTCCCCTGCTGTTATTACCCTGTTACTTTTATACTTGCCTGAAATTTACTGACATATGTGCTCTATTTCTCTTGGATATTATGGGGCTACAGTGCATTCTCGACAATGTGATTGCTCCTTTTTTTTTGTATTTGAAATTCTACTCCTATGCCTTCATTTTTGGAGTTTTCCAGCCTTTAAGGTTTTTATTCCTCTCAGTTTCACAATTTCACCATGAAGAAGCAAACGGTGAATGTAGATCCTGGCATCCATGGCAACCTGACAGATCTGGATTTTGCTCTTTTGATATTGTCTCGCTGTTCAAAGAATAGCACCGGCTGTAAAACATGACCACCAGTCTTGAGCAGTGATACCAAGATTGGTGTACTCATAAGCTTCAAGATGACAATGTTTATGACTTTAAAGGACAAAAACTTTCTCATGATCAGACAACAGGACAGCCATGACATCTATCATTTCAGCTATTAATAAACAATATCTCCAAGTCGATATCAAGATTGGCATCCATACCAGAAGTAGTGAAATGACGTAGTCTTAGAGCAGCTTTACATTGTCTCCATGCTGCCATGGAGCTTCAACTTACCATGTCCTTAATATTAGAAATCGTAGCCTAAGCCACCAAGGTATGGATGAGAATAGAAGTGTCATTTAGGTTGAACACATTGTCTGTTGCACTGCTGATATAGGATTCTGGGTATCACATGGAGTGACAGCATCACTAATGAAAATGTGTTGCAGAAGACTGGTCAGATGTTTGTCAGACATCAGAGACGATCAGTACAGGGCATGTGCTTTTTCTCCCAGACCAAGTCTGCCCTTGCAGAGTAGTACGGTTGGCACCACCCATATGGGAAATATGCGGCTGGTCAAAGTACAGCACACCATGCATGTTTTGGGGAGGGCCTTTGGGAGGGAATAACTTGTGCTGGAATGCAATAGATTATGATGGACCAGTAGTGGAACCTTACTGTCCGTTGTCCCCCCTGAATGGAGGAACTAAGTCCAAGTCTAACAGCAGTCAAGAAACTTGACCCCTTCCAGTACAAAGCCGCTCACTTGATTGGACTTCATCAATATACATCCACTCCCACAGGCACTCTCAGCTGCGGCATGTAACATCTGCAAGATTCATTGCAGTAATTCACCAAGGCATCTTCGACATCATCTTGTAACTCAACAACTAATGCCATCTCGAAGGACCTCGGCATTAGATACATGGGAACGTGACCTGTATGAACCTCTCCAAGCCATTCAGAATCCTGATTTGGAAATGTCATCATTGCTTGGATGTCATTGGGTCAAAACCCTGCAACGCCTTTGTTCCTGGTCTTGTGAATATACCTACACCAAATGGGCTGAAGCTGTTCAAGAAGGCAGCTCATCATGATGTCCTTGAAGCAACTGGGGATGAGCAATAAATGCTGGCCCAGCCAGGAAAGCCCACATCCCATGAATCCTGTTTTTTAAGGATAGGACTCTCTTGGTGATGTTAACTATCCCAAGGTGCTTTGCACGAGCATTATCCAACAAAATGTGGTATTCAGGAATGTGGTCTTCGTTGAGCAGGTGGTTTTTAATAATTGGCTTGAAAGAAAAGAGATAACTAAGTTTAGGTTGAACCACATTCAGCACGAAGAGAAATAGTTGCCAATAATGGAGCAAAGAAAATCAAGATTGCTTTAAAACAGAATTTGGAGAATTCTTGACAGTTATAAATCTGAAGTAATTTATTATAATAGGGGAAAATCAAAGAAGAGATAGACAGGCTTATCAGTGGTAAATGTAATTCAATCCAGATGAGTATGAGGTGATGCATCTGTGAAGGTGAAACAACACAAGGGAGTGTGCAATTAATTAGAGGAACCTGGGAAGCATTGAGAATCTAAGGGACCTTGGTATGGATGTCTGCTGGTCTCTTAAATTAATGGAAGACATGTGAAGTGGTTAATGAGGCACATGGATACTTGCCTTTATTAAGGAAATAGAACTTAAGAATAAGGAGATTATATCGTAACTGCATGAAATGTTGGTTAGGCCAAAGCTGGAGTCTTGTGTGCAGTTCTGGAATCCTCACTATAGGAGGGATATGATTGCACCAGAGAGGAGATTTACCAGATGTTGCCTGTGCTGGACAGACTTCGTTAGGAAGAGAAATTGGGGTTATTTTCCTTGAGCAGAGGAGACTGAGGAGGGACATAATTGCCATGTATAAAATTAAAAGACTTTAACAGGGTGGACAGGAAGGAATCTTTCTCGTTGATGCACGGATCAATGACAAAGGAGCATGGATTTAATTTAAGAGGCAGGGAGTCATAGTTGTGGGTATGTTCACCAAGCTGGCAAGTTGCTTGGCAGACACTTCATCTCCTGTCTAAGTGATATTTTCAATGCTTTTGAGCCTCCTGTGAAGCGCTGCTGTACTGTCTGTTCTGGAATTTATTTGGTTTCTTTCCTGCTACTTCTGGTTGCAGGTTCCCGTTGTTTGTTTTCGTAGCATGTATATTGGGTTGAGGTGGATGTGCTTGTTAATGGAGTGTGCCGTGCTTCAGGAAAAACTCTGGTTCTCTTCTGTTTGGCTTCTCCTATGATTGTTGTGTTCTCCCAGTCAAATGTGTGGTCCTTGCAATCTGTATGTGGCTACAAGGGATAGCTGGTTGTGGTATTTCGTGGCAATTTGGTGTTCGTGAATGCACATTGCTAATTGTCTGCCCGTTTGTCCTATTTAATGTTTCATCCAATCTTTGCATGGAATTTTGTAAATTGCCTTTGTCTTGCACATGACAGGGTCTTTTGTACTGGTGAGTCATTGTGTGAGCAAAGCTGTCTCGAATCCTAGTGGTTGGAGAAGTCTGGCTGTCAGTTCAGAATTTTTTTTGCATAAGGTAGCGTGCCTAGTGAGTTAGGTCATGGTATGTCTTTGTTGTGTGTTATTTGTCTGTTAGGCATCTGCAGATAAAGTTGTGGGGATATCCATTCTTGGCGAATACTGGCCACTACAACAAGCAACTGGAAGTAGCAGGAACAGAACCAAATAAATTCCAGAAGACACTGTGCAGCAGTGTTTCACAGGAGCCTTCAAAGCACTGAAGTTGTCACCTCAACAGGGGACGAACTATCTGCAAATCAGCTTTCCAGCTTGGCAAGCATACCCACAAGTACAGCCAGCACCAGAGCTACAAATCTTGCAAACGTGAGGCAAGGGTTTCGTGTGAGTGCAAAAAAAAACTTCTTTTTCACCAAGAGGCTGGTGGGAATTTGGAACTTGCTGCCTATAATTGTGGTAGATGCAAAAATTCTCAAAGTTTTAAAAAATATTTAGCTGTACACTTGCAATGTCAAGCTGACAAGGTTTTGGGCCATGTGCTGGAAAATGGGATTGGAAAAGTTAGTTGGCTGTTTTTGATCGGCATAGACTCTGGGCTGAAGGGTCTTTCTTCTATGCTGTAGCTCTGATTCATTAATCAAACTGTTCCCTTTGAGATCATCTTTTGCAGTTTCACTTCCTATCCTTTGCAATGTAAGCATCAATTACCCTGAAATAACTATTTTACTTCAGTACAAGTGGTTATCTTGTCCCATTCTGCCATTCATCTGGTGGCATAAGCTTCTGTGTACTTTAATTTGTCACTGTCTCTGCACAGGTGCTTGAATGTCTCATTTGCATGACACTTCCGTACCTTTTTGAAGGTGGATTTGTGTTGTGGTATCGTGCCATTGTTTCCAAGACGCATTTGTTGGCAGAGACAAGTGACACTTTGCCATGTGAATTTAGATATTAAATATAGACAGGCATTATCCAAAAATGGAATTCCCTAACCACATGTAAAGCTCTGGTGATGGAGAAGTTACCATGTTTTCAACTTGACTAGAATAATTGATCACTTTTTCCTTTTTTTTTTGGATCTCTACCCAAATGTGTAGAAGTTAAGTGCCATGCATTAACGAGCAAATCTGGCTGAAAGCGTAATAGACCTGGAATCGAACTTCAAATACTGTGACAGAGTAGTCAATTACAGTCTACTTTCATCAACTCAACTAACAAGTGAACCTTGTTTGAAAATGAAATATTTTTGATGAACTGGGAAATCATGATGATGAGTATGATCACAGGGAGCTTGCTCAGACATTTGTTTAATTAAAATTTGAGATAGCCAATGGCTATGAAGGGCTTTTATGCTACCCTTAACAAGGATAATTTCCAGTTCCATATGACAGTGCGTATTGAGCCAGAAGAATTAGATGATTAAACAGGAGCGAGGGCATACTCTTTCTGAAACAGTGGTGCATGTTCTGGGGTAGGCGGGATCAGTTCAAGTACACAGTGCATCTAAACAGGACAAGGATGAACATCCATGCTGGGAATTTCTCAAGCACTTCTGGGGAGGGGTTTAAATTAGGTTGGGAGGAGAATGGGAGCCTGAGGGCTGATTCAAATAAGATAATTTCAGAGCGAATGGGCAAATGAAAAATTAGAGTATGACTCAAATACGGAAGCAGCAAAGCTGACCAAATGTGCAGGACAAGTATTTGTTCGAGTTAAAAGGTTTATATGTAAAGGCAAACGAGTATAACAAATAAAAATTATGAGGTGAGACAGCAGACAACTATGTCATGCTGCCATGATGTGTCTGTGATAGAATATTGGCTTAAACAGAGGTTAAAAATAGCAGCTCCGCATCTTTTGGCGTTTTCAGGCAAGATATCAGGAATAAGAAAACGCTCGAGTGTTGTATTACTTGTTCCGGAATCAATTATAAGTGATGCTAGCAGTGTTTGACAGAACCCCAATTAATGGATAAGGTCCAGAAGAGCAGGTATGTTGCACTCAAATGTGCCCACATGAATAGGGCAGTAAGAATTTGTGACTCAAACTGTTCTGTTGTCAACTGGGATCCAATTAGTCAGAATAGCACAAAGAGCACAAAATTCTTGAACAGCCTTCAAGTTGATTTTTTTTTAGCATAGAACAATAACAGTGAGGACTCAAGAAATTGAGTCTTCAGAAATTCAGCTGAGCAACTCTTGGAGAATCATTTTGGACTTGAAACATTCAACTCTATCTCTCTCTCTCTCCACACATGCTGCAAGACCTGAGCTGCTTGAGCATTTATTTTTTTTGTATTGCAGATTTACAGCATCTGCAGTATTTTCCCTAATCAAAGGAAAAAAATTGAGCTCTGACTTACTAAGCTGAAGTATAATGTCTAGCAGTTTACTTTGGAATGTTGACTTTTTATTTCAAAGGGGATGGAGAATTAAGGTAGAGGGAATGGACAATCTTGGCATTACTTAAATTTGGTTCATGGCTATTTGACTGTCCCAGTATGTTTTACATATTTTGCTACTATAAAGGAGCAGGCTGAAGAGGATAGGCTGGGTGTTGTGATTTTATTATTTTATTCTTTTAGTTTTTTTTCATTGTAACAATGTGCACCATTCAAAATCACTGATTTAGTATATTTTCAGTGAGGTCAAAGCTTGGGTAATGCTTTTAATGAAAATGCAGTAGCTTCCTGCTAACTGGCAGTTGCTGTTATACTTGCATTTCTCTTCTATCATGCATGACCTGACTTGTCCAAAAGGCTCAACCATCTTTCCTCATCAAACCGCAGCTGAGTAACTAGCTATGACGTGCTGGCATCTGCATGCAGCTAAAGGAGCTGTTGTAGGATGTTTTCCCAGTTGTTGCTTCTGGAAGCATGAAATTTGTTTAAAGGTTTTGCATGTGTAGTCTTTGGGGATGAGCTAAGAAGAATTATAAATGTTGATGTGGACTCTGATCAACCTAGTTCATAATTGCTGATAGCCATGCCATTGTTTTCTACAAATAAAACACCTAAAAATATTTTCCAGGGAATTGGGAGTGAATTCTCCTTTATTTTGTTGAATTAATTTTCATATTCTTGGAATGACAAGACTTAATTTCATACAGTTTCTTTCGCCATGTTTCAGGAGTTCATCAGAGCCCTCCAGATGGAGTATCTGCTCTGGAATAAAATATGGCAGCCATTTGGTGACCTTCCCAATTGACAGTGTATCCAATATATAATTATTCTATTCGTGTTCATGCTTGAAGTCGTGTTCCCTGTGTAATATCTTATTTGAAGTCAGTCAGATCTGGAAATCTGGTGTTTATGCAGTTTACATCATGGATTGTTAACCAGGATTGAGCTTAAATTGCAAACTACATTGCATCTTTGAATCTCTGGCCTGCAGGCCAGGAATGCAAGAACCCAGTCATCCGTTTTCATGTTTTGGACAGTATGGGAAATTGTAAATACTGAGGAGCCAATTATTTAGCCCCTTTTGGGGAATAAAAGTCAACTAGATTCCAAGTGAGCCTATCTTATCGCCATTATTCCAGTCCTGAAGAGGTAATTCATTTCGATATGATGTTCCAAGTTGAGCAGCAATCATTCCAGTTTTGAACACCAAAATGACACATTGAATTTGAGTGGAATAACTAGCTTGTTAAACTAGGCTATGGTTATGCTCAGCCCTGAAATATTCAATGTGAAAAACAGTTGAGTTAGAGCTCTCTTAAATTTTACATGCTGCATCGCTCTAATGTCAACCAAGGTAAATATTGTCTCTCATAATTATCTCTTAACACTTGCCAACTCACTTGATACTCGTGTTGGAACTTCAGGCATATCCCAGCTACCATTACAATGCATTATTTAAATTACGTATAGACATATTGAACCTATTTCAACTTGAAACAGTTGCCACCCTTTCCCAGGGCACTGCCTTGACCACTCAGAATCCATTTGCCTGGGTGATATTTAAGTAAGTTGTCGTGAACTGTCAGTTCTCACGTAACTTTGCTTTCTCCAAATACTTTTCATTAGCCCACTTGCCAGCCAATGAGTGCACCCTTCTCATGCAGAAAAAGTTATTTTACCTATCCATGCATTTTATTGCATCGAAGATGATTAACTTCAATAAAATAATTCTTTCAATAACGTAATGGTAAGCTTGATCTGAATCAAACCATTGGCAACATGTATAACTGATCTCCAGTGAGAGTGGAGTTTGCATGAGAGTGGATGATCTGGAGTTTTGACAGTATTTGTTTTCAACTGTGTGTCAAAATAGTCTGCAAATCAGTAACCTGGGCAGGAGAGCAAGTAGTCAGTCTTGTCACAGATCTCTTTTTCTCATGGTTCATTAAAGTCATGAAATCAAGAGGAGATGATCTAATTGGATTCAGAGATAACTAAGCATGATCAAGAAAGGACAGTACAGGCGACTTTGTTTGAATGAACTATTTTTGAAGTCAACCCCAGTGTAACCTAGGAAGTATCATTGGCAGTTTATACACGAGGGGCCCCGCAAAGAATAGTGATGGTATTTGTTGGTTGAAAGATAAGTACTGCTGAGGACATTGGGGAAAGATAGCCTGCTCACCAACATCAACAGAAGTTGCTGGAAAGGTTCAATAGTTCTGGCAGCATCTGAGAAAAGAAATTCAAGTTAAAGCCTAACTCAACTAATGGGAGCTCGGAATATATCTGTTTATGTGCAGGAGATATGGTGAAGAGAGAGGATAAGGAGTAAACTATAGGTGGGGACAAAGCAAAAAGTGTGAGAACTCCAGTTGGACAGACAAAGGAGTCAATAACCATCTGACTGGGATTGTGAATAGCTGTTAATGGAGACTGTTTGTGGCTAATAGTAGATAGAGTGTAGTGGCAGTCTGTGTCCTGGTTTGTGTGCTAAGGGCTAGTTGGGGTTGGGGGGGCGGTGGCGGTGGGAGTACAGCACCTGAAATTATTGAACTCAGTATAGAATCCAGAGGGCTGCAGGGTTCTCAAGCAGACATGAGGTTTTGTACTTCCAGCTTGCGCTGAGCTTCACTGGAGCACTACAGCAAACCTGAGAGAGATGTTGGCCAGGGAACAGGGTGGTGTGTAAAAGTGGCAGGCAGCTGGAAGCTGTCTTTTTTGCGAGCAGAACGTAGAGGTTCTGTGAAGTGCTGACCCAGTCTAGGCTTCGCTTCCCCAATGGAGAGGTAACCACATTATGAACAGTGACTGCTGTAGACTAGATTGAGAAGTGCAGGTGAAGTGCTGCTTCACCTGGCAAGTGTGTTTGGGCTCTTCGATACTGGGCAGTAAGGATGTAAATGGGCAAGTGTAACATATTCAGTAGTTGCAGGGGATGGGATTGTGGGTAGGATGTTGGGAGTGAAGGAAGAGGGGACGAGGGTGTCCCAGAGGGTTCCTTCGGACAAGGGCGGGGATGGGATTGGATTGTGTTGTGTTTGGTGGTATCTCGCTGGAGGTGGCCGAAATAGAAATTGTGGTTTATGATCGTCTGGATGTGGACGCGAGTGGCGTGGAAGGTCAGGACGAGGGGGAGCCCTGCCGCTGTTGCTGGAGGCAAGAGAGGGTGGGTGAGGGCAGAAGTGTGGGAGATGGGTCAGACCCATTTGAGTCCCCTGTTGGCAATGATGTTGGGGAATCCTCTGTTGAGGAAGAAGGTGGAGTGCAGTCAGTGCAGAAGGAGAGAGGTTGGATTGGGTGAGGTGGTGGCAGAGAAATTGAGTTGACCATTGTCATGTCGACAGTTATTAATGAATGGATTGCGTGCAGGTAAAAAGCCAGAAGGAGGGGTCCAGCTGGAGGGAGTGTTGGAGCTGTGCAAGGCAGAGGTGAAGACAACAGAAGAAGAGATTGAATTTCGGGTGCAACATGATGGCATTCAGGTGGGGACACATGGATGAAGCCGAGACCTTTGCTGAGTATGCGGAAAGCGGAAGTTTGGGGTGGATGACAAACACCTGACAGGTGGTAGGGTTGGGAAAGGGGAAGGAAGTTCCAGAAGTCCATGGGTATCCCAGAGTTGTTGCATCTTGTGGGTTTTGCCTGAAAGAGACAACCTACTGTTGCTTGAGCGGTGCCTTAGAATCGTTTTGCCTCAACCTCCAGAGAGCTGCGGTTTTGTTGTTAAGAGGAAACTTGTTTAAATCTTTGGGGTATTATGACACTGAATAAACCCTCCTGCTTAATTTAAAATCAGCAACACAGAAAAGATTTATCCACGCAGTAATCTGTAAAAATTCAAATACCCAAGAAATATATTAAGTAAAAATTAACAACTTTACTTCTTAACTAACAACGATTTACAATACCTTCCTCTAACCTATCTTTTGCCCTCCCTTCGACAATACTCGTCCGATAAAACTCCCAATTGAGATTTACAGGAAAATTCCTAACAGCCGGCGCCAGTGTGAATAGTATGAGCACTGAGACGCAATTGACGTCTGCCAGTGCTGGGCCATGCTACCACATCACATCTGAGTGACGTGGTTCGAGTGAGTGTGAAGTTGGGTCACTTGTTCACACTCCAAAATAGAAATTTCAGATTTTGAAGCTTTAAGGAATTTTGGCTAAAGGATTGTGAACTTGTACTCTGATTTGTGTTCTCAATTTGGATTAGCTTATCAGGGAGCTGACAGGAGCAGCTGTTGGCAAACCTCAGTGTAAGTTGAAAAATAAACAATATTAACAAAATAAAAAGTAAAACAAAAATCAATTCCATCACTCATAAAGTCAAATTGGTTGGTTTAATTATCAGAGCAGCTGATTGACTTCACTTTCAGTGGTATTGCATGGAGATTTTGCTCGGCTTTGCATTCCTGATGTCCGTTTTTCTTTGTAGATTTCTACTGTATTGATCATGATGCTGAGCTTGGTACAATAGCATGATATTGCTTACCGTCTTCTTCCTTGCAGGTACCAATCTGCCATTAACACAAGATAATTGGAGCAGTGTTGAGATGACCGCTCATCTAACATGGTTTTCCAGAACATAAAAATGAAGTGTGACTCTTGCTAGGTTTTCATTCAGTGCTATATGTTGAGATATTTTGAATTGCAGCATTTCATGTGCAGAGTCTTATGAAGTTTTCATTTTCATTTCTGCAGGGGATGTTGAAGAGGAAAAGATGGAAACTCAGGAACCTGAAGGGCAAGAGCCAGAAAAAGTGAGTGAAGTTGTGCATATCTCACAAATGGGGGCATGCTAATAGTTTAGGTCATTTTTCTGAAGTACTTGAGGGGGAGATGTATTATTGCAATACAGTAACTGAGGAATTCATTCTTGGTCAAGGGATAACACAGAGAGCCATGACTTCAATTTTTGTTTGAAGTCTTCATTTGACAATACCTCCAACAGTTCCTTGCTGATGGATTCTTGGTCTTTGACCTACTCTTATGGCCACAGTATAGTACTGTGCTGATGTAAGTTGTACAGGCTTCATTGCCCCACAAAAATGTGCAGCAAGTCCAGCCGTTTGGAAATTAACAGGTGAATTGGCCAAGCTAAATTGCCCGTAGTGTTAGGTAAGGGGTAAATGTAGGGGTGTGGGTGGGTTGCGCTTCGGCGGGTCGGTGTGGACTTGTTGGGCCGAATGGCCTGTTTCCACACTGTAAGTCTAATCTAATAAACACTGCTGTCTGATGCTGTTATGAAGGGAAGCATACAGATAAGGGTTGGAGGGAATCTTTGAAGTAATATATGGTAAAATGAGGCAAAGTTGTATGGAAACAAGATGCAAAGCATTAGCAAGTGATTGTCTGGCTAATTAGATTGGCAAGCATGTTACCAGGTGAGAGCAGCTCCATTCAACTGGATGATAATGACATGTTGTTGGAGACGGAGAATGAGGTCAAATGCCACAGGCTCTAAAACCAGGTTGAGAAAGAAAAGGAGGAATAGTTTATCTTCATCTGATAACAATGAGATGTAATGTGAGATTTACATCAGAATGTCTTTGATATTCTGGCAGGAGAGGAAGTATGATTTGAGAATTTAAGAGATCAAGTACCAGATAAAATTGAATTGGATTTGCGAGTTGAGAACTTTGAGTATTTTGTGAGGAAGGGTAAGTTGCAAATTGAATGGAAGTTTGCAAGGGCTGTGGGCATGTCTGGCTGTGTCAGCATTTGTTGTCCAGCAGAAAGTGGTGGTGAGTACCTACAAATTTGGAGAGATGGGGACAAGACTTGAAGAGACACTCACACACTATATCAGCTAACATGGTACCTTGGGAAAGAGTTAGGTTTGAGGTGTTTTCTGGAAATAGGTTCAAGGGAACCGTAGTTCAGTCTCATAAAGAAGATGAGCTCGAACACAAAATCATTGTTCCTATGTTTCAGCCTCTTCATTGTTTTGTCCTGCTTATCACTGAATTCCTTTCAAAAACCAAAAGAGCTGCAGATACTATAAATCAGAAACTGAAATAGAAATTGCTGGAAAAGTTCAGGTCAGGTAGCATCTGTGGAGAGAAATCAGAGGAAGTGTTTTGATTTGAGTGACTCTTCCTCAGAACAGAACTGAACTCATTTGTCTTGCAACCTCCCAAAACTTGTGCTTTCTGGACTTGTGATTTTTTGTGTTTCCCTCACTTGCTTTCATCATCCCATGAATGACAGTTTCTTCAGCTGTCAAGGTTTGTTGTTGCATCAATAAATGTTGCAATTTTTGTTTCTTAAAATGCTCTGTCAAAGTATATTTTGTCTTGAAATTCTATTTTAAAATAATACCTTTTCAAAATTCTACACAGCATTTGCTATAATTCCAAATATTGACGGCGCTCCCCAATTTCGCAAAGAGCACTTGAGAACCAAGTTTTATTTTCTCTCTTCGAAAATTGAATCATCACTTTAACCCTTCCAATAAGCTTTGTCAATTTTAGTCCAGTATTACTGCAGCAAAGACATACTAATGATTTGCTTGGTTGAGATGAAAAAAAAATCTTTGTGATGAGTCTCCAAAAGTAACTTGCATGTAATTCTAACATGTGAACAGGCCAGTAAATCCAACAGAAAACAGTACAGCCCAAGAACAGGTCCTTCAGCCAACCATTTCTGTGCTGACCATGATGCCATTCTAAACTAATCCCATCTGCCTTCACATGATCTGTATTTTTCTATTTTCTACCTGTTCATATGTTGACTTAACTGCCTCTGAAATATTGATATGATGTCTGCTTCTACCACTCCCCTTGCTGTGTGTTTGAGGCACTTACCACCCTCCAAGTTTCAAAAAAAACTTTGCTTGCATATCTCCTTTGAACCTTTCCCTTCTTATCTTTAAATCTATGCCCCCTAGTATTTGATACTTCCACCCTGGCGCCAAAAAAAACTTCGACTATCCACCTTTATCCATGCCACTCAATTTTATGTGCTTTTATTGGTGTATTGCATGCAATCCTCTCACAAAAACTATCAAGTTTGTCCAACCTCTGCAACTAAAACACTCAAATCAAGGCAATATTCTGGTAAACCTCTTTTGCACCATCTTCCAAATCCCCACATCCCTCCTATATATAACTGCACACAATATTCCAAGTGTAGCTGAATTCAAGTCTTATACAACTGCAACATGGCTCGAAAGCAAGCAAGCCATAAAGCCGCCTTTTGAAGTTATCACCATGTGTTGCCACTTTAAGCTGTAGACTTGCACCCCAAGATTCCTCTGTATTTCAGTGCTTCTTAGGGTCCTGCCATTTACTGATGTAACAAACAGCAGAGGCCCCAGCACTGATCCTTACAGAACACCATTGGTCACAGACCTCCAGTTAGAAAACCCCCTTTACAACTACCCTCTGTCTTGGTAACCAAGCAAACTTTATATCCAACTTACTAACCTCAGTGTGGATCCCATGTTACTTAATGTTCTGGACCAGCCTACCATGAGCAACATTATCACATACTTCAGTAAAGTCCATGTAGACAACATTCAATGTGCTACACTGCAGTACCCTCATCAATCATCATTGTCACTTAAGCTCGGAACCCTTTTCCCATATTTCTGTAACCTCTTCAATTATTAAATAATCAATTTGGAATTGAGAAAGCATTTTCTGCACTCGTTATTCCAGTAACATGCTCAGCATTTATGCAGTCTAGAAATATGTTTATGTTCTATGCCCTTTGTGATTTAAAGCTTAGTGCACTATCCTTCCTTATTTTTGATCTGTGCACATTGTTACAAAGTTGATCACAACAATTTACATCAAAGACAAGGAAACTTTACAACAGAGTAGTGTATTCACTTGGGTCTTTTTTTAGCAGGTTGAAAAAGAGGAGGCTGAAGCAACTTCTGAAAGTACAGAGAAGATGCAAATCCCATCTCCTAAGGAGCTGGCATCGGAGAAAACTATAGAAAGTGAAGCTGCCAGTACTGACATTAAGCCAAGTAGGTGGATGAAGTGCCTTTTGTGGATTTGGTCATTTTGAAATGGATACTGAACAGAAATATTAATTGAATGTTCTATTTGATTTTTGATTGCAAGTGTTTTGTGAAGTGAAATGAGAGAAGTAGATAGGATAGTAAAGAAGGCATTTGGTATACTTGTCTTTATTGGTCAGTGTGTTAAGTATAGGATTTGGGAAGTCATGTTGCAGCTGCACAGGACATTTGGTCCAGCTCATTCTGGTCTCCTTGTTTTCGGAAGGATGTTATGAAACTTGATCGGGTTCAAACAAGATTTACAAGAATGTTGCCAGGCTTGAAGGAGAGGCTGAATAGGCAAGGGCTATTTCCCTTGGAGCATTGGAGGTTTGCCGGGGGTGGGGGGGCTGCGTGGTGAGTGAGACCAGAACTAGAAGGCATAGGTTTAGGGTGAGAGGGGAAAAATAGAAAAGGGACGTAGGGGGGCAACTTTTTCACACAGAGGGTGGTTCATGTATGGAATGAGCTGCCAGAGGAAGTGGTGGAGGCTGGTGTCATTACAACATTTAAAAGGCATCTGGGTGGGTATATGAATAGGGAAGGTTTCGAGGGATATGGGCCAAATGCTGGCAATGGTGCAAGCTTAATTCCGGATGATTTGGACTGAAGGCTTCTGTGCTATACTTCTCTTTGACTCTGAGAGTGACAAATGTGGAAAGTTTGTGAAAAGAACAGGAGTATATGGTTGGGAAGGAGTTGGCCTGGGAGTCCCCAACAATGACTGGGGACCCCGTGAAGTCTTATGTCCTGAGGTTCAATAATTCCTTGCAAAACAGTGTCATAATCCCACTCTTTGTCTACCCCATTGCAATGGTAGGCTTAAAAAAATTTGCTGTTTTCTAACCAGACTATTAAGAGTTAATCCAACATGACCATGAACAATTGAAATACACAGGAAAAGTACTGGAAAACAGGCCCAAGGCAAAAACATCCTGTTTTAATTGAAAAATAATCATGTACTCACCGATCAGTGGGAACTATCTCAAAGAGCTGTGACGCTTGCCCAATTGGATATGCTGGCTCAGCACAACAGATTTCTGGTAGAGTACTGAAATGATGATGCGTCTTGTAATCTTAGTTTCAGAATAGTATTAATATCTAGAACTTAGTCAGCTTCAAAGAACTTCACCTTGGACTGGGATTGTGAATGGAGCCAGGAGTTCTGCAGATCAGTCGTCGTTAAGCAGGCTTCATGATGGACAGAAGACAATGAGACTTGTTGAACATGTCTGACATAGTCTGAGCACTAAGTAGTTTGCATGTGTTTCCAATCTATCTGAAGAGATCACAGCGAAATATTTATTTACTGATACACATTTGCTGCTTCATGCATATTTACATCGTCAGCATGGTTTTGTGAAGGGTAGATAGTATCTCACAAACGTTATTGAGTTCTTTGAGAAAGTGACCAAACAGATGGATGAGGGTAAAACAGTTGTTGTGATACTTAGAGATTTCAGGAGAGCATTTGATAAGGTTCCCCACGGTAGGCTATTAAATAAAATATGGAAGCATGTGATTTGAGGGTGATTTAGCAGTTTGGATCAGAAATTGGTTAGTTGGAAGAAGACAGAAGGTGGTGGTTGATGGGAAATGTTCATCCTGGAGTTTAGTTACTAGTGGGGTACCCCAAGGATCTGTTTTGGGGCCACTGCTGTTTTTCATTTTTATAAATGACCTGGATGAGGGTGTAAAAAGATGTATTAGTAAATTTGCAGATGATGCTAAGGTCGGTGGAGTTGTGGGTAGTGCCGAAGAATGTTGCAGGTTACAGAGGAACATAGATAATCAGCAGAGCTGAGCTGAGAGGTGGCACATGAAGTTTAATGTGGGAAAGGGTGAGGTGATTCACTTTGGAAGGAGCAACAGGAATGCAGAATACTGGGCTAATGCTAAGATTCTTGGTAGTGTAGATGAGTAGAGAGATCTCGGTGTCCGGTATGTCGATCCTTGAAATTTGCCACCTAAGTTGATAGGGTTGTTTAGAAGGCATGTGGTGTGCTAACTTTTATCAGTGATGGGATTGACTTTCTGAGCCATGAGGTCATTTTTGCAGCTGTACAAAACTGGTGTGGCCGCACTTGGAGTATTGTGTACAGTTCTGGTCACTGCATTTTTGGAAGGATGTGGACGCTTTGGGAAGGGTGCAGAGGAGATTTACTAGGATGTTGCCTGGTGTGGAGGGAAGATCTTATGAGGAAAGGCTGAGGGACTTGAGGCTATTTCAGTTAGGGAGAATAGGTTGAGAGGTGAACTTAATTGAGACATATGAGACATACTAGGTAATCGGAGGTTTTGATTGGGTGGACACTGAGATCCTTTTTCCTCTGGTGATGGGGTGAGCACTAGTGACATAGCTTTAAATTGAGGGGTGATAGATATAGGACAAGTGTCAGAAGTAGTGTGAAACGCACTCCCTGCAACAGTAATAGGCTTGCCAACCTTAAGGACATTTAAATGGCCATTGGATAAACATTTGGATGAAAATGGAATGGTGTCGGTTAGATGGGCTTCAGATTGGTTTCACAGGTCAGCGCAACACTGAGTGCAGAAGGGCCTATACTGTGATGTTATGTTCTATGGGTCAGGAAGGCTCCTGATTTAACACGCCCCATCCTCCCTCAGCTGATGAATCAGTGCTCCTCCATGTTGAACAGCATTTGGAGGAAGCACAGAGGTTGGCTAAGGTGCAAAATGTACTCTGGACGGAGGGTTTCAGTGTCCACCATTCTGAGTGCCTCGCAGCAGCTCTACTAGTCAAACTGCTCCGGTGCTAAAAGATGTCAACTGGGACTGTGACAGAACCAGTAAGTGCGGAAAAATGTGCTTAATCCTTGCCAATCTGCCAGCTGGGCTTCTTCTGTCCGTGACCATAGCAGTACAAGTGACCACTGCGCACACCCACTGAAAACCAAATCTCACCTTTCGATTGAGAATACCCACCATTCTATCATGTGGTACTGTCAATGTGCTAAATGGGATAGACTTAGACTTAGAACAGACCTAGCAACTCAAAACTGGAGACCATCAGCAGCAACAGAATGGTATGCAAGCACAATCTGCAACCTATTAGCCTGGCATCCATGCCCAATTCCACCATTGCCATCAAGCCAGGATATCAGCACGGTGGCACAGTGGTTAGCACTGCTGCCTCACAGCGCCTGTAGACCTGGGTTCAATTCCCGACTCAGGCGACTGACTGTGTGGAGTTTGCACGTTCTCCCCGTGTCTGTGTGGGTTTCCTCCGGGTGCTCCGGTTTCCTCCCACAGTCCAAAGATGTGCGGGTCAGGTGAATTGGCCAAGCTAAATTGCCCGTAGTGTTAGGTAAGGGGTAAATGTAGGGGTATGGGTGGGTTGCGCTTCGGCGGGTCGGTGTGGACTTGTTGGGCCGAAGGGCCTGTTTCCACACTGTAAGTCTAAGTCTAAGTAAGTCTAAGTCTAATCAGCCCTGGTTCAGTGGAGAGTCCAGGAGGGCAAGCCAGGAGATGCACCAGGCATGTGTACTTGTGCACCAAATACTAATGCCAGTTAGGAAGGAAATCTGCTGTCCTTGCCTGCTGTGGCCTACCAGTAATGCCAAACCACAGCAATTTGAGTTAACCCTTCACTATCCTCTGTAATGACATAAAACATAGAACGTTATAGCGCAGTACAGGCCCTTCAGCCCTCAATGTTGCGCCGACCTGTGAAAATAATCTGACGTCTGTCTTGCCTCCACCCATTCCATTATTATCCATATGTATGTCCAATTCCCAATTAAATGCCGTTAATGTCAGCAAGTCTAGTGCTGTTGCAGGCAGGCCATTCTACGTCCCGACTACACGGAGTAATGAAACTACCCCTAATATCTTCCGAAATCTATCACCCCTCGATTTCAAGCTGTGTCTGCTTGTGTTAGCCTTCACCATCCAAGAACAATGGTTCTCACTGTCCACCTTATCTAACCCTCTGATTATTTTGTACATCTCAATTAAGACACCTCTCAACCACCTTCTCTCCAATGAAAACTGCTTCAGTTCCCTCAGACTTTCATCGTAAGAACTTCCTTCCATACCAGGCAACATCCCAGTAAATCTCCTTTGAACCTATACCAAAGCTTCCACATCCTTCCTATAATGCTGTGACCAGAACTCTAGACAGTACTCCAGGTATGGCCTTACACTGGTAAGGCCACACTTTGTCTAGTTGAAGCATGACCTCGTGGTGCCGAAACTCAAACCACACCCTCCAGTAAATGCCAACACACCATATGCTGCCTTATCAACCAGATCAACCTGGGTGGCAACTTTCAGTGATTTATGCACCAGGATACCAAGATCTCTCTGTTAATCTCCACTGCCAAGAATTTTACCATTAGCCTTGTACTCTCCATTCCTGTTACTACTTCTGAAGTGAACTACCTCGAACCTTTCCGCCTTAAACTCCAATTGCCACTTTTCATCCCAGTTCTGCATCTTATCTACGTCCCTGTGTAACCCACAGCTTCCTTCGGTACTATCCACAAATTTACTAACCCATCCTTGTACGCCCATATCCAGATTGTTTATAAAAATGAAAACAGCAGTGGCCCCAAAACAGTTCCTTGCACAAACCACTGATAACTGATCTCCAGGTTAAACATTTCCCATCAACCACCACCGTTTGTCGTCTTTCAGCAAGCCAATTTCTCATCCAAACTGCAAAATCACCTTCAATCCTGAAACACCAAATTTTATGCAAGTGCCTACCATGTGGAACCTTACCAAATGCCTTACTGACCTGGACAACAATTAGTTTAAGAGCAACTAGGTCTGGACAACAAATGCTGACATTACCAGCACCATCGACTTCCGCTAGAAGAATATATAGAAAAAAATTATGACGCACTATTGGGGCGCCAGCAGCTTGTGTTTTCATAACTGTTGGTCAATGTTATCTGAGCACATGCTCCATGTGAAGCTGCCTTTGCACGAAGTGATAACGGTTCAGTCAAACTGTTCAACATTGCAAGATATTCCAGCAGTGATAGTATGCAACTTTTATTCTCTCCATTATGAATGGGAATGAAACAAATGTGTCACAGTTGCAGGAAGTATAGTTCCTGAGCTATTCCTAAGCAACAATAGGCCATTCAGGTCAAGGAAGGTTGAATGACAGGTGTGTGTGCGCAATTATTTGTGGAGATTCAGTTTGATTGTTAGTTCTCACGTATGGCATCATAGATGCTTGTGCCATATTTGTAATTTAGACAGTTTCAAAACACTCAACCATAATTTGTTCATCTTTGTGGATTATTCCATCAATGCTGCATTTTTGACCATTACTGACTGCCCTGTAAAGGTGATGCTGTCATAATTGTGAAGAGGTAGTGGCCAAGTGATTATATCACTGGACAACAGTGCGGAATGGAGTTCAAATCCCGCCATGGCAGAGTTTGAATTTAATAAATATCTGGAATTAGGATTGAGTCCATTGTCAATGGTTATAAAAACCCATCTGGTTCATTAGTGGGTGGCACAGCAGCTCAGTGGTTAGTACTGCTGCCTCTCAGCGCCATGGATCCGGATTCGATTCCCGCCTTGGGTGACTGTGTGGAGTTTTGCACATTCTCCTTGTATCTGCGTGGGTTTCCTTCCACAATCCAAAGATGTGCATCAGTTGAATGGCCATGCTAAATTGATCATGGTGTCAGGTGCATGAGTCAGGGACAAGTATAGGGTAGGAGAATGGTCTGGGTGGATTACTCTTTGGAGGTCAGTGTGGACTTGTTGGGCCGATGGACCTGTTTCCATACTGTAGGGAATCTAATCTAATCATTTAATTTGCGTCTGAAGTTGCACTCTGCAAGAGGATGCCAAATGTTCTTCACCAGAAGGAAGTGAACAGGTTGAGTTTTAAAATCCAACAGCATTTCATGCTTGCTTTTCTGATTCCAGCTATTAACCTATTTTAAAAAGGAAGCATAAAATTAGCCTTATTTGTTGAATTTACTTCCCTGATGTGCTGTTATGGAATTCGAATGCAAAATATCTGTGGTGTCTGTTCAGCAGCACATTCATTGTACTATCACGTCCTGAAGAGCCTGTCTGATCAGGAGGGCAGGAAGTCAGTCAACTAGTGAGGATGCAAATTTAGATCATGTTTATTGAAGGGTATGGTGTGTTAAATTGCTTTAATCATCAATTCTAATGTCTGGTATATCCTGTAACATTAATGGGCTAGTTTGGACTTTCCGATCTTAGTGGGCAGCTTTGCTGTACTCTTAACCAGCTGAGTTAACATATGGAATGGTGATTGTTTTTTCTAAAATACCTAGATTTCAGTTTGTTTCTCCTTCACTTTGCAGACTGTAATCTTAAAAGCAGTGGTCTTGCTCCATTCAAAGGAGAAAGTGAGGACAGCAGATGCTGGAGATCAGAGTGGAAAATGTGTTGCTGGAAAAGCACAGCAGGTCAGGCAGCATCCAAGGAGCAGGAGAATCGACATTTCGGGCATGAAACGCGCATGTTCCTGAAGAAGGGCTCATGCCCGAAATGTCGATTCTCCTGCTCTTTGGATGCTGCCTGACCTGCTGTGCTTTTCCTTGCTCCATTCAAAGTCCTGTTAAGTGTTTAATGAAGCTTTGTGTGGGGTGAGGGGGAAATGAGGTTGTGAAGTGAGGCTCTGTTTTAGAGGCATTTTCTGAATAACTTCATTTCATTTCATTTCATTTTATTCCAGTAGTGGTACTGAATAATGCATGTGTTCATTGAAGAAATTCTCTCAAGATTGATTGCTATTTCATTTGGTCAATTGAAATTAAAAAGACAAGTGGGCATGCTGTCTTGCGATTTACTCTGCTCTTGCTATGGCCACATGTCAAACTGCAGGCAATGGTGAAGGAAACTTGCCTATCCGTCCTTTTATTTTTGTGCATGTGGTTTAGCTGATGCTTCAAATTTACTTCAATAGTTTCATATCGTTGTTAGGACTTTCAACTGGCAGTTGCATGTTAGAAAAGGAGAGTTTTGTGTGAAACTTCTTGATGGAGGAAACAACTAGAGGCTTGAAATTTACAGTATTTGCAAGTCAGATGTTTCCAGTAACCAGAGTGACCACATGTGCAGGGCATTTCTCCAGCTTCAGCTACTTGAAATCTACGTTTTTGATATGGAATGGCAGTTGAAGTCACTGCAAGGCTGAGATTTTCATTATTAGTATGTACAGTGTGGTGTAGATATCACAGGCAAAGAGTACACAAACAGAAAGCAAATGGCTCACTATCAGGTAATAAAAGCAGGAGGTAGGTAGTGAGGTTTTCGATCTTGGATCCTGCTGGGACAGATGATTCCTCCAATGAAATGCAACAAGAGTCAGGTCCATGGCACCAAGTGGTTCAGCTGCATGGTGTGACCGGGCTTTTTATTTGGCTGGGGTGATAATGGGTGAAGCGAATGAACGAGAGAGCAATTGTGATCAGGGATTCGCTCATAAAAAGATAGTGTTTCTGTGAGAAAAAAAGTATGGTGCATTGTCTCTTTGGTACTGGGCACAAAAAAGGAGCAGCAGATGCTGGTATCCGAAATAGACAAGCAGGAAGCTGGAAAGACATCGCAAACCACGCAGCATCAAGAAGGAGAGAAGACGACATTGTTTCAGGTACAACCCTAATTCAAGAATGGAGGTAGGGGTAGGGGGAGCTTCAGATCGAGGGAGAGTGGAAGGGTTTTGGGTGAGGAGAGGGATGGAATAGTGAAGTCGTGATATGTGAACACAGGTGCTGGGGTCAAAAGTGCTTCATGTGGCTGCCGGATATTCTGAAAGGCGTGAATGAGCAGCCAGAGATCATTTTGTGTGCATGTGTCAGTGCCAATGACATGGGTGAAAATAGAGATCAAGTTTGACAAGTAAAATACAAACAGCTGTGAAATAAATGAAAATGTCAGACCTCAAACATAATAATCTAAGGGTAATCCTCAGTCATAAGTCAGAAGTGGATATGCTGGCTTATGATTATGCAATATTCAGCATCATTCACTACTCCATAGATGCTGAAGTAGTCCTGGCAGAAATATGGCAAGACCTGGACAGTATCCAGGCTTGGGCTGACTCGTGGCAAGTAACCTTTGTGCTGCTAGTGCCACACAATGGCCATCTCCAACAATGCTAAAGGGAGTCGGTGAGAAATGAATAGAATAAATATATGTATTTCAAAAAGTAGCCTTATATATGGTGCCTTTTCAATGAGATAAGAGTACACCGTTTAGGGGGAGTATATCAGCATGGATAGAGAATTAGCTAACTAATACAAGACAGCAGTTCAGAGGCATTTTCAGAGTGGCAACCTCTGACGAGTGGAGTGCTGCAGGGTTCACTGCTGGGACTGTGGTTATTTGCAATTAAATATCAATGACTTGGATAAGAAAACCGAATATACAACAACTATCTTTGCAGGTGACACAAAAGTATGTGGGAGGACAAGTAGTGAGAATGACAGTGTCTACAAGTGGATAGAGATAGTTGAAGTAACTTGGAAAAACCTTGCAGATGGAATATAACGTGGGAAATGTGATGGTTTGCACTTGGAAAATAATGGCGCTGAATGTTACTTAAATTGAGAAAGATTGCAACCCAGGGATTTGAGAGTTATTGTGCTGAAGTCGTCAAAAGCTAGCTTTCAAGTTCAGGCAAATAAAATGTTCGTCTTGTTTTCCAATAGTGCTGCATAAAAATAGGGAACTCCTGATAAAACTGCAGAAAACACTGTATTCTCTGTGTGATGCAACGAACAGTTTAGATCCCCAAGGAAAAATATATTTGCATTGGAGGAGCAGTGATGGTTTACTGGGTAATTCTTCGGGGTGTAGAGAATTTTCACACAAGGAGATGATGAATTGAGTTTGACGGTTACCAGGACACTTTTTTTTTCTTCTGAAGGTGGTTATGCCTTTCAAATTAGGCCATTTAGAATTTGTAATCAGGCACAATAAGGTACAGCCACAGGTGAAGAAAACATGAGCTCAGGTTTTAAATTGAGGAGCCTCGGCCTCTGTAGTTGTCTAGTGGTTACAAGATTCTAGCAAGCTGTGTGGATGACAGTGGGAACTGCAGAAAGGTTGACTAAACTGACCATGGCACCATGGTGCAGGAACCTGTTCAAATGGGGGAAGGAAGAAAGAATGCAATTTTGATCGAGAATAGATGCTGATCTCTACATCTGTGAACAGAAGTCCCATAGGCTGTGTTGTCTGCCAACTGTCAGGGTTGATAAAATCTCAGGGCGGAAGGAGGACTTGGAGAGGAATCGGTGGTTATCATCCATGTTGGTACCAATGACATTGATAGTATGAGAAATGAGGTTTCATCGAAAGGCTTTGAGTGGTTAATAGCTAAATTTAAAAAGCAGAACTTCCAGAGTGGTAATCTTGGAATTAATACCCGAGTCAAGGGCAAACTGACATACATAAAGTTTGGTGAGAGTGGAATGGCTTTTTTTTCATGAAACACTGGCATGTACTGGGTGGAAGCAAGCTGTTGTCGTGGGATGGGCTTCACTTGAACTTTACTTCCAACAGTGTGCTGGCAGATTGAATAAGGCTGGAGAAAAGGCATTAAAAGAATTGGAGAGCATTTTGGGAGAAGCGGGACAAGAACGGACAGAACACAAGCATTCTGTGAAAAAGTATTTAAATTGGGTAAAAAGAGTAAAATGGGATAAAGGCAAAATTTAATGGTTCTTGACTCTGTGTCGTATTCGGAACCAAACAGATGGACAAATTCAGTTTCACGTGTGTTATGTCCCCCAGTCCCCGCCTCCATTGCAGAGCCATTTCGGTTAGAAGGATAGTCTTCCAGACTGATCTTCTAATGTATAGCTTATGGTTCTGTTACCTGGCTTGCTGTGGATTCCTTTCGTGTCATTACTGTTTTGGCAGAAGAATAACATGACAGTAATGATTTAACTGCCTGAATCTTGTTTCCTTGGCCTGTCTATGGATTGTAAAAACTTTTGAAAAGGCTTGCAGAGCTGTGCTTTCTCAGTTACTTTAAGCTTAACCTTTTGTTTATGGTGAGGAAGTCATGCAAGAAGTTTGGAGAAAGATGATTTCTTTTGAAGGGAACAAATTATGGGGAAATGCAGTGGTTTTTTTTTTGACATATCTCAGGACGAGGGCTTCAAGTTTTATAGCATGCCAAAACAAGCCAACTCTGTTGTTCATTGAGTTCTGACAATTTGTTTTTTGATTTGTTGATGTGTTCAATTAATGATCAGTTTTGGTCTTGAGAAAGGAGAAACTGTCCAGTGGAGAAGAAAAATGTGAGCTGCCAGAAAAAAGCATGAGCGAACTTGTTCGTTTGCAGGCAAATTGCTGTACTGTTGAAAATTCAATCTTAAAAGACAATAGAAGAAGATTGAATTGTAATATGATTAAGAATGGGTAAATACTTCAAGGGAAAATTATGACTGTTATGCAGAGCATATGGTGAAAAGGCTGAAGCAGGATGAATTGAAGGCATTGTTGTACTCAATCGTCTGCTCAAGTGTAATATGATGAATGAGCAATCCAAATGCTGTGTCATTGCATGATATTCTAAAGTTGAGATGATTGACTTTCTTCTCCATCCCCCAAGAAGAGCGTTGATTAGCACTGCTGCTTCAGACAGTGCCAGGGACCCAGGTTTGATTCCAGCCTCTGGCATCTACCTGTGCGGAGTTTGCATACTTTTCCCCATGTCTCCATAGGTTTCCTCCGGGTGCCCTGATTTTCTCCCACAGTCCAGTGATGTGCAATTAAGGTGAATTGGCCGAGCTAAATTACCCTTCGTGTCTCGGGATGTGTAGATTAGGTGCATTAGTCAAGGGAAACGTAGAGTAATAGCTATGGGCAACAGGTCTGGGAAGGATATTTTTCGGAGGGTTAGTTTGGACTTGTTACGCCAAATGGAGAGTTTCCACACTGTAAGAATTCTATGATTCTGTGACTTAGGAAAACCATCGAGATACTGTGCAAGATTCTAATCGAGAAAATTGAGATGTGTTAACATGGAGTATGGGTGGCAATGTAATTATAAATTAGTAAGAAACAATGGGAGGGGCAAGTGGTTTGTCTTGCCAAGAGTACTGAATGCAGCTGATACATGGGAATATGCAAGTTCATCTCCAAGCCACTCGCCATGCTGATTTGGGAAATTAGCACTATTCCATCACTGCTACTGGGCCAAAATCCCTTTTCAATAGGATTGTGGATCCACCTATTGTACATGCCCTACAACAGTTTGACAAGGTAGCTCACCGCCACCACTTCAAGAAACTTGATATGGGCAATAAATACTGGCCCAGCCAGCAATGCCCCTGTTCTGCAAGTGAATAAATAAAGAAGTTTGGGATCCATTTGGCAATTCAGATGCCAACGTGAAGGATGCAATGCAGATTCATTGTGATGATGCTGTGACTTCAATTTATTTTGTTGCTTTTTTTTGTTTGAGCAGAGGTTGCAAGGCAGAGGCACTCAGTAATCCACCAAGAACCATGAGAATCAACCGCTTGGAGTTTTTATTCAAACAGCCTGAATGGGTATTGCCAGCTTTCTCAGATCAGAATTTCTAGGTTTTTGAGTTTAGCTTTAAGCAGAGACTATTGGGGTCTCAACTGATTTGGAATCTTCATTGGATTACTCCTGGTTGTGCGCTCTCTGAATTTTCTCCATATTTTTCCACCTGGTTTGAAGCACTGTATATCCGAATCTGTGTTTGAATTTTCCTTTTTGCCAAGGAGTGTATTTATGGGATGTTTGAACAATTATGGAGTCAAATGGCTTGGAAACTGACCGTTTAGTCCAAACTCGTCCATGCCCAACCAGATATCCCAAATAAATGTAGTCCCATTTGCCAGTATTTGGCCCATATCCCTCTAAACCCTTTCTATTCCTATACACACCCTGATGTCTGTTAAATGTTGTAATTATACCAGCCTTCTCCACTTCCTCTAGCAGTTCATTCCTCACAAGCACCAACCTCTGCATCAAAATGTTAGCCCTTCGGCCCTTCTTAAATCTTTTCCCCCCCTCACCCTAAACTTTTGCCTTTTGGTTTGGATTCCCCCCACCCTGGGGCAATGGCCATGTCCATTTACCCTATCCATGCCCCTCATGATTTTTATAAACCTCAATATGGTCACCCCTCTCCCTCCAATGCTCCAAGGAAAATAGCCCCTGCCTCTCCCAATAGCTCAAACCCTCCAAACGTGGCAACATCCTTGTAAATCATTTCTGAACCCTTACAAGTTTTGCAACATCCTATAGCAAGGAGACTGGAATTACACACTATTCCAAAAGTGGTGTGAAACATGTTCTGTTCAGCCACAATATGAGCTCCCAACTCCTATTTTCAGTACTCTGATCAATAAAAGTAAGCATACCAAACACCACCTTCACCGTCCGATCTACCTCTGACCCCAAATGCAAGGAATTATGAAATAGCACTTCAAGGTCTCTTTATTCAGCAACATTCCCCAGGGCCTTACCATGAAGTGAATAAGTCCTGTCCAGATTTGCCTTTCCAAAATGGAGCTGCATTTATGGAAATTAAATTTCCATCTGTCACCCATTAGCCCATCTGATCAAGATCCCTTTGTATTCTGAGATAACTTCCTTCACTGTCCACGATACCTCCAATTTTGGTGTCATCTACAAGCTTCTAACCGTACCTTCCATGTTCATATCCAAATCATTTATTTAAATGACAAAAAGCAGTGCACCCAGTACCAATCCTTGTGGCACTCCACTGGTCACGCACCTCCAGTCTGAAAAGCAACCCTGTCTTCTCTCTTGGAGCCAGTTCTGCATTGAAATGGCTGGTTCTCCCTCTGTTCCATGCAGTCTAACATTACTAACCAGTTTACCGTGAGGAACCTTGTCGAATGTCTTGCTGAAGTCCATTATTGATCATATCCACTTCTCTGCCCTCATTAATCCTCTCCTTTTGCAACTGCAAAAAAACTCAATCAAGTTGGTGAGACAGGATTTTCCCTCACAGAAAGCCATACTGACTATCTCTAATTGCTCCTTACCTTTCCAGATAGATGTAAATAGTGTCCCTCAAGATTCCCTCCAACAACTTGCCCACCACTGACATCAGACTCACTGGTCGATAGTTCCCTGGCTTTTCCGCCCACTTTTCATGGGGCGGCACAGTGGTTAACACTGCTGTCTCACAGCGCCTGAGACCCGGGTTCAATTCCCGACTTAGGCGACTGTGTGGAGTTTGCACGTTCTCCCCGTGTCTGCGTGGGTTTCCTCCAGGTGCTCCGGTTTCCTCCCACAGTCCAAAGATGTGCAGGTCAGGTGAATTGGCTATGATAAATTGCCCGTAGGGGTAAATGTAAGGGTATGGGTGGGTTGTGCTTCGGCGGGTCGGTGTGGACTTGTTGGGCTGAAGGGCCTGTTTCCACACTGTAAGTAATCTAAGTAATCCTTAGCTTCTGAGTTCTAGAGTATACATGATCAGGTTCTGGGAATTTATCCACTTTTATGTGTTTCAGGACATCCATCACTTTCTTCTCTGTAATGCAGACATTTTTCAAGATCTCACCATCTATTTTCCTGCATTCCATATCTTCCATGTGCTTCTCCACAGTGAACACTGATGCAAAACACTCATTTAGTATCTCCGCACCTCCTGCGGTTCCACATACAAGCTGACCTGCTGATCTTTGAGGTGCCCTATTCGCTCTCTAGTTACTTTTTTCTCCTTTTAATGTCTTGATAGAATCTCTTTCAGTTCTCGTTAACCCTGTTTGCCAAAGCTATCTCATGTCCACTTTTGATCATCCTGATTTCCCTCTTAAGCGTACACCTACTGCCTTTATACTCTTCTAAGGATTCTCTCAATCCCTGCTTCTATACCTGACAAATGCTTCCTTATTCTTGACCAAAACTGCAATTTGTCCAGTCATCCCGCATTCCCTACACCTACCACCTTTGCCCTTTTATCCTAACAGGAACATATTGTCTGTTGACTCATTATCTCATTTTTGATGGCTTCCCATTTTCCAGCCATTCCTTTATCTGAGAACATTCCCCTGACCCCCCACCCATTTAAACTTTTGAAAGTTCTTCCCTAATACTGTCAAAATTAGCCTTCCTTTAATTTAGAACTTCAACTTTTGGATCTGATCTGTCCTTTCCCATCACTACTTTAAAACTAATAGAATTATTAGAATTATTTACCAAGAGTAGGTAAAGTTTTACAGTTCCTCTAGTAGATACATCCATTTAATGAATCAGAAAATTTTCTTGTATACACTTAACTAATTCCTCTCCATCTAAACCCTTAACACTATGCCAGTCCCAGTCTATGTTTGGAAATTTAAAATCCCCTACCATAACCACCCTATTATTCTTTCAGATAACTGAGACCGCCTTCCAAATTTGTTTCTCAATTTCCCGCTGACACTCAGGATCTACACTACAATCCCAATAAGGTGATCATCCCTTTCTTATTGTCAGTTCCACCCAAATAACTTACTGAGCTGTATTTCCTGGAATATCCTCTCTAATTACAGCTAATGTTATCCCTTATCAAAAATGCCAGTCCCATTCCTCTCTTGCCTCCCTTTTCTGTCCTTGCTATGTCATTTCTGACCTGCACCATTTCAGCTGCCAGTCTTGTCCATCCCTGAGCCACATCTCTGTAATTGCTATGATATCCCAGTCACATATTCTCATCCATGCCCTGAGTTCATCTCATTTGTATGCCTGTGTCTTAAGTCTCTTTGATGTGGACACTCCTTTGTTCTGCTTGTAAACAAAGCTTTTCACTGTACCTCAATACATGTGAAAATAAATCACTCAATCAATCTTGCATTGAAATAATGCAATTTGATTCGTCAGTCCTACCTCATTCTCTGCTGTGTTACTGCCTGCCCTGACTCTTGCATTTGTTCCTTTTCCCAACCACTCAAGTCTCGGATTGATCTCTCTCTTCACTGTCCAACACCCTTGACCTCAGCCCCTTAGTAGATTAAATCCCCTGAGCAGCTTGTATTAATCCTTTTCCAATTCAGGTGCAATCAGTCATTCTTATTCAGGTCATTTCTACCCCAGATGACATTCCAATAATTCGTAAGAGTCACTGTATCTATTATTTCAAGTTATTAGTTATTCTAAATTCCTCTTTTTGGTTGTATTTTAAGTGCAATGTTTACAGGCACTTTACATTTGCCGTTTGAAAATAAGAGTCTGTACAACCTTAAACTATTTTGAGTGCCTGGTCCATAATCTCATTGAGATATTGCCTGATAGAAGGAAATCAGAAAACATTGGAATCCTTTAAATATTAGAAGAGTTGTTACGAAGAGATATTGAGGTGATATGTTTGAAGAGTTGAAAACAGAAAGGAATGGGTGGAGTAAGTACTATTTCATAGGATCCCTAGTGTGGAAAGATGCCATTATACCAATTGAATCTGCAGTAAGCCTCCGAACAGCATCCCACCAAACCCAGCACTCACCCCTCTATCCCTGTAACCCCTCATTTACCTCACCATGGCTAAATAGGATGAGGCCTACTGTTCGTGGAGGCTGAACATGAGTAATGGTTGTGAACAGTATTCTGTTTCCACGTTTTACCTTCTCTAAAGAAGTTAGTGACATTAGATCTGAGTTTGTCTTCAGCGGTTTTGTATCTGTGTGCCTGTAACTTGTCACATTTGAAGTTTACATCAAAATTCATTCAATAATTTATAGGGAATTATTGGAGATTAGGATAAAACTATACTAAATCAAAATAACGTGATTTTAAGTTCCACAGTGAACCTGCGACAATCTCATTCTCTAACTTCACTGTTTGGAAGATGAGGGGGTCATCAGTGCAGATTATTATGAACTGAGCTTGGATGTTTTAGTGTATAGAAAGTCAAGTATCCAAGTCTGTTGTCACTCTTGCCTCTATGTCGGTGAGAATCTCTCCCATGCTCTCGAATGTCTAATTACTAATGAGATACCTTTGCACTAGCTGTGCTTCTGGAAATACTGGCAGGACTTCGATTAGTTTTAAAGTATCTGGATGTGGGTTTGCTTGCTGAAGGTTCATTTTCAGACGTTTTGTCACCATACTAGGTAACCTCTTCAATGAGGAGAAAGTGAGGTCTGCAGATGCTGAAGATCAGAGCTGAAGATGTGTTGCTGGAAAAGCGCAGCAGGTCAGGCAGCATCCAAGGAACAGGAAATTCGACGTTTTGGGCATAATCCCTTCTTATTCCCGAAGAAGGGCTTATGCCCGAAACGTCAAATTTCTTGTTCCTTGGATGCTGCCTGACCTGCTGCACTTTTCCAGCAACACATTTTCAACCTCTTCAATGAGCCTTCAGTTGTCTGAAAATGAACCTTCAAGCTCTGCGAGCAAACCTACATCCAGAACCTTGACCTGAGCTACAAATCTTCTCATTTTAAACACCTATCAAAGAACAAAGCATGCATTTCCATGATATATTTTATATGGAAGACTAAGCAGTGCTTTTGAAAGGCAAATGGATTGATTCAATTCTGAAAAAGATAGAAGTGCATGCATGAAACTACATTTGTGCTTTATGGAGTTGTGTTTAAATTTCTGTGCCTACTTAAAGTAACTTTGTCTTTAATCTGATAGTTGTAGCAGATGAAAAAGACAAAGAGGAGAACAAGGAAAATATTGATGTCACTGCCAAAGACAAAGAATTGGATGTTGGGAAGAAGAAATTAGAGCAGCACATTGGTGAAGGGAACATAGTCACTGCTGCTGCAGCAGCTCTGGCTTCAGCTGCTACGAAGGCAAAGGTAACTTTCATCGACTTACCTTTTTTTTGTTGAGACTTAAAGTTAGTGTTTTTCATGCCTTTGAAGCATTTGGAAAATGTCCCAATCGGTGTACTTTAGAAATATAGTCTGCATAGTGTAAGGAGATGCAGCAGTGCAGTTAGCTGCAAGGTCACTTAAGTAGCAGCGAGTTAAATGACTAGTAATGAAGGTTGATAATGGGGTCACATTTTGTTTGAGTACAACATTAAAAAAGCCCAAGTAAAAGTCCAATTATGGAAAACTTCCCAATTGGAGTCATACCTCTCTGTGTGCTCAGCTGGGATCATGGATAGTGCTGTTTTCATTCTTCATATTATTTCCATGAAGGATAAAAGAATTTTGACCAAAGGATGTGTAGTCAGATTACAGTCAGACAGTCTACAACTTAAACATTGTTTTCACGACTGTAACTTTATTCCAGCCATTAGCTTGATGCGTACTTTATTTCCTTTCAATACATTAGGTCTCCGGAACTCCCTCACTTAAAGGGCATGAATATTTCTTTCCTTGTCATTGACTGACATTGAGGGTTTAGATGGAGAGGAATTTGTTAAGTGCGTACAAGAAAATTTTCTGATTCAGTATGTGCATGTACCTACTAGAGAAGGTACAAAACTTGACTTACTCTTGGGAAATCAGGCAGGGCAGGTGACTGAGGTGTCAGTGGGGGAGCACTTTGGGATGAACAACCATAATTCTATTAATTTTAAAATAGTGATGGAAAAAGATAGACCAGATCTAAAAGTTGAAGTTCTAAATTGGAGAAAGGCCAATTTTGACGATATTAGGCAAGAACTTTCAAAAGCTAACTGGGCGCAGATGTTCGCAGGTAAAGGGACGGTTGGAAAACAGGAAGCCTTCAGAAATGAGATAACAAGAATCCAGAGAAAGTATATTCCTGTCAGGGTGAAAGGGAAGGCTGGGTAGGTATTGGGAATACTGGATGACGAAAGAAGTTGAGGGTTTGGCTAACAAAAAAAAGGAATCATATGTCAGGTATAGGCAGGATAGATTGAATTAATCCTTAGAGTATAAAGGCAGTAGGAGCATAGTTCAGAGAGAAATCAGGAGGACAAAAAGGGGACATGAGATAGCTTGGGCGACTAGTTGAGAATCCAAAGGGTTTTTAGACATACCTTTAAGGACAAAAGGGTAACGAGGGAGAGAATAGGGCCCCTCAAAGATCAGCAAGGCAGCCTTTGTGCGGAGCTGCAGGAGAAATGGGGAGATACTGATCAAGTATTTTGCATCAGTATTTACTGTAGAAAAGGACATGGAAGATGTAGTATGTAGGGAAATAGATGGTGTCATCTTGAAAAATGTCGACATTGGAGGAGTAAGAGCTGGATGTCTTGAAATGCATAAAAGTGGATAAATCCCCAGGACCTGATCGGATGTACCCTACAACTCTGTGGGAGGCTAGGGAAGTGACTGCTGGGCCTCTTGCTGAGATATTTGCATCATCAACAGTCACAGGTGAGGTGCTGGAAGACTGGAGATTGGCTAACGTGGCGCCACTGTTTAAGAAATGTGATAAGAACAAGCCAGGGAACTATAGACCAGTGAGCCTGACATCAGTGGTGGGCAATTTGTCGGAGGGAATCGTGAGGGACAGGACGTTTACATCTTTGGAAAGGTAGGGACTGATTAGGGATAGTCAACATGGCTTTATGCATGGCAAAAACATCACTCACAAACTTGATTGAGTTTTGTGAAGAAGTAATAAAGAGGATTGAGGGCAAAGCGGTAGATGTGGATTTAAGGTGTTTGACAAGGTTCCCATGGGAGATTGGTTAATAAGGTTAGCTCTCACAGAATACAGGGAGAACTAGCCTTCTGGATACAGAACTGGCTCAAAGGTAGAAAACAGAGGGTGGTGGTGGAGGGTTGTTTTTCAGACTGGAGGCCTGTGACCAGTGTAGTGTCACAAGGATTGGTGCTAGTTCCACGACTATTGATCATTTATATAAGTGGTTTGGATGTGAACATAAGAGGAGCAGTTATTAAGCTTGCAGATGACACCAAAATTGGAGGCGTAGTGGACAGCAAAGAAGGCTTCCTCAGATTCCAATGGGATCTTGATCAGCTGGGCCAGTGGGTACAATTGCAACATTTAAAAGGCATTTGGATGTGGATATGAATAGGAAGGGTTGGGAGGGATATGGGCCGGGTGCTGGCAGTTGGGACTAGATTGGGTTGGGATATCTGGTCGGCATGGACAAGTTGGATCGAAGGGTCTGTTTCCATGCTGTACATCTCTATGACTCTGTGACCTCCCTGTTAGTATTTTAAGAAAGTTCTCTGCACTACTTTGAGTACTGTAATGGGATCTCCTGCATCCACCCAAGGAGATAACCAAACTCAAATTGATCGTTTTATCAAGATACACGTCTAATGATGTAGCATTCCTACCATACCATGTTGATATGTGAGCTTTGATTATGACCCAATGGGCATGGTGCCATTATGCTTTGAGTCTTGAAATGAGTTCCAGCACCCATGCAAAGCTGACAATGCAGTGTCTAATTGTTGAGAAAAAATGGATTTATTCTGCTTAAGTGGTAGCTTCTACAATAACATTTGAATCAATGAATTTCTCTTTCTCCATTACTAGAGTTCTAATTTCTGCAGTTGGGGTTAACATTTGCAAGCCTTAGTAATCTCTGCAAAAAAGAAATTAAAGTTCAGGAAGAAAATCTAATTATCGGTCTGTGTTAGAAAGGAAACAATGCAGCATGAACAAATGTGCAACTCAGGAATTAAAGTCCTTTCTTCTCGCATAACAGTTGTTGGGTGATTGACCAGAATTGGTGGCATTGATTTTCATGTGCCCATTGTGAGGTCTCCAGCTTCGCTGAAAAGGCAGATGGGATCTTTGTTTCAACTTCAACCAAAGAACAATGCCTTTCGTCATACCATATCAATTTGTGTGTTGATCTGAACCTGTTGATACAGGTTTTGTTTCCCTGGCCAAAGTGTCCATGCACAATTTGCACATTTATGTGTTATGCTTGCTCAAGTCAACCTTGTGGAGATCGAAGAGTAATTATGAACATTCAGCATTGTAGTTGGGACCTGTACTGCATCAGACCTGAGAATCCTCACTGGCAACTTAGTTACCTCAATGATTTATAAGTGTCTTCCTCGCCATTGATGTCTGTCCTCTGAACCATTGTCCTATTAATTTGTTCATCTCTTAATGAATGGGCGTCATTCATGTACAATCACATTACCAAAGCTAATCAGCTCTTTGCTTAGTTTTACATGTCTGAGTTGAGATCCCTGGGTGTGCACACCAGACAGTTGGACTCCTCAGTAACAGATGGATAATAGTGGTTTTCTCTACCTGTACTTCTTTGTTGATATGTGGCTTGGGAGGGAATCCATTATCCTAGCCTTTGGAAGATAGTAGAAAGAACATAGTGTACCAGACAGCAGATTTCCTGGTTAGAATGGCTACAAACGGAGGCAGGGTATTTTAGTTGGCTAGTTGAAGTGAAACTGGATAGTGAATTGCTGAATCTTCTGTTCTGTCAAATGGTAGAAGACATTGAATTTGAATTGAATTGAATTTATTGTCACATCTACCAAGGCACAGTGAAGACCTTTGTCCTGCGAGCAGTATAGGCAGATCATAGAGTTAAGTAGCACAGATAAGCAACTCATCAGTGTACAACAACAAAAACACAAGTACAGACGAATGTTAAGAGTTTGTGAGTCCATTCAGTATTCTAACAACAGTCAGGTAGAAACTGTTTTGAAACTGACTGCGTGTGTTCAAGCTTTATGTACCTTCTCCCCGATAGAGGTTGTAGAAAAACATTGCCAGGGTGGGATGTATCTTTGAGAATACTGGCAGCCTTTCCTTAACAGTCTGCCTGGTAGGTGGATTTGAAAGATTGGAGACTGGCCTTTGTGATTGCCTGGGCCAGTAACCGTCTCCGATCTTGAATGGTACAGTTGCCATGCCAGATTGTGAGACATCCAGACAGAATGCCCTCAATGATGCACCTATAAATGTTGGCAAGGGCATTCGCTGTCATGCCAGATTTCCTCAGCTGCCTGAGGAAGAAGAGACTTTTCATTGAATTTTCCTGTTAATGAGCAATAAACTGTGAAAAAAACTATGAAGGGATCTTGCCTGACACTGAAATTGACTGCAGACCTTTTATATGGTTGGCAGTACTTTTGCTTCCAGGTTTTCTGTTATTTTCCATTCCATTTTAAGCATAATCTATACCAGAAGACCAAGCTATTACAGGTAGTTCTCCTGCAGTGTTATAGTTGTGTTCCCATGCGACGGCATTTATAGAAAATCATTCAGTCGAGATAATGGGGCCCATGGGAAAAACAAGGTGGGGCTCACCACCAATAATACCAGTCAAAATCGAAACACAAGTAGTAGTTAGCATAAAACAAATGCTAGCACAGTCCAAGTAAATTTTGACCTGTTGTAACTGACCTTTTATGCTGTGTAGTGCAATTCAGCAAGATCTTCAATTGATTATTCCTGGTTAGCATCTATACCTGCTCACTGCACTACATTCTCACCAGTCTTCTGATCCCATCTCGTGGTAACTGCTCAAGTTAGATCCCAGATTGAAATAAAGACTGAGTCTTAATTCCTTTCGCTGAAGTGTCAGTGTTTTGTCAAGTTTTTGAGGTTCATGATGCTTGGAGACATCTAGACCTTATTTTATAAAACCCGTCTGGTTTATTTTCTGCCCCATCCTTTGGTGCGCCTCTCTCGCATTCTAGCACCATGTGCTGTTTCCAAAACAATTCACCACTTCCTGGATATGCCAGAATTGACCAACGTCCATGTTGTAGCACCATCTTTAAAAAGCCCTGGATGTGGCAGACAATGGCAAAATAATGCCTTTCCTTTTGGGCAAGAACATGGATATGCTACTGATGGGGATGGGGTGATGCAGAGGCAGGATGTCCTTTTCTCCCAGGCCAACAGAGGATGCCACTCTTCTGGAACCATGCCAACCCAGACCAGGGTTCCTTTCCCAGCCAATGCAGTCTCAACCATATGAAGGAATGCACAGAATGTTGGAAGAAGATGAATGACCTTCTCCGTTCTGCTAGTTGAAGTGCCACCATCTTCTCATTGATACCTCACTCTATCTCTGCTACTGTATTCACCATTTCCTACAACATCTTCCCCAGTCACTCTTATCCTCGCTAACATCTGACCCTGATTAACTCAATGTCTCCTGTACAGCGTATGCACCAAAAGTAATAATGTGCTACCCACCTTTCTGTCCCTTACCCACTATGTTCAGTATTTGCTGACTGACCACACTGAGCAGCTAACTGACAATGTCCAAGCCTCTCCACTGGTATTTTTTTTTTTGCAGTCAATAACCATAGTGATTAACTACTGAAACAGCTTTACATGAGTTTGCAGATATTCTTTAACAACTTAACATTTTTTTTAAACAAAAGAAAAGAAAAAAAATCTCTTAAAGCCAAGTTTCAGACTGCTCCTCAACACTGTCCTTTTACTGTTGTCAATTTCAGTGAAATTTCACTCTTGTCTCAACTCTAAGCTTTTAAATTTAACAGATTGCTCCCAGCTGCTTGTTCTCAGGCTGTGGTGACATTTTCATGATGCTTTTCCGAGTCCACTGGCACAAACATTTCACAGTACCTTTCATGAAGCTCTTCATGCGATGCTCGAGCTGGCTGACGCTGATGCGGAGTCCAGTCTTCCGTGCATCGTGACACCTAATGTCGGGGTGAGAATCACACAACAGCGAATGGGAGTTTGCTTTACAAAAGAAAAGTCAGCAATTCACAAATTACGTCACAGACAAATTGCATTTAATAAACGCACATTATAGGAGAACTATCTGCAATTAATTTTTGCTGGACTGTTCCACGATGGAATTTGTTCTTGAATCTCCTCTTTATTTATTTCAGCACCTTGCAGCAGTGGAGGAGAGGAAGATCAAGTCACTTGTTGCTCTTCTGGTTGAAACCCAAATGAAGAAGCTGGAAATAAAACTGCGTCACTTTGAAGAATTGGAAACCATTATGGATCGAGAGAGAGAAGCAGTAAGGTCTTTTCTATTACACTCCAACATTGCAAATGGTCACAGTTAGTTCATCAAAAAATATATCAGACTGAAGAAAAACCATTTAGGCAGTCTGTTGAATAGTAATCCTGTCCACTTTTTCTTTCAGAAACTTTATTGATTGCTTTTTCATGTCATGACTGTTGCAGTAACCATTGCTGTTTAACTTTACTATTTTGTTGTGTGAGCCAAGTATTTTCTAAACCTCTTCTCTCAGCACGGTGGCACAGTGGTTAGCACTGCTACCTCACAGTGCCAGAGACCTGGGTTCATTTCCTGCCTCAGGCAACTGCCTGTGTGGAGTTTGCACATTCTCTCCGTGTCTGCATGGGTTTCCTCCGGGTGCTCCATTATCCTCCCACAGTCCAAAAATGTGCAGGTCAGGTGAATTGGCCATGCTAAATTGCCTGTGGTGTTAGGTGAAGGGGTTAATGTAGGGGAATGGGTCTGGGTGGGTTGCTCTTCTGAGGGTTGTTGTGGACTTGCTGGGTCCGAAGTGTGGAAACAAGCCCGAAGTAATCTAACCTTAACTTGGTCCTTTTCTCACTTACTTGCGAGATGAGGGCATTACTGGCTTGGTCACCATTTTATTGCCTGTCCTTCATCAACCTTGAAGTGGTGGCAGCAAGCTGTCTTATTAACTTGTTCACAGTTCATGGGCTATCAGTGCCCACATTGCTGTTTGGAAGGAAATTATAGGATTTTGACCCAGCAACAATGAAGCAATAATGATGGAGTTCCAAATGAAGATATTGAGTTGTTTGAAGGGGAACCTGCAGGTGGTGGAGCTCCCATATGTCTGCTACCTTTGTCCTTTCTCTGGTAGCAATGGTGCATTTGCAAGGCACAGGTGAAGGAGTGTTGTCTTTTTTGTGCCAACACACCTTGTACACAGTGTGCACTGCCAATGTGTAAGACAATGAATGGGAATGCTGGTCAAGTGGATTGCTTTATCTTGCATGTTTTGAAAAATGTAGAGGTGGCTTGCTTGCCACACTCACGCCATCATTTAGAACGTATACATCAGGAGTATCATGGAATATTTGCCATCTGTCCAGGTGAGCACTGCTTCACAATATGAAAGCAGTTTGACACCAAGCAAGATAGAGCACCCTACTTAACGAATACCCCATCACCATCGCACAGGAATCTTAGTGATTCAGTACCAGAATTCAAATGCAGAGAAATTGCACCTTCATCTACCAGATCTTTAAGGTGATTTAACAGTTTTTACCCTCTGAACTGTGGAGTCTGAGGTTAATATGCTTAATACTGAGATAATTCTCTCCTTCAAATAACCTGTAGCTTTCTAATTAAATATTACTGGACTGGACGTTGCGCATACCAAACTTTACTGAGTTAACTTATTCCTTTAACTGCTTAAAGAAAATGTTTCTCGGGCAGCTTCTATACTTGTTTGAAACTCCTGTCAGGTCTGTCCTGAACGGACCTAAAAATTTCTAGTGTCTTTGTTTGATTTTTGGTTTAGGAAACCATCTCATTCCCTCAATGTTTACCCCACCTGTCTTAAATCAATCCAGCATAAATCATTCTTAATTAATGTTCTAGGGATTCCCTATTGGATTAGGTCACTGTTCCAGAAAGGCTTTCTGCATCACTTTTTTTTCCCTCTTTCCTCAGAAAAACCACAACACCTCACAAAAGCCAGCAACACTCATATATGTCTCTATTTTAAAAATGCAAACTGTCAAAATGCATCAGCCTATCTATCTCATCCATGTCTTTGTCACCTCTAAATTTGACGATTCCCTCGTTGTCTTGTCCAGTTTCTAATTTGTAGATATCTTTTATAGACTGCTAATCCAAACCTTAGCTTTATCCTAACTTCTACTATCTACTATTTACATTATTCTTTTGCTTACTGACCTATATTGGTACTGAACCTTTGGGCTGAATTCTTCCCTTTCTATATCATCAACACAAGCTCCAAGACCCATTCACCTGATCTTGTACATCCTTTCTCTGTTTTCTTCACTCCAATTCTCAAGGCTGTGTCCAGCTGCCTGAACCTAATGTGCTGAATGTTCTCCTGAAATCTTTCCAACACCACCTTCACTTTTCTCACAAGCATCTTTGCTTGTGCCTAATTAAACTTGTGACCAAACCCTGTGAACATTGCCACCTTGTACTTTGTTTCCATGCTTTTTTGATTGCCTCTTTGAAGCTCTCTCGGGATTTATTTTCAATGTTCACAGCACCACATAAATGAATCACTACAAAGCAATCAGCTAACAATGACAATAAAATGCACCAAAGCTAGTGAGGGACTTCAGTGGAGCATTAACCACAGTGTCATATGAATCCAGAGTGTTCGAATGTATGTAAATGAGGCGAGCGAGCGTTCTTACGAGCATTCAGTAGTGTCTACTTAAGCTTAAATTTTGAGGGGTCATGCACAAGATGTTGCTGCCGCTGGAGAGTGAAGTTCTCTCATCATGTCAGTGCACAGCCTGGCTGATAGTTAGACAGATGAACATCTCAACAGTTCAGATAACAGTATGCCATTGCATTATTATTCCATTTCAGTCAATGGTGTTTTGTATTTATTTAACAAAGAAAGCCTCTCAAGTATAATTACTGTTTGTTATTCCAAATTTCAGATATGTAATGCCATTTGTGCAGGTACTTGGAGCTCTATCATTGCACAAACTGAGATCAAGGGCAAAAGTATTGATCTCGTCACTTCAAAGATGCAACCAGGGTAATGTTTTCCTTTCCAATCAGAGGAGGAAAGGAATTGCAATTGGCTGAGTATAGTGAGAGGGAAAGAAAGTTGAAGCTTTATATGTTAGATCATTTTAACAAAAGACAAGTCCTTAGCTGTAGCCCTTAAGATTTTTCATGGGCAGTGCAACCTTTCTTTTGCTTAGCATGTCGTCTTAGATCACAAATGCTCAGCTTGCTTGGCAGTCCTTAGTTTTAGAAACATGCATCGTTTGAACAGCCATATTTTTCAAAATGCTGATTACATTTTGTGTAGCACGTTCACAAAACTCTGTTCTTAATTGAATAGTGTGCAACCTATCAAGAGACGACTGTATAATTAACTTTTCTATTTTATGAACGGAAAAAGCCGATAACAAATGGTGATTGCTTATATTCTCACAGTTAGTTCAGTATGAGCACTTCAACTGAAACATTTTTAATTTCAAGCTTTGATCCTGTTAACTGATGTGGTGCATGTAATTGTATTGCCATGTGCAATACATTTCCTTTATTCCTTCAGGAAATATGCTAATTAGCACTGGCATTAATTAGATTAGTGCAAATACAATGCAAAAACTCAACAAAAATGAGCAGCTGCTTTGAGGGCTGAATCAGTTCTGAGGTCAAGGTGTCAATGCTGTCCTTTTTGTGGCAATAACTTCACTCCTTTCAAGCAACAGGCACAATCTGTAGAGATGCTTAAAACCACTGCTGCGATTGTGGAACTGAGAGGATTTGCAAAACAGATTGAATTTTTTTTCCTTCACATCTGTGGCCCTAACACTGATAGTTGTTGTGCTTCAAACTGAGAGTACAGACTGTGTGTCAGTCAGATTAATTTGTGTAGTGACTTACAGGATAACCTTTGAAACAAGTGCAATTATCCATTTCTTCAAGAGTGATTTAAATTTTCAGAGTATTGCACTTATTCAAAGGAGACTAGAAATTGAAGCATTTCATCTTGAGCTCTTCAGAACTCTGATGTAAAGACAGAGTTGAAAATAAGAGAGACATCATTTTGTACAGAATGAGAGAGAGCGTGATGATTGGTTGAGGCACAATTGGCATGAAGATGCTTCAAGAACAGTTGACCATAAATCATCATTCTCAATCAGTAGATTCTGATTGGTCACAACATTGCTGTAGGTGTGCAGAAGTACTTGGTTATCTCCATTCCCTTTTCAAGTTGGGAAAAGATGCTATTATGTACAAATTCCTTTTGCCTCCATATGATATAATATGTATGTAGATTCTGCTAAGCATAAATTTGTCACACTGCAGGCCCAGCTGATGATTCCGAATTGGTTTCCAACGTAACTCTTAGTCTAGATTACTTGTGCGCTGAATTTGGGCTTAGCTACAGCACAGACTGTCCACATTTGCAACAAGAGGGACTATTTCTGGAAATTATTTGATGGTTTTGAACACTTTTGAAGCTTGCTGCTGTAAAGGTCTTAATTTTTGGAAGGACGACATCAGTCTCCATGCTCTTTTTGGACAGTGTTGATGCGTGTTACCATTGCACTTTATTTCAGCTGGAACAGCAGCGACAACAACTGCTCACAGAACGACAGGCCTTCCACATGGAACAGTTGAAATATGCTGAAATGAGAGCCAGGCAGCAGCTGGAGCAGCAGCATCACCAGCAACAGCAGCATTCACAAAATGCTGCTGCTGCCGCCGCCGCCACCACTACCACCACTACTAGTATTCAGCAGCTGAGCTCTATGGGCATGATGCAACAAGGTCCAACGCCGCCACCACCTTATCCAATGATGCACCATCAGATGCAGCAGCAGCTCGGTCAGTATGATTAAATCCAAGTCTTAACTTTTCCGTGTGTTTAAGTAATGGAGCAAATGGATTTTGTGTTGTAAGAAAGTTTATGATTCAGTTAATCACCATTTCAAGTTTCATTGCCACTAATCTTGACTTATTTGGTGAAGACAGCATGGAATGTGCTACTAAGAAAAGGTAATTTGCAAGGTATCTGGTTGGATCCAATACCTTTTGACGTATGTAGTTGCCTACTGAGAGCCCAGAAGTATGACCAGCATCTTCAGTTTCATACTGCTTTCTAGTTCTCTGTATTTCTGTGTGGGCCTTAGATGAGGCAGCTGTCAGGCTGCCTTTGCCTAGATTTACACTGGCTGTGGTCACCTATGTGAAGTACCAGAGGCTTCCACCAAGAATATAATTATTCTGAAAACATAAATACTGGCCATCTTAGGTCAAGTACCATCTATGGAGAATGATATAACTGACATCTCATATCGTCGATGCATGCATAAATCTGCGCTCATCAGAACTGGCATCTTGTAATTATTCTGATAGTAATGGTCAGAAGGGGAAAACATTTTTGAAGTGCACGAGTTGTATTGCTTGTCAATAAAATTTTGACATTTTACATGGTAATTTCATTTTCCCATATCATGGAAAAGACCAATCATTGTGATGCATTAACACTTGTCGTTGGACTGAATATATAAAACTGAAAACAAGTTCTCATTCAAGAATTTAGCATCTCGCACAGCTCAGTAATTGTTACTATTCTTGTGTTTTCTCATGTCTCATTGTCTGAGGTGATAAGATGTCTAGATTGTCTGTTCAGAAACCAGCATCCTTTGCTAAGGGAATTTAATGTAGTGTTGAGGTATTTGAGCAACAAATACAGCAATTTGCCATTGGCATTTGAAATTAACATTGCAAAACATTTCCCAGGGTAAAAGTAAAAAAAGGACATGAATGTTGAATAAAAAGTGTGGCCAGAAACTTAGTGTGGTTGTTTGAACGGTATTAAAAGATGAGATGAATAAGTGGAAAGAAATAGAGTGACACAAAATACAGGGTAGAAATGGACAATTCAATCCAACCCATGCATGTTGACTGTTTCACTGCTTAAGCTGTCTCCATCCTTCCTTATGTACTTTACTGCTAAGTGGCGTTTCACCACAAATACTACACCGTCACTGGACTAGTAACCGAGACCACCAGGTTATTTATCGGGGGACATTGGTTTGAATCCCATCATGGCTGAAGGCAAAATTTGATTTCGGTAAAGATTTAAAAAAGAAACCTATCTCACACCGACTGTGTTGTCAGTTGTTGTAAAAGCCCTCGTTGACCAATGCTTTGCAAGGCAAGAAATACGTGCATCTGGTTTACACGTGACTCCAGACTCACAGCAATGTGTTTGACTCTTAGCTGCCCTTCGAAATGGCCCAAGAAGCCATTCAGTTGTATCAAACTTATGCAAAACTTAAAGCAATGAAATCAGACAGATTACTCAGTACCAGCATTGGCATAAAATAAACTGTGACAAATCCAATGTCATCAATCAAGGTGCCCTTAATATCTGGGAGCATGTACCAAAATTGAGAACACAATCCCACAGGCAGGTCAAGGAAAAGGCTGATAGCTGACGTAACCGTACCCATGGAATCATTTTGCAGATGTTCTAGATACCAACATTACAATTCCAGGGTATGCCTGGTCCCAACAGCAGTAGTATTATACTTACAGGAAGGAGTTCCACCGAAAGTCCTCAATATTGACTCCAGACACCATGAAGTGTCATGGAACTTAGTCAAACATGGACAAGGATATCTCCTGCTACCTACCATCTCCCAGCGTCAATTTAGCTGATCAGTTAAGACCCATTCATTTCAAACACCATGTCACAGAAGCTTAGCATGGCACAGGTGCAGAATTCTGTTTCAGTTGTGGAACCTCCCCATGTCTGGCTTGGTAGTGCCACTACTGATTATGCTTGCCTGGTCCTAAAGGATGTTGCTACTTTATTCAATCTGGAGCAGGCAATGGGGAAACTAACTGGTTGGTGGATCAGAATTTTTGACCTTGTCCTCATCAGTCTACTGTCACAAATGTATCTTTCCATAACATTATTGGTTAAATTGAATACTACACATTCCTGATGGAGACCCAGTCCAGTCTTAACATGGAAGATCTCCATTATGTGACATTAAGATTATGTTAAATGGGGCAGACTTTGAACACCTCTGACAACTTATGACTGGGCATCCGTGAGGTGCTGCGTGTTGACCCACAACCAGTAACTCCATTATTGCCCTCAACAAGGACATACATCCTCCTTCGGTGAAGAATGGAAGAGAGCGTGCCAGAAGCAATACCAGTCATATGTTCAAATGAGGCATCAAATGAGGTAATGAAGCTATAACACCATGCCAAACTTTGGAAATGGAGCTAAGTGATCCCACAACCAATAGATCAGATCCAGCCTTTGCAGCTTTGCCACATCCGGACATGAATAATGGTTGCACTTGTGCAGCTGTCTCCTTTGTTTTTGTTGGGGTTGTCAATCATGGACAATGGGGATACTTGAACAGCTAACCAATGTATAAGTTAGGTTGATCCAGCTTCAGTGAGAAGTGTGTAGATGATCCATCTCTGCTTCCTCCTGAGGTCCCCAGGCTTACAGTTATCTATTTTCAACCAACTCAATTCACTCCTTTTGACGGAAGGGAGTAGCTGAAACCTGGATACTGCAAAGGCCCAGATCTTTGATAACCTTCTGCTAAAAGTACAGAAGACATGCTTTAGACCCAGCTGCACCCCTGACCAAGCTACTCTTGTGCAGCGACAGAACTGGCATCTATGTGACAACATAGCAAGTTGGCGAAAGTGAGGACTGCAGATGCTGGAGAGTCAAAAAGTTTGAGATGGGTGATATGCAGGAAAATCTCTGGAGGATGTGAAAAGATCCTTTGGGGCCTTGGACAGGGATGAGGGGAGAGGTGTGGGTGCAGGTTTTATACCTGATGTGGCAGCAAATGAAGCAGCCAAGTGTAGAGGGTAGTTTGGTAGGGGTGTGGACCTAACGAAGGAGTTCAGGAGAGAATAGTCTCAGCGGAATGTAGATGGATTGGGGAGGGATATGTATCTTTCGTGGTGACGTCTGATTATGGGTTGCCCAGGTATGATCTATCCACAAAAAAGCAGCACAAATGCAACCCACTCAACACCTAATCAGTCCACTAGCTGATGAAAGCAGCTATCAATAGTGTTATCAGTGACAATTGCTTCATATAAATCTACTGAGTGATGCTCAGTTTGGCATCTTCCTGGGCCACTGTCTCCTGACCTCTTGACAGCCTTGCTCCAAAAATAGACCGTCGTTGAACTGCAGAGATGAGGGAGTAACAGTCCTCAATGTGAGGACAACAATTGGCTGAATTGACTTGTTCTTCATTTTTGTTGGGCTGCCAGTTGTTGAGGATGGGGGACTTATGCAGCTGCCTCCTTGAGTTAGTTGTTTGAAATCCACCATGATTTGTGTCTGGACGTGGCAGGACTGCAAAGGTTAGATCTGATCTATTGGTTGTGGAATCTATTGATTGTGGAATCAGTTGCCAAAGCTGAACTCCATGGGAACCTTGGGGAATGGTGGAGGGGTAACTCTTCGCAAGTTGGATTTGTCCCTTGCATACGGGAAGATGATTAACTTATTTGGAGGTTGGTCATTTTGGCTCCAGAACATTGCTACTCAAGAGAGTGCTTTTTTTTTTCCCTGGCTCAGCCATCTTCAGCTGCTTCAACAGTGATCTACCATGCATTGTAAGCTCAAAACTCTGCAGTTATCAACGAAGAATATTCAGTAACATTCACATGTGCGACACTGAAGCAATCCAGTCCATACGCGGCAAGGCCCAGACAGTATTTGGGTGTGAGCTGATGAATGGCATGAACGATAATTGCTTCTCAAGTGCCAGTCAATGACTATCTACAAAAAAAAACTAATTATTCAACCCTTGACATTCAATGTCATTACTTTAACCTCTCTAACAACTTCTTTCCCCCAGGTATGACCAGCAATCTATTTAGATGTTTTCTGAGCTCCAATATTTTTCCCTGTCTGAGGTTTGTGCTTTCATTCATATCTTTGTTCGTTAATTCAGGGATTAGCTGGCTGGGCCGTTTATTGTGCATCCTTCATTGCTATGAGATAGTGGTAGTGAGAATCAGCAGTCTCACTGGTTTGGGACTGCACACTTGTTTGGGAGAGAGTTCCACAAGATTGGCCGAGCAGTACTGAAAAGATAGTGTAATTTCGAGTCAGCATGGTGAGTGACTTGGAGAGGAATTTGCATGTCTGCTATCCTTATCCTTCTAAATGAAAGTGTTCATGCACTTAAAAGATAGTATCTAGCAAGCATTGGTGAATTTCTGCAGTACATGAAGCCAATGGCATACACTACCACTGTGCATTAGGGATGAAGAAACTAAATTTTTACTAGTATTTTTAATCAAAAATAGGTTTTTTAATATTACAACAAATACAAAGCAGTACAATTCAAAACAATACAAAGAGCAGTTCCCCTTCTCTGGATATTGGACTTGTAAAGCACAATTGTTCCTGCTGTATAAAAGCCCATATTAGCTTGGCAGACAAATCTGTGTCCAGGTATTCTGTGTCCAGGCTGCCATGTCTTACAGAAGTTGTTATCTTGTGGTTAATCATACATGTGAGAAAATCCTAGGGGATATGCTCCATAACAATCTTCCACAACTGAACAGGCCCGGGCGATTTCTGGATGCCCAACTTAATGATATTCCTTCTTGCGCAAAAAGTGAGGATGTTGAAAAGTTTTTTTTTCTATTGCGCATCTCCAGGGCACACACTGAGCAGGCCGAGAAGAAGAGAGATCGGGTCCTTCTCCACCCTTATACCCAAAATCCTTTCCATTGCACCTGCCACAGCACTCAAGTATGTTAGAAGCCTGCCACAGGACCAGAGACAATGGGTAAGAGTGCCCGTACCAACCTTGCACTTATGACATGTTGACGATCCCCCAGTTTAAAGTTTGAATAACAGTCAGGATCCATGTGGACCTTGTGGAGAATCTTCAACTGTCCAGCATGGGTCCTATTGCAAATTGATATAAATCTTGCATTTTCCCAAATATCTTCCCATGCCTCTGAGGAGACCTTGATACCTAGCGCTCTCTCCCACACCCTACAAAAGCGATCAAACTCAACTGAGCCCCACTCCCACCATCACCACCCCCGGTGATTATATAGAGTGCTGACAGAAAGTATACTCTTAACGCTGAGCACCCTCTTCTCTATGTTGGATTTGTAGGCATCAGTCAAAAATGTAGGTTTTTTTTGAGTAAAATCCCTCAGAAGGGGGAAAAAAAGGGTCCCTGTTGAATAAATCGCCCATGCAAGATGCACCCCTAGCTGCCCAACTTTTGAATCCTGAATCTGTCATTCCCATTTGAAAACCCAGCATACCCACTATAGGTGTAAAAGGATGTTTTGCCAATATTGCCTTCCTTCTGCCAAATTGCCGACCATGCTTTAACAGGATTGATAACTGTTGGGTTATGGCAATATTTCTTAATTGTATTCATTTTGTCCAAAAACAGCAAGCTTGTAAGGGGTCACCCTACCTGAGAGGATTTGATATCCAACTATATTGAAAGAGGGTCCCCCACAAGCCCCATCACTCAAGTAAGTTATAAGCAAGCTTAGTTTTTAACATCTGGGAGATCCACTCCCTACAATCTGTGAGGCAATTGTAGTTTAGCTAATTTAATAAGGGGCCCCTTAACATGCCAAATAGGAGAGCCGAACCAGCCATTCATCTCATGAATGTTTGCTTCGCAAAAATCGGGGGAGCATCCACATCGGGTACAACAAACGGGGGAGTATTCATCATCTTATGCGCTATCCGACCGAACCATGAGATTGGATGCACCTCCCGTATTTGAAGGTCTTGTTCGATTTTTTTTTCCAAATAATTGAACAAAATTAACTTTGAACAACTCATCAAGAACTGGAGTGATGAATATGCTCAAATACATAAAATCCCACTGTGATCATTTAAATGGGAATCAAGATTTGTCCTCAAGACCTTGCACTTTCGTTAGATCACCCATAGGCATAGCCTCTGACTTTGCAAAATTGATCTTGATGTTGTGCCAAGGATTAATCAGAATGTAAAATAAAATGACTTAACCCTTAATTCACTGCTATCCCTGTGCATGTCCAGCAGTCACTTAAATGTCCCGAATGGCTCTGCTTCCACCACCGCTGCTGGCAACGCATTCCAAGCATTCTCAACACTCTACGTAAAGAACCTTCCTCGGACGTCCTCTCTACACCTTCCTCCTAATATCTTAAAACTATGATCCCTTGTGCCAATCAATCCTGCCCGGGGCAAAATTCTCTAGCTATTGATTCTATCCATGCCCCTCTTGATCTTCAGGTTACCTCTCTTCCTCCTTCTCTCAAGAGAGAAAAGTCCAAGCTTAGTCAACCTCTCTTCATAAGGCAAGCCCTCCAGTCCAGGCAGCATCCTGGTAAACCTTCTTTGTACCCTCTCCAAAGCCTCTGTATCTTTGCTATAGTACTGGACACAGTATTCCAAGTGTGGTCTTACCAGGGCTTTGGAGCTGGAGCAAAACCTTGCAGCTCTAAAACTCAATCCGTCTGTAAATGAAAGCCAAAACGCACGATGCTTTCTTAACCACTCCATCCACTTGGGTGACAACTTTGAGGGATCTATGTACTTGAACACCAAGATCACTCTGTTCCTCCACACTGCCAAGAATCCTGTTTTTAATTCTATGTTCAGCATTAGAGATCAACCTTCCAAAATGCATCACTTTGCATTTATCCAGGTTGAACTCCATCTGCACTTCTCAGCTCAGATCTGCATCCTGTCTATATTGTGCTGCAGCCTGCAATAGCCCTCGATATTATAAACGGCACCTCCAATCTTTGTGTCATCTGCAAATTTACGCACCCACCCCTTGACCACCTCATCCAAATCATTGATAAAAACTATGAAGAGCAGAGACCCAAGAACAGACCCCTGCGGGACCCCACTCAACACTGGCCTCCAGGCAGAATCCTTTCTATCTACAACCACACTCCGTCTTCTCTCAGCCAACCAATTCTGAATCCAGATAGCCAAATCTCCCTGTATCCTATATTTCCTGACCTTCTGAATGAGCCTACCATGGGAAATTTTATCATGGGTAAGTTTGAACAAATTATTTATCAACAGTTCATAATTGTTCAGCCAAAAACTAATAAATAGCTGTTCTTAATAAGTGTAGAAATGTCGTCTCTGCTTAAATGGGGAATATTACATTGATTTATAAAATCGTTTATTGTGACTGCTCCAGCAATAGTGGGACTTTTGATTTTCAGCATGCTATCTTATGTTCCCTCTGAAACAGTGAGATCATTGGCTGGTAAGGAATTATCATTCGGGAGTGTCCCTAAATAACCATAAGTTAGAAAATTGTGTTATTGAGGGATTAACTAAAAACATGAAGGATGAGTGCAACTCAGAGCCAGCATAATAGTAATAGTAGGGTAAGTAAGCCGAAGGAGACTTAAGGCAGGGATCGTATTTTTAAAATAAAAAATTTAAAACATTAGCAAATAAGACTAATTAAGTTTGAGTGTAAGACATTATGGGAAGTTCAAGGAGAAAGTGAGGTCTGTAGATGCTGGAGATCAGAGCTGAAAATGTGTTGCTGGAAAAGCTCAGCAGGTCAGGCATCGGTCAAAAGTGATTTCCTTTTTGAATAAAATCCCAAACTTGGAAAAAAAACGAAAGAGGTCTCTATTAGGTAACTCGCACTTCCGTACTAACTGATCGAAGGACATCATTACATCTCCCTCAAATAAATCACCCATGCAAGATATACCCATAACTGCCCAACGTTTAAATCCTGAATCTATCATACCCGGTTGAAAACCCGGTATACCTACTGATGGTGTAAACAACTGTTTTGCCAATATTACCTTCCCTCCGCCGAATTGCCCTCCATGCTTTAATAGTATTGATGACTTTTGGGTTATGGCAATATTCCCTAACTGTCCTCACCTTGTCCAAAAACAGCAAACTGGTAAGGAGGCACCTTGCCTGGGAGGCTTGGATATCTAGCCATACTGAAAGAGGGTCCCCACAAACCCAATCACTCACGTAGGTCAAAAGCGAGCTTAATTGGTAATTTTTAATGTCCGGAAGGTCTACTGCCCCTGATCTGTGAAACAATTGCAGTTTGGCTAATTTAGTGAGGGGCTGTTTACGGTGCCAGATAAAGGAGCTGAACCAACCGTTCAGTCTCTTAAGTGTTTGTTTATTGAAAATCGGGGGAGCATCCGTATAGGGTATAGCAAACGAGGGAGAATATTCATCTTCAGTGCTATCCGACCCAACCATGAGACTGGAAGTGCCTCCCGTCTTTGGAGATCTTGTTTAATTTTTTCAAATAATTGAATAAAATTGGCTTTGAACAGCCAATCCAGAACTGGAATAATGAATATGCCCAAATACACAAAACCCCCGTGTGATGACCTAAATGGGAATCTATAGTCACTCAAGAGCCAACTCTTTCGTAAGACCACCCATAGGCATAGCCTCTGATTTAGCAAAATTAATCTTATACCCTGAAAAAACGCCAACCGCATGAATGCATTGTGTCAATCAAGGCACTGAAGCTGCTGGATTTGTCAAGAAAATTAGAACATCGTCTGCATAAGCGAGATCTTACGTAATTTTGACCCCACTTCTGAAGCTGATATATTGAGATCCCCACGAGTGGCCCCTGGCAACGGTTCAACCACCTGTGTAAAAAGTAATGGTGAAAGGGGACAGCCCTGCCGGCTGCCCCTAGAAATATTATAATTGCTTGATCGTACCCCATTGGTAATGACAGCCGCGAGAGGTACACTCTGGACTTTACCCATCTTATGAAAACTTCGCCCAGACCAAACCGGTCTAGAGTATAGAAAAGGTACGGCCACTCAACTCAGTCACATGCCTTCTCTGCATCTAAAGAAATCACCAATCCCTGTGTTGACTGCTGTTGGCATGCTTGAATTACATTAAGCAGCCTCCTTTATAATATTGAAGGATCTACGACCCTTTATGAAGCCTGTCTGATCCTCTTTAATAATAGAGGGTAGCACAGTCTCTTGCCTTAACACGAAAGCCTTAGAGAGGTTCTTTAAAGTCCACAGTTAAGAGTGAGATGGGCCTGTATGAAACACAGTCTTCTGGATCCTTCCCTTTTTTAAGGATAAGTGAAATATTGGCCTCTCTCAGATGGTGGGAGACAATCATGACTGTATGAATCATTAAACATATTCAGCAGACAATATACTTATAAATTCCTTATAGAATTCACTGGGAAGTCCATCAGGAACGGGTGCCCTTCCACTCTGAAGCTGCCTCACAGCTTCCTGCACTTTTTGCTCTGATAATGTTGCTTTGAGAAAGGACTGTTGTTCGGGAATCACACCCGGAAGCTTCAGATCTCTGAACAAGGATTCCATTTTGACCTACTCCTCCTCTCAATTCTCAGACTGATATAACTTAGAGTAGAATCTCTGGAACACTGCATTAATCTTTTTAGAATCACATGTTAGGTTCCCAGACCCTTCCCTAATCGCTGTAATGGTTTGTGGGGCACTTTTCTTTCTGGCAAGGTATATTAAGTTGCACAAGCACGAAATTTAGTGCAGACCACAGTGCCATCATCCTCTGTAGTTTGACCAACAAGGGTCTGTCAAAATAGGCCGCCTTGGCTGCCTTCAACCATGCTTCAAGGAAACATTGCTGCTCACCCTTCTGCTGCTTCTTACTGGTGGAATATGAAATAACTAACCTCCTGGCATAAGCTTTGGCAGTTTCCCAGAGAACAGATGAGCTATCAATCGAGCCTATGTTGATGTCTCGGAATGCCCGAAATTCCCTAGAGAAATACTCCATTAGAATAAAGGGGTCCATTCGCCAGTACCTTGAATCCACTGTAACATCCTTCATTTTAACCATGAGGTACACTGCAGCGTGATCAGAGATGGCAATATTACCAGTCAATCGTCCAGGATGCCACCAGATCCAGGGTTACTGCAGGGATCAGAAAAAAATCAATCCTTGTGTGACATCTATGCCAATTGGAGAAAAATGTGAATTCCCTACCTGTAGGGTGGAGACACCTTCAGACGTCCACCAACTCTATTTCTCCAAATAAACCCAATAAATGTTTCGTTTGTGCAGAGGGTATCGAGGGACCTTTAGGCAATCTGTCTACTATGGAGTCCATGAGTCAGTTAAAATCTTCCCCTATAATGATATGCCAAGACTTGGGACTTATTAGTTTAGGAAAAGCATCTACAAAGAATTAAAGAGGATGGGCTGGGGACAATAAACATTTAAAATACCATATTCTTCCCCATTTATCAAGGCTTTAAGAATTAGAAACCTCCTGCATGTGTCTTTAACACATTCCAACAACTTTTCCTAACTAATATAGCCACTCCCCTACTTCTGGTATTAAATGATGAAAAATAAACTCCGTCAAAGCCATTCTGCTGTAATTTCAGATGCTCTTTGTCATCCAGGTGTGTCTCCTGTAACAAAGCAATATCCACCTCCTTTCTAAGACTCAAGAATACCTTCTTCCTCTTAATTGGTGAGTGACTTCCCTTGATATTCCAGGTATACCATTTCATCAAATCATTAGCCATAATCTTCTGGAATTTAAATATAATTGCAGAGAGGAAGAACCCAAACCACAAGTTGCTGAGCCTTAGTGTCGCATGGTCCACCAAATATAAAAACTACATAAACTAAAACCACTACATTTAACAAACATACAAAATTATTAAAAATAAAAAAACAACTAAAACCAGAAAACAAACCAACATGTAAAGCGCCGGTAGCGCTGAGTAGGGGAACTTACCCCCTGCTCAGAGGGGGCAACTACCCGTCCCGAACTGCCCATAAATAGGCATCTTACCATCTCAACCGCCTTCACTTCTCCCAGCTAGAGCCACATCGCAAGCACAAGCTAAAAAGAATAAACACCCCATAGAATAGCAATTTGAATTAAAAAATTCTCTTAGGGGAATAAATATCCCACCCATCCTTTGGTATGTCCTGACTTAGAAATTTAAAATGTACATCTTAACCACCGCCAGACATAGTTTGAACCGAACTATTATCAATAGAGGGGAACAAAAGTGGGAGAAAAACAAAGCTCCAACCAGATTTCCTCCATTTCTTTTACAGAATGATAAACACATACCCAAGCAACAATATTTATACATACTACAATTGTTTAAATTCGGTTAGTTTGTCCACAAAATCTCTTGCCTTCTCCGATGTGTCAAAGAGATGCATGGATCCACCTAAGGTGATCCGAAGCACTGCCGGATATTTCAGGGAGTACTGAATTCCAAGCTCCTTCAGTCTTCTCTTGACACCATCAAACAATTTTCGTTTCTGGATCACTGTTGCTGATAAGTTCTGAGTTTTCAGGGCTTGGATCTCATCCTTGACTGAACTGGCATCAGCTTTCACCACTGTGACCCTGTGCTCCACCTCATCCATCCTCTTCTCCAGGTCTCCCAGCTGCTGCTCATGCTTCTGCAGCATGAGAGAGACTGGAGCCAGCTTCTCTTCAATCTGTTTCCCCAGCATCTCGCGAGATTTCGTGAGGTGGTTCATCAGGTCCTAGAGAGTAATAGGCTCCGAGGCTGATGCAGACCCGGCCTCTGATGCTCCTCCCTTTTTAGGCTTTTCTGAACAGCTGAAAATATGGTCTGGACAACCAGACCATAGCAACATGACGGCTGGAGGAAGAGCACCTCATCTTCCGCCTTGGTACCCTCCAACCACAAGGGATGAACTCAGATTTCTCCAGTTTCCTCATTTCCCCTCCCCCCACCTTGTCTCAGTCAAATCCCTTGAACTCAGCACCGCTTTCCTCACCTGCAATCTTCTTCCTGACCTCTCCGCCCTCACCTTGACCTCCTTCCACCTATCGCATTTCCAACGCCCCTCCCCCAAGTGTCCCTCCTCCCTACCTTTTATCTTAGCCTGCTGGACACACTTTCCTCATTCCTGAAGAAGGGCTTATGCCCGAAACGTCAATTCTCCTGCTATTTGGATGCTGCCTGACCTGCGCTTTTCCAGCAACACATTTTCAGCTGAAAATACAGGTAAGTCCATTTTTAAATTTTTTTGGGGGTGCCACAATCTTTCCAACGCCCCAAGAAATCCTGATAACCTGCGTTGGGCGGGTTAAAGGACCGTCCTGCTCCTGTTGCGATGCGAAGCTCTGCAGTGTGATCTTCTCAGATCGCCGCCATCTTAGATCCACCCTCCCAGTTTTTATCTTTGATGGATCTTGCAACGCTAAAGCTTGTCAATTTGTAGTTCGAGCTCCTCCTCTCTGGAATCTAAACGTTACAGCAGAAGGTTATGGCTAATGACTTTATTAAATGGTGTACCTGGAACATCAAGGAGAGTCACTCACCCAATTAATAGGAAAAAGGTGCTTTCGAGTCTTAGAAAGGATAAGATGGATGTTGCTTTGTTACAGGGGACACACTTGGATGACAGGGAGCATTTGAAACTACAGCAGAATGGCTTTGATTGGGTTTACTTTTCATCTTTTAAACCAGAAGGAGAGTGGCTGTATTTTTAAGAGTAATCTCCCATTTAAGTTAGTAGAGTGTGTTAAAGACACACAGGAAGTTTGTAATCCTCAAAGCTCTGATAAATGGGGAAGAATACGGTGTTTCAAATGTTTACTTCCCTCCGGCCCACCCCCTAAAGTTTCTGGTAGATGCATTCTCTAAATTGATCAGTCTTGAGTCTCAGCATACCATCATAGAGGGAGGTTTTAATTATCTTATGGATTCCATGGTAAAGAGGTAGCCCAATGCCCCCCCCCTGCACAAATTAAACAATTAGTGGATGTATGAGTGGAGTTCAGGTGGTGGACCCTTGGAGGCTTCTTCACCCGACAGGCAGTGATTTTACGTTTTTTCCCCAATCCACACTGATGTCACACCAGGATTAATTCTTTTTCTGACCCCTGTGGCAACCCTGGACTTGGTGGCACCTTGCACGATTGGTAATATTACCATCTCTGACCATGTTCCACTGCATCTGTTAAGGTTAGGGATGCTGTAGTAGGCCCATGCACTGCGAACGGATCCCTTTATCCTGAAGGATAACAAGTTTGTGGAGTATTTCTGTAATGAATACCGGACGTTTCTAAACATAAATTCAGGTTTGGCTAGTAGCTTGTCTGTTTGAGTTGAGTGGCTGTACCTTTTTTTTTTAATACTCTTGAGCGGTTTGGCTTGGTCAAAGCCTTTATAAGATGGGTAAAGGTTCTCTACAGCGACCCTCTCAGTGTAGTCATCACCAATTGGGTACAATCAAGCAATTTTAATTTTTTTTAGGCGCAGCGGACAGGGCTAACCCCTTTTGCCATTTCTTTTTACTTTGGCCTCTGCCAGCGGTTCGATCACCATTCTTAGGGATCCCAATATATCAGCTCCAGAAGTTGAGTCAAAATTACGTACGATTTCATTGTAAGTGGACAATGTCCTCATGTTTTCCTTGTCAAATCCAGCAGTTTTGGTGCCTTGCCTGATACAGTGCATGAGTTTGTTTGGCACCCTTTCGAGGTACAAGATTAATTTTGCAAAGTCAGAGGCTATGCCTGTTGGTGGTCTTATGAAGGTGCAAGGTCTTGAGGGCGAATCTTGATTCCCATTAAAATGGTCACAGGGGGATTTTATGTATTTGGGCATATTCATCACTCCAGTTCTTATTCAGTTGTTCAAAACTAATCCTATTCAATTATTTAAATGAAACAAGACCTTCAAAGATGGGAGGCCCTTCTGGTCTCATGGTTAGGTCAGATATTCATCTTCTGATGCACTATTCTCCCTTTTTGTTGTACCCTATGCAGATATTGCCCCCGATTTTTTGCTAAGCAAATGTTCAGCAGACTGAACGGCTGGTTCAGCTCTTTTATTTGGCATGTTAAGGGACCCCTTATTAAATTAGCTAAACTGCAATCGCCTCATAGATTGGCAGGGAGTGGACCTCCCGAATGTTTAAAACTGTCAACTAAGCTCGTTTGTAACTTACGTGAGTGATAGGCTTGTGGGGGACCCTCTTTCAATATAATTATCAAAACCTGTCAGGCAGCCCCCCCCCCAACGAGCTTGCTGTTTTTGGACAAAATAAGGACAATTAGGGAATATTACCATAACCCAATAGTTATCAATGCTGCTAGAGCATGATTGGCAATTTGGCAGAGGGAAGGCAATGTTGGCAAAACATCTTCTCTTACACGTGTCATGGGTATGCCGGGTTTCCAAATGGTAATGACAGATTCAGGATTCAAACATTGTGTCTCCCACAAATAAGTCACCCATGTAAGACACACCCCTAGCAGCCTAATGATGTATTTTGATCAATTAGAGTGCAAATATGAGCAATCCAACACAAATCTCTTTTTTTTTAACGTTAGGGATTTTACTCAAAAAAAAGACTTTTGACTGATGCTACAAATCCAACATAGAGAAGAGAGTGCTCAGAGCTAAGAGTACACTTTCTCTCAGCACTCTATATCATCTCCTGGGGATGGGGCGGCCCTCAGATAAATTCCATCAGCTTTGTAGGATTTGGAAGAGAGAACTAAGCATTGAGGTCTCCTCAGAGGCATGGGAAGATAATTGGGAAAATGCAAGAAAGGTATCAATTTGCAGTAGGACCCATCCTTGACAGTTTAAGATTCTCCACAAGGCTCTGGATAGTTTGTCAAAATTTAAACAAGGATTATCTTCAACATGCCCCATGCGTAAAGTTAGTACGGGCACTCTTATCCATTGTCTTTGGTCTTGTGGCATGCTTCAAACATAATGGAGTGCTGTGACATGGACAATAGAGGGAATTTTGGGTGTCAGAGTGGAGAAGGACCTGATCTCTCCTCCTCTTGGCCTGCCCAGAATATCTCTGTAGATGCACATTTTACAAAAAATTACAGCATCCTCATTTTCTGCGCAAGAAAGAATGTCATGTCAGATTGGGTGTCTGAAATCCCCCGGTCTTGTCGGGTTGGTGTAAGATTGTTATGGAGCATATCCCCTTGGATTTTCTTACAAGTGTGGTACACCACAAAACTGAGAATTTCTATGAGACATGACAGCCCTTTTTGAATTACCTGGACACAGATTTGACCGCCACGCTAATAAGGGCTTTTATGTAGTTGTAACAATTGTGTGCTTTATGAGTCCAGTATCCAGATAGCAGGACCTGAGAAGGTATGAATATGTGAAAATTAATGGTTTTGGTATTCAAGAGTTAGTGTTTTGTTTTGCTGAGCCATATTATTACTTTATTTGTTTGTTGTTAGTTATTGTTTATTTAAGTAGTTAGTTGAGCTTTTTAATATTTATATTTATACATTTGTATATGAGGGCAATTTGGATTTTTAACATTTTTTGGGTTCTTTCTTTGTCTTGTTTTGAATTGTATTTAGCTTTTGCAATATTAAAAAATATATAATTATCAAAAAATATGTATTTTAAAATAATTTGGAAAAGATTAGGGCAATCTGTCAAACCTGACCCAAGCTCATATTTTCAGCCACGCATTCATCTGCTCAATTCTAGTAAGTGACACTGGGGACAACCCTGAGATTGCTGCCCTTGAGGTCCTACTTTTTAAATTGTTTCTGAGCTCGCACCATGAAGAGCTTGCTGGACCTTGTTTCTTTCACTAACTATGTTAGAATCCTGGAATTGTGAAGTCCAGGAGAGGCCTTTTGGCCCTTCGGGCCTACACTAGCACAAGCTACGCTGAAATCTGCACTTGACCAACAGCCTCCGGATAACCTTTCTAAAGCTTGAGGTTTCCTGCCTGAACTACTCCCTCAGGTAATATGTTGCAGAATTCCACCACCCTCTTGATGAAATAATTTTTCCTCCAATCCCCTTTCCACCTCCTGCCTTTCACCTTAAAATTGTGCCCTCTTGTTATTGACCCTTCAACTAGGGGGAGTAGTTGCTTTCTATCCACCCTGTCAATGGCATTCATACACATCAGTCAGGTTCCCTGCTCAGGTGACAACATGGAGCATCACTTATTCACCCATTCCCTTCAAAATGTCTTTGAGCTGCACAATAACATTACTTTGTGAGGGGCGCATCATGTGAACCTGGTGTCATGTTTTCACCCACCATAAACACCTACCTTCTACTTTTATGATGGAATCTGTGATTTCAGTTGATCTTCCATCACCTCCCCTCACCTAAAGAGGAAGATGGACTCTGGCCTCCTACATTACCTGCCCTGTGCTTTTACTCTTTCTTATTCTCTTTCTACCAGTATGCTCTTTTCATCTGCGGTGAGGTTCTGGTGGGGGTGATCCAATAAGATGGCCCAACCATGCCCTGAACGACTGTCACATGAGAAGATACTTTTCTAAAGCCACGTCACAATTTAATTTCCCATGTTAGTCATTCTTGCTTGTGGCCTTGCTGTCTTAAGTGGGCAGGTAAGTGGTGAGTAGTGCTGACTTTGAGAACAGCATTTCACCCTTTGACATCTGAGTGAAAGTACTCTGGTTTCTGAAGCTGCCTCATGATTATTTAAAACTAATTATTCTGCTGTCTTTTCTTTCCTTGAAGATTACATGCCTTTGGGAGAATATTATTAATCACCTTCCAGATTACCTATTCTTTTCTTTTCCTTATCTTAGTGTTTGTCAATATTCCCCTCAGTCAGCATCTTTGTGGAATTGAGGGGGTCTAAAAGCTGATTTATATAATGCCTCATAATGCTACCTCAGTGTAGTGTTTTGAAGATATTCATGCTTTATAAATAGTTTTTTTTTTCTCATCAATTCAGTTAATTACTCCTTCAAGCTTTCAGAACAGATCAAGGAGGATTAAGTAATGCTATATTGCCTTTAAAGGGTTCTTGTACAAATCCCTCTTGACTTCAAATTACTCTGCCATCTGCGGGTTTTAGATTGTCTATTAGGTTGGTGAGAGAGAAGACTTAAATATGAAGAATTCCAGTTTGAATAACTTGAGATCAGCCCACACTTCCCATCCTATACCATTTTTCAACTCCATTTTCTTTTTTGCAAATAGAAGACCCAACCTTTTTGTAGTGGTTATAGTGTTAGACGAGCAAGTTTAGGTCTGGCAGCATCTGTGAAGAGCGTAACACAATTAACATTTCCAGTTCAATGTCACTTCTTCAGAACAACAGTTCAGTTCTGAAGAAGAGTTATTGGTCTCAAAGCAATAACTCATTGTTGTGGTTCTGTTCGCTGAGCTGGGAGTTTTTGTTGCAAACGTTTCGTCCCCTTTCTAGGTGACATCTTCAGTAGTATGATTATGGTCTTATCTTTTCTGAGAAACGATACTACCAGCAGACAAAGGCAGAGTGACTGTGATACTGGATAAGTCAGATTACATTCATAAAGCAGAACAACTACTTGCAGACACCAACACATACCAAAAGAGGGAGTTTGACCCCACTCCACAGCTCACCAATAGGATAAACAACACACTGAGGAACCTACAGAAAAAACGGACAGATAACCAGGTCTGACCTACAGAGAATGAAACCAGAAAGCAACAACACCCCCAGATTCTATGGACTACCTAAAGTACACAAACCAGACATCCCACTCAGACCCATAGTATCACTACCAGGAACACCATCACACAAACTGGCTAAAGAGCTACAACAGAAACTGAAACACCTGATCAGCGGATCCAGACACTCTATACAGTCAACACAAGAATTCTTGGACATCATCAGAAATATACACATAGACAAGGAAGAAACCATGGTCTCATTCGACGTAATGGCACTGTTCACTTCTATTGACACAACCTTAGCCAGAGAAACAATATCCAACCTGCTGGACATACATAACAGACAACAGGACACTGAACCTATTAACAAACACGGCATACTTAAACTACTGGACCTGGGCCTCACAACACACTTCACATTCAACAACCAGATAATATGAACAAATCAACGGAACACCCATGGGCTCACCGATCTCCGGACTCATAGCAGAAGCAGTAATGCAAAGGTTAGAAAAAACAGTTTTAACACAATTACAACCCAAACTCTGGGTCAGATACGTGGACGACACCTTTGTAATCATTAAAAACACAGAAATAGAGAACACACACCGGATCATCAACGCCACACTCACAGGAATCCGATTCACGAGAGAGGAAGAAAAGGACAACCAGCTCCCATTCCTGGACGTGATGGTACAAAGAACACCGAACGGAGAATTCACCACGAAGGTATACAGAAAAGCCACACACACAGACCAAGTCCTGAACTATGAAAGCAACCACCCCAACACACACAAACGAAGTTGCATCAGGACATTATTCAAAAGGGCCACAACACACTGCAACACACCTGAACTACAAAAAGAGGAAGGAGAACACCTATACAAAGTATTCACCAAAAACGGATACCCGCGCAATTTCATCAACAGATGCCTTGGGGAAAGACAACGAAATGAGGACATGCCACAACCCAAAGGACTGGCCACACTCCCATACATCAGGAGCATTTCTGAACTGACAGCCAGACTGCTGCGACCACTAGGACTCATAACAGCACACAAACCAACAGCCACTCTCAGACAACAACTCACCAGGACAAAGGACCCGATACCCAGCTGAAGCAAAACCAACGTAGTGTACAAAATCCCATGCAAGGACTGCACAAAACACTACATAGGACAAACAGGAAGACAGCTAACAACCCGCATCCATGAACACCAACTAGCCACGAAACGACACGACCAGCTATCCCTAGTAGCCATAACTCAGATGACAAACAACACGAATTCGATTGGGACAACACCACTATTATAGGACAGGCCAAACAGAACAGCCAGGGAATTCCTAGAGGCATGGCACTCATCCACAAATTCTATCAACAGACACATCGAACTAGACCCTATATACCGACCACTGCAGCGGACAGCAACTGACAACCGGAAGCGGCAGATTCAAACCAGTATAAATGCCGGAGGAATCAGTACAGAAGTGCTTCACAGGAGGCTCCCAAGCACTGAAGATGTCACCTAGAAAGGGGACGAAACGTTTGCAAGAAAAACTCCCAGCTCGGCGAACAGAACCACAACAACGATCACCCGAGCTACAAATCTTCTCACAAACTTTGAGCAATAACTCATGTTTTCTCTCCATGTGCTTGCAGATCTGTTGAGTTTCTCCGGCCCTTTTAGTTTTTATTTCAGATTGCCAGCATCTGAGTACTTTTACTTTCAGAACAAATTTAGTTAGCTGTCTGCTGGCATCGTACAAAATAACACTGAAAGCTGCCTTATTGTTACTGAGTGGATCCTGCCAGTCCCTATTATGTAAAGCTAACAAGTGACTCCACAGTGAATCTTAATGCTGTGTGAATAGGCTGGGAAGCTTTTAAAAATTATTGCTGCCAAGTACAAGTAATGATTCGCCATTAACGGCAATTAGGAGTGAACAAAGAACATGTGGAATGTTCATCAGTACTGTTCCTGACCTGTTGAAGCTAAATAAAGTGTAACTGTCAACCAACTACTTCATGCAGAGAGTGGTGTATATATGGAATGGGCTGTCAGAGAATCTGGTTGAGGCAGGTACAATAGCAACATTTATAAAAAAGCCATTTGGCTAAGTACATGGATGGGGGAAGGGTTTAGAGGGATGTGGGCCAAATGCAGGCAGTTGGAACTAGCTGACTGGGCGCCATGGTCAGCATGGACTGGTTTGGGCTGAAGGGCCTATTCCCAAGCTGAATTACTCTCTGACTCCAATGAGAATTGTTGCATTTTTTTCACTGCAGTATTTTGAGTCTTCATTCAGTTTAGAATATGTAAGTAGAGGGTGGGACAAAGAAGATATCATTGGAGCAGCACTACCTGCTTCATCGTTTCTGATGGAGCAAGGGACATGAAGATTGAAAACTGCAGTCAGATTTACAAACTTTACATTGGCCACTTTGGCTCTATATTGCAAGCGCCTTGCTCTGTATGGCAACAATTTTGAAATCTGGAATAGATTTGGCTCTACGGAACTGATATCTGGTGAGTTGTAGAAGTGAGTAAGGAGCATATTTGACCTGAAAGAGAAAAGAAAGAAATGCACTGTTTACTGTACTTGATAGGTTAATGGCATTTCTTTATTTAAAAAAAAAACTAAGTGTAAGGAAGTGGAGAGATTAGCAGGCTGACCAACAAGGTCAAAATAGGACAAATAAAACTCAACGGAACAGCACCAGGACAAATCAGCCCACTTGATTAGCACCCCATCTCACACCTTGACCATTTACCCCTACCACTACAGTGGCATTAGGCATACCGTTTACAAGACCTATTGCATTCAGTCAGGGCTCCTCTGACCGCACCTTCCAAACCTAAATTAAGTGAGCAGTTGCTGCCTTTCTTAGAGAAATAAAATTGAATTTCCCACATCAGAAGAAGAGGAGCAGAGGCAATGTGAAAATTATTGTTGGATGTGGCTATTGGATAAGAATTGTGGAATGTATTATTAAGGCAGGTGACTGGCAGAAGGCCGACTATTTCACAGTTTAACACTGTGCCAAGAACAGATTTTTTTTCCCTGAGAAAGATGTTGATGGAAATAAGATTTTAAGGAGGTGTGCAGGGAAGTGGTGTTATCTTAATCATCGAAGTTCATGGGAGGAGGTGGCTGTGAATGTGTTTCAAAATCTCTATATAAAGCATACATTCAGAGACGGCTGGAGGATGGGAAATGGTGAGAGCTGATATGCGGTTTGCTTTCCCAGATTGTCCAGGTTAGCTGGTTTTATTTATGGCATTCATTGTGCTCTTTACTCTTAGATTCCTTAGCAAGGGGTGATGCCACCAGGAGGGGAGATAAACAAAGCCTGGTAGCAGTGAAGACGTTTTACCAGCAATGTGGCAAATAAGAACCAGAAAATAGTAGAAACACTTAACCAATCTGGCAGCATCAATGGAGAGGAACCAATTTAATGCTTTGAGTCCAATGTATGACTTCTCCAGAACTGTCTTGTCACCTGACTCCATTACTTTGTGCTTAACTGGGTTAATACACAACTGCTGAAAGGTAACTTTGGAGAAAAATAAGGAAGCGTTCCTTGACATTCCAGTGGTATATTTAAGAATATGAATTTTTAACAAGCAAGTTCTCAAAATTGTGTCATTCTGCATTCAAATATTCTGATATTGACTTGATGGTTGCTGTGCATAGAAAAACTCAGAGCATCCAGGATTGATCCTTAATCTGTGCCGAGTTATGTTTGACTTGAGCTGGCAGGATAACTTTATATTACCATTGGGCTACCAAGGAACAATAATTTGCTTGAACATGAAAAATTGGGATCTCAAGGTGCAGATTAAGGATGGAGGTGAAAATGGTTGGTAAAAATGTCCCAGAGTCTTGGATGTCACTATTTTGGACATTTCTTTTTGATTGGATAAGCATTTCAAGACATATAGAAGCATGCTGATAACTGGATTTGAGATCAGAGATCAGCCTTGATTCAACTGCAAGGCAGAACTAAGTTGAAGGGTCTGAAAAGCTTATTGCTGATCCCATTTTCTTTTTTTCATTGGACATGGCCACTACCAGTAGGACTGGTTTTTGTTACTTATCCCTTATTAGTTTTGAGAAAGTGTTGGTAAAGTGCTTTCATAGAACATAGATAGAACAATACAGCACAGAACAGGCCCTTCGGCCCACGATGTTGTGCCGAACATTTGTCCTAGCTTAAGCACCTATCCATGTACCTATCCAATTGCCGCTTAAAGGTCACCAATGATTCGGACTCTGCCACTCCGACAGGCAGCGCATTCCATGCCCCCACCACTCTCTGGGTAAAGAACCTACCCCTGACATCCCCCCATACCTTCCACCCTTCACCTTAAATTTATGTCCCCTAGAACTACCACACTCCATCTGGTGCAAGTATACCCACAATGCTACAAAGAACAATTTCAGGATTTATTTCCAGTTGACGTTCATGTCTTGCATCCGCTTTTTAAAAAAAATTTGACTTCTTTGCCTGAACACACACAAACTTCTTTTTTCTACATCCATTGGACTAGGGGTCTTTGTGGTTAAAATGAATTCTGGCAGCCTAATTGTAGCTTTTTTTATATCCAAAGTGGGGCGATAGACAAATAGGAGAACACTGAGCTCGGTCCAGGAATCTACTGAATGAATTGTATTTGGTCCGTTGGTATTCTGTGTTCCTGATGAGAACTTGGCTTCAGTCAAGGTTTTTAGCTTCACCCTGAAGCAACTGTACTGTCTAACCGTGTGAAATGTTTCAACTCAGTCTGATGCAAGATAAATTAAGAAAGCTCCACTAGTGTCTGCAGAGTAATTATTGAGTTGTGTAATTCAAGTGAATCAGTGCCAGAATGCTTGTAATGATGTTTACTTAGGCTGAGCAGGTTAACTATAATTAATTCTCTTGAACTGATTTTTGTGGTGATGCTCTCAGCTAATACCAATACCTTCTGCATTTCTTTGACATATGAGGTATTTGGTGTTGCAAACAATAAGAATTAGAATAATTGGTCAATATCTTCAACAATTATCATTCTCCATTGCAGTTAAAGCCACAACATGAAAAGAAAGCATTCTCTTTTTCAAAATAAGGCATATTTCAACATTTGTAAGGCAATTTATTTAAGGTGCACCTACTTGCAACTTGATGTAGTTCACTAAGCTGAAGGAAAGTGTTCCCTTTCTTTTTCTCTGGGTGCGCAGTGACTTGTCTGGTTCAGACACGTTAAAGGGACCATTGCCAAAAGATTGGAGAGTATGGGAAGAAGGAAGAATTGGTTGATTTGCCACAGTCATGTTGAATGGTCTACTGCTGATCCTATTTTGCTGACTGGTGAGGTCACAATGAATGCATTTTGTAGAATCATGCAGGAGAGAAGAAACCTTTTAGACCATAAAATTTGCACTGACAGAAACTACTCTTGAAATCTACATTCATCCCACTTTCTAGATGTTAGCCAAGTTTCTATCAATTTAACCGGGCAATTACAATTCTATATACTGCGTGTCAGACCTGAACTTCAGCATTTAAATTTAACAGCTGATAGCATTCATTACCGTAGGAACCTGTTGATTTTTTTTTTAATCCAAGCATATTAGTTCCTGAATATATGCAGTCTTAAACAAGGCATTCCATTACTCAACAATTTGGTGTTTTCATGGATTCTAGGTTAGTTGACTATTCCTTTGTTAAGGTGTTTTTCTTTGCAGGCTACTACTTCCCTCTTCAACCAAACTGTTGCAATGACCCCCCGCCCCCCTATTCCCTTTCTGTAGCTGCCTCTTTCCTCCACCATCTCTTCAACTACTTCACAACTCTTGCAGCTTCCTTTCCCTACACATCCTCAGTTTTTGTAGCCTTCTCCCTCCTCAAATCTTCCTGAAACACTCTCTTCTCATACTTGCCCTTCTCTGACTGATTCCAACTCTCACCCCCATCCCCAACCACTTCATCCTGGGCAAAGTCCCTGTATCCTGGCTCAGTTAGTGGTAGCTCTCAGCAGCTTAGGGCCTTTACAGCAGGGACAGGAGAAGAATCAGACTGTGATTGTAGGGACAGCCTATTATGGAGGCTACTTCATTTTGATTGCCCTCTTGAGTGAATCTTTTGTGAGCTATTTGCCAAAGGTTGTACAGGTCTTGCTTCACTCAGGTGGATTGCCCCTGTGTAAAAAGTTGCAAATATACTAAGTACAATATCACTGAACATCTCTCTTCTGACCTTGTGATGGAAGGGTAGTATTTGATGCAGCTCATTGAGCTTGGAACAACGGCCCGATGAATTCTGATTTCTTAGGCTGAGATTATTATCTCTAACAATTGAAACCATCTTGCTTTGAGTTAGACATGATTTCCAACCAAGGGAGAGTTCTTGCCATGATTCATATTGACAGTTTTGCATGTGCTGCTTAATGCCATATTTGGGCAAATTTTTGGACCAAGGCAGTAATGAGGCCTGGAACTGACTGATCACGATTAAAAAATAGTAGAAAGGCAAGTTGTGAGGAGAATGCAAACTGTTGACAGTGAGGTATTGATCGATGTGGGTGGCAGGGTGGCTCATTGGTTAGTACTGTAGGCATACAGTGCCAGGGCCCTGTGTTTGATTCCATCCTCTGGCGATTGTATTTGCTGAATTTGCACATCCTCCCCCAGTCTGCGTGGGTTTCCTCCCACAGTTAAAATATGTGTGTGTTAAGTGGATTAGCCTTTGGAGAATGCAAGGTTACAGGGATTGGGTAAGGTGGTGAATTGAGGTGGGATGCTCTTCAGTGTCTGTGTGGCCTCAATGATTTCAATGCTGTTCTTCTACACTGCAGGGATTTTATGATTATGATTAAGTAGGTGAGCAAAAATATGGCAAATGGAATAAGTTGTTCAATGTGAAATTCATTTTAGAAGAGAGAACAGTTTATTTAAATGGAGAAAATCTACAGAAAGCTGCAACACAAAAGGATTTGAATATTGCATTCAATGTAGAAGCTAGCACACAATTACAGCAGGCACTTTTGAAAGCTAATGTAATGTCGACCATTACTTTAAGGGAGTTGGAAAAGAAGAGTCAGGAAGTCTTAAAGTGAGACCATTTCTGATGTACTGTGAGCAGTGTGGTTTTCTTCTGAAGGAATATCATTTCATTGGAGTTAGTTCAAAGAAGATACACAAGGATGGTATGGAGGGATTGTCTTATGAGCAAGGTTTAAACCAGTTGGTGCCCTACTTACTGGAATGTGAGATTGTCTCATTGAAGCATATAGGATTCTTAAGAGGCTTGACTGGGTAAATACAGTGAGAGGATGTGCCCCCCTCATGAGTCCAGGACTGGAGGGTACAGTCTCAGAATGAACGAGCGCCAATTTAAGACGAGGGTTTTTTCGAGGGTTGAGAGTCTTTGGAACTCCTTGCCACAGAGAGTTATGGTGGCAGAGTCCATGTATTGATTTAGGACTGTGGTAGATTCTTGATCAGTAGGAGAATGGAGGATTATCGGGAAGAGACAGTGAAGTGGGCATAAGTTTCCAATCAGCCATGATTCAATTGAATGGTGGAATAGGCTGAGGGGGCCTATTCCTATTTCTTACGGACTGAAGAAAAAGAACAACAATAGGGCACAGATTTGAAGTGATATGCAAAAGAAGCAAGGGTAATGTGAGAACTTTTTCAGATAGCAAGTAATGTATTGCCTGGAAATGTGGTGGAGATAGCATCAATTAAGGCATTCAAAGGGAATGATTATTTGGATAGAAATGGTGTGCATGGATATGGGGAAATGGCAAGGGATTGGTGTAAATAATAAAAATGGTGGAGACAAGATGGGCCAAAAGGCCTCTTTCTTGTGCCATAATTTTGTGATTTGGTATAATTGCTCCAGTTTGTTCAAGGCTGTCCTTCACAGTCTCTGGAATGGGTCATCTCCACTGCTTAATTGCCATGGTTGCTCAGAGGAGGAACCATGAAACTTGAATAGGCCATTTAGCACTTTGTGTCTGCTGTTGAATGAGACCATGACTGATCTGATTGTGGTCTCAGCTCCACTTTCTAATCCGCCTCCTTACATCTTGTCAATTTCGCAAAAACAGCTCACCCAATCTTGAATAGATTCCATGACCGAGCCTCCATTGCTGTCTAAGGAAGAGAATTTCACATATTAATAAGCCTCGGAGACAAAAAATGACCTTCGTCTCCACATTTAAAGGGAGAGCTTTTATTAAACGGTATTACGTTGTGTTAACATTCTCAACAAAAGGAAAGATCCTCTTGGTATCCACAGTATCAATCCTAAAAGGACATGTACATTTACATCAAATTCTTCAAAACTCCAATGGATATTGGCCTAACCTGCTTAATCTTCCATCATAAGATAAATCCTTTGTCTCAGGTATGAGTCAGGTGAACCTTTTCTAATCTTCTAACGCAGATATGCCTTCCTTTCAAATAAGGAGACCAGAACTGTATATTGTTGTCAAAGAGTGATCTCAATGTTATGTCCAGCTTCAGTAAAGTTTTCCTGCTTGTATATTCCATTCCCCTTGAAATAAGCACCAACTTCCACCTGCCATTCCAATCACTTTTGTTGGTTGCATACTGTTAGTGCCAAAACAGCCCTTTGTATCACCAAGTTCTGCACGCAGTCTCCTTTTACATAGTATACTGTACTATGTTTCTACTCCTGTGAAAAAGAACAAGTTTGTATTTGTTCACATTGCATTCCATGTCCCAAAGTTTTGCACACTCAATTAACCTCTTTATCCTTTTCCTGATTGATTAATTTCTTAACTACTTTTGTGTTATAAGCAAACTTAACTACCACACCTTTGGACCCCTCATGTAAATTGTTAATACAAATTGCAAGTAAGTAAAGACCAGCACTGATCCAAGTGGCACTCCATAAGCTACAGTTTGCCAACCTGAAATAGACCCATTTGTACTTGCTGTAAATAAGACCAACAAAACTGCAGATGCAGGCAATCTGAAACAAAAACAGTCCTGGAGAATTTCTGCAGGAATGGCAGCATTTGTAGAGAGAAAAACTGAATTAATGTTTCAAATCCAGTGACTCTCTTGGTGGTCGCAACCACAGATTGCATTCTGTTACACTAAGCCATGGCTGATACTAACATGGATAAATGGAGCTTAAGAGCCTATATATAGTAATTTCTATTGACAATGCCAGCTTGAGAACTGAGGATATAAAGGTCCAAACTGATAGGTCAAGCTCTATCTGGCTTAAAGATAGTGAGCATCTGATTAACAGAATGGAGCATTATTCATTGATGCTTGATTACCTCCAGCTAGGTAAAGTTTATTGTAGTCAGTGACTGAGATTAGAGTCTCTAATATACAACTCAACTTCTGGAGAGAAAACAAAAATTCATGTATTTTTAGTCTGGCTCCACTGAGAGTTTATCAATTTGCTTGTCCTCATGGAAATGTAAGGACAGAAGAGACAGGAATTCTATTGCCTACAGAATATATTGTGTCAGGTGAGTTTACCATGTCATTGGAAGTCCTCTGCAACTCTTTTAATTTTATGATTTTTTTCATCTTGAAATGCTATAAAGTAGCTTCCAGCCTTGTTACTTGTAAAGTTGTCATTAGAGTATTTATTTTGTGATGTCCTTTTGCTTGGAAATGAGATTATTTCTAAATTGACTTGTGCTCTTTTTTTTTATATAACTGCATTCTCCTTTTTTCTTGCTGCCATACTCTTGCTCACACACTAATTGGCATGTAGCTCATGTCCTGAAGCTGGAGATGAGCTTTCTGTATGCTGTACCCATTAGCCTCAAGCCCACGAAGCATGTTCTTCAGTTTATTTTACATTGATGCATGTTGCAACATGGATAGCTTTGCTGTAAGTCTGTAGTAGTAAGGAGAGTGGGTTCTTTTGATTAAATTTTTAAAATATAAGCCATAAATATTAAGTTAGCCTGGACCATTTTTTTTTAGTGCAAAAAGACGGTGCTGTTTTCTGGGTCAGTAGATTGTAAAGGAGCAAAGATGACCTTTAGCAGAGTGATGTGCTTTTTTGGATGTGGGAGTTTAGGGAGATTTTACAGGTTACTGAGGATTATATCTGTAGGAAATGTCTTTGGTTGCGAATCCTATCAGATTGAATGGATCAGTTGAAGCATTTAGAGGCAATGAGGAACTTACAAGTGCTGGGGGTGTGATAAGATTGCAATTATAGGAAGGGAGAAAAGCTGCAGATACAGTCAGATAGATGGGTTAACACCAGGAAAGGAAGGAGAGGTAGGCAGGTAGTGCAGGAGTCTTCTGTGGCTATCCCCATTTCAAACAAGTATGTTGTTTTGGAAAATGCAGAGGGTGCTGGGCTGTCAGGGGAATGTAGCACAAACAGCCAAGTTTCTGGTATCTAGACAGGCTCTAATATAATTAGGGGTGCATCAGGTTCCAAGTGATCAATTGTGATAGGGAACTCTCCCATCAGAGGCACAGATAGATCTTTCTGTGGCCAGCAATGAAAAATCAGAATGGTGTGTTGCCTCCCTGGTGCCAGGATCAAGGATGTCTCAGATGGTGCAGAATGTTCTCGAGGCGGAGAGGTGCCAGCAAGAGGTCATTGTACGCATTGGAACCAACGACATAGGAAGGTCCAAGGATGATTTTCTGAAGGGAGAACATAGAAAGTTAGGCAAGAATTTAAAAAAGGAGGTCCTTGAGGGTAATAATATATGGATAACTCTGGTGCTACGAGCTAGTGAAGTTAGGAATAGGAGGATAGAGCAGATGAATGTGTGGCTAAGGAGTTGGTGCAGGGAAGAAGGTTCAAATTTTTACATCATTGGAATGTCTTCTGAGGTAGGAGTGATCTGCACAAGAAGGATAGATTACACCTGAATTGGAAGGGGGCTAACATACTGGCATGGAGATTTGCTAGAGCTGCTCAGGAGGCTTTAAAGTAGTCAGATGGTGGGGTGGCACCCAAGGAGATAGTGAAGAAAGAGATCAATCTGAGACTGGTGCAGTTGGGAAAGGAAGCAAGTCAAACAGTCATGGCAGGCAGGAACAAAGCAGAGAAAAGGTAAGTCTGACAAATGAAACTGCATTTATTTCAATGCAAGAGGCCTAACAGGGAAGGCAGATTACCTAAGCATGGTTAGGAACATGGGGCTGGGGTATCATAACAATTACAGAAGCTTGGCTCAGGGATGGACAGGACTGGCAGCTTAATGTTCCAGGATACAAATGCTATAGCAAGGATAGAAAGGGGGGCAAGAGAGGAGAGGGAGTGGTGCTTTTGATAAGGGATAGCATTACTTAGGATATTCCTGCAATTACATCCAGGGAAGGTATTTGGGTAGAACTGAGAAATAAGAAAGGGCTGATAACCTTATTAGGATTATATTATAGGTCTCCTAATGGCCAGTGGGAAATTAAGAAACAAATTTGTAAGGAGATCTTTGTTTTCTCTCTAAGAATAATAGTGTGGTTATGGTAGGGGTTTTTAACTTACCAAACAAAGACTGGGACTGCCTTAATGGTCAGGGTTTAGATGGAGAGGAATTTGTTAAGTGCATAGAAGAAAATTTTCCGATTCAGCTTGTGGATGTACCTACCAGAGAATGTGCTAAACTTGACCTCCTCTTGGAAATAAGGCAGGGCAGGTGACTGAGGTGTCAGTGGGGGAGTACTTTGGGGCCAGCAACCATAATTCTATTAGTTTTAAAATAGTGATGGAAATGGATAGACCAGATCTAAAAGTTGAAATTCTAAATTGGAGGAAGGTTAATTTTGATAGTATTAGGGAAAAATTTGCAAAAGTTGATCAGGGACAGATGTTTGCAGGTAAAGGGACGGCTGGAAAATGGGGAGCCTTCAGAAATGAGATAACGAGAGTCTGGAGAAAGTATGTTCCTGTTCAGGTGAAAGGCAAAGCTGGTACATGTAGAGAATGCTGGATTTCAAGAGAAATTGAGGTTTTGTTCAAGAAAATGAAGGAAGCATATGCCATGTATCGACAGGAGAGATTGAGAGAATCATTAGCAGAGGACAAAGGCAGCAGAAGTATACTTAAGAGGGAAATCAGAAGGGCAAAAAGGGGACATGAGAGAGCTTTGGCACATAGGGTTAAGGAGAATCCAAAGGGTCTTTACAAATACATGAAGGACAAAAGGGTGACTGGGGAGCAAATAGGCCCCTCAAAGATCAGCAAGGCAGCCTATGTGTGGAGCCGCAAGAGTTGGGGAAAATACTAAACAAGTATTTTGCATCAGTGTTTACTGTGGACAAGGACATGGAAGATATGGACTGTGGGGAGGTAGATGGTGAGATTTTGAAAAATATCCATATTACAGAGGAGATAGTGCTGAATGCCTTGAAACACACAAAAGTGGATAAATCCCCAGACCTGATCAGGTGTACCCTAGAACTCTGTGGGAAGCTAATGAAGTGATTGCTGGATCCCTTGTTGTGATATTTGTATCATCGATGGTCGCAGGTCGGGTGCCGGAAGACTGGAGGTTTGGTAATGTGGCACCACTACTTGAGAAAGGTGGTAAGGACAAGCCAGGGAACTATAGACTGGTGAGCAAGTTGTTGGAGGGAATCCTGAAGGACAGGATTTACATGTATTTGGAAAGGCAAGGGCTGAATAGGAATAGTCAACATGACTGACTGTGTGTGTGTGTGTGTGTGTGTGTGTGTGTGTGTGTGTGTGTGTGTGTGTGTGTGTGTGTGTGTGTGTGTGTGTGTGGAAAATCATGTCTCACAAACTTGATTGAGTTTTTTGAAGAAGTAACAAAGGGAATTGATGAGAACAGAGCGGTGGATGTGATCTATATAGAATTCAGTAAGGCATTTGACAAGCTTCCCTCTTGGAGACTTATGGAATACAGGGAGAACTGGCTCAAAGATTGGTGGTGGAGGGTTGCTTTTCAGACTAGAGGCCTGTGACCAGTGGAGTGCCACAAGAATCAGTGCTGGGTCCATTACTTTTTGTCACTTCTACAAATGATTTAGATGTGAACCTCGGAGGTATCGTTGGTTAGTTTGCAGATGACACCAAAATTGGAGGTGTAGTGGACAGCGAATAAGGTTACCTCAGATTATAACAGGATCTTGATTTGATGGGCCAATAGGCTGAGGAGTGGTAGATGGAGTTTAATTTAGATAAATGCGAGGTGCTGCATTTTGGGAAAGCAAATCTTAGCAGGACTTATACACTTAATGGTAAGGTCCTAGGGAGTGTTGCTGAACAAAGACACCTTGGAGTGCAGGTTCATTTGCTCCTTGAAAATGGAGTCGCAGGTACATAGGATAGTGAAGAAGGCGTTCGGAATGCTTTCTTTTATTGGTCAGAGTATTGAGTACAGAAACTGGGAGGTCATGTTAGAACATAGAACATTACAGCGCAGTACAGGCCCTTCGGCCCTCAATTTTGCGCTGACCTGTCATACCAATCTGAAGCTCATCTAACCTACACTATTCCATGTACGTCCATATGCTTGTCTAATGACCACTTAAATGCACTTAAAGTTGGCAAATCTACTAGCGTTGCAAGCAAAGTATTCCATACCCTTTCCTGACTGAGTAAAGAAACTACCTCTAACATCTGTCCTATGTCTATCACCCCTCAATTTAAAGCTACGCCCCCTCATGCTAGCCGTCACCATACTTGGAAAAAGGCTCTCCCTGTCCACCCTATCTAACCCTCTGATTATCTTATATGTCTCTGTTAAGTCACCTCTCAACCTTCTTCTCTCTAATGAAAACAGCCTCTGTCTTTCCTCGTAAGACCTTCCCTCCATACCAGGCAACATCCTAATAAATCTCCTCTGCACCCTTTCCAAAGCTTCCACATCCTTCTTATAATGTCAACCTGGGTGGCAACTTTCAAGGATCTGTGTGCCTGGACACCGAAATCTCCCTGCTCGTCTACACTACCAAGAATCTTACCATTAGCCCAGTACTTTGCATTCCGGTTACTCCAACCAAAGTGAATCACCTCTCACTTGTCCACATTAAACTCCATTTGCCACCTTTCAGCCCAGCTCTGCAGCTTTTCCATGTGGCTGTACAGGACATTGGTTAGACATTGTTTGAAATATTGCGTGCAATTTTGGTCTCCTTCCTATTGGAAAGATGTTGTGAAACTTGAAAGGGTTCAGAAAAGATTTACAAGGATGTTGCCAGGTTTGGAGGTTTTGAACTATAGGCTGGGCCTGTTTTCCCTGCTGTGTCTGAGGTTGAGGGGTGATCCTTATAGAGGTTTATAAAATCTTGAGGGACATTGTTGGAGTGAATAGATAAGGTCGTTTCACCAGGGTGGGCGAGTCCACACTAGAGGGCATAGGTTTTGGGTGAGAGGGGAAAGATATAAAAGGGACCTGAGGGGCAACTTTTTCATGCAGAGGGTGGTGCGTGCATGGAATGAGCTGCCAGAGGGAAGTGGTGGAGGCTGGTACAATTGCAGCATTTGAAAGGCATTTGGATGGATATATGAATAGGAAGGATTTAGAGGAACATGGGCCAAGTTCTGGCAAATTGGGACTATGTTAGCTTAGGAGATTTGGTCAGCATGGACGAGTTGAACAGAAGCGTCTGTTTCTGTGCTGTACATCTCTATGACTCTTACTGAATCCTTCCTACCTCTGTATTCGTAACACAGTAAAATTAAAGCTTTCGAAAACCTTCAAAATTGACTGTTATATTCCATAAACAGACTTTTTTGAATAACCAATCACAAACATTCTGAATTATTAATTCTGTACAACAGGGTTTGTAACTTAAGTAAATGACTTCACCACTTATTCGTAATACCATTTATTAAAAGGCCAGTGACATTAGCAGAGCAAAATTAAACAACAAAGATATCTAATTAATGTCAATTATTTAAACTTTGTTTTTGAATGGAGCTGAAAACAATGAAAACCAGCAAACATTGTTTAGGGATAAATTTTTAAAAATCAAAACTGGCCAGAGTACTTCAGCAATTCTCAATGCATTGTTTCACAGGCAGGGATGATGGTTTCTTGGTTGATTTTTTTTTTAAAGACATCGCTCAGGGTTATCTTTTCAGTTCAGTCTAAGGAAGTTCCAACAATACTTGTACCTTAGTTTCTATTCTCTGAACTTCCATTGCAAGGTTCGGCAGGAAGCGTTCAAATCCGTATGCTGTGCATCAACAGCTAAACTCATTCTGAGAAGTATAATCCAAAAACCAGTTCAAACTCTGGCCTCTTCCTATGTTTGACCATCATGTTCTTTCTCAGACTTGTTGGCACCTTTTCCCAGGTTGTGACCTCCTCAATGGCCAGAAATCTGTTATGTGGTTAAACATACTGCTTTATCCCAGTCTCAGAGTCTGGAATCTTTTCATTAAGAGTCAACTTGCAATTAACATCCAGGCCTGGAAGTTAACGCAAGCTGCTACCCACAATCCAAAGATAGTCTTCAGCTCACCATTAACAACTCCAAACCATAATGGATAAAAGAATAAAAAAAGAAACATCAGTGCAGGTTCTAACTTTAATCTTTGTTTCACTTCCTATATTTAAAAAAGAACAAATTGCTCCGAGAGATGATGCAGAAACAGACATAAATTTTCCTATGATTAAACAATGTAACAGCAATGAGTTGCCATGTGAAATCTAATATATAGGGTGAAGTTGAATAGTTTGGGGCTATTTTTCCTGGAGCGCCTGAAATTGAGAGGTCACCTTATGGAAGTTGATAAAATCATAAGAGGCGTGGATAGGGTAAATAGCCAAAGTCTTTTCCCCAAGGTAGGGGAATCCAAAACTTGAAAGGACCTTAAGGGCAACTTTTTCACACAGAGGATGGTGCATGAGTGGAATGACCTGCTGGAGGAAATGGTGGGGGGTTTGTAGAGTTACAGCATTTTAACAGCCATCTGGATTAGAAGAGTTTAGGAGAATATGGGTGAAATGCTGGCAAATGGGACGAGATTAATTTAGGATATTTGTTCGGCATGGAGGAGTTTGGACCGAAGGGTCCATTTCCATGCTGTGCAGCTCTATGACTCTATTGATTTGCATACTTTTATATGAATGAAATAATGGGCACGCAGAAGTGAGTAGAGTGCAGAAAAGTAATTGGTGACTGAGTGAACACCGCAACTTGAGTTCCTTCAATATCATGATGTTGTCACCCTGGAATTGTTATCTTTCCCTTTCATTCAAACCAGGTCACATCCTTTAATTTTATTTGCCGGTGATTAGGGATTGGGTTGAGGTACATTCCTGATTTCTGTAGACTCTGGTTACGATTGAGTGAACTCGATAACACTGCCCTCTCACGTTCCTAGACGATGGAAGTTTTTAACTCCTTGAGAATGTTACGACTTCAGATGAAATCATGGTTTGTCAATGGTTTAACTCCATTGGCTTGGTTTATGTGAGAGTTTTGGGACTCATCATTGTGATGAACTGGACTCTGAGCCTATACTTGCCAGCAGTTCTCCTCCCAGATGTGGCCTTCTAGTTAGCTTCTCCACATTCTGTTCTATCGTGGAAGTGGTTAAGCCTCTGTATTTTGACCCATTCAGAGGTTTGTTCGTTCTTTTCCTTATTTCTGTTTATCTGTGTGTGTCTCTGTGGCAAGAGTGGTTGGGAAAAAAAAATGGAAATCTTGTGAAGGGGATAGTGTAATTGTAGTACATTTTTAATGATCAGTAGTGAATGCAAATGCTTCTCTGCTGCATAAACTAAGTGGAGTTAGGAAACTTCAAGTGCTGCAGATAGCAAAATTCTACAGCTGTGTCTGAGATCTTGGGCTTTTTTGATGCAGACCTGTGCTGTCCTCTGATGTTTCAGGCAACTATGGCCAAGACTCAGATAATAAAATGAATTAATGAATTATGGAGGTGCATCCACTTCGCTATTACATTTTGTTCCATTAGCTGAATTCTGTTATACAAAAGGTGCTAGTTTATTTAAAAAGATCATGACAATGTGATCAGGCAAAGCTTACATCGCTTTGTTAAAAGGAAAATTGTGTTTGGTTTTTTTTTATTGAAGAAATAATGTTCATGGTCGATTTGAGAGTAACTGATAGTGGTCTATTTTATTCTTAAAAGGCATTTGATAAGGTTTGCCATTAAAGATGGCTACATGTGCTCACATTTTGTGGTGTAGGGACTAACATATTGATGTAGATAAAGGATTGGTTAGCTAACAGGAAGCAGAGAATTTTATTTATTCGTGGGGTATGGGTATTGCTCACTTTCTATCACCACATGTCCTTGAAAAAGTGATGGCGGCTGCCATCTTCAACAACTGATACACCCACAGTACTGTTAGGGAAGGAGTTTCTGGATTCTGTTCCAGTGATGATGCATTCTGTTACATAATATATCAAACCAAAGTATTGTTAGTTCTGTAAGTATGGATGTATTTGTAATTACAAAATGTAGCAGAAGCACTCCCCTCTTTTTAGATCTAACCATAATAAGTAAAAGGTCATAACCTGAATTGCTAACTGTTTTTCTCTCCATTCATGCAGCCAGATCCTGTTGACTGTTTACAGAATTCTGTGTTTCTATTTTATAATTTTGTGTTTTCCAGCATATTTAGTAGCATTTTACTTTTGTAATAGGTGCAGTCATTGTAAAACAATTAGAAATAATTATTGTTTAGAGCTTCCTCCCTTCTCCATTTGAGACCAGTGGTGGTCTTTTAATGGTACTATTTAGCAAATGCATTCTGCTCAAAATCATGAATGAAGCTTTCCTTGGTTATGTAGATAAAACCACTGAAAAATTCAAGCAGTACTGGAAGTGCGCTATTGCTTTTCTACCTGACATTCTTCAATAATTGTGGGATTAAGTGGATTTGGTAGTGAAGTCTGCTGATGAGTTAACCTCGATGTGCCTGTCTTAATGAATGAAGTGAGAAGCTTGCTCACTTGCAGTGATTTAAGGAGATGGTGACATGATGTCACTGTGATGTCATGTCACTGAACTGGTAATTCACTGGCCCAGACTAATATTCATCAGGACATGAGTTCTTATCCGCTGCAACAACTGGTGAAATTTAAATTCACTTGATAAATTTAGAATATAAAGTTGGGTCTCTGTAATGGTGGCATTAAGTTATCATCCTTTTTTATTTCTAAAAATCCATGTGGTTTGCCCCCTTGGCCCACCCCTCATTCCTGATAAAGAGTTCATGTTTGAAACATCGACTGTCCTGTTCCCTGGATGCTGCCTGACCGGCTGTGCTTTTCCACCACAACACTTTTTGACTGTGGTATCCAACATCTGCAGTCCTCACTTTCTCCTAATGGCCTTTGAAGCAAAGGAAATCTGTCTTGTTTCAACCTGCTACCTGGAAATGCCATGCAGGCCATTCAGTTCAAGGGAAATTCGGGATGGCTATCGTAAGTTTGTCAGTAATGTTCACATCGCATGAAAAACTAAAGTAATTTACTTTAGAGTCCGCAACTCTCAGGAGCTCAGTGGTTACTTTCACTGTCAAGGCCCAAGATCAGTTCCAGCCCTGGGTGACTGTGTGGAGTTTGCACATTCTCTCCATGCCAGCATGAGTTTCCTCCTACAGTCCAAAGATCTGAAGGTTAGGTGGATTAGCCAAGCAAAATTACCCATGGTGACCAAGGATGTGCACTTAGGTGGAATAGCCGTAGCAGCCATACGGGGTGGGGTGATTGGCTTGGGTGGGATGCTATTCGGAGAGTTGGTGTGGACTCAATTAGTCAAAACGGCCTCCTTCCATACTGTGGGGATTCTATGATTCTATATCCAATTTGTTATCATAAAAGCCATTGGATCCACAGTAATATTGTGGAAGGGCAGATTAACAGTTTATTCTCCACCAAATTGTGAAGGCAATGTGGAAGGAGCTTTGTTCTGAGATCAGTTTGTGCTTTTTCTTCTCTGGTTGAAAACAACATGAAGGCTGAATTACATGTACGATTAGCCAGTAACAAAAAATATTTATAGACATTGGATCATTCAAGTGAAGCATTAATTTAGATGATGCCCAACTAGATTCATAATTATAAATTTTATGTGCTACTATACTTACGTTGAACTTAGAATGCTAAGTTGGTTGTATACTTTTGATAATTAGTGATTTGATAAATCTTCAGTCTCACTAGTTAATTGTTTTGTTTTGATTTTGTTCTAATAGGTCAGATGTCAGGAGCTGGGACAATGATGACTGGGCAGCCCATGGCAAGCCGTATGATACCGAATCTTCCTCCAAATATTCCATCAGGAGCACCTCCCCATCCGACACCAACCATTGTATCAGCAGCAGCACATGGTAACATGTTGGGCCCACGACCAGCAGCTGCCACCAATGGCATGTGTAAGTTTTTTCTTTCTCAACACTATAGCCTTCACTTTTCTGTGCAATGAACTGTGTGTTTCATTTATAAATGATCATTTCAAGAAATTTAAACAAAATAAACATCTAAGCGATGAATAACCAGTTTGTCTGCGTTTGGCATTTGAGGGAGGGATGTTGGCCAGTGGATTAAGAAAACCCTTTCCAAGTAGGGCGGATATGGCAGTGTTGTGTTGTTATTGTACTGTAATCCAGAGACCAAAGCTGCTGTTTTAGGAACGTGAGTCTGTGTCCTACCATGGCAGATGGTGAAATTAGAATTAAACAAGTAAATCTGGAATTAAAATTATCTAATCTGAACACAAAGCATTGTCCATTGTTGTTAAAACCCATTGGGTTTGTTAATGTTCTTGAGGTAAGGAAAATCTGCCATTCTCCTCTGGCCTCATCTGTGTGTGACTGGATATGCTCGGCAACCTAGTTGATCTCAACTGCCTGAGAGACTAGGAAACTGCAGATGCTGAAATCTAAAGTAGACAAGCAGGAGGCTGGGAAAACACTGTAAGCCAGGCAGCATCAGGTGATGGAGAAGTTGATGTGTTAGATTTAACTCTTTGGGGATGCTGGGATTGGGGAGCTGTAGATAAGGGGGGGGTGGTAGTTATGGGTGATGAGAGGCGCAAAGTGGTGAGGTCACGAATACAGGTGGTGATATGACCTGGATGGTCCATGGGAGGGATGAATTTGGTTGGTAGCTGGAAGGAAATGTAGGTGGAAGAAATGGAAGGCAGGAGGTGGGGCTGGAAAGGGAGTCGGGGGATGGGTGGAAAGTTTATTTGAAATTTGAGAACTCAGCATTGAGTTCTCCAGGTTATAGGCTGCCCATGGGGAAGATACGGTGGAGGTCCTCCAATCTGATTCACTGTGGCAATGGAGGAGGCCCGGGAATGGACAGTTTAGAGAGTGAGTAGGAAGGAAAATTGAAATGGGTGGCAACTGAGGGGTCACACTGGCCCTTACAGCCCGCCTGATGTGCTTAGCAAAACGTTCCCTTAGTTTACGTTTGGTCTCACCAATGTGGAGAAGACCACATCGAGAGCACCGGATGCATTAAACTAGTTTGGAGGAGAGGCAAGTGAACCTCTGCTTCACCTGAAAGGACTCTTTGGGGCCCTGGATGGACCACCTTCTCCAACCTAGTTTACTGCATCCGGTGCTCCTGATCTCTGCATGGGTGAGACCAAACATGAATTTAGGGAATGATTCACTGAGCATCTCAGCCGGGTCTGTAAAGACAAGCCTGACCTCTGAGTCACTGCCTATTTTAATTTCCCTTCCCATTCCTCCTCCTCCTCCTCCACCTCCTCCTTTGCCACAGTGAATCAGGACGCAAATCGGAGGAGCAATCAGCCAACACCCCGGAGAATCCAACATTGAGTTCTCTAATTTCAACTAACTTTACCGCCCTGCTTCCTCCCTTCTATTCCACCTGCTGACCCTTCCTTCCAGTCACCAACCGGACTCATCCCTCCCATGAACCATCCAGGTTGTACCCACTAGCTCAGCCTATCACCAGTCTACTTTTACCACCCAGGAAATGTTGAATTCAATTTTTTATTAGATTACTTACCATGTGGAAACAGGCCTTTTGGCCCAACAAGTCCATACCGACCCGCAACCCACCCATACCCCTACATTCACCCCTTACCTAACACTATGGGCAATTTAGCATGGCCAATTCACCTGACCCGCACATCTTTGGACTGTGGGAGGAAACCGGAGCACCCGGAGGAAACCCACGCAGACACGGGTAGAATGTGCAAACTCCACACAGACAGTCACCTGAGGCGGGAATTGAACCCAGGTCTCTGGTGCTGTGAGGCAGCAGTGCTAACCACTGTGCCACCGTGCCGCCCACCGAAAACCTGATTTATTGAAGAGTGGATGTTGGCATATCAGGAGCAGCACCAGATTCATCTAAAATTCTGGTGCAACTACAATACAGGATTCCTTCCATGATTAGTAGCATGCAATATTGCTACATGATCCCGCAACCAACAAATGAAAAGGAAGCTCCACAGATCTACTCTATCCAGTTGTGAGTGGTGGTAAACTGTCATACAATAATGGGAGAGGAAGCCCCACAAATTCTCCAATGCTGGGAAGCCCAGCAGATCAGTACAACCAAAGAACCTGTTAATATCTTTAGCCGAAGTTCTGAGTGGACTAATCATCTCTGTCTCTTCCTGAAGACCCTAATGTCACAGATGCCAGCCTTCATCCAATTCAGTTTCCACCATGTGATATCAATGAAAGGCTGAAGGATTAATACAGCAAAGGCTGTGGACCTTGACAATGTTTTACAGTAGTACTGAAGGCGAGTGCTTGAAAAGTAAATATTCCAGTGCAGTTGGAACACTGGAATGAGCCCTATAATAAATATCCTGGGGTTAGCACTGAAGTGGACCAGCCGCATCAATACCGTGGCAACAAAATCAGCCCAAAGATTAGAAATTCTGTAGCAAGTAACTCCTCACTTGACTCTCAAAATCTACCCACCAGTTACATGCCTTAAGTCAGAGGTACAATGAGAGGAGGACTCTACACATGGCTGAATGAGCATAGCTCCATCAGCACTTTGGAAGCTTTGTACCATTCAAGACAAAGCTGCTACTTGATTAACACCCCACTTTACACATTCACTCTCTCCGTCACCAACTCATTGGTGGCAGTGTGCGCAATCTGGAAAATATAATGCAACCAGTCACCATGGCTGTTTTGATAACACCTTCTAAAACCATGACCTGAAAAGGTAGTGGCAGTAGATAAATTGAACATATCTCAGCTCCTTCACTGTTGCTTTGTTAAAGTATTGGAAATCCCTCCCTAACAGCATTATCAGTGAACCTACAGCACATGAACTACCATAGTTCAAGAAGGCAATACAGCAGCAAATTGTAAAGACGGTCAGGGATGGACATTAAATGCTAGCCTAATCAAGACACCCACATCCTGTGAATAAATCAAAAAAAGGCAGATGGAAATTTAACTAGGCAACCCATGTTTCTGGTTTTCGAGCATCGGTTTGACTTCTTTAGTCGTACCCTGTTCTTTTATTTTTGTGTTCTGTTGATCGAGAGTTGAACATTTAAGTGGTGTTAACGGAGTGTTATAAGTTATAAACCTTCTCATGAGATGTTAAACTGAGGTTTCCATTGTCAATGCAGTTAGAGTGGGGTTGGTACCATGGAAGGTGTTGAATGTGTGGTGCTGGAAAAGCACAGCAGGTCAGGCAGCGTCCGAGGAGCAGAAGAATCGACTTTGCAGGGATAAGCCCTTTCACCATGGAAGGAGGCAAATGACCTTTTGTTTAGAGAGTAGTCATTGACATTTTTGTCTGTTAAATTTAATCTATCTTGCCTTTTTTTTTTCAGATTCAGGCCCAGCTGTACAGCCAGATGGTGTCGTGGTGCCCACAACAACAGCACAAGCATCTGCAGTACCATAACCAGTGTGAATGGATTATTAGCACATGATACTGTCCGTAGGAGACTTAAACAGTGAAACCAAGAAACCATCTCCTACTAGTCTCTGTCCAGCTACCTCCCTTTTTGAAGACACTGAATTCAAATGCTTGCCTTCCCATTTTACTTTTGCTCCCTACTTTTTATTGCAGTAAAAATTTCTTTTTGGAAAAGAAAATCTTTGGCAAAAAAAAAATAAAATACATTGTAGTTACTTTTTCCAGAAACAAATTCAGGTTACTTGTCTACCTCCCTGTCTGTGTGGATTTCATACAACTGGTTTATTCTACCCTACCTCCTTGTGGCTTTTGTATTAGACTTGTTTGTCACTGCAGTTCATTCATGATTAGAAATGGTGTACCTTTTATTAGGCAGTCTTGTAAATCTGCTTTAGTAGCAGAACTTTCAGCTGGTAAGCACATATATGTATAGATTATTGACCAAAGGCAGCATTGTTGGAAGAAAATCTTTCTGCCTGTCAATGTTAGTCAGGTTTAATCAAATAATTTAGTTTCTTGTAGGAAGATTCTCTTCATTCCTCCCTCTCTCAAACTTGAAAGTATTAACTGGTCCTCAGGTACTGTACACAATGGATCATGCTTTATATAATTCTTAAGATCAAAGATAAATCTATTTCTTCAGTCTAACTTGCAAAACTAATTCATAAATAATTGGCTAAACCAAAATGCATTCCTTTCCTTTGCTGAATTTTGGTTTGTAGCAGAGCTGTGGTTTACAGACAAAGCACACAATACATTGATTTCAGATTGCACAGAACTGTTATGTTTGGAGTCCTTGCTTTCAGCTCTGGGCTGCAGTTGTCCTTTAGCAGTAAGGTGTTTGAAGGTCACTCCTACAGAATTGCCATATAAGAGCTAATTGTGATTGACTCACTTTAAAAAGAAAAGTACCTGTTTCATGCAAATCCCAGAGAATTCTGATTCATTGACATGGAGTACCAGATTTGGAAGGGCCCACAGCGAGAAAAGTGGAATAGTCCAGACGGGTGTCACTTGTATTTCAGTGATTTGATTTTGTTAGTTTATTGTTGCAGTATGTCACATTGCAGAGGTCTTTAAACTATGCTCGAGGGCCAGGCAACTCCAACCTATCTGAACTGCAGTTACCAAATTGATAGTTGCTTGGACGTGGTGATTGGGACCAGCTTTTCTAAATAGCCTCAATGAGACAAATATCTTGTATCCTTCTGATAAATATGAACTAATTAGCCAGTGAATGAGCTGAGACAGGTATCGAGGAAAGAAAGGTGATTGGAGATGCATGTTTAATTGCTACAGGGAGTTCAAAAATATAAATATAAGTCGTTCTGCTGTAATGTGTGTTTTGTTAATGCAAATTTACTAACGCAATTGACAGATTGGGGACACTTTCTGAAGTGTGAACTTTTAAAACGTGTTGGCTACAACATAATTACATCACCAACACTTTAAGTGCTATTTCTAAAATGCAATTTTTCTATAATGTGAGGTTGCACAAGAACACAACCATTACGTTATGGAAGATCTCTGTTTTTAATTGAGAATAACATTGAATAGTATTTAATTGGTCAATATGCTATGAATTTCAATAGAACATGATAGATGTCCAACTCAGCAACTGTGAATGGAAAAAGAGTTAATGATTTAGCTCTGTAACCAGCATCAGAACAAAGAAGTGGTTCTAGCATTTCTCTGTTTGGGTTCAGATTTCCCTTGTCTGCAATGTTTTGTTTTCCTACAGTATATTCTCAGTTAGTCAGCAAGTAAAATTATGCTTTGCAGACGTCTAATGAAACCACTGAGAGATCTTTATGTAACTCAGGATATTTATAGCATGCTATTAGTTCGTATGCAAATGTTCAAGCACTACATTGGAAAAGCTAACTTAAGCCTCAGAAATTCTTGCTCCTATTTTTCCTCCTTATTCCTGAATGGCTTTGGTCGCAGTTGTTGCTTCAGCAAATATCAGAGTTACCAGTAAAGAAATCATTTCTCTTTCTTAGGCGTTTAGTATTTTCTCTTTACCTTATGGGAAGTGTACTTTTTTTTGGTATATAGAGGACAGTTAGCTAGAGTGGATCATTTATTTTTGCTTCAAGAGTTCATGTGGAAGGAGATGTGGATTCAATTCTCGTACTGATTTGGACTTCAACCACGCTTTTCCAAATCAGCAATGCGATGATACCTTTTGAGGGAAGGGCCATTTCATTTTTAATTGAAAATTACCTTTTTAACATTTGCTGTTAAGACTTGCAATGTTATTTAAATTGAAAGAGCAGCCATGTCTCTGATGCAGTCATTCTAATTCATCCAATGATGACTGAAGTGTAAAGATATGTCTGAAAGTGACATCTGTGTGGATACATGTGGCCACTACATGTCTTCAAGCTTTTTTATGTTCTATTCCTCCTTCTTCTTCTTCTTCTTACTTTAAAAAGCACTTTTGTAATTACATAACTTTGCATTAATTATTATATTAATAACGTTATATTTTACATAAGTTGGTTATTTTTAGTTACAAGAGTATGTGGTTTGTGTGTATAAAGATGCAACGTAAAATCTAAGATTTGTTTTTGCAATGGTACTGGATAATGGTGGCTTTTGAAACAATTTTATTCTTTTGATTCTCTTTCTCAGCCCTGCCCAAGGCTCCTTTCACCGACAGGATGACAGTCTGTCCGGGCTGCGGCTGTTGGACAAATACAGTTGGGAGTCCAACATTTTTTGTTTGACATATGTCTGGATGTGTGTCTGAATCTGCTTTCTACCGATCCATAATACCATTTTAATGATTCTTTAGAACATTTCTACTGATCTTTCCTTTAAATCACTCTTTTCATTCCCTCTCCCAATGTTTTGTGGCTTGGTCGGGTACTGCTTGGGGTCCACTGTAATATCAGTAAAAATTAAACCAAAAAACTCTGTGACTTTAAGTTAGAATTTTTATGTATATCTGGGTTATTTCCTTTCAAATTTGAAATGCATTGATAAGGGGGATATAGACGCTTGGAAAATGAACCATCGATGCCTTTGTACTTGTGATCAAGTGCTAAACTTAAAAATTAAAAAGCAATAGCTGGTTAAGGTAGTTCATGTCCTCTTGATATTTATTAAATTCATTGTTATTTGGATTTCAATAATTTTCATGGGTGTAGTTTTTTTTAAAATTCTGACTGAAATTCGTCCATCAGAACAGTTGACCATTTCTGTTCTGATCTTAATATATCTTTTATTGAGCATTTTGTTGTGTTACTTTTGAAGTTTTAATAATTTGACCTTCCTTCTTTTTACAAGTTTGGAACATTCCTGACTAAACTTCATTTGTTTGTCTGCTCCAGTTTAAATTTCAATAGCTCCAGTTTAAATTTTAATAGCTACAGTTATCTGCTCTAGATGTAATAGATCTGTATTTGTAATAGAGCGAAGTATAATTGGTTAAATCATTGCTTAGTAATACCAAATATTGTTTGAAAAATCAAAGACATGAAGCAGAAATTTTTGTCTTTTGTGTCCGTTTTGTTTATTGCAAGAAACCAAACTTAGAGAACACCACGCAGTATGAGATGATGCTGATTGGTTGCACCATAATTTTAATGATACAGTGGGAATAATGTGAACCTTGGTGCACCTCAAGATAAAATCTCAGGCAAGGTAGTAAGACTTGGTTAGGGTGTTGCCATAGGGATTAGCATTCTCTATGACATCTCCACTTGGAGGGCATGTTTACAAGATTTGAATCTGCAGCTGTTTCAGAGAATTTGTTTACGAACATTAATTTTCATGCACTGCATGTTTAAGTGGAACAACTGTTTCCTCAATGCGTTAATAATGGAACAACAATTGGCCGATTTTTCAACCATCTCTTGCATTCCTGTAATCAGTGGCCAGTACATACATTTCCGTGTGCTACACGATAAGTCTGTTGTCAACTTTGTGAATAAGGCCATTCTCATTCAATCCTGACTTGCAAGATCCCAGAATAACAGAATAGTTGGCCCATCATGTGTTACTTAGTGCCAAACTCCCTTCCTTTTCCCCAAAGCCTTGCACGTTATTGTTCCCCAAAAATGCATTCAATGCCTTCTTCGTTGCCTGAATTGAATTTGCCTCCACCGTGTTTTTATTTAGTGCATTCCATACCCTAACAATTCATTAAAAAAGGTTTTTGTTTCTCATGTCACCTTTGCTTCATTTGTATGTCAACTTATAAAATTTCCCCCACCCCTGCCCCCGCCAAGTATTTTGCACAAACTCAGGATAGGGTCTATAGCTGCCATTTCTGGTCCTGAATGGTTCCCAGGCTAGAAGGGTTATGTGCAATAAAAAACATTTTGAGCGACAGATGAAACCATCTGTCTGATGCTGCTATTTTTCTCTATTAGCAAGCTGCCATCAAGCCGAAAGACATTTTGCCTACCACGGAAATGAGTAATGTGATGAGTTTCAGTGCTAGTGTTATACTAAGCATATAAGCCATATGTCTCATATCAACAACACATCCTTCAATCACTGGCAGTGTGTCAATCATAGTCAACCAGCCGTTGCTTGTAAACCTTAGATACTGTGTCCAATTGAGATGCACTCGGGCTATTGGAGAAGTTTACTAATGAATTTGGCTGTACTAAGAATTACACCAGAAATTAAAGATTAGCAGGCTCAGTGTAATGTATTTGCTTGTGCTGTAAACTAAAGAGATTAACCCTGTTCTGCTCTTTGTTGGCAAAATGAATTCTCCATACATTTTTATTCAGAAAAGGGTGATGGAAATTTCTAATTGCCATTGCATTCCTTGTGACCAATTGGAGTCTGACTGCCTGGCCTGAATAATTTCAGTTAACTAAAATTGACCGTTCCTGCTGTATTTCGTGCCAATCATGATTTAACTAATCAGCATCTTCTTCTACTGTTGTAAATTAATGCTCCATTTCTTGGATTGGTTTCTTGTGTCAGTCCAGATGAATGCACGGAGAAAAGCTGCTTCTTTGTATTTCCTTTTATTTTTTTTTTGGTTCAGTCCTACTAAACAGTTACAGATGAATAATGCAGTAAGACCAGTCTTTATATGGAATCTCTAAATTGGTTAAATTCTTTGCTTAAATGTTTATTTAGGATGGATCTCTGCCAATTAGTCTGCCAATCATGTTCATGTCAGGTGTTTTTCCTTTTGGACAGCTGTCTGTAAGGTCTGTACCACTTCAAGAAGGCAGCTTACCACATTCTTCAGGACCATTAAGGGTGGACCATAGCCAGTGATGCTAGCATCGTGTGACTAAATGTTTTAAAGAAATACTTTAAACATTTTAAAGGAGTACTTTAAAAATATTTCCAACAGAGAACTTTGGCACATTTTACCAAGAAAATCAGTACTGGCATGTGTTTTGTTAATTCAAGAAGTTCAAGTAAATTCTGCATGCTTCAGTCATCATTGGTACTATGACTCAATATCTATTGAACTGGACTACCCATTCAGACGTAGTATCCCAATTTGCTGAAAAACAAAATGTTCGTTTTGAGCCTTCAAGCTGTTGAACTGATTGTGAGCACAGTACCACTATATGTGACTTGAGATGAGGGACCTTTGTGAGCTAAGAGCAGAACACTAAACTAAACTAAATGTCGGTCTGACTAATGTCATACAGATACATCTGAGGACAAGAATATGAAGTCGTCTTCATTGTTAACATGCTGAGATATTGCCATGTTTTAAATTTGATGGATTAACAAATATGGCAAGGGTATCTGATAAACTGGAAGTTAAAAATTAAAAGCATTGTGTTGCCTTACAGCCTTACTTCCATGAAGAAATCCAACAGGAGATTTGAAAGCCACTTTGCCTAAAGCCTGGTAAACATGTGACTTTGCATCTTGGAGTGATTGAAGCAAGTAATACAGATGCATTTGCTGGGTAGCTAGATAACATTTGAGGGAGAAGGAAATAGATAGCAATTGTGGTGAATAACAAGGGCAGCCAGCTGGGCCTCAATGGATGAGTTCCCTGACTGGACCAGATTAATAGTCCCAGTCAGGCAGACCTGGCTGAAATCAAAGGGTAAATGTCACGGGTGTTGAGACCTTGGAATGCCTGAATCAGTGAAAGGCAATACCGTTGTCAAAGGCTGTGCATTTGTAAACAATAACTGATGGGATGCTGGCCTTTTGAAATGTTATTTCAGTGGCAACGGAAATGGCATATTGTAATTGTTATGTGGAATTTGGACAGCAACACCGTTCTACTAGATTTAAATGGAATAAGATAACTCATACTGGTATCAAAGAGGGTGTCAGGAGAGTTCATACCCTTGAAACTCCATTTGTATCTGGTTTGGAACAGTTAAATTGCTGAGCTTCATCCAAATCAGAAACAATCACAATGAACCAATCTGATTAAATGGCCATCCAGTTCAAATAAGGTTGATACAGTGTGCTGCAACAATGATTGATTGCAAAATCAGCTTTTATTAAAATTTGCTCGGTTAAATTTGTGCAAAACTTCAGGCTGAGAACCTTTACCAGGGAACCTTTGCAGATTAAGAGTACAACCTCTGTTCTGGTCCCTGATGAAAGGTAGCTGGTTCAGTTACTAGTTATTATAGTAGACTGCTCAGACCCAGTCTTGATGGGGTGAAACTGGTTGTGAAAGATTAGATTGACTCAACATTTTTCAATTAGAAAAAGGCTGCCTAATTAAATAACAGATGGTTTTCTGGGAAGATCTAGGGACTATCAGAAGAGCCAAAGCAACTTCCATGTTGATCAGGGAACAATTCCACAAGGCATTGTCTAGTGCCATTTGCCTTATTGGCAAAAATAAAAGCCAGATTCAGAAGACTGGAGATTAAAGATCTCATCTCGGTATGGGCAACACTAGTCAAACTAATTTTGAAGTACAGTGGATTAGTTCAACTTTGTTGGGAATTTAAACAATAAAACTGTTTTGGGTTGGATAAATACCCCATCCTTTGGATGGAGGATTTGTGTACAAAGCCTGACACAAGCTATGCTTATTTGCATTTGCATTTGGACTAGGATTCTTAGGCATATGCTATAGTTAATACCCATAAGGTTATGTGCCATTATGAGACTACCATTTGGCATATATTCAGCCTCTTCAGTTTTTCAGCAGACGATGGAGAATATTTTGCAAGGTCTACCTCAGGTCGCCATTTATGTAGATGATGCCCTCTTAACAGGGAAAACTAATGGAAGAACTTGGAAACTTGAATATTGTTCTCAGGCATTTTTCTCTAAACCGGTGAACACCTAAGAAGGAAAAAGTAGTCTGTTCTCCCCCAAGTGACCTAAACATAGAAGATAGGAGCAGGCGGAGGTCATTTGGACCTGAGCACCTTCCCTATCATTCATCACCAATGATGGCTAATTGTCCAGGGTTTTCTCCCCATAACCTTTGTTCCCATTTGCCGCAAGTGCTACATCTTGCTGCCTCTTAAATGCATTTAATGTTTTGGCATCAACTGCTTCCAGTGGTAATGAATTCCACAGGCTAACCATTCTTTTTGGCTCAAGAAATGTCTTCTCATCTCCATTCTAAATGGTCCAACCTGAATCTTCAGACTGTGACCTTTGGTTCTGGACACACCCACCATCGGGAACATCCTCCTCGCATCAACCCTGTCTAGTCCTGTAGAATTTTGTTAGTCTCTGAGAGTCCCCCTCACTTGTCTGAACTCCCATGAAAACAATCCTCACTTGGTCAATCCTCATACGTCAGTCCTGCCATCCCCAGAATCAGCTTGGTGAACCTTTGCTGCATTCCCTCGAGAGCAAACGCTTAGAAAAGGAGACCAAAACTGCACACAGTATTCTAGGCATGGCCTTACCAAGGCCCTGTATAACTGCAACAACATATCCCTGCTCCTCTACTCGCAACTTCTTGCAATGAAGGCCATCATACCATTTCCCTTCTTTACTGCTTGCTGCATCTGCATACATATCTTCAGCGACGCATGTCCAAGAACCCCCAGGATCTGCTATACACTCCCCTCTGCCGATTTACAGCTGTTTAGGTCGTAATCTGCCACCTTGTTTTTGCTTCCAAAGTGAATAACCTCTCATTTATCCAAATTATACTGCATCTGCCATTGACTTACCAATTCATCTGACCTGTCCAGATCATGCTCAAGTATCTCTACATCCTCATCACAGCTCACCCTCCCAGATCTGTATCATCTGCAAATTTTGAGATGTTCCATTTTGTTCCCTCATCAAAATCATTACTATATATTGTGAATAGTTGGGCTCCTAGCACTGATCGCTGTGCACCTCACTAGTTACTGCCTGCCAATTTGAAAAGAACCCATTAGTTCCTACTCTTTGTTTCCTCTCTGCTAACCAGTTTTGTATCCACCTCAATACACTTCCCCCATCCCATGTGCTTTAATCTTGCATATCTCTTATGTGGGAAGTTGTCAAACACTTTCTGAAAGTCCAAATATACCACATCGACTGATTTCCCCTTGTCAATTCTAGTTTCATCATCATAGAATTCCAACAGATTTGTCGAGCATGATTTCCCCTTCATAAATCCATGCCGACTCTGATTCTGCCACTACTTTCTAAGTGCTCTGCTATGAAGTCCTTGATAATGCATTTGAGACTTTTCCACTCCTGATATTAGGTTTACTGGTCTATAATTCCCTGGTTTCTCTCTACCTCCCTTTTTGAATATTGGAATAATGTCAGCTACCCTCCAATCTGCAAGGATTCTTTCTGCGTTGGTAGAATCCTGGAAGATGAACACCAATGTGTTCACTTTCTAGAGCCACTTCAGTAAGTACTCTGGGATGGAGATTATCAGGCCCTGGGGATTTGTGTCTTCAATCCCCTTAGTTTTCCCAGCACCAGAGATAGGCCCTAACTTTTGCTGATGAAATAACTATCATCCTCTAATGTGTTAGCATACTGTGACCTTTCAAAAAAGGTTTTGACATGTGATGCCTCCCCATATGGCTGACTGGAGAGGAACTCCTCACACTACACCTACCCACAGAAGAGCATCCCATCCAGACGCACCACCCTATCACTGCACCCCTATGTTTACCTTGGCAAATCCACCTTGCCAACACATCCCTTTTCACTATGGGGTACATAGCATAGCCAATCCATGTAACCTGTAAATTTTTCGACTTTGGAAGAAAGCCAGAGCACCTGGAGGAAACTGCACATGTTTCCTATGCATGGGTAAAACTCCAGACAGTCTTTCAAGGGTGTAATCAAAACCAGGCCCCTGCCACTGTGCTAACCACTGAGACATCATGCTACCTTGGTAAAGCAGTGCTGCCCCAAGCTTTGGCCACATTCCAGGATGGGCTCTAATAAAGTGCTTATTACTACAAATTACAACACTGCCAGAATGCTGAGTACTGAATGCAGATGCATTGAATCACCTTCCATTAGCAGATTTGATTAGATTTTTTTTTAGATTAGACTTAGTGTGGAAACAGGCCCTTCGGCCCAACAAGTCCACACCGACCCGCCGAAGCGCAACCCACCCATACCCCTACATTTACCTCTTACCTAACATTATGGGCAATTTAGCATAGCCAATTCACCTGACCCGCACATCTTTGGACTGTGGGAGGAAACCCACGCAGACACGGGGAGAACGTGCAAACTCCACACAGTCAGTTGCCTGAGTCGGGCATTGAACCCAGGTCTCAGGCGCTGTGAGGCAGCAGTGCTAACCACTGTGCCACCGTGCCGCCCACTTGAGGAAGTTAAAATGTCACAGAGGGGTCAGTTCCATGCTTTGCTTCTCTTTCAGGCCACATTGGGGACTCAAAGGTCAATTCCACTACTAAAGGACTTACTGCAGTATCAACAGAAAGCCTGTACCTTTACGATACAGACAGAGCATCTCAGTAGGAGGGAGGCTGACTGTAGCTCAGAAATGGAACCACACATGTTGATTTCCCCCTGAAGTCCCAGAAAGAGGTATTTGTCCTTTTGAGACAAGATTGATAGGCTTGACCACAACCCTGTTAAACTGCCTCCCATTCCCATTGTCTGTTTTCCCCTCCATATTAGCATAGGCATGCAAATCCCCCAATTACAGCAGACAAAACCTTTCTGCCTTCATCTCTTCCCATCAATACCTAATCATGAAGAATACAATAATCAGTGTTTGTAATCCATTCACACGTTACCACAGGACATTAACATTCATTGGGCTTTGTAAATTCATAATTACCTACTTTAAACATTGTGATGACAATTGTCAATGTGACAAATGAACTTTTTATTTAATTCCTATAAACTATACTGCCCCTGTATGTAGGGCAGAGATATGTGAAGAAGTGTCACATGGGCAGGACGGAAGTCACAACCTCTCTGCCTCTGGAAGAAGGGAGTGAAAATCTATTAAGGGTGCTCCAAAATCTATTAAGGCGAGCTTCTGATCATTACACACCTCCCCTGTCATATTCTGATTGGAGGCACCTGACCCAGTGTTTTAAAAAGTCCCAGGAGTTTCTCAAAGGAATTGGACCATCCTGTGTCCATGAACAAAGAGGGAGAGGGATGTAGTGATTATAACAAGATCAGCCAGCTGGACCTCAAAGAAAGAGTTTCCTGATTGGGGCTGATAATCTGGTCCAATCAGGTAGACTTGGCTGAAGTAAAAGGATAGTGTCAGGGATATTAAACGCCTGGAATGCCACACTCAGTGAGAGACAGTGCTATTGTTAAAGGCTATGTATCTGGAAATAAAGGGTGATTGATGATGGCATGCTGGCCTCTGAAGAATTATTTCAGTAGCAATGTTAAAAATCGCACAACACCAGGTTATAGTCCAACAGGTTTAATTGGAAGCACACTAGCTTTCGGAGCATCTCTCCTTCATCAGGTAGTAGTACCATCTGATGAAGGAGCGACATTCCGAAAGCTAGTGTGCTTCCAATTAAACCTGTTGGACTATAACCTGGTGTTGTGATTTTTAACTTTGTATACCCCAGTCCAATGCCGGCATGTCCAAATCATGCCTTCAATGGCAGATTTAAATGAGAAAAGATGGTACCAGTAAAATATAATACAGGCATGCACTTTTTGAGCTGAATGGCCTATTTCTGTTCCATATATTCTGTTACTGTTGATTGAACGCCAACAATCAGATTGCTGAGGTTTATAACCAAGAGTCCTTGACTGAAACAGGAATAAGCTGCAAAACAGTCAGATAAGAATTGACTGCACAACATTAAGTGGTAGCAGTGAGTGAGTTGAAGGACCAAAGGAAACATAATTTGTAAAACTGAAAGTGTTATGAAAAGACAAGCAAAGGGTGTTCTGGGAGAAGAGGAGACTAACAGTGTGGTAAGAGTGGTGCAGTAGCTAGTTTCTTTCGCAGGTAGACGTTTTTTAGCTGTTCTTTTTTCTTGCACCAAAAATGAGGTTGAAGTTAATTTGGTAGCATGCTGACAAGAAAGAGATTGACAGTGGGGCAAGTGGTTGAGATTTAAATAAGGGGTGTGTGTGTGTGTATATGTATGTATGTATGTATGTATTAGGAATCACTTAGAAACATTCAAATGGATCTTTCTTTTCCAAATTCAAATAAAAATCAGTTGCTCATTTTGAATGATATTCTCCACTGTGATCTCTTTTATGTCATATTTCTCTATCCTGATGCTAAAACTGTTAATGAAATATTTCTAGGCAGCGTTGCAATACCCAACCACCTTCAGCTGCTTCACCATAAGGTCAGAAACTGGGATATCTGCTGATTGCACATGATAATCAACATTATTTGCAATTCCTCAGATATTGAAGCTATCCATATTCACGTGCAGCAAGACTTGGGTAATATTTGGGTTTAAACTGATAAGTGGCAAGTAATATTCACAAAGTTAGCAGGTAATTACCATCAAGAATGAATCTGACCATCATCTTTTTTAACATTGTGGTACTAGGCTGGAGATTCATACAGCAAAGAAACAGGCCCTTCAGCCTAACATGTCCATGCCAATCAACAAAGACCAAACCACACTGATCCCTTTTACCTGCACTTGGCCCATAGCCAGCTATGCCACAGTATTTTAAATACTCATGCAGGTGCTGCTTAAATGCTGTGAGAGCACATATCTCTGCCACCCACATTTCAATGTATCTACCACCCTCTAGGTGAAGAAATTCCTCACATCTCAAAGCTACTCATTCCTCATCTTAAACTTGTGCCCACACACAACCTGAGTGAACCAATTCTCTCAATTTTCTGACTTAAATGTTGGAAAGTGCTATAAGAGATTGGATTTATAATCATCTAGTGAGGAATAATAGTCAATGTGGTTTTGTGAAGGGTAGGTCGTGCCTCACAAACCTTAGAGTTCTTTGAGAAGGTGACCAAACAAGTGGATGAGGGTCAAGCTGTTGATGTGGTATATATAGATCTCAGTAAGGCATTTGATAAGGTTTCCCATAGAGGCAATTGCACAAAATACAGAGGCATGGGATTGAAGGTGATTTAGTGGTTTGGATCAGAAATTGGCTAGCAGAAAGACAGAGGGTGGTGGTTGATGGGAAATCTTCATCTTGGAGTTCAGTTACTAGTGGGGTACTGCAAGGATCTGTTTTGGGTCCACAGTCTTTTGTCATTTATATAAATGACCTAGATGAGGGCATAGAAGGAGGGGGTGAGTAAATTTGAAAATGACACTAAAGTTGGGAGAATTGTGGATAGTGTTGTAGGGTACAGAGAGACATAGATAAGCTGTAGAGCTGGGCTGAGATGTGGCAAATGGAGTTTAATGCAGGAAAGTGTGAGGTGATTTATTTTGGAAGGAGTAACAGGAATAAAGAGTACTGGGCTAATACTAAGATTCTTGGTAGTGTAGCTGAGCAGAGAGATCTCTGTGTCCAGGTATACAAATCTTTGAAAGTTGCAACCCAGGTTGGTAGGGTTGTTAAGAAGACATATGGTGTGTTTGCTTTTATTAGTAGAGGAATTGAGTTTCGGAGCCATGAGATCATGCTGCAGCTGTACAAAACTCTGGTGTGGCCGCACTTGGAGTATTGCATGTAGTTCTGGTCACTGCATTATAGGAAGGAAATGGAAGATTTGGAAAGGGTTCAGAGGAGATTTACTTGGATGTTGTCTGGTATGGAGGGAAGGTTTTATGAGGAAACGGTGAGGGACTAGAGGCTGTTTTTCATTAGGTGCGGGGGTGGGATCCAGGGAGATTGTGAGGAAAGAGATCGATCTGAGATGGGTACAGCTGAGAGCAGAAATGTGTCAAACAGCCAGGGCGGGCAGGGACAAGGTAGGACTAATAAATTAAACTGCATTAAAGGCAGATGAACTCAGGGCATGGTTAGGAACATGGGACTGGGATTTCATAGCAATTACAGAAACAGGGATGGGTAGGACTGGCAGCTTAATATTCCATGAAACAAATGTTACAGGAAGGATAGAAAGGGAGGCAAGAAAGGAGGATGAGTGGCATTTTTAATAAGGGACAGCATTACAGCTGTGCTGAGGGAGGATATTCCCGAAAATACATTCAGGGAAGTTATTTGGGTGGAACAGAGAAATAAGAAAGGGATGATCACCTTATTGGGATTGTATTATAGATCCTCCCCAATAGTCAGAGAAAAATTGAGAAACAAACTTGAAAGGAGATCTCCAATATCTGTAAGAATAATAGTGTAGTCATGGTAGGGGATGTTAACTTTCCAAACATCGACTGGTACTGCCACAGTGTTAAAGGTTTAGATGGAGAGGAGTTTGTTAAGTGTGAACAAGACAATTTTCTGATTCAGTATGTGGATGTACCTGTTAGAGAAGGTGCAAAACTTGACCTGCTCTTGGGAAATAAGGCAGGGCAGGTGACTGAGGTGTCAGTGGGGGAGCACTTTGGGGCCAGCGACCATAATTCTATTCGTTTTAAAATAGTGATGGAAAAGGATAGACCAGATCTAAAAGTTGAAGTTCTAAATTGGAGAAAGGCCAATTTTGACGCTATTAGACAGGAACTTTCAAAAGCTGATTGGAGGCAGATGTTCGCAGGTAAAGGGACGGCTGGAAAATGAGAAGCCTTCAAAAAGGAGATAACAAGAATCCAGAGAAAGTATATTCCTGTCAGGGTGAAAGGGAAGGCTGGATGACTAAAGACATTGAGGGTTTGGTTAAGAAAAAGAAGGAAGCATATGTCAAGTATAGACTGGATAGATCGAGTGAATCCTTACAAGAGTATAAAGGCAGTAGGAGTATACTGAAGAGGGAAATCAGGAGGGCAAAACGGGGACATAAGATAGCTTTGGCAAATAGAATGAAGGAGAATCCAAAGGGTTTTTACAAATATATTAAGGACAAAAGGATAACTAGGGAAAGAATAGGGCCCCTCAAAGATCAGCAAGGCGGCTTGTATGTGGAGCCACAGAAAATGGGGGAGATACTAAATGAATATTTTGCATCTGTATTTACATGGAAAAGGATATGGAAGCTATAGATTGTAGGGAAATATATGGTGACATCTTGCAAAATGTCCAGGTTACAGAGGGGGAAGTGCTGGATGCCTTGAAACGGTTAAAGGTGGATAAATCCACAGGACCTGATCAGGTGTACCAGAGAACTCCGTGGGAAGCTAGAGAAGTGATTGGGCCTCTTGCTGAGATATTTGTATCATCGATAGTCACAGGTGAGGTGCCAGCAGACTGGAGGTTGGCAAATGTGGTGCCACTGTTTAAGAAGGGCGGTAAAGACGAGCCAGGGAAGTATAGACCGGTGAGCCTGACCTCTGTGGTGGGCAAGTTGTTGGAGGGAATCCTGAGGGACAGGATGTACATGTATTTGGAAAGGCAAGGACTGATTCGGGATAGTCAACATGGCTTTGTGCATGGGAAATCATGTCTCACAAACTTGATTGAGTTTTTTGATGAAGTAACAAAGAAGATTGATGAGGGCAGAGCAGTAGATGTGATCTATATGGACTTCAGTATGGTGTTCAACAAGATTCCCCATGGGAGACTGATTAGCAAGGTTAGATCTCACAGAATACAGGAAGAACTAGCCGTTTGGATACAGAACTAGTTCAAAGGTAGAAGACAGAGGGTGGTGGTGGGGAGTTGTTTTTCAGACTGGAGGCCTGTGACCAGTGGAATGCCACAAGGATCAGTGCTGGGTCCTCTAGTTTTTGGCCAATGGGCTGAGAAGTGCCAGATGGAAGTTCATTCCGATAAATGCGAGGTGCTGCTGCATTTTGGGAAAGCAAATCTTAGCAGGTCTTATACACTTAATGATATGGTCCTTGGGAGTTTTGCTGAACAAAGAGACCTTGGAGTGCAGGTTCATAGCTCCTTGAAAGTGGAGTCACAGTAGATAGGATAGTGAAGAAGGTGTTTGGTATGCTTTCCTTTATTGGTCAGAGTATTGAGTACAGGAATTGGGAGGTCATGTTGTGGCTGTACTGGACATTGGTTCGGCCACTGTTTGAATATTGCGTGCAATTCTGATCTCCTTCCTATCGGAAAGATGTTGTGAAACTTGGAAGGGTTCACAAAAGATTTACGGGATGTTGCCAGGGTTGGAGGATTTAAGCTACAGGGAGAGGCTGAACAGGCTGGGGCTGTTTTCCCTGGAGCGTCAGAGGCTGAGGGATGACCTTATAGAGGTTTACAAAATTGAGGGGCATGGATAGGATAAATAGACCAAGTCTTTTCCCTGAGGTGGGGGAGTCCAGAACTAGAGGGCATAGGTTTAGGGTGAGAGGGGAAAGATATAAAAGAGACTTAATGGACAACTTTTTCATGCAGAGGGTGGTACATGTATGGAATGAGCTACCAGAGGATGTGTTGGAGGTGGTACAATTGCAACATTTAAGAAGCATTTGGATGGATATATGAATAGGAAGGGTTTGGAGGGATATGGTCCGGATGCTGGCAGGCGGGACTAGATCGGGTTGGTCAGCATGGACAGGTTGGACCGAAGGGTCTGTTTCCAAACTGTACATCTCTATGACTCTAAGAAGGTTGAGAGGTGACTTAATTGAGACACATATGATAATCAGAGGTTAGATAGGTTGGACAGTGAGAGCCTTTTTCCTCAAATGGCAATGGCTAGCACGAGAGGACATAGCTTTAAATTGAGGTGCAGTAAACATAGGACAGATGTCAAAGGTAGTTTCCTTACTCAGAGTAGTGGGGGTGTAGAACGTCCTGCCTGCTACAGTAGTAGACTCACCATCTTTAAGGGCATTTAAATGGTCATTGGATCGGCATATGAATGAGAATGGAATAGTGTAGGTTAGTAGATGAGATGGGCTTCAGATTGGTTCCACAGGCTGGTACAACTTTGAGAGATGAAGGGCCTGTACTGTGTTGTAATGTTGTATGGTCTATACCCCTTAAATTTACATACCCCCCTTCAGCTCCAAAGAAAATAAATCCAGCCTATCAAGTCTCCCTTCATAACTGAAACATTTTATCTTAGGCAACACGCAGATGACTCTCTTTTGCGGAGGTGATGGCCTAAGACCTTCTCACTGAGCTGGTAAATTTGATCGCAGATATTTTGTTACTATTCTAGGTAATATAATCAGTGTGCCTCTGATGAAGTATTGGTGTTTATGTATCTGGATCTGCTAGGGTTGGTGGTGTCCTTTCTGGTTTTGTTGCTGGTTCTGTTTCTTAGCAGTAGGTATTTGGGGTTCAACTCTACATGCCTGTTAATGGAGTTCTGGGTTGAGTGCCAGGCTTCCAAGAATTCCTTGCATTTTTCTGTTTGGCTTGTCCTCTGATGGATATGTTTTCCCAGTCAAATTGGTGTCATTCATTGTCCATGTGTATGGATACAAGTGATAGCTGATCATGTCTCTTGATGGCTAGTTGATGCTCATGTACCTGGGGGCTAATTTCTTTTCGGTTTGCCTTGTGTAGTGTTTTTGACAGTCTTTATATGGTGATTTATATAAAATGTTGGTCCTGTTCATCGTGGGTATGGGACCCTTTATATTTGTTAATAGCTGTCATTGTGTGGTAGTTGATTTGTCAGAGTAGTCTGATAATTTCTGATATGTCCTTAATGTATGGCAGTGTATCCAGACGTATTGTGTCTTCCTATTGTGGTCTGTTATGTAGGTATCGGCAGACTATGCCTTTTCAGTACCTGTTATTTCTGAATATGTTGTGTAGGTGTTCTTCTGCTTTGCACAGCTCTGGGATGATGCAGTGTGTTATAGTTCACTTGAACAATGATTGTGGGTGTTGTAGTTGAGTACTTGGTTTGTGTGGGTGGTCTTTTTCCTGTCAACTCTGATCTGTAGCGTCGTCTCTTCCCCCCCACCCCCAGTGGCATCATCACTCGACAATTACTCTAGAGAACTTGGCAATGTTCTGAGACCTGGGCTTGAATCCTGTGATGGCAGATGTGGAATTTGGTTTCAATAAATATCTGGAATTTGGAGCCCAATGATGACCATGAAAGCATTTTCAGTTGTCAGGAAAATCTGTTCTGCTTCCCCAATGCCCCCAGGGAGTGAAACTTCTGTCTCCACTTTGTCTGGTCTACATGTGACTCCAGACCCACAGCAATGTGTAGTTGACAGTTAACTGCCCTCCTAGGCAACTAGGGATTGGTAACGTATGCTGGCCTGGGCAGAGATTCCCACAGCCTATGAATGAAAACAAAAACCCTCTTCAGTGTAATTATGTCCTTTAGTTCATGGTGGCCAGAACTGCATCCAGTAATCCTATCTGTGTCATAAGCAGTGAGGTAATGATGCCAGTCTCCCTCTCCAAAAGACTTCAGTGAATCAGGTGAGCCCTTCAGACAATCAACAATTGCGCCATAGCCACCACTAGACTTCTAATTCCAACTGTCACTGAATTACGCATTATTAACATCTTGGGAATTATCGTTGACTAGAAACTGAGCTGATAAACCAGACAAGGCTACAAGAGCAGGTCACAGGTTGGGAATTATGAAGTGAATAACTCACCTGTTGAGTTCCACCAAAAGTTTATTCACCATCTACAAAGTTTGCATGAATACTCTATGAATACTTGCCTGGATGAATGTCGAGTCATAGAGATGTACAGCGTGGAAACAGATCATTCAATTCAACCTGACCATGCCAACCAGATATCCCAACCCAATCTAGTCCCACCTGCCAGCATCCGGACCATATCCCTCCAAACTGTTCCTATTCATATACCCATCCAAATGCCTCTTAAATGTTGCAATTGTACCAGCCTTCACCACTTCCTCTGGCAACTCATTTCATACACGTACCACCCTTTGTGTGAAAAAGTTGCCCCTTAGGTCTCTCTTATATCTTTCCCCTCTCACCCTAAACCTATGCCCTCTAGTTCTGGACTCCCCCACCCCAGGGAAAAGACTTTGTCTATTTATCCCATCCATGCCCCTTATAATTTTGTAAACCTCTGAGGTTATCCCTCAGCCTCCAACGCTCCAGGGAAAACAGCCCCAGCCTGTTCAGCCTCTCCCTATAACTCAAATCCTCCAACCCTGGTAACATCCTTGTAAATCTTTTCTGAATCCTTCCAAGTTTCACAACAACTTTGATAGAAAGGAGACTAGAATTGCACGCAATATTCCAACAGTGGCCTAACCAATGTCCTGTACAGCCACAACATGACCTCCCAACTCCTGTACTCAATACTCTGACCGATTAAAGGAAAGCGTACCAAACGCCACGTTCACTATCCTATCTACCTGCGATTCCACTTTCAAGGAGCTATGAACCTGCACTCTCCTTGTTCAGCAACACTCCCTAGGATCTTAGCATTAAATGTATAAGTCCTGCTAAGATTTGTTTTGCCAAAAATGCAGCAGCACCCTGCATTTATTTGAATTAAACTCCATTTGCCACTCCTCAGCCCATTGGCCTATCTGGTCAAGATCCTGTTGTAAACTGAGGTAACCTTATTCGTTGTCTACTACACCTCCAATTTTGGTGTCATCTGCCAACTTACTAACTATATCTCTTATGCTCGCATCCAAATCATTTATATAAATGACAAAAAGTAGAGGACCCAGCACCGATCCTTGTGGCACTCCACTGGTCTCAGGCCTCCAGTCTGAAAAACAACCCTCCCACTACCACCCTCTGTTGTCTACCTTTTGAGGCAGTTCTGTATCCAAATGGCTAGTTCTCCCTGTATTCCGTGAGATCTAACCTTACTAACCAGTCTCCCATGGGGAACCTTGTTGAACACCTAACTGAAGTCCACATGAATCACATCCAGCGATTTGCCCAAGTTCCAACAATACATGAGGCTTGATGTCATCCAGGGCAAAGTAGTCATCCTGTACTTCACCTTAAATTCCCATCACTTATGAAAACAATGCTACCACTTGGTTTCCTTCCTTTAGTCCAAAGATGTGCAGATTTGGTGGATAGTCTATGCTAAGTTGCCCCATAGTGTCCAAGGTTGTGCAGGTTAGGTGGATTAGTGTGGTGCTGGAAAAGCACAACAGATCAGGCAGCATTCAAGGAGCAGGCAAAAGCTCTTCATCCAAAACATTAATTCTCCTGCTCTTCGGATGCTGCCTGACCTGCTGTGCTTTTCCAGCACCACTGTCTCAACTCTGATCGCCGGCATCTGCAGTCTTCACTTTCTCCTAGTTGATTGAAACCACCTACTGTGATGACTTGAAACTATCACTGTTCTTTCACTGTCAGATCAAAATCATGGAACACTCCAGTGGAACAATTGGTGCATCTGCATGGAATAGATTGTAGTGTTTTGTTGACAGAGTGTACCTTCTCAAATGAAATGAGTGATCAACAACAAATATGAAATTTATCAGGAGTGCCCAGATCCTTGAGATAATGCTTACAGTGTTTATATTGAGTAATTTCCTTGTAGAGACATGGAAAAATACAATTTCACAATTGTTTTATTTTGCATTTTGTTTATAAGCTGTTGGTATTCTAGTACTGAAAAGAGCCTCAAGCTATCTAGTCAAACTTGAGCATTTCAGATTTCAATACAATAAAACTTTTGTGTCATTCCCCTACATGTGTGACTGTTACTAAATGCATTTTAAAAATAGAAAACTGCTTTGTTATAAATTCTTCAGCAATTTACTTCTGTCAAAAGTGATAACCCTAACTCTCATTGCTTCAGCCTTTCTAAGCTAATAAGAAATATTTCTTTTGGTCACCACTTTGTGGATCATACATCAATGTATAATTTCAGGATCAGCAATTGTGATACACTGTTGAATACCACTGTTGGTTCGCATTTCCTAGAATTTTGAAAAAAACACACAAGCTACTTTTTTTTAAAACATTCATGGGAGTAGGTATCTCAAATAAGGCCAGCATTTACTGCCCATTTTGAATAGCCTGGTCAAAAGCCAGCCACACTACTTTACATACTGTCAAATGTACCCCAGATCAGGTAACGATAGCACATTTTCATCCCTAGAGAACCAGATGTTCATAGATGTCATGCCAATAAGCAGGCTGCTTTGGTCCTGGATGTTATCAAGCTTCTTGGGTGTTGTTAGAGCTGCAGTAGTCCATGCAAATGTATAGTATTCCAACATTTTCTTGGCAGTCAAGTTCACAAATGCTTAAAGTTTTGGGTTTGTAAGATTAAAATAGTTATTTCACTGGATAAAAAGCTTCCTGATAATAGTCCTGTTTTCTAAATAGCCTGCTTAAATTTAATAAGCCATAATTATGCTGTAAGTGTGCAGAACTTTAGGGATATAAGATGTTCATTTGCCAACTAAGTACATTAGAGATTGGGCTTATTTCAGTGATAACATAAAAATCTTAAATGAGACGATTCACTAATTTTACAATGTTATGAACAAATTAATAAGTCATACATTTAAATATGATTGTGTGTCAAAAGCTATCAAAAATTTGTAGATGACACCAAAATTGGAGGTGTTGTGGACAGCGAAGAAAGTTACCTCAGATTACAACAGGATCTTGACCAAATGGGCCAATGGGCTGAGAAGTGGCAGATGGCGTTTAATTCAGATAAGTGCGAGGTGCTGCTGCATTTTGGGAAAGCAAATCTTAGCAGGACTTATACATTTAATGGTGAGGTCCTCGGGAGTGTTGCTGAACAAAGAGACCTTGGATTGCAGGTTCATAGCTCCTTGAAAGTGGAGTCATAGGTAGATTGGATAGTGAAGAAAGAGTTTGGTATGCTTTCCTTTATTGGTCGGAGTATTGAGTACAGGAGTTGGGAGGTCATGTTGCGGCTGTACAGGACATTGGTTAGGCCACTGTTGGAATATTTCATGCAATTCCGATCTCCTTCCTATCGGAAAGATGTTGTGAAACTTGGAAGGGTTCAGAAAAGATTTACAAGGATGTTGCCAGACTTGGAGGATTTGAGTTATAGGGAGTGGCTGAACAGGCTGGGGCTGTTTTCCCTGGAGCGTCAGAGGCTGAGGGGTGACTTCATAGAGGTTTACAAAATTATGAGGGGCATGGATGGGATAAATAGACAAAGTCTTTTCCCTGGGGTGGGGGAGTCCAGAACTAGAGGGCATAGGTTTAGGGTGAGAGGGGAAAGATATAAAAGAGAACAAAGGGGCAACTTGTACCACCATCTGTGTGGAAAATGTATGGAATGAGCTGCCAGAGGAAGTGGTGGAGGCTGGTACAATTGCAATATTTTAAAGGCATGTGGATGGGTATATCAATAGGAAGGGTTTAGAGCAGTATGGGCTGGGTGCTGGCAGGTGGGACTCGATTGGGTTGGGGTATCTGACCGGCATGGACAGGTTGGACCGAAGGGTCTGTTTCTATGCTGTACATCTCTAAAACTATGACTCTAAAAGATGGAATAACATGTGTTATAAAATCCAGTTTGGTGTTATTTGTATCTATTCAAGAATATCTAAGAACATCTAGGAATATCCAATATCTATCAATATCTAAGAATAGGATATCCATTAACATTCAAAACAAATTTACCTCTAAGTCCCAAAAATGTGCAATATGTTAAGGTCAGAGAATATATGACACATTAAGTGAGAGATTTGATTTGATTTAATTTTTATTGTCACATGTACTGAGATACAATGGAAAGTATTATTTTGTGTGCTAGCCAGCCAAGTCATATCTTGTGTAAGTATATCAGAGTAATAGAACAGAATGCAGAATATAATGTTGCAGCTATCGAGAAGATGCAGAGAAAGATTAACTCTAAAATACAAGAGGTCCATTCAGAAGTCTAATTAAAGTGGAGAAGAAGCTATTTTTGAATCTGTTTGTATATGTTTTCAAACTTCTGTATCTTCTGCCTGATGGAAGAGGGTGGAAAAGTATATAACCGGGCTGGAAGAGGTCTTTGATTATGTTGGCTGCTTTCTTGAGGTAGCAGGAGATATAGATGAAATCAGTGGAAGGAAGACTAGTTTTCATGATGGATTGGGCTGCATTCACAACTCTCTAACTTCTTGCGGTCTTGGGCAAAGCAGTTCACATACCAAGCTGTGATGCATCAGAATAGTATGCTTTCTATGGTGCATCTATAACAGTTGGTAAGAATCATTGTGGACATGCAAAATTACCTTAACCACCTGAGGAAGTAGAAATGTTGGTCTGCTTTCTTGACTGTAGCATTGATGTTGATGGATATAGATCATTGATGATATTTAATCCCAGGAACTTGAAGGAGTCAACAACCTGCACCTCAGCACCATTGATATAGATTGGGGCATGTCCGCTTCCTAAAGTCAGTGACCATCTTCTTTGTTTAGTTGATATTGCGGGAGAGATAGTTATCTTTGCAATATGCCACTAAGCTTTCTCTGTCTCACTGTTATTTGAGATCTGACCCACAATTGTGGTGTCATCAGCAAATTTGTAAGTGAAGTTAGAGCTGAATTTGGCTGCACAGTCAGGACATATTAAGTGATATAGTAAGGGGCTGAGTATACAACCTTGCAGGGCACTAGTGTTGAGGATTATTGTGAAGGAGGTGTTGCTGCCTATCCTGACTGATTGCAGTTTGAGAGTCAGGAAAGTGGAGGATCCAGTTACAGAGGAGGGGAGCAGAGTCCTCCGTCTCAGAGTTTGGAAACGAGTTTTGTTGGAACTATGGTGTTGTAGACGGAGCTAAATTTAATAATTAGGTTTACCTGTTATCCAAATGTTCTAGGGATGAGTTTAAGCCCAGGAAGGCACCTTTATAATTTTGAAATTTCATTGCAAGGGTCTTATTATTTTGACTGTTTTTGCATTGTATCCGTTTATGTTAATCCTCTGAATATGTTCCTTCAACTTTCATTTGTTGCTGTATTCCTTAATTATTTAATGAACTAGTCAGGTTATATCTAGTCACTTTTAAACTCCTTTCATCTCTTATTATTTCAATTTTAAATGTTTATCATTGAAGATATTTCAATTCTTTGTCTTTATTAGTGTTGTCTTATTCTGCTTTATAATGGTATTTATTCTGCTAAGAATCTTTAATATTCTTATCAATTCAAGTATTTCTCCTGCAATTAACATTTTACTTTTACACCAGTTGTCATGATGCTTTGTGCCTTTCCATGTCTCCTTCCTTATTTTATGTGCTGGACACTAATTTAATCAGTAGCAGATGCGTCATCTCCATATCCCCCTTTTGGTATACTCCTTACCTGATAGCTGCCATGGAGACATACACCATGGAACTAGACCCTTCTGTCCAAATGCCTGCACCAGCCAGATTTCCCAATCTGACTGAGACCCCTTTTTCACCATTTGGTCCATGTCCCTCTAAACATTTCCGAGTCATCTATTCATCCAGATGCCTTTTAAATGTTGTCATTGTTCCAGCCTCCACCACTTCGTCTGGCAGTTCATTCCACATATGCAAAACCCTCTGTATGAAAGAGTTACCCCTTGGATCCTTTTAAATCTTTCCCCTCTCACCTTAAACCTATGGATCTAGTTTCAGATACCTGACCCTAGGAGAGAAACCTTGGCTATTTACCTTATCCATGCCCCTCATGACTTTACAAACCTCTAAGGTCACCCCTCAGTCTCCAATGCATCACGGAGTGAAGACTCAGCATGTTCAGCCTCTTCCTGGCAACATCATTGTAAATCTTTTCTATACCCTCTCAAGTTTCACAATATCCTTCCTATAGAAGGGTGACCAAAGTTGTATGCAGTATTCCAAAAGTGGCCTCACTGATGTCCCCCACAGCCACAACATGACATCCCAACTGCTATTCTCAATGTTCTGACCAATGAACACAAGTGTGCCAAAAACCATCTTTACCACCCTGTTTACCTGTGCCGCCACTTTCAAGGAATTATGCACCTCTACCCCTAGATCTCGTTGTTTGGCAACACTACCAGGGTCCTACCATTAACTGTATAAGTCCTGGTCTGATTTGTCCTACCAAAATGCAACACCTCATTTATTTAAATTCAACTCCATCTGCCACTCCTTGGTCCATTGGCCCATCTGATCAAGATCCCATTATACTCTGAGAATCTTACTCACTGTCCACTACACCACCTATTTTGGTGTCATCCACAAACTTACTAACCATACCTCCTATGTTCACATCCAGATCATATCATATATATATAAAAGAGAAAAAGCAACAGACCCAGCCACTGATCCTTGTGGCACACTGCTTGTCACAGGCCTCCAGTCCAAAAAGCAACCCACCACCACCACCCATTGTCTCTGAACTTCAAGCCAATTTTGTATCCAATTGGCTAACTTCCACTAGATTCCACGTGATATTTAACTCCTCCATATCTTTAAATGTTTTAATGTCTATGTGCAACCTCCTGAAATAGGGACACTTAATTGATTAGATTAGATTAGCTTCTCTAAAGTATGGAAAGAAAATGGGGCTCCAGAAACAGTGCCAACTAGTCCACACCGACCCTCTGAAGAGCAACTCGCCCAGACCCATTTTCCCTCTGACTAATGCACTTAACACTATGGGCAATTTTTAGCATGGCCAATTCACCTGACCTGCACATCTTTGTGATTGTGGTAGGAACCCACACAGGGAGAATGTGCAAACTCCACACACAGTCGCCAGAGGCTGGAATCGAACCTGGGACCCTGGTGTTGTGAGGCAGCAGTGCTAACCACTGAGCCACCATTCCACAGGTGGGGGAAAGACAGTTTGTTTTTAGCAAGGGTGATAATTCCTCAGATGAATGCAGCAAAAGAAGCCAAGTCTCTGGCACAATATGTGGTTCAGCAGTACTCGGATTCATGGCACAGCCTGTTCCTCAGCAGTATGTGAAGGTGGCTGGGGTGGGGACTGCTGCAGAGGAAAGAATGGAAACCAAATAGTGGAATGGTTGGAACAGATAGATGTTTTTGCTGTCATGGAAGTGACTCCACCAGGGTGAAGGATGTCACTGAAGGGTTACAGGCTGTTGTTGGAAGAGGGATAGCATGGTCCAGATTGGTACCAATGACATAGACAGAAAGAAAATGGGGCTCCAGAAACAGTTTCTGGGGCATTAGGACCTTTTCAAGGAGAATGAGTCACAGCTTAGCAGTTCCAGGATAAATGAACTAAGAGAAATTTGCAAGTGCTGTTGGAGCAGGTTTGAATTCTATTCTTGGGAGGGTGACAAACAGAATTCAGATGAAGGAAAAATCATTATAGAACAGTACAGCACAGAACAGGCCCTTCAGCCCATGATGCTGTGCTGACCATTGATCCTCATGTATGCACCCTCAAATTTCTGTGACCATATGCATGTCCAGGAGTCTTTTAAATGTCCCCAATGACCTTGCTTCCACAACTGCTGCTGGCAACGCATTCCATGCTCTCTCAACTCTGTGTAAAGAACCCGCCTCTGACATCCCCTCTATACTTTCCTCCAAGCAGCTTAAAACTAAGACCCCTCGTGTTAGTCATTTCTGTCCTGCGAAATAGTCCCTGGCTATCGACCCTATCTATGCCTCTCATTATCTTGTATACCTCAATCAGGTCCCCTCTCCTCCTCCTTTTCTCCAATGAAAAACTCCGAGCTCAGTCAACCTCTCTTCATAAGATAAGCCCAGTCCAGGCAACATCCTGGTAAACCTCCTCTGAACCCTCTCCAAAACATCCACATCTTTCCTATAATAGGGTGACCAAAACTGTATGCAGTATTCCAAATGCGGTCTAACCAAAGTTTTATAGAGCTGCAACAAGATCTCACGACCCTTAAACTCAATCCCCCTGTTAATGAAAGCCAAAACACCATATGTTTTCTTAACAACCCTGTCCATTTGGGTGGCCATTTTAAGGGATCTTGCACACCAAGATCCCTCTGTTCCTCCACACTACCAAGAATCCTATCCTTAATCCTGTACCCAGCTTTCAAATTATAGTGGAGCATTCCGAAGAAGAATCATTATCAGATTTGAAACATGAACGCTCTCTCTCCACAGATGCTGCCAGACCTGCTGTGTTTCTTTAGCACTTCACATTTATTTCAGATCAATTATTTCGTTTTATTTAAATGTTGGTAGGAGTTTATTACATAACACAAAGCAGTGTTACATCAGGCATGGTATAAATTAAGAATGTAGCAGTTCATGTAACAAGGGAAATGCAGTAATTATTAGTGATTTCAAATACATAATACATAAAAGATTTACACAAATATATATATATACCACACACACACACACACACACACACACACACACACACACACACACACACACACACACTAAATCTCATGAGCACGAACACTGTAGAGAGTGAATTTTTGAATGGTTTTCCAGAGCATGTTGAGGAGCCAGTTTGGAACAGGAACAGGCTATTTTTGGTTGAATATTATGCAATTCTCTATCAAACCTACATTTCTAACCAGATATTGGTTTCCCCCTTTTCTACTAAAGCTGAACATCAAACAATCTTAAATTTTAGTTTTTAAAAAATGAAACATGCAACAGTATGATACCGCAACATGCAAAATAGGCAAACACTACAATAAAAACACGCTCCCATCATCATCTGTAAAATCTCATCAGAAAAAAGGCTCATAGTGATAAGTTCCGAGGAGTAAATATCAACAACACTCTGTCCTGGTCCATCCACATTGATGTTACAGTCAAGAAAGTGTATCAATTTTCTACCACCTCAGAAGGCTAAGGATTTTCAGGTGCCCACAATGACTCTTAACTATTTTTATTGATGCACTGGGTGCTCCGGTTTCCTCCCACAATCCAAAGATGTGCAGGTGCTAAATTGCCCACAGTGTTAGGTGCATCAGTCAGGGGTAAATATAGGGTAGGGGAATGGGTTTGGATGGATTACTCTTCCGAGGGGCAGTGTGGACTTGTTGGACCGCAGGGCCTGTCTCCACACTGTAGAGTATCTAATCTAAGGAAAGAGCAGTGCAACCGTGATTACAACACTGGGTAAACCCCTCTACTAATTTAAATCAGTGACACAGAAAAGATTCAAGAGGCAAAGAATTATCCCAAAAGTCACTATGTAAAGTAAAAATTAAAAACTTACTTAAAGTCTAATAGAATAATTAACTAACAACTATTTACAATGGGGGTGGCACGGTGGTTAGCAATGCTGCCTCACAGTGCCAGGGACCTGGGTTCAATTCCCACCTCTGGCAATTGTGTGGAGTTTGTACATTCTCCCCGTGTCTGTGGGTTCCTTCTGGGTGCTCCGGTTTCCTCTCACAATCAAAAGATGTGCAGGTTAGGTGAGTTGGCCATGCTAAATTGCCCATGGTTTTAGGCACATTATTCAGGGGTAAATGTAGGGGAATAGGTCTGGGTGGTTTGTTCTTCAGAGCACTGATGTGGACTTGCTGGGCCCAAGGGCCTGTTTCTGTACTGTAAGAAATCTAATTAATCTAATCACAACTCCTTTCTCTCAACCTATCTTTTACCTTCCCCTCTACAATACTAGTCCCGTTTTTAAAAATTGTTGAAAAATGTAGTGCTGGAAAAGCACAGCAGGCCAGGCAGCATCCGAGGAGCAGGAGAATCGACGTTTCGGGCATAAGCCCTTCTGCAGTACTCACTTTTCCTGTTTTAAAAAATCCCATTTATGATTTAGAAAACATAATATAATCACGTTTCAAAACCAGTCAGCTTAACCAAGTGTCCTCTGTAGATTTTCCTGTCTTCTTTTCTTCTTAGGGATTCTGCTTCACAGCTCTTTGATAGATAAAGGTACCTTTTAGGAAGCAGCTCTCCGGGCAGTCTGTATTGTTCTGTTTTTGTTGGTGCTCTTTGCTGTTCTGGGTAACTGTTTAAAATGTCTGATATTTATATCCCAAAGCATTGGATTGTTTCATTGGTTTTAATAGAGTCAAGATACTAAATTCAAACTTGATTGGAGTTTGGTATCTTTGGCGTAATTTAAATTAGCCGAATTTGAATTTGTTTTTTTCCAAATTTAACCCAGCTCTTAGCTAGTTGTTTTGAAGATCTCAACCCACGGGAGGGGTCCCTCAGTTCCGCGATTGGTCAAGTAAACACTAGCAGTTCGGTCTGATTCAACAAGATGTCACAGGTTTATTATCACAGCTGGGCACAGATTGTCCAGCTGCAAATGTGTTGCTGGTCAAAGCACAGCAGGTTAGGCAGCATCTCAGGAATAGAGAATTCGACGTTTCGAGCATAAGCCCTTCATCAGGAAGGGCTGATGAAGGGCTTATGCTCGAAACGTCGAATTCTCTATTCCTGAGATGCTGCCTAACCTGCTGTGCTTTGACCAGCAACACATTTGCAGCTGTGATCTCCAGCATCTGCAGACCTCATTTTTTACTCGACAGATTGTCCAGCAACAGTCAGGTTAAACACTTCTGTGTCCCATGGAGAAACTGTGCAAATGGCTTAAAACAAAGACAATTTTTATATAGTTCTTAAGGAACAGTACAGCCTTAAATACAGAGCAAACATAATAAAATGATATTATAGGCATTAGGTTAAGCCAATGACATTTCTTGAGAGCTAACTTAGTTTTGCCCATTTTATCTCTCGGCATCTGTGTCTCTGATGATTAGTAATGTCCTATCTAGCTTAGTTCATTCCATACTGTGAAGGAAGCATTGTCTGCTAATCTTTGGTTCAGTTAGATTAAGAATGCAGCTTTCGCAGGGTTACAAGCCATTTTAAACAAAATTGTCAATTTGCAGCCGAGAAGTCATTTTGTTATGTTATTTTATGTTACTTGCATTAAGAAGCCATTTTGTTGTCAGTAAGGGCGTGTATTAAATGGCTGCTCCTGACAACAGCCTAAATCCAGATTTTAGATCCTTAATTTGGCTAAATATTTCAATGTTATCTTGTTCAGAACACTGCTAGACAGAAATTTCAGCTCCTTTAAAGGTACAGTACCCCATCATCTTCATAACAGTACAAGCTGGTTTATGTCCCAGTTTATCTCAAGCAAAAAAACAGGTATGTTGTTCAAAAAACTGTTCATCATTCTTATTAATTTCAAACTGATTATATTTCAAAGGACTTGGCCAGAAATGATAGTCTCGAACTTGATTTGTGTCGGTCGATAGACAGAACAGTGTCACAACACAAGTAGCTGTAGCTGAAGGAATAACAAAGGGAAGCAGTACCTGAGACACAGTAGAACATCACTGGGGCCTTCAAAAACTCAAAGTTGTAGTAGAATTTGTTCGGTGATGACAGAAAGCTATGAACTCATATCTTCTGTGAGTGGAGGCTCAACCATGTGAGATCAGGTGCTGGTGATGGTAATGTGATCTTGGGGTCATTTAGCATGACTTTCTTATCAAAAGCTGCTCCCTTAGTTAATTGCTAAGTGTTCTCTTGTATGAATATGCAGTTAAACTACACTAATTGTTTCCTTATTTTGATACATTTCAGCAAGCTACTTGCCTAAGCTGCTGGCTGTCTCCTCTGCTCCAGACATTCTGTACACTACATTACTCGAACCTTGTACCCATCCACCCTTTTTCAGGTTGTCTTCAGTGAACACCGCAAAAGGTGCTGATCTCAACAAAGTCAAGTTGTAATTAAAGATTGTGTGCTGCAAAACTAGCTGCATACTAACTGTTCCAGAACAACTCCAAAACCGGCATCAACCTGATAATGTAGAGCAATATATCCACAAGAAGAGGGTCATATCTGACCAACTTTAAATGGCAATTCAGATTACTTTTAAATGCCTGTAAGTGTCACAACTTCAACAGGAGTAAGTGCACTGATAATCATGACCCACTGGTTTCACAAATCATCACTAAATGTATAAATGCATAAAACTGCCAATGAGACAATCAAAAACCCATTTGCCTGCCTGACTCACTGTTATCCAGGGGAAAAGAAAACGCCAGGTTTTCGTTAGGAACTTAAAAATAACCATTGTAACACAACTTTAAGTAGCGCTGTGAACAGAAAATATTTCTAATTGATAACACAAATGGTTGAACAGCATATACCAAAGACGGGGAAAAAAACCCAGTGGAGTAAACAGAATTCTGAAGAACAAAAGACTAAAGTCCAGACCACAAGGTGGAAAGTCTTTTTCCTTTCTCAGTCCTTTCGATGTTTGCAATGTTATATGCACAGTGATAGTCATCCCTCAATTCAATGATTGACATCACCTTCCAAACCTCCTCCTACTTTTAGCTAGAAGAACAAGAATAACAGATGTAAGGGAACATCACCACATGCAAGATCCCCTTCGAGCCACTGTGGGTGTACCAACAGCACATGGACTGCAGCAATTCAAAACAGCAGCTCACCACCACTTTCTGAAAGGCAACTAACAAATACTGGTCCAGTCAGTGATGGTGACATTTTATGAATGAATATATTTTACAAATTATGTCAACTTAAGTATTTCTTGTATGAAGTCTCTCTTTTAAGCTTTCTGGAGTTTTCTGTCTTTGTCTCCACATGAAGAGAGAAAGGGAGGAGGATGATTTCTATCTGCAGGCTCTGTGTGTTTTCACACTCTGGTGCTCTTGGCACTTAACATAATTTTTAATAATCTGCAGTTCAAGCAATCAGACAGCTGTTGCCAGGCAGAATGTCCTTAACTTGAAAGACACTTGGTGTTATTCAGTCTCAAATTTTCCCTCTTACTGCTTCTAAAAGATAATACTGTAGGTATTGCGTTTTAATTAACCTGTTAAGGCACATGCCCGGGGCTGGTGAGACCAGGCCTTCAGGGTCAGAATTAGGTACATTACCACTGCATCACAAAGCCTGTTAAAAATAAAGTATTTTACATCTATTTTGGCCATTATTTTAAGGGGTTGGAGTATAAAAGCAGGAGACTCTTAGTGCAGTTCCTTAAGGTGCTGGTGAGGCCACATTTGGAATACTGAGAGAAGTTCTGGTGCCCTTATTTTAAGGAAGGATATCATTTCACTGGAGGTAGTTCAGAGGAAGTTCTCCAGTATAGAAGGATTGTCTTATGAGCAAAGGCTAAACAGGTTGGGACTCTACTCCTTGGAATTTATGTGATCTCATCGAAATATAAATGATTCTTATGGTGCTTGATAGGGTAAATGCTAAGAGGATGTTTTCCCTCATAGGAAAATCTGGGACCAGAGAACAGAGTCTCAGAATGAAGGGGCACAGACTTAAGACTGAGATAAGGAGGAATTACCATTCTGATAAGGTTGAGAGTCTGTGGAGCTCCTTGTCACAGAGAGCAGTTGAAAGAGTCCTATTGCAGATTGAGATAGACTTTTGATTCGGGGGGGTGGGGGGTGGAATTGAGGGTTATAGGGAAAGGGCAGGAAAGCAAACATTTGGAATGTTGGAACGGCCATGATTTTATTGAATTATGGAGCGGGTAATAGGAAGTTATTAGACTTAAAAGTAGTTTAATGGTTTTATGAAGGATTTTAGAAGGAAGTGAAGCAGAAATTGTTGAGCACTGTCCACCATCTTTCAGTTTTCCCCTGAATCTGGGTGAGGTGGCAGAAGACTGGATAATTGTAAACATTGTGACTTTGTTCAAGAAAGATTCTGAGGGTGTTCCCAGTATTTACAGACCAGTCAGTTTAATTTCAGTGATGGGAAGATTCAAGGTACAATTATGTGGAATAGAATGGAAAAAGGTGAATTGATTAGGGAAAGTCAGCATAGATTTCTAAAGGGAACTTGCTGAAGTTTTTTGAAGGTAACAGGCTCAATAAGGGTAATGCTGTTCTTGTGCTATGTATGGACTTTCAGAAGACTTTTAATACAGTGCCACACAACAGACTGGTGAGGAAAGTTATAGGTCGTGGAATAAAAGGGCCAGTTTCAATGTGGATACAAGATTGGCTGAGTAATAGGGAACAGAGAATAGTGTTCAATGGATTTTTCTGGGCCAGAGGGCAGTTGTAGTAGCATTTCCCAGGAGTCAGTCAGCATTGGGACACTTAACTTTTCTTTATATATTCATAATCTGGATCTTGATGTGCGGGCAACAATGCCCCTTGTTTTCAGATCCTATGAAAAAATATCCAAGTACTTACCAGCCTCCGCTCCAACAATTTACTCTGTTCCACTTCTCTGGTGATTCAAATATTGAAATTTCCTCAATCCCTTTCTTTTCTTCATTATAACTGCTTCTGGGGTGTTCTTTGTATCTCCATAGTGAAGATTCTTCAATTAATTTGCCATCTCTTTATTTCTCATTATTAACTTTACTGACTCAATTTCTATAGGGCCAACTATTTTCCTTTTTAAAATATTTATAGAAACTCTTACTATCTGTTTTTATGTTTTGCCTATTAATATTTCTCGTGTTTTATTTTCTTTCCTCCGTATTAATTTCATAGTTGCTCTTTGTTTTTTTTAAAAAAATATTCTGTCCAATCTTTTGAAATGTCTCTCACTTTTCACAATTATTTGTTTTTATTTAAGTCTGATACCACCTTAAATCTTTCTAGTTATCCACTGACGTTGGTCTGTCCCTTAGGATTTCCTTGTTTATTGAAAGATATGATTCTGTGTACAGAGGAGCTTTGATTATCTGAATGAGATGGGCAGGCAGTTTCTTGTTCGGATAATTAATTATTTGGATAATCCATTTGACCTTAAAAAGGGAAGCCATGCTAATCTAACACTGTGCTCTACCGGACAGTTTGTTTAAACCTATAATTTTGATGAGTCTGCTATTTACACAAACTAATCTTTGCATTCTGCAAATTGCAGGTTAAACTGAGAAGGACTAAACCCTTGCCATCGCATAAATATATGTAATCCCAGCATTAAACTAGGTCCCAAACAGCTTCTACAATCACAAGAGCACTTGTCAGTTTCTGCTGAACCTATGTTGCAATAGGACCGAAACCCCACTTCGCGCATGCATTTACTTTCTCCATCATTTTTTTTCATGAACGGCCCAGTAAAGTGATGGGAATGAAGCATTTATTTTTGCAAAGCACTGTGTAACTAACCTTTATGTAAAAAATATCCAGTCGCTGTTACTTGAGGTGCTTGTGTTTCTTTGTTTGTGCCAGTGTTTTCACATGTTCTTCAGTGAATCGAATTCACTTACCTCTTTGGTGTAATGTTTTTATGGGACCTTGAGATCTTGATCGGATAATTACTATTCGGAAAATCGAAGTTCTAATGTATTCTGAAATATTCCCTTAAATATCTGCAACTGCATCTCTATTGACCTTTTGACCCTGAGAATCACTGGCCCAATACTGTCCAAATTGGAGGAGGTGCAGCTCGAGAATTGTTGTCAGGAAAAAGTAGAAGCCAGACAAAAACAGTGAAAGGAGTGCACTGTGGCACTAACGCCCCAACCAGCCCTTTCCACAACCATCTTCTACCCAAACGGTAACAGAGCCTGCAGAAACCACACCAGTCTGAGTCTCTATGGACTCAACCTGAAAGTGGAAGAGAGCCATTCTCATCTGCGAGGGACCACCAGTAATGATGATGGTGATGATTGACCTATTCTTTTACCTAATTTGCCAGTTCACTTTAGCTTGCATATGTTCTCATAATTTCCCTTATTTAAATGTTATCAAATTTTTATCACAGCCACAGAACTCTCTTTCAAATTGAGTGTAAAATTCAAGCTTTTTATAGTCACTGCCATCTCGGCATGCCTTCACTATAAGTTCTTGAATTTATCTTGTTTCATCGCACAATACCAATGCTAGTATAACCTCCAGTTCTGAAGAAGAGTCACTGAACTTGAAACATTAACTTCACTTTCTCATAATACACGTTACCATGTCTGTAGGGTTTCTCCAGCAGTTTCTGTTTGTTTTCAGATCTCCAGCATCCAAAGTTCTTTGTTTTATTTTGGTGTACCCTCCTGTCTGATTGGCTCCAGAACATGCTGTTGTCAGAAAGTATTTGGAAAACATTGTATGAATTCCTCATACAATGGGTTACCTTTGCCCCCTCACTTTGCCAGTCCATATTTGTGGATTAAAATGTCTAATGATTATTGCTGTGCCTTTCTGAGAAGGTCCCATTATTTCTTCCTGTATGTCCAACCTGCCGTGTCATTACTGTCACCTCTATGAAAGGTGTGCAGTCCCTGAAGTCACTCAAACATTTGTTGACCTATTTGCTCCTCTAATTCTCTCCCATTATTTAGGCTTCTATAGCACCCACCTAGCAGCGTGGCTGTCCCTTCTTTTATTTTTGGATTGTCATGTGCCCTAATGTGAGGCTTTATTTAAAATGCGTCCCTTCTCCACAACTATGACTTTAATCAATAGTGCTATACCCCCACTGTTTTCATTCTCTTGTCAATCCTGCCTGAAAACCCAACATAAACCCTATATCCACAAATATTGAGCTGGTAGCCTTGCCTGTCTTTAAGTCAACTCTCTGATAAAGCAATGATATCATGCCGCCATGTGTCTATCATTGCCCTCAGCTCATCAGCTTTATTCACTGAATTCCTTGTCTTTCCATAAACACCTTTTAATACAACCAATTTTCTGTGCTGTTCCTTTCTTAACCTTTATTTCTGTGTCTTCCAGAGTGACTCACTAGGTCTCTGCCTCTTGCTTTGAATTTGCCCTCAGGCTTCCATCTCCCTGCCAATTTATTTTAAAGCCTCACCACCATCAGTAACAAATCTCCCCATGACATTATTTATCTCTGCCCTGTTTCAGCTGTTGGCCATGTTGCTTGTATATGTCACACCTTCCCCAGAACTGCTCCCAGTGCTCCATCAAAACTCCTTAAAATCTGATGCCCACCTCCTACACCCACTTTCCAGCCACATGTTCAATCACTCAAAGTTCCTATTCCTATGCTCACCAGCATGTGGGACTGGGAGTAATCCTGAGACTGCTGCTTTAGAGTTCCTGTCTTCGAATGCCATACCTAGCTCCCAGAAGTCATTTGCATTCCTACCTAAGTTACTGACATCAACATGGACTATGACTTATGACAGATCATTCTACCCATGCGCCACCCCCGACCCCCAAAATAAACGTGTCCTGCAGCTATACTGTAACATCCTGGCAGCAGGGTAATAGCAACATACATCCCAGAGCCATACTGCTGAAACACTTTATGCACTGACCATGGAATCTTATATTATTCTTCCATTTTTCTTCCTTGACTCTATGAACAGCTGAGTTGCCTGTAGCGTCTTCTGAGGAACTGTTGCCCTCACAAGTATCAAAAGCTGAAATGCTGATTAGCAGGCAAAATAGACTTTGGGAACTCCAGCCATGCATGCATCTATGCTTCTCTTAGACAGTTTGACAGTCATCCATTCCCTCACTGCTTGGTATCCATCCAACCTTCAGTATGACCACAACCCCTAACATGTATCCACATAGTTCACTGCCTCATGAAATCCTGACTACAAATTACAAAACCTAGCCCTGCACTTTAAGCTGACCTACCAGCCGATCATTTCAAAGTTACAAATTCCAATCAGACTGGTGTAAAAATGTATTAGTACTCACCAATTCTTCCTTTGTTCTGAGGTTAGAGCCAACAATAGGAGGCAGCTCCAAGTGCAGACTCTCATCTCCTCTCACCATTCCCTTCATGCACCATATTTACACTCTCAGACTGCTCCTCTTGCACTGCTTTCAAGCTCTTAGACTACTCCTTATCTTGAGCTTGATTGCTCTCTTTCTCACTTTGTCCCTCTCTATTTGCTCTCTGAATTATCTGTTCTTTTTGAATACTATGTGCATTCAAATACAAAGTATTTTGTTTATCCTCCAGGCCTATCTGCTGATTTAACTCTTAAATTTATGCTCTCTAAACAAAAATTGACAGGTCCATTTATCATTTCCTTTTGCCTTATCTCTGCTCTTTGATTTACCAGATCTTGCAAAATTTGATACCATCCCTCCATCATTTCATTTAAAAACCAATCTACTTCCCCAGTTATGTGACTCCCAAGGATCCTGGCCTCATTATGGTTCAGGTAGAAACTGTCCTAATGGTACATTCCCCACTTTCCTCAGTCATGGTGCTAATATCCCATGAACCAGAATTCACTTTTCCCACAACTTTGAGCCAAATGGACGTCCTTCTGCTTTGATTTTCTCTATCCAGTTTGCACATGGCTCAGGTAAAACATTATGGTAGGATTTGCGAAAATGGTTGCCTTAAAACTGGTACAATGCTCCAGTGAAGCCCAATGCAAGCTAGAGGAAAATTGCATTATTTTCTACTCCAGCATGTTACAGCTTTGAGGACTCAACACTGAGTTCAACAATTTCAGAGCATGAACACTCTCCTGCTTTTTGATTAACTGCTCCTCCACTAACTCCAAGTGCCTTGTTAGAATGGGTTTGCTCTCAACACAGCTGACCTATTTTCTAATACTCACACCTATCATTTAAGATCTATTTTGCATTTAAATCTGTCTTACCATTGGCACTCTTTTTCTTTTGCTCTGGGTGCTATCTGTTTACTTGCTCCTCTTCCCTATTTGTCAACAGTATAAAAAAGCATGATTTCCCATCCCTCTTCTGTTCCGAACAAGACATATTGGACTCAAAATATTAAATCTGTTTCTCTCCACAGGTTCTGCCGGACCTGCTGGGCTTCTCCAGAACTTTCTGTTCTTATCCCAGGAATCAGTCTGGTGAACCTCTGCTGCACTGTCTCTACAACAATTATCTCTTTCCTTTGCCAAGGGAGCCAGACTGCACACAACACTCAGTCTCACCAGTGTTCTGTCTGATTGAAGTAAGACTTCCTTACTCCTGTACTGAAACCCTCTTGCAATGAATACCAACATACCATTTGCCTTCTGAGTTGCTTGCTGTATCTACAAACTGGCTCCGAGTCACTTATGAACAAGGACAAGTAGGCCCCTTTGGAAATTAGTACCAGTCAATCTCTCACCATTATATTCCATCTGCTGTGCTCTTGCCCTCTCACTAAGCCTATCTAAATCCCTTTGAAGCATTTTTGCATCCTCCTCACAGCTTACAATTTCCAAGTTTTGAATTATCTGCCATATATAATTGTCCCCTGCATTCAAATAATTTATATATGCATGAACAGACAACACCTTCCAAACCTGATCTCTATCAACTAGAAGGACAAGGGCAGTGCATCTACGAGATTCCTTCCAAGTCATACATCATACTGACTTGGAATGATATCCCTCAGTTTTGCTGCATCAAAATCCTGTAAATCCCACCCTAACAGCTCTGTGGATGTTTCATAGGGATCCACGAATTCCCTATGAAACTCTCAACTTCCTTCTCTCAGAGGATTCACAATCGCCAATGTCACTCACATCCCATGAATGAATTAAAAGCAAATACAAAGCAATTGGTATTGTGAGCGTGCTCTTGGAGCGGATGTTGTGTGTCATTTAACAGTTCTGAGTGTCTTATTTAAATTTACCATCTTTACAAGAAGTTAAACTAAAGAACAAATGTAATTAATTAGCCAACCCCACAGGGAAGGGAAAAGAACAGTCAGAACTAATCTATAAGGTAAAAACAATGACTGCAGATGCTGGAAATCAGATTCTGGATTAGTGGTGCTGAAAGAGCACCTTGGATGCTGCCTGAACCGCTGTGCTCTTCCAGCACCACTAATCCAGAACTAATCTATGGTCAGATGTTTCCAGTTTATCCCTTGTTCTTCTCTGAGACACAGCTGTTTCACTGACAGTATCATTGAGGTTGGGTATGTTAAATAATTTGATCATTAACAACGCTGCATCTTTCAGACACAGAAAATGAGGCGAGAATCTTTCCATTTTTTCAAAAGAAATTTTCATAAATTTTCCAAGTAAAATATTACTTTTCTCTCTGCTTTTTTGAACAAGAAAATCCATGTTTTAAAAATAACAGTTTAATTCTGTTTCAAGACTGTTCCAAGTAAAGTTTTGATTAATTTGATTTTTAGATTTTGAAAACTAATTCAATCAAAGGAAAGATGAATGAAATTGGTGTGAGATGAGAAATTTTTAATTCAGTTTCCTCATAAATATTTGGAAGTAAAAAAACACTAACAGGACTGTTTCTTCTATCATAAATTAACATGATGGATATCACCTTCCAAAATGCTTGAAATGCGCATAATTTTTTCTTCCCAAACAACTGATCGTGTGCCTTTGCTATCAGGCTCATAGATTCAGAACAGGAATAAAAATGCAAAGTGCTGGAGAAACTCAACACTGGGAGCATCTATGGAGAGAGAATCTTCTGGGTCCAGTGTATATCTTCTTCAGAATTGAAACCATCAGAAACTCTTTCTTTCAGCTGTTAAGGAGTGGAGTGCCAAAGAAGAGTCATACTGAGCTCAAAATATTAAACAAGGAAAGGCCAGTGTAGCCAGGGATTGGATGGACCTAGAAACTCTGCTGCCTTTGGAGGTGGGTACTTCTCATTCATAACTTGATTCTTGTGGCTTTGCTGGAATAGGTACTGAAGTGGGCATTACAGAGTACAGTATTAATATAAATTGTGTTTTATTTTGAGAGCGTTCTGAAGAGGTAATCAGAGTAATTTTTGCCAATTGTGCTATTCAGTTATAGTTAAGAACTAGAAGCAGGAATCGGCAATTCAACTCCTCAAGAATGCTCCGCCATTTAATACAGCCATGGCAGATCTCAGTCTCAACTGCATTTTCTTGCCTGCTTTCTGTAATCTCATTGCTAATTAAAAATCTATGACCTCAAATTTATTCAATGTCCCAGCATCCATTGTACTATGAGAGAAGTAATTCCTCCTCATCTCTGTTTTAAATCTGACGCCCATTATCTAAAACCATGACCTCTCATTCTAGATTGTGCCTCTTCATCCTCTCCACATTTACTTTGTCAATTCCTTTGAGCATCTTTAGGTACTTCAGTTATATCTCTTCTCATTCTTCTAGACCCTAGAAAGTATAGGCCTAAACTGCTCAATCTTTGTCCATAAGACAACCCCTCTCATCGCTGGAATCAATCTACAGAACATCCTTTTAACTGCCTCCAATTGTACAAGATTTTTCCTCAAGCAAGGGGATGAAAATTGTATGCAATACTCCTGATTTGGTCTCATAATGCCTTGAACAGTTGTAGCAGTACTTCTCTAGTTTTATATTCTATTCCTTTAACAATAAATGCCACATTCTCATTTGCCTTCCTTATTATCTGCTGCGCTTGCATACTTGCTTTTTGAGATCCAGGCACACAGACACCCAGATCTCTCTGTAACAAAGCAGTCAGATGTTTCTCTCTATCTGAATAGTAAATTGCTTTTCTATTTTTCTGACCAAAATGCATAACCTCACATTTATCCACAATAAATTCCTTCTGCCAAATGTTGGTCCATTCACATAAGCTATCCATATCCACTTATAATTTTTTTTATTTCTACATTGTAGTGTACCTTACCACCAACTTTAATGCTTTCTACAAATTTGGCTATAATACCCACTATCCCTACATTCAAGTCATTAAGATACCTTCCAAAAATTCAAGTATACTCCATCTACCAGTTCCCCTTTATTAACACCGCTTGTTGCACCCACAAAGAGCTCTAGGAAATTTGTCAAACATCACTTCCCTTTCACAAAACTATTTTGATACCATTCAATTGTTTGTTAGCTTTTCGAAATGTCCTGCTATTTCTTCCTTAATTATGGACTGAAACACGTTTGTGATGACAAGTATTAGGCTAACTGGCCGATAGTTTCCTGATTTCAGTCTCCCTCCATCCTTGAACAGGAGCTTCCAGTGAGCAGTTTTCCAATTTTGAGAACTCTCCCAGAATCCAGTGAGTTCAGGAATATTTCAACCAATGCCTTCAATTTCTGTTCAACCACTTCCAATAAAACCATTGGATGCAGGCATCAGCCCCACATGATTTGTCTGCCTTTAGTCCCATTAGCTTGTTAAATACTTTGTCTCCAATAATAGAGTCTGTTGCAATATGCTTCCTCTCATTAACACCTTGTTTATCTGACATTTGGAGGTTTGTCTGTCCTCTAGCATGACCATCAATGCAAAATATTGGTTTAAATTATCTGCCATTTCCCTGTTCCCCCTTATCAATTCTCAGTTGCATCTTCCAAGGAGCCCATACTTACTTGAGTTAGTCGTTTTGTTTTTATATACCTATGGGAGTTCTTTCTGTTTGTGTTTATATTCCTTACTAATTTACTTTCACACCTAATTTTCTCCTTCATTATTAAATTATTGGCTCTGCATTGTTGTTCTGAAAAGAATCCCCAATCCCCTCCAGTTTATGCTGCTTTTGGTTTCGATTGGATTCTCTCCTTGCTGGCCTTTGTTAACCATGGGTAGCTCATTCTTCTCATCAACTCCTTCTTTTTGACTGGAATAAATTTTCACTGAGCGCAATCTGTGTAAATGTCTGCCTCTGTGCATCGACTGACTTTCTCATTAGAAGATTTTTCCTTCTCACTTTAGACAATTATTTCCTCATACCTCTGTAATGAGTTGAGAAAGCTGTATTAAGACCTGGGTTGAAATTTGACAATGTTGTCATTGCTTTCCCTATATGTTTAACCGCAAGATCTCTTATTAATCATACTTCACTATGCACTACTAGATCTGATATAACATCTTCTCAGGTAGATTGTGCAATGTGCTGCTCTAAGAAACCATCCTTGATACACTCAAGATTCATGTCACCTTTGCTGATCTGATTTGTCCATTCGATACACAGATTAAAATCACCTGGGATAATTGCACTGCCCTTCTTATGTACCTCTGATATGTACTGATTTATATGTTATCTTGTACAGAGGGAATTCTTTTGGGGGAAGGGCTACTGATGATTCCCACTCATGACTTCTTTCTCTTGGTATTCCTTATTTCTATCCAAATTTATTCCACATCACGATCTATTGCATTGATACCGCGAGTCAGTACCATACATTTTTTTCATTAGTTCACAGGCTGTGGTTCATGACCATCCCTAATGCCCAGAGGGCAATTAGGAGTCAGCCACATTGCTGTGAATCTGGAATCACATGTGGACCACACCAAGGAAGGATGACTGATTTGCTAGCCAGAAGGACATTACCAAATCAGATGATATTTTAAACAGACAACACTGGTTATACATTCACCCTTACATCAGCTCCTTATTCCAATTTTTTTTTTATCGAATTTGAATTTCACCATCCACTATGGTGGCATTCAAATCTATGTCCACAGAACATTGGCCAGGGGTTTTAGATTGCTAATCAAGTGACATGAGCACTATTCCACTAACTGCCCCTAATGCACTGATATAGTCCATGATTAACTATGTGATCTTATCCTCATCCTTTTTGCCTGATCTTACAGAGAATGTTGCAAAGTAAGTCTTGAGTTCTCAGTCCTGGTCACCCTGCAATTATATTTCTGTAAGAGCTATTAAAGTCATTTATTTCTATTTTCACAGTCAACTCATCTAACTTGATACTAACATTGTGTGCATTCAGATAAAGAACCTTAAGCTTTGACCTTTTACCATTGTTACTTATTCAAGTTCTAATTTATGCTATAGTCTTCTGGTTATATTTTCAATACCTTCCTGTCACACATGGATTACTGCTGCTTCAATACTCTGCATCTCTGTTCTTTCATTTCTTTTTGATTTTTTGAAAACTTCTTTTCAATTGGAAACTTTGTACTGGATAAATTAATGCTCTATCTATATAATACTAGTTATACAATTGGTCAGGACAATGGTGTCAGCATTGTTCTAAGGAAGTCCATCTCAGAACAGCTCCCTTTTCCCCCAGAGGCCCATGAATTGGAACCCATTTCTCCCACTGAAATCTTTGAGCTACAATGTAGTGATTGTAATAAGGTCAGCCAGGTAGACTTCAGAATATGTGTTCCCAATTGGGGTTGTTAATCTGGTCCAATCAGGGAGCTCTGGCTGACAGAAATAAACAGGAGTGTCAGAGGTTCTGTTCACTCTGAGAGCTGAGTTTGAGGGAGCTGGATCAGAGTCAAGGACTCTCCATTTTGTGTCAGGAAGGGGACTGACTCTGAGCTGGCTACCCACATCCAGTGTGCACCGCCACTGTTGGTTTCTGTGATTTTTGGGGGAAATCTGATTCTTAAACTGGCTGGTTTACAAAGCCAGTTTTGTTAACTGGTATTCATTAGGGGATTGTTGTTTCTCTGGCTGGTTACAGCTTGCGTGTTACTCTTTTCTCTTTCACTTTTGTGAAAAGGATAATGTTGATTTTGTGGCAGGATTTAGCCCCTGCACTCTAGCTTTCCTTGTTTTTTGTATGGCTTCACTGTTTTGGTATTTGGACTGATCCTTTGTGAGAAAATACATCTGACTGTATGAGCTGTTCCTGTGGGTAGGCCTGACCCTTGGACTAGGCCTCTGCAAAGACTGAACACCTGAGTGTGCTGGATGGTGAGCACTTGCTGTAACCTGGAGTTTGGGAGAAGACCCTGCCTTTGGGAGTGGACCAAACCCATGTGTGTTAACTGCACCTTTACAATGATTTGTGTTCCTGTGAGTGGCTGCAAATGTGTTGCTGGTCAAAGCACAGCAGGCCAGGCAGCATCTCAGGAATAGAGAATTCGACGTTTCAAGCATAAGCCCTTCATCAGGAATGAGAGAGAGTAGCCAAGCAGGCTAAGATAAAAGGTAGGGAGGAGGGACTTGGGGGAGGGGCGATGGAGGTGGGATAGGTGGAAGGAGGTCAAGGTGAGGGTGATAGGCTGGAGTGGGGTGGGGGCGGAGAGGTCAGGAAGAGGATTGCAGGTTAGGAGGGCGGTGCTGAGTTGAGGGAACCGACTGAGACAAGGTGGGGGGAGGGGAAATGAGGAAACTGGAGAAATCTGAATTCATACCTTGTGGTTGGAGGGTTCCCAGGCGGAAGATGAGGCGCTCCTCCTCCAGCCGTCGTGTTGTTATGTTCTGCCGGTGGAGGAGTCCAAGGACCTGCATGTCCTCGGTGGAGTGGGAGGGAGAGTTAAAGTGTTGAGCCACGGGCTGATTGGGTTGGTTGGTCCGGGCGGCCCGGAGGTGTTCTCTGAGTTACCCACCCTGTGAGTGGGCCTGGTTCTCCAAGGATGGGCCAGGACTCCATGGAGACTGAACACCTATATGCTGTGGGATGTGCATTTGTTGCCTTCAGGAGTGGACTGTACCCTTGGTTGTGGGCTCTGTTTTTAGCAACAGACTCTGCAGTTTGGAGTGAACTCCATTTCTGACGATGCACTTTGTATACCGGAGTGGACTCTGTTCCTGGGAATGGACTCTATATTTTGAAGAGAACAGTCTATGGTCATGGACTCTGTGTACCAGAAAGCACTCTGTTTGCTGATAATTGACTCTTGTGTTACTCGTTCGGTTTATCACCTGCACTGTCTTGTGTCCCTGGTCTGGCAGGCCTAGCTGTGAGCTGGGAGACTCATAGGTTGTCCTGAAAACGGTCACCCCGAGAGCCGGAGGGTGGGTGGGCCACCATGATGCCGGTCACCCGAGAGCCGGAAGATGGATAGGCTGTTCTGAACGCTGTCATCCTGAGAAGGGGTGATCGGACGGGCTCTCCTAGAGGTAGTCGGAAGGTGTGTCAGAGCAGCTGAGAGCCAGAAAGCTTGTAGGGGCAGGCCAAGATTCGGAAGGCTTGTGGACTGCCCTGAGCACTGTTGTCCCTGGGAAGGGGAAGGGCTGTCCGAGAAGTGGCCAGAAGATGTGTCAGGGCAATCCACGGGCCGGTTGGTGAGAGCCCAATGGTACGTAGGGGCAGACCGAGAGCCCAAAGACGGGTAGACAGTCCTCAGAGCTGTCACCCTGGACAGGTACCAGAGCAGGCCCTCATAGAGGAGGCTAGAAGGTGCTAAGAGCAGGTAGGGAAGCTGGAAGGTGGGTAGGCCATCCTGACTGCTGTCATCCTGTGGGGGAGGGGGAGGGAGGTTGGGGAAGCAGGACAGCTGTTCTAGAGGTGGTCGGAAGGTGTGTCAGGACAGACCAAGAACTGGAAGGGACATGGGGTGGACCGTGAGCCGGAAGGGGCGTAGGGGTGGGCTGCCTTAGAGTGGCCGGAAGGTGGGAGGGACGGGGGGGCTTGCTGAGTTGCTGGGGGTCTGTATTGTGTACACTATTTTTTAATGTAATTGGACCGTCTTTTACGTACAAATGTCAGTGTTACTGTTTTGTAATGAGTGAAACCGGGATTTGAGGTTTGTCATTTCCCTGAAAACTTGGGGCCTGGCTTGGCCATTCCTCTCCCTTGTAAAATTGCTGTTTCTCTGTATACAGCTGTTAATGTCAATTGTTTGTAAACTGTATTATTTAATAAAATAAAAAAAGTGTCAGAGGTCCTGTTCACTCTGAGAGCTGGCTCCGAGGGAGCTGGATCAGTGTCAAGGACTCTCCACATATGAATTAAGTGTGGTTTGATGATGGGACTTATTTTGCACACATTTACCTCTCTAATCTTTATTACCAATGCCAATTTGCACATGGCTCAGATAGTAATGCTTTGATTAATACCTTTTTGCTTCTTCATTTTAAGTCTGTCCCACGCTGCTCATAATCCCTAAATGGAATCCCTTTCCTCATCCTTTGTATATTGTTGCTATCTACACAGATGAAAACTGGATCCTTCCCCTCCCACTCTGAGTACTTCTTTAATCCAGGCAGATATCCTGAACCTTGGCACCAGGTAGGCAACACAACCTTCAGGAATCTTTGTCCTTTGCTGCAGAGAACAGTATCTATTCCCCTAGTGATTCTATCCCCTATTACTATTACACTTCTCTTTTCTCCCTACACCAAGGAAGTGGTTACACACTCACCTGTACATCATGGTGCTTTGGTCCATTTGTTCATCACCCTTGTTCACCTGTGCTCTTGACTACATGAGGAGCAAGAACCTTTCACCAGTTGGACAAGGACATTGGCTGAGGGTCCTACAAAGGTAAATTTTGGATCACCAATATATGCCTCAGTTGCAGTCACACCTCCCTGCTCCTGATCACAGACCGAATTTCATGTTATTAACCTAAGGGTTATCACTGGCTCATGAAATACATTTACAAGGTTCCCCCCTTCTGCAGTCTGATGTTTCACAGTGTCTACAGCTCTGACTCCAGCTGATCAATTTTGAGCAGAAGTTCCTTGAGCAGCCAACACTTGCTGCAGATGTGGTCTCTGTGGATCATACAATGTCTAACAGTGCTCACACACACTACAGCGGCAACATATTGCTTGCCCAACTATCTCGATAATATTTAATACTTTAATAACTGTATTAATACATATCTTAATAACTATGTAATAACTGTGTCCAAATACCAATATCCACAGTTCACATGCACAAAACTAATGTTCCTGCTGTTCATCCACCTGCAAAATCAGTAACATTAAACAAATGAGCACAATGAGATGTATTTCAGGATGAAGCTCAATTAATTAAAATTAATCAAAGTTAAACTGTTACAGAGTTTATTTTATACCAAATTGAATTATTATAAACAGGCTAGCAGCCAGTTAAGGGAATTGCAGCTTTTATAGATCTTGCTGTCTTCGAACATGGGCATTGCAAATTCATTGATGCCAGGATAAGATATATTTTTCCCTTAGAAAATTATTTTGCTCCCCCCTCTGACCAGGTTCCAGCCTCATGCAAACATGCCAAGCTCTTCAGGATCTTATATGTTTCTAAACTCTAATCACTATAGGGCTAGCCTTTCCTCATAATGTGGAGGAGCTGATGTTGGACTGGGGTGGACAAAGTTAAAAATTACACAACACCAGGTTATAGTCCAATATAGTGCTTTATTTGTAAGCACTAGCTTTAGGAATGCTGCTACTTTATCATGTAGCTGTGATAACAACCATCTGATGAAAGAGCAGCGCTCCAAAAGCTAGTGCTCCCAAATAACATGTTGGACTACAACCTGGTGTTGTGTAATTTTTAACCTTTCCTGCTAAGGCAATCTATTCATTCCTACTGGCTGCTGTCTCATTAGAGAGAGACAACTAGTGGTGGCTTAATCTGAGACTCCCCAAGCCTCAGGCGAGGAGAGAGGTTGGGATGGAAAGAGCTTCATAATAACTTCAGTCAGTATAGGAACTGAACCCACCCTGCTGGCATTACTTTGCATTGCCATTCAGCCTTCCAGCTAACTGATCCCAGTAGCTGTATACAAAATCTTCTCTGAACTGCTTTCAACTCATTGACATCTTCCCATAAGTACGGTGACCAATACTGTAAACAGTACTCCAAATATGATTTCATAAATGCCCTGTACAACCGAAGCTTTACCTCCATACCCTTGCATTCAATTCCCCTTGCAAAATAAAGCATAATACTCTATTAGCTTTCTAATTACTTCTTTTACCTGAATACTGACCTACTGTGATGAATGCATTCAGACACCTAGAACTCTCTGGATCTCAGAATTCTACAACCTCTCATTGTTTCGATAATATGCTTTTTTTTCCATGCCAAAATACTACCTCCAAATTGTTACCATATAGCTGCAAGCCTGACACTTCCATGAATTCGGTTCAAATTTTCTGCACGTTCAAGTGCCACGTGTTCAGAGGTACCTGTGCCAGTGTGGGTAACTATTTTGAACATACACAACCCACAGAAGCTAGAAAGACCGAATCGGTTTTCCCTCCACAGATGCTGCTAGACTTGCTGAGTTTCTTTAGCAATTTATGTTTCAGATGTCCAGCATCCACAGTTCTTTGATTTATTGGAGACAGAATCTGTTTGACTCTTCAATCAGTTAGCATTTTCAGAAAGTGTCAAAAATTTCCAGAATGTGAATTGCTGCTGAGGTAGCTTTGTGTGTTGCTGATTGGCTTTTGTTTCTGATTGTTAAAAAGTCACACAATTCTATTCACATCATTCTATTTGAGGGCGGCACGGTGGTACAGTGGTTAGCACTGCTGCCTCACAGCGCCAGGGACCTGGGTTCAATTCCCGCCTCAGGCGACTGACTGTGTGGAGTTTGCACGTTCTCCCCGTGTCTGCGTGGGTTTCCTCCGGGTGCTCCGGTTTCCTCCCACAGTCCAAAGATGTGCGGGTCAGGTGAATTGGCCATGCTAAATTGCCCGTAGTGTTAGGTAAGGGGTAAATGTAGGGGTATGGGTGGGTTGCGCTTCGGCGGGTCGGTGTGGACTTGTTGGGCCGAAGGGCCTGTTTCCACACTGTAAGTAATCTAATCCCCCTTGCTCAAATCCTGCCACCCTGGGTGACCATGTAATAGTTGTGCAGTCCTGTTCATTTCTATTCTGTCTGTCTTTAACTCTTCTGTCCCATTGATGCCAGTCTAATTTCTGGGATGTTTTGAAATCTGGCAGTATTGTCTATTTTTTGTGTTACAACAAAATCCTCTTTTATTCCATAAATGACTGTTTCCCAGGAATATTTTTAAAGTAACAATCAACTAATTCCTTGGACAGAACAAGGATCTGCCCCCTAAGAACACCACCTGTCACTAAGCCCCTCACTCCCCCCCAAAAGTATTCAGCTCCCTACTGTATTCCCTGTACACTCCTGACTGTGTAGCCAAATTTCATCCGAGTGCCTTCCCCAAGTTTGCTGATGACACTCCCATTGTAGGCCAGATATTGAACAATGACGGTATAGAATACAGAAAGGAGATAGATTGCTTAGTGTTGTGGTGCAAAGATAACAATCTCTTCCTCAGCATCAGCCAAACTAAAAAGCTGATCATTGACCTCCGGAAGAATGGAGGAGGACACATCCCTATCTACGTCTACAGGGCTGAGGTGGAGAGAGTCAAGAGCGTTACGTTTCTAGGAATGTCGATAACCAACAATCTGTCCTGGACCACTCATGTAAACGTGAGGGTCAACAAGGCACAACAATACTACTCCTTCCTCAGGAGGCTAAGGAAATTCAGCGTGTCCATGAGGACTTTTACACTCAATCTGTGTGAATCACAGCTTGCTGTGGCAACTGCTCTGTCCAGGACTGTAAGAAACAACAGAAAATTGTGAACACAGCCCAAACCAACAGGCAAGCCAACCTCCCATACTTTGACACCATCTACACTTCTTGTTGCTGCAAAAAGGCTGCCAACATCATCAAAATCTTCTCCCATCCCGGTTATAATCTCTTCCAACCTCTTCAATTTGGCAGAAGATACAAAAACGTAAACAGATGTACCAACAGGTTCAAGAACAGCGTCTTCCCCGCTGTTGTTAGACTGCTGAATGGACATCTCAAATTTCTAATCTAGTGTTGATCTTGCCTTAGAACTTAGAACATAGAAAAATACAGCGCAGTATAGGCCCTTCGGCCTTCGATGTTGCGCCGATCCAAGCACACCTAACCTACACTAACCCACTTTCCTCCATATGCCTATCCAATGCCCGTTTACATGCCCATAAAGAGAGAGAGTCCACCACTGCTACTGGCAGGGCATTCCATGAACTCACGACTCGCTGAGTAAAGAATCTACCCCTAACATCTGTCCTATATCTACCACCTCTTAATTTAAAGTTATGCCCCCTCGTAATATCTGACTCCATACGTGGAACACCTCCTGTGCAACCATAACTTTGTATGCCTTGCTGTGTTCAATCAAACTATGATCTGTGTGTCATTGTCTGTTACAATCTCCCTGTACTACGTGTGATACAAAATGTTTCACTGTACTTAGATACATGTGGTACCAAAGTTCAAATCAAAAGGCTGACCGTAGATTTGACAGAGGTTTCCAAAATTATGAATAGGCTGGATACAGTAGATATGGAGAAGCTGTTGCTGTTTGTAAAAGAAGAAAAGATCATGACAGCACAGATTTAAAGTGATGTGCATAAAAGTCTAAAACTTTTTTCACACAGCAAGTAGTTAGGGTAAGGAATACATTGCCTGGAAATGTGGTGAAGGCAGGTTCAAATAAACCATTCAAGAGCGCATTGGATAACTATTTGGATAGGAATGGTGTGTAGCAACATACAGAAAAGGCAGGAGATAGGAGGCTAGTACCAGTGTCGGCACAATGGGTAGAATGACTACTTCTACATCGTTAACAATTCTGTGATGCTGTGAGCCAAAGAGTCAGTGCCAGTTAGGAATAGCTGCTTATTCATATGAGACACTTTAGCACAATCCAAACGTAAGGAATGCAATGAATTCAGGAAGTCCTCACTGAACTTTATCAGCGTTTTATACAGACTATTAACGTCCATTATATACCCTCCGGCTCATTTTTTTTCCACACATTACCAACTCCTAATCGTGCCTGATGGACATTTAATGTGTCATCTTCTTCTAAATCTCATCCAGATGGTCTATTAGCATCCAAATCTTCGTGATCATTTAATTGACATCCTTCTCAGAAAATATCTTGCTTTTAATCCTATTTGGCCTGGAAAGCAAAAACATCAAGATCATACCTGACTTTTAACATGTCCAAATATAACAACCACACTCTTCCATTGATCATTTGATTTAAACTCCAAGAACATTAGCACCTGAGAGTATCCTTCAATGATTTAAGATTTAAAGAACAAAGAAAATTTACAGCCCAGGAACAGGCCCTTCGGCCCTCCAAACCTGAGCCGATCCAAATCTACTATCTAAACCGTCGTCCAATTCCTAAGCATCTGTATCCCTCTGTTCCCCACCTACTCATCTGTTCAGATTCATCTTAAATGAATCTACCGTGCCTGCCTCTACCACCTCTGCTGGCAGCGCGTTCCAGATGCCCACCACCCTCTCTGTGAAGTACTTGCCACGTGTATCCCCTTAAACTTTTCACCTCTCACCTTGAGAGCGTGACCTCTCATTATTGAATCCTTCACTCTGGGGAAAAAGCTTATCTCTATCCACCCTGTCTATACCCTTCATGATTTTGTAAACCTCAATCAAGTCCCCCCTCAATCTCCATTTTTTTTGACTGAAAGCAAACCTAACCTACTCAATCTCTCTTCATACCTAGTACCTTCTATGCCAGGCAACATCCTCGTAAACTTCTCTGCACCCTCTCCAAAGTGTCCACTTCCGTTTGGTAATGTGGCGACCAGAACTGTACACGGTATTCTCAATGCAGCCGAACCGATGTCTCGTACAACTTTAACATTACTTGCCAGCTCTTATACTCAATACCCCGTCCATTGAAGACAAGCATACTAAATGCCTTCTTGACCACTCTATCCACCTGTGCAGCAACCTTCAGGGTACAATGGACCTGCACTCCCAGATCTCTCTGCCCATCAACTTTTCCCAAGGCTCTTCCATTCATTATATAATTCACTCTAGAATTAGACTTGCCTAAATGCATCACCTCACATTTGTCTGGATTGAACCCCATCTACCATTTTTCTGCCCAACTCTCCAGTCTATCTATATCCTCCTGGATTCTTTGACAGTCCATTATGCTTTCTGCTACTCCACCAATCTTCATCTCATCTGCAAATTTGTTGATCATACCAACAGTGCTCTCTTCCAGATCATTTATGTATATTACAAACAACAATGGCCCCAGCACTGACCCCTGTGGAACACTATTGGTCACCTTTCTCCATTTCTAAAAACTCCCTTCAACGACTACTCTCTGTCACTTGTTACTCAATCAGTTCTTTATCTACTTAGCGAGAACACCCTGAACACCATGTGACTTCACTTTCTCTATTAGTTTACCATGGGGAACCTTATCAAACACCATACTAAAGTCCATGCATATGACATCAACAGCCCTTCCTTCATCTATCAACTTTGTCACTTCCTCACAGAACTCTATTAAGTTGGTAAGGCACGATCTCCCCTGCACAAAACCATGTTGCCTATCACAGATAAGCCCATTCTTTTCTAAATATAAATAGATCCTATCCCTCAGTACTTAATCCAGCAACTTTCCCACCACTGACATCAGGCTCACTGACCTGTAGTTATCCAGAATATCCCTACTACCCTTCTTGTACAGGGGGACAACATGAGCAACCTTCCAGTCCTCCAGCACCTCACCTGTGTTTTAGGATGCCACAAAGATATCTGTCAGGGCCCCAGCTATTTCCTCTCTCGCCTCCTTTAGCAACCTGGGATAAACCCCATCCGGCCTTGGGGATTTGTCCACCTTAATAACCTCTAGCCTACCCAACACATCTTCCCTACTTATGTCAACGTGATCCAGACTAATCAAACTTCTATCTCTAATCTCAACATTCATGTTCCTGTCTTCAGTGAACACTGAAGCAAAGTAATCATTCAGAATCTCACCCATTGTCTCAGTTCGACACCCAGCCTTCCTTCATTATCCTCTAGTGGACCAATCCTTTCTCTAGCTACCCTCATGCTTCTTATATAAGAATAAAATGCTTTGGGATTCTCCTTAATTCTGCTTGCTAAAGCTATGTCATGACCCCTTTTAGCCCGCTTGCTTCCTCATTTTAGACTGGTCCTACTCTTCTGATATTCCTCCAGGACCCATTCTGTTCTTAGCTCCCTAAACCTTATGTACGCTTCCTTTTTCCTCTTGGCTAGTCGTATGATTTCTTCTGTCATCCACAGTTCACAAATCTTGCCCTTCCTATCCTTTTGCCTTCAACAGGACATGCCTATCCTGCACTATCTTTAACCTATCTTTGAAAGCCTCCCACATCTCCAATGTGGACTTTCTTTCAAATCGCTGTGTCCAATCCACATTTCTGAGCTCCTGCTAATCTTGATATAATTGGCCTTGGCCCAGTTTAGTACTCTTCCCTTAGGACCACTCTCATCTTTGTCTATGAGTATTCTAAAACTTACAGAATTGTGGTCACTGTTCCCAAAGAAATTGCCCATCACAACTTCTACCACCTATCCTGGCTCATTCCCCAATACCAGGTCCCAATAAGGCCCTTTCTCTCATTGGACTATTGACATACTGCTCTAGAAAACTCTCCTGGATGCTTCTTACAAATTCTACTCCATCCAGACCTCTGATGCTAAGTGTATACCAGTCAATGTTGAAAAAATTAACATGTCCCATCACCACTACCCTATTGCCTCTACATCTTTCCATAATCTGTTGATCTATTTGTTCTTCTACCTCATGCTCACTGTTGGGAGGCCTGTAGTACAGCCCCAACAATGTAACTGCACCATTCTTATTTCTCAGCTCCACCCATAATGCCTCACTACCCTAGACCTCCATAGTGTCCTCCTTTGGCACAGCCGTGATATCATCCCTGACCAGCAATGCAACTCCACCTCTTCCCCCACCCCCCACCATCCTGTCTGAATCAACTATATCCTGGACATTTAGTTGCCAATCGTCATGCCCTTTCTTCAACCAAGTCTCTGTGATTGCAATAACATCATACTCCCAGGCATAAATCCAAACCGTAAGTTCATCTGCCTTACACAATATACTCCTTGCATTAAAATAGATGCCTTTCAGGCCACCAGTTCTTTTACGTTCATCTGCTTTCTGCCTGCTCTTCCCTTTATTAATGTTATCTTCATGATTCTTACAGTCTCCAGTCTCCACCTCGCTGTCTACTTGTTTTCTCTTCTGGTTCCCAGTGCCCTGCCACAATAGTTTAAAACCTCCCCAACAGCAGTAGCAAAAACTCCCCCCAGGACATTGGTTCTGCTCTGGTTCAGATGTAGACCGTCCATTTCGTAATAGTCCCAACTTCCCCTGAACCCCTCCCTCCTACACCATCCCTCAAGCCACGTGTTCATCCTGCCTATTTTTTCATTTCTACGCTGGCTAGCACGTGGCACTGGTAGTAATCCCGAGATCACTACCTTTGAGGTCCTCCCCTTTAACTTCTCTCCTATAAGACCATAAGACATAGGAGTGGAAGTAAGGCCATTCGGCCCATTGAGTCCACTCCGCCATTCAATCATGGCTGATGGGCATTTCAACTCCATTTACCAGCGTTCTCCCCGTAGCCCTTAATTCCTCGAGAATTCCTAGTTCCCTGAATTCTTCTTTCAGGACCTCATCTCATTTTTTACTTATATCATTGGTACCTATATGCACCAAGACAACTGGCTGTTCACCCTCCCCTTTTAGAATGCTCTGCAGCCAATCAGTGACATCCCTGACCCGAGCACCTGGGAGGCAATATACCATCCGGGAGTCCCGTTTTTGGCCACAGAACTGTCTATCTACTCCCCTCACAATAGAATCCCTATGACTATGGCCCTATGAGTCTTTTTCCTGCCCTTCTGAGGGAGGGAGATGACCATAGGGGACACCTGCACTGCCTTCCTATTCTTTGTCTGCCTTTTGGTCACACATTCACTATCTCCCTCAGCAACTCTAACCTGCGGTGTGACCAGTTCACTAAACGTGATATGCACGACCTCAGCAACGCGGATGCTCCACAGTGAGTCAATCCAGAGCTATCATGTGGTCAAACAAGAGCTGCAGCCGGACACACTTCTTGCAAGTGTAAGAGTCAGGGACGTCAGCTCTCACATCAAGCAAGAGGCACATGCCACGGGTCTGAGGTCCCCTGCTGTTTTAAGCTTGGCTTTATATCAACTAACTAAAACCAAACAATGCACTTAAATATATGAAAAAGAAAGAATAAAAGCCTTACCTTAGCGTCTTTTTCATGTAGTATCTCAGGTTTAGCCGCTGCCCAAATATATATTAAGTCCTAACCTTCCCGGTAGCCCTTGCTTCGCTCCTCCTCCTCACCTTGCTGCTCTGTCAAAATTTATGCCTGCCATTTTTCAAAGTGGCTATTTGGATTTTAGTTTTTATTCAAGGAAAGTAAATCTAGTTTTTTCTTCATATTAAAGTAATCAAATTGTCTGGAATCATGTCAGAACGTTATAACCAGGCAGGGAAGAACTGGATAACAGTGATGTACGCTTTATACAATCACTTTAATTCCAGAGACACACAATGTATCTCATACTAAAAACTCCATCATTTTTATTAAGCTACTATTCTAAATCAGTTTGTTCAGAGATGTTATGATACATGTCTGGAGCAGGTGGAACTTGAAGCTGGGTCTCCTGATTCAGAGGTCAAGATGCTACTACAGTGGGTCAGTGGTCAGCATTGCTGCCTCACAGCGACAGGGACCTTGGTTTTGATTCCTGCCTCAGGTGACTGGCTGTGTGGGGTTTGTACGTTCTGCCTGTATCTGCGTGGGTTTCCTCCCACATTCCAAAGATGTACAGGTTAGGTGAGTTAGCCTGGCTAAGGTGCATTTTTTGGAGTAAATATAGGGTATTTGGGTGGGTGGGTTCCTCTTCAGAGGGTTGGTGTGGACTTGTTGGGCCAAATGGCCTGTTTCCATACTGTAGGGAATCTAACCTACACCACAAGTGCACCCTTCCAACTTACACCTTTTGGTTTGCTGCTACAATAACAAGTTTGTGAATCTTCAATTAATACCCACTGCATGAATGCAGTTAATATCCAATTGATAAACAATTAATCCTGTATTGCCTTTCCTGACTTCACATATAAATCAACTAATTGGAGACCATGGTGAATTCTTGGTGGTTAACAGGTGAAAGAATAAAAACACAGGTGATTAAAAACATTCGGAGGTGTGTTATAGCATCTATGGATAAAAGAGGAAATGCTTTTTAAAAATTAACATGGGGAGGGGGTTGGTTGATGTGCAATGGTAGTGTCCCTACCTCTGAACCAAGAGGCCTGGGTTCAAGTGCCATCTGCTTCAGAGTTGTGTCATAATATGCCTTAACAGGTCAATTACAAAATATCTTTTAAAATATCTGAACAATTAATAAAGGGGCACTTGTGGGACAGTGGGCTTGCTGTGTCATAACATCTCTGAACAGGATCATGTGAAAGTATCTAAAGAATTAACATGTGAGAGGGCTCTTTGTGATGGTAATGTCCCTAATTCTGGGCCAGAACACTCATTTCAAGTCCCACTGGCTTCAGATCTGTATCACAACATATCTGAAAAGTTGATTTAAAGATATCTGAACAACTAACACTTGTGAGAGACTATGCCTGGGAATGTACTTGAGGAGAAGGAACTGGATGTAGGGAGAGAACAGGAGAAATAGAACTTGGAGGGGAACCCATCCCCTGTGCATAACAAGCAGAGATATCTTCAGTAACCTAGCAACAATTGTGGCTCTCTGATATTTAGAGGGTGAGCTTTGAATTAATGAAATAAATTGTATATAATAATAGAAAGATATTTTGTTAATTTTCAGGTTTTTAGTAAGGAATAACTTGATTAATAAGTAAGGATTAATGAAAAACCAACAGGAATTATTTATGATCTTTTGAAGAAGTAGATGTCCATACCCATTAGATCTGTTATAAAACCATTAAGACAGAACTGCTTTATCTAGGTCAAATGCAGTTGCTGTTCATATCAATCAGTATTCAGTGGGAATAGAGGACTGGGGACTAACAGAACTTCACAACTGAATAATTCTGAGGATAGTTTTAGTAAGCTTGTGCCTAATGGCATGAGTTTTTCATGCAATTTCTGATTCTGTCACTGCACACGTTTGGAATTATTTGTATTCACATCTCTTCATCAGAAGGTTGTGAGTTTGAATTCTACTCCAGAGACTTGAGCTTATTGTCTCAACAGAAACCCTTGTTCAGTACTGAGAGTGTGCTGCATTGTCAGATGTCAGTACTAAGAGTGTGCTGCACTGTCAGGGGTCAGTACTAAGAATGTGCTGCACTGTCAGGGGTCAGTACTGAGGATGTGCTGCTCTGTTAGGGGTCAGGACTGACAGTGTGCTGCACTGTCAGGGATCGGTACTAAGGATGTGCTGCACTGTCAGGGGTCAGTACTGAGAGTGTGCAGCTTTGTCAGGGGTCAGTACTGAGAATGTGCAGCACTGTCAGGGGTCAGTACTGACACTGTGCAGCACTGTCAGGGGTCAGTACTGACACTGTGCTGCACTGTCAGGGGTCAGTACTAAGGATGTGCTATACTGTCAGGGGTCAGTACTGAGGATCTGCTGCACTGTTATGGGTCAGTACTGAAGGTGTGATGCTCTGTGAGGGGTAAGTACCGAGGAAGTGTTGCACCATCAGGGGTCAGTACTGAGAATGAGTTGCACTATCAGGGGTCTGTACATAGTGTGTTCTGCTCTGTTAAGTGTGAGTACTGAGGATGTGCTGCTCTGTCAGGGGTCAGTACTGAGAATTTGATGCCCTTTCAGGGGTCAGTACTGAGAATGAGCTGCTCTGTCAGGGGTCAGCACTGAAACTGTGCTGCACCTTCAGGGGTCAGTGCTGAGAGTGTTCTGCTCTGTTAGGTATCAGTACTGAGGATGTGCTGCACCGACAGGGGTCAGTACTGAGAGTGTTCTACATCGTCAGGGGTCAGTACGTAGTGTGTTCTGCTCTGTTAGGGGTCAGTACTGAGAATGTGCTGCACAGTCAGGGGTCAGTACAGAGAGTGTGCTGCTCTGTCAGGGGTTAGTACTGAGACTGTGCTGCACTGTCACGGGTCAGTACTGAGACTGTCCTGCTCTGTCAGGGGTTAGTACTGAGACGGTGCTGCACTGTCACGGGTCAGTACTGAGACTGTCCTGCTCTGTCAGGGGTTAGTACTGAGACGGTGCTGCTCTGTCAGGGGTCAATACTGAGAGTGTACCGCACTGTCATTGGTCAGTACTGAAACTGGCCTGCTTTGTCAGGTGGTCAGTACTGAGACTGTCCTGCACTGTCAGGAGTCAGTACTGAGGATGTGCTCCTCTGTCAGGGGTCAGTATAGAGAGTGTTCTGCTCTTTCGGGGGTCAGTACTGAGGGTGTGCTGCTCTTTCGGGGGTCAGTACTGAGGGTGTGCTGCTCTGTCAGGGGTCAGTACTGAGACTGTGCTGCACTGTCGGGATCAGTACTGAGAATGAGTTGCATTGTTAGGGGTCAGTACAGAGAGTGTCCAACATTGTCAGAGGTCAGTACTTAGTGTGTTCTACTCTGACAAGTGTCAGTACTGAGAATGTGTTGACCGTCACAGTCAGTACTGAGAGTGTTCTGCACCATCACGGGTCAGTACTGAGAGTGTTCTACATCGTCAGGGGTCAGTACTTAGTGTGTTCTGCTCTGTTAAGTGTCAGTACTGAGGATGTGCTGCTCTGTCAGGGGTCAGTACTGAGAATGTGCTGCGCTGTCAGGGGTCAGTACTGAGAATGTGCTGCGCTGTCAGGGGTCAGTACTTAGGATGATCTGCTCTGTCAGGGGTCAGTACTGAGAATATGCTGCACCGTCACAGTCAGTACTGAGAGTGTCCTGCACTGTCAGGGGTCAGTACTGAGAGTGTGCTGCTCTGTTAGGGGTCAGTACTGAGGGTGTGCAGCACAATCAGGAATCAGTACTCAGAATGAGCTGCACTGTCAGGGGTCAGTACTGAGAATGTGCTGCACTGTCAGGGGTCAGTACTGAGAGTGTGCCGCTCAGTCAGGGGTCAGTCTTGAGACTGTGCTGCTCTATCAGGGGTCAGTACTGAGGATGTACTGCACTGTCAGGGGTCAGTACAGAGAGTCTTCAACATCGTCAGAGGTCAGTACTTAGTGTGTTCTGCTCTGATAAGTGTCAGTCCTGAGGATGTGCTGCACTTTCAGGGGTCAGTACTGAGAATGAGCTGCTCTGTCAGGGGTCAACACTGAAACTGTGCTGCACTGTCAGGGGTCAGTACTGAGAGTGTTTTACACCGTCCGGGGTCAGTACTGAGAGTGTTCTGCACCTTCAGGGGTCAGTGCTGAGAGTGTTCTGCTCTGTTAGGTAACAGTACTGAGGATGTGCTGCACCGACAGGGGTCAGTACTGAGGGTGTGCAGCACAATCAGGAATCAGTACTCAGAATGAGCTGCTCTTTCAGGGGTCAATACTGAGAGTGTGCTGCACCGTCAGGGGTCAGTACTGAGAGTGTGCTGCTCTGGGAGGGGTCAGTACTGAGAGTGATTTACACTGTCAGGGTTCAGTACTGAGGATTTGCTGCACCGACAGGGGTCAGTACTGAGAGTGTGCTGCTCTGTCAGGGGTCAGTACTGAGATTATGCTGCACTATCTGGGGTCAGTACTGTGGATGTGCTGCACGGTCAGGGGTTAGTACTGAGAATGTGCTACACCGTCAGGGGTCAGTATTGGGGAAGTCCTGCACTGTCTGGGGTCAGTACTGAGAATGAGCTGCGCTGTCAGGGGTCAGTACTGAGAATGGGCTGCGCTGTCAGGGGTCAGTACTGCGGATAGCTGCACTGTGAGGGGTCACTTCTGAAAGTGTGCTGCGCTGTCAGGTGTCGGTGCTCATTATGAGCTGCTCTGTCAGGTCAGTACTGAGTATGTGTTGCACCATCTGGGGTCAGTACTGAAGGTGTGCTGCTCTGTCTGGGTCAGTACTGAGAGTGTGCTGCACAGTCAGGGGTCAGCACTGAGAGTGTGCTGCCCTGTCAGGGGTCAGTACAGACAGTGTGGTGCCCTGTCAGGGGTCAGTACAGAGAGTGTGGTGCACTGTCAGGGGTCAGTACTGGAGAATGTGCTGCACTGTCTAGGGACAGTACTGAGAAAGTACTGCACTGTCAGGTGTCAGTACTCAGAATGAGCTACTCTGTCAGGGGTCTGTACTGAAGGTGCGCTGCTCTGTGAGGGTTCAGTACCGAGGATATGCTGCCCATCAGGGTTCAGTACTGAGGATTTGCTGCTCTGTCAGGTGTAAGTATTGGGGATGTGCTGCGCTGTCAGGGGTCTGTCCTGAGGATGTGCTGCACTGTCAGGGTTCAGTCCTGAGTATGTGCTGCACCGTCAGGGGTCAGTACTGAAGGTGTGCTACACTGTCAGGGGTCAGTACTGAAGGTGTGCTACGCTGTCAAGGGTCAGTCCTGAGAATGTGCTGCGCTGTCAGGGGTCAGTACTGAGAATGTGCTGCGCTGTCAGGGGTCAGTACTGAGAGTATGTTGCACTGTCATTGGTCAGTACTGAGAATGTGCTGCACTGTCATTGGTCAGTACTGAGAGTGTGCTGCTCTGTCAGGGTTCAGTCCTGAGTATGTGCTGCACCGTCAGGGGTCAGTACTGAAGGTGTGCTGCGCTGTCAGGGGTCAGTCCTGAGAATGTGCTGCACCGTCAGGGGTCAGTACTCAGAATGAGCTGCACTGTCAGGGTCAGTACTCAGAATGAGCTGCTCTGCCAGGGGTCAGTACTGAGAGTGTTCTGCACTGTCAGGGGTCAGTACTGAGTATGTGCTGCACCGTCAGGGGTCAGTACTGAAAGTGTGCTGCTCTGTGAGGGGACAGTAACGAGGATATAAGGGGTCAGGGGTCAGTACTGAGACTGTGCTGCACTGTCATGGTTCAGCACTGAGAGTATGCTTCTCTGTCAGGGGTCAATACTGAAAATGTGCTGCACTGTCAGGTGTCAAGACTGAGAGTGTGCTGCACTGTCAGGGGTCAGTACCGAGAGTGTGCTGCACTGTCGGGGGTCAGTACTGAGAATGTTCTACATCGTCAGGGGTCAGTACTGAGACTGTGCTGCACTATCAGGGGTCAGTACTCAGAATGAGCTGCTCTTTCAGGGGTCAGTACTGAGAGTGTTCTGCACTGTCAGGGGTCAGTACTGAGAGTGTGTTGACCGTCACAGTCAGTGCTGAGGATATGCTGCACTGTCAGGGGTCAGTACTGAGGAAGTGCTGCTCTGTCAGGGTCAGTACTGAAAGTGTGCTGCACTGTCGGGGGTCAGTACTGAGACTGCTGCTCTATCAGGGGTCAGTACTGAGGATGTACTGCACTGTCAGGGGTCAGTCTTGAGACTGTGCTGCACCATCAGGGAGCAGTACTGAGAATGAGTTGCATTGTTAGGGGTCAGTACAGAGAGTGTTCAACATTATCAGAGGTCAGTACTTAGTGTGTTCTACTCTGATAAGTGTCAGTACTGAGAATGTGTTGACCGTCACAGTCAGTACTGAGAGTGTTCTGCACCATCACGGGTCAGTACTGAGTGTTCTACATCGTCAGGAGTCAGTACTTAGTGTGTTCTGCTCTGTTAAGTGTCAGTACTGAGAGTGTGCTGCACTGTCAGGCGTCAGTACTGAGAATGAGCTGCTCTATCAGGGTCAGTACTGAGAATGTGCTGCTATGTCAAGGGTCAGTACTGAGGATGTGCTTCACTGTCATGGGTCAGTACTGAGAGTGTGCTGCACTGTCATTGGTCAGTACTGAGAGTGTGCTGCACTGTCAGGGGTCAGTACTGACAATGTGCTGCGCTGTCAGGGGTCAGTCCTGAGGAGGTGCTGCACTGTCATTGGTCAGTACTGAGAGTGTGCTGCACTGTCATTGGTCAGTACAGAGAATGTGCTGCTCTGTCATGGGTCAGTACTGAGAATGAGCTGCTCTGTCAGGGGTCAGTACTGAAGGTGTGTTGCTCAGTGAGAGGTCAGTACCGAGGATGTGCTGCACCGTCAGGGGTCAGAACTAAGAGTGTGCTGCTCTATGAGGGGTCAGTACTGAGAGTGTGCTGCACTGTCAGGGGTCAGTACTGAGAGAGACTTACACTGTCAGGGTTCAGTACTGAGGATTTGCTGCTCTGTCAGGGGTCAGTATTGGGGATATGCTTTTCTGTGAGGGGTCAGTACCGAAGATGTGCTGCATTTTCAGGGGCCTGTACTGAGAGTAGGCTTCTCTGTCAGGGGTCAGGACTGAGAATGTGCTGCGCTGTCAGGGGTCAGGACTGAGAATGTGCTGCGCCGTCAGGGGTCAGTCCTGAGGATGTGCTGCACTGTGAGTTGTGAGTACTGAAAGTGTGCTGCACTGTCATGGGTGAGTACTGAGAATGTTCTGCACCGTGAGAGGTAAGTACTACGAATGTGCTGAACTGTCTGGGGTCAGTGCTGAGATTGTGCTGCGCTGTCAGGGGTCAGTACTGAGGTTATGCTGCACTTCCAGAGGTCAGTACTGAGACTGTGCTGCACTGTCAGGGGTCAGTACTGAGAGTGGGCTGCACTGTCAGGGGTCAGTACTGAGAGTGTGCTGCACTGTCATGGGTCAGTACTGAGGGTGTGCTGCCCTCTCAGGGGTCAGTACTGAGAGTGTGCTGCGCTGTCAGGGGTCAGTCCTGTGGATGTGCTGCACTTTCAGGGAGCAGTACTGAAACTGTGCTGCACTGTCAGGGGTCAGTACTGAGAGTGACTTACACTGTCAGGGTTCAGTACTGAGGATTTGCTGCTCTGTCAGGGGTCAGTATTGGGGATATGCTGCTCTGTGAGAGGTCAGTACCGAAGATGTGTTGCGCTTTCAGGGGCCAGTTCTGAGAGTATGCTTCTCTGTCAGGGGTCAGTACTGAGAATGTTCTGCACCGTGAGAGGTCAGTACTGCGGATGTGCTGCACTGTCTGGGGTCAGTACTGAGAGTGTGCTGCACTGTTAGAGGTCAACACTGAGAGTGTGCTGCTCTGTCAGGGGTCCGTACTGAGAATGTGCCGCTCTGTCAGGTGTCATTACTGAGACTGTACTGCATTGTCAGGTGTCAGTACCGAGACTGTATTGCATTGTCAGGTGTCAGTACTGAGACTGTACTGCATTGTCAGGTGTCAGTACTGAGACTGTGCTGCACTGTCAGGGGTCGGTACTGAGGATGTGCTGCTCTGTCAGGGGTCAGTACTGTGCAAGTGCTGTTCTCTCAGGGGTCAGTACTGACAGTGTACTGCCATGTCAGGGGTCAGGACTGAGAATGTGCTGCGCAGTCAGGGTTCAGTCCTGAGGAGGTGCTGCACTGTCAGGTGTCAGTACTGAGAGTGTGCTGCACTGTCACGGTTCAGTACTGAGGATTTGTTGCTCTGTCAGTGGTCAGTATTGGGGATATGCTGCACTGTCAGGGGTCAATACTGAGAATGTGCTGTTCTGTCAGGGGTCAGTCCTCAGAATGAGCTGCTCTGTCAGGGTTTAGTACTGAGTTTGTGCTGCACCGTCAGGGGTCAGTACTGAAGGTGTGTTGCTCAGCGAGGGGTCAGGACTGAGAGTGACTTACACCGTCAGGGTTCAGTACTGAGGATTTGCTGCTCTGTCAGGGGTCAGTACCGAAGATGTGTTGCATTTTCAGGGGACAGTACTGAGAGTATGCTTCTCTGTCAGGGGTCAGTCCTGAGGATGTGCTGCACTGTCAGGGGTGAGTACTGAGAATGTTCTGCACCGTGAGGGGTCAGTACTGCGGATGTGCTGTACTGTCAAGGGTCAGTACTGAAACTGTGCTGCATTGTCAGGGGTCAGTACTGAGAGTGTTCTACACCGTCCGGGGTCAGTACTGAGAGTATGCTGCACTATTATGGATCAGTACTGAGAATGTCCCGCTCTGTGAGGGGTCAGTACTTAGTCTGTGCAGCACCGTCAGGGGTCAATGCTGAGAATGAGCTGCACTGTCAGGTGTCAGTACTGAGGAAGTGCTTCTCTCTCAGGGGTCAGTACTGAGAGTGTGCTGCTATGTCAGAGGTCAGTACTGAGGATGTGCTGCACTGTCAGGGTCAGTACTGAGAGTGTACTGCACTGTCAGGGGTCAGTACAGAGAGTGTGCTGCTATGTCAAAAGTCAGTACTGAGGATGTGCTGCACTGTCAGGGTCAGTACTGAGAGTGTACTGCACTGTCAGGGGTCAGCACTGAGAGTGTTCTACACCGTCCTGGGTCAGTACTGAGAGTATTCAACACCGTCCGGGGTCAGTACTGAGAGTGTGCTGCACCGACAGGGTTCGTTACTGAGAATGTGCTACTCTGTCAGGAGTCTGTTCTGAGAGTCTTCTGCACTGTCATGGGTCAGTACTGAGAGTGGGCTGCTCTGTGAGGGGTCAGTACTGAGAAAGTGCTTCTCTCTCAGGGGTCAGTACTGAGGATGTGCTGCTATGTCAGGGGTCAGTACTGAGAATGTTGTGCACTGTCAGGGGTCAGTACTGAGAAAGTGCTGCTATGTCAAGGGTCAGTACTGAGAATGTGTTGCACTTTCAGGGATCAGTACTGAGGATGTGCTGCTCTGAGACTGTTCTGCATTGTCAGGGATCAATACTTCGAGTGTGCAGCACCGTCAGGGGTCAGTACTGAGAATGTGCTGTTCTGTCAGGGGTCAGCACTGAGAGTGTTCTACACCGTCCGGAGTCAGTACTGAGAGTGTGCTGGACCGACAGGGGTCAATACTGATGATGTGCTGCACCATCAGGGTTCATTACTGAGAATGTGCTACTCTGTCAGGAGTCTGTTCTGAGAGTGTACTGCCATGTCAGGGGTCAGTACTGAGAGTGTACTGCCATGTCAGGGGTCAGTACTGAGAGTGTGCTGCTCTGTCAGGGGTCAGTAGTGAGAATGAGCTGCACCGTCAGGGGTCTGTTTTCAGCGTGCACCTCTGTGAGGTGCCAGTACTGAGAGTGTGCTGCTCTGTCAGGGGGCAGTCCTGAGAGTGTTTTACATCGTCTGGGGTCAGTACTTAGCTTATGCTGCTCTGTCTGGGGTCGGTACTGAGGATGTGCGGCACTGTCAGGGGTCAGTACTGAGGATGTGCAGCACTGTCAGGGGTCAGTACTGAGGATGTCCTGCACTGTCATGGGTCGGTACTGAGAGTGTGCTGCACTGTCAGGGGTCAGTACTGAGAGTGTGCTGCACTGTCATGGGTTAGCACTAAGAATGTGCTGCACATTAAGGGGTCTGCAATTCAAGTACTTCTTGCATCTTGTCATCTCTGACTTATCAGGTGCATGGAAAACGTCTGACAGTACTATTTGTATAGAACACAGGGTTTTCTTATTATTCTGGCCAATATTTGAATATCACAGAAGAATATCTGGCTACATTGCTTATGTCTAGAGATGTTTTTTGATTTTTATTTAAAGTGTTGCTTTTCAGTAACCTTAAAATTATTTACAAATATTCGACTGCCTATCTTGGGGATGTGTGACTCCCAAATCTGATTTTGGAACCACATTTCTACAGAAAGGTTGATAGAAATTTGATCTCTCCTTGAACTGCAGAGGATGCTGCAACAGTCAGGGTTTCAGGACCAAGGGTGAGATTTTTTGTCAGTTAAAGTCATCAAGTGATATGAAATGGAGACAGGTCAATAGAGCTGAACTACAGATCAACTGTCATGTTACAGGTAATTTCCAATCAACCTGTTCAGGGATGTTACTGTACAACTTGGGAGCAGATGGCCTCCTACCTCAATTGCACCCATAAACATCCTGTTTGCAATGTTACAGAATTATGGATCAGGCTGGACAGACTGAATGGCCTATACCATTGCTGTGTTTCCAGTTTTATACATAGAAGTAAGAGGTTTACTTTGTTCTCGTAGAAGCAGATCAGGTGCTGAAGGAAATCCTGAGGCTTAAGTTGAGCTGAAATCTTACAGTGGCAGTTCGAGAATTTTTTTTTTGTAGATATTTTTATTGAAATTTAACATTTTTGCAAATTTACAAAAATAAACAAAACTCTCAAATACAAACATTGATGTACAATTAAATCATATATACAATAGTCATAATTTAACAAAGAAAAGAGAAAGAAAGAAAACAAAAAGAGAAAAAAAAAGAAATGAAAAAAGAAAGAAAAAAAAACTCAACTTTCTACTAATCTAACCTATAACTAACCAGACTGTATACCTAAGTCTCTTACATGCTCGGAATGTATAAACATCAAATATAATAAAACCCGTATTCGCGCAGGATTCCTCTCCCAAGGGGCCCCGGAGCAGCCCGGTCTGAAATCTTCACTAAATAAAAGCCCTTGTTAGGATAGCCGAAATATCTGCATTTATATAATTCAAAAAGGGCTGCCATATTTTCTAAAATAATTCAGTCTTTCGGTGCACCATATTTGTGAGGAAGTCTAGGGGGATATATTCCATAATTAATCTGTGCCAATTTGAAAGTCCAGGGGGGCCCTCAGCCACCCAGTTCACCAAAATATTTTTCCTTGCACAGAAAGAGAGAATAGAAAATAGTCTCTTCCCATGCATATCCAGAGATGAGAGGTTCGAAAAGCCCAAAAGGAGAGATACAGGGTCCACCCTAATTTCCGTTCCTAAAATTTCTGTCAGGGTATTTGCCACTTTAGTCCAGTATCTGCGGATTTTCTGACAAGTCCACAGACAATGTGCAAGAGTACCCACCTCTATTTTGCATTTGGGACACATTGGAGATGCTCCTGCCTTAAATTTTGCCAGTCGAGCCGGAGCTATATGGGGCCTATGAAGTATCTTTAGTTGGATAGCCTGAGTTCTGTTACAGATAGCAATTCTTCTAGCATTTTCCCAAATGTCATTCCACATATCCTCAGAGATTTCTAGCCCCAAGTCCTGCTCCCATGTTTTAAGCAGGTCATCCATGTCTCCTGAGACTCCATCATGTAGCAAATGGTATATAGTACTAACGGAGGATGCGCCCGCTGGTCGTAAGACATTACGTTCTCTGTCTGATTTATAAAGACTATCTATTAATGTAGTCTTCCTCTGTATATAATCTCGAACTTGGAAGTATCGAAAGAGATCCCCATTAGGTATTCCGAATTTCAGACGCAGCTGCTCAAAGGACATCAGGATCCCATCTTTAAATAGGTCCCCTAAGCATGAGATGCCCCTGGATCTCCAGAGTTTAAAGGTGGCATCTGTAATCCCCGGTTGGAATCCCCATGCGCCTACTATTGGTGCATGGGGGGATGTTTTATGTGAGTTACCCTCATTTTGCCGCATTATATTCCAGGCCTTAATTGTGTTTAATATTATTGGATTTTTACAGTGGTCTGTAATGATTTTCCTCTTATCTGAAAATAAAAGGTTAATAAGTGGGTATTTTACTTGGGAGGCTTCGATATCCAGCCAAATTGATTGTGGATCAGATGAAACCCAATCAGCTATGTAACTTAGTAGGGAGCTTAACTGATATTTCCTAAAGTCTGGGAAGTCCAGTCCTCCCCTTGCCTGTGGAAGCTGTAGCTTCTTCAGCTTAATAAGGGGCCGTCTATGGTTCCAAATAAAGGAGCCCAACCAGCCATATAATTTACGTAGGGCTAGCCTTGGCAGCATCAGCGGGAGCATTCTCATAGGATATAAGAGACGGGGCAGAACATTCATTTTAATTAATGCTATTCTCCCTAGCCAGGAAATCGGAAGGTCTCTCCATCGCTGGAGGTCCTGCCTTATCCTTTCCATTAATTGTACAAAATTAGCCCTATACAGCTGATCAAATACTGGTGTGATAAAAATACCTAAATATAAGAAGCCCTCCAGGGACCAACGGAAGGGAAAAGGGGATCCGTCCATTATGTGGGGTATCATAGCCAGACCACCCATTGGCATGGCTTCCGATTTTGAAAAATTAATTTTATAGCCTGAGAATGCACTAAATGTATTAATACCTTGAATTAGACGAGGCACTGACATTAAAGGATTACTGAGGAATAAGAGAATGTCATCTGCATAGAGGGTAATTTTGTGTTTACCTGTACCAATCCTCGGGGCCATTATATTAGGATCAGTCCGGATGGCTTCTGCTAATGGTTCGATTATCAGTGTAAACAACAATGGTGAGAGAGGACATCCTTGACGGCAGCCCCTACCCACACTGAAGCCATCCGATCTTAACCCATTAGTAATAACAGCTGCTTTGGGGTCATTATACAATGTTGAAACCCATTTGGTAAACACCTGTCCAACGCCAAACCTTTCTAATGTGTAAAATAAATATGACCATTCAACCCTATCAAATGCCTTTTCCGCATCCAATGAAATTACTACTCCTGGTATCTTTCCCTGATGACAGGCTTGGATCATATTCAAGACCCTTCTGATATTATTGGATGATCTGCGGCCCTTAATAAATCCCGTCTGGTCCTCCTTTATAATATATGGCAGTACCCTTTCTAGTCTTAGTGCTAACATTTTTGAGAGAATTTTAAAGTCTACATTTAGTAAGGATATTGGTCTGTAAGATGCACAATCTTCTGGGTCTTTTCCTTTTTTGAGGATAAGAGAAATATTTGCTTCTTTCAGCGTGGGCGGGAGACAGACCTGACTATGCGCAAAATTATACATATCCATAAGTGGGTCAACCAATATTCCTGTAAATTCTTTATAGAATTCAGCTTGAAAACCATCCGGGCCCGGTGCTTTTCCGCTCTGAAGTTGCCTAATTGCCTCAAGTATTTCTTGGACTGTTAAAGGGGTATTTAGGGCCGACACCTGTTCCGGAGTCAGGCCCGGGAAGGTCAAATTTTTAAAAAATGACTGCATCCTCCTAATCCTATCTTCACAATCCTGCGATCTATATAGTTCAGAATAAAATTCTTTAAAGGTCGCATTGATCTTTTTATGATCATGAGTCAGGGTACCTGTACTTTCCTTGATGGTCGGAATAGTTTGAGGGGCTTTCTCTTTCTTTGCAAGAAATGCTAAGTATCTACCCGGTTTGTCGCCATATTCATATAATCTTTGTTTCGCAAATAATATTTCCCTTTTAGCCGTTTGAGTAAGCGCAGTGTTTAAAGCTGTCCTAAGAGCTGTAATCCTCTGCAATTTTGTGATAGAAGGTCTATCAGCGTATGCTGTTTCGGCTGCTTTTAGGCGAGCTTCGAGCAGACGCTGTTGCTCTCCCTTCATTTTCCTCTGGGTCGCTGAATAGGAGATGATCAAACCTCGTGCATAAGCTTTGATGGTCTCCCACATCATTGACGGATTGCTAGCCGTACCAGTATTAATTTCTAAAAAAGTTTTAAGTTCTTGGGAGAAGTACTTTAAAAATTTGCTATCTTTTATCAGGAAGGGGTCCATACGCCAATGCCGAGCAGATGTCCCATTGTTCTTTACCTTAGTTTCCATGTATACAGCGGCATGGTCAGAGATTGCTATAGTACCTATTTTACAGGTTGCTATAGAGTTTAGAAAAATCGATGGGGCAAAAAACATATCAATTCTTGTGTGACATTTATGTGGATTAGAGTAGAAAGAAAAATCTCTACCCTGTGGATGGAGACATCTCCATACATCTACCAATCCTAATTCTTTATTCAGGTCCGCCAGTTGTCTAGATCTGGGAGATACTCCAGCGGCACTCTTGGGAATCCTGTCTATTTCCGGATCCATAATACAATTAAAGTCTCCCCCTATAATTGTATGACGGGCACCAAAGGCCATCAGTTTTGAAAAAGCTTCCGTTATGAATTTAAAGGGGTGTGCCGGGGGGCAGTATACATTTAAGATCCCATATTCCTCTCCATTTATGAGGGGTTTAATCAAAATATATCATCCAGATTCGTCTTTTATCTGATTTAGAATTTTCAAAGGGAAGTTCTTCCTGACAAGGATAACCACTCCCCTGCTTTTTGAATTAAAAGAGGAAAAAAAGGCCTGATCAAATCCGCCCTGTCGTAATTTTAAGTGTTCTTTATCCGACAGGTGTGTCTCCTGTAGGAGAGCTATATCAACTCTCTCCTTCTTAAGATTTGATAATATTTTCTTCCTTTTAACTGGCGAATTACTCCCCCTGACATTCCAGGTGCACCACTTAACCGACTGTTCAGCCATAATCATCTGGACAGATCCGAGACCCCTCGGGAGGGGAAACCCTATCTAGAACATCCCGAGCATGGAGCATACAAGATTTACAAAAGTAAAGATTCTCTGATACACTCAAAACAATATAACAAAAAACTCTTTCTAAGTATAAAAAATATAAAACATTCCGAATTGGAGATTTTCCCCCTTGTTCCCAGGGAGCGTCACTTCCTCTCCCACAGTCCATCTTACCCTCTTCCAACCAGTGCCCCACCCTTGACCCAGGTGTTCCTCAATAAAATGAGGAGAATTCAAATATAATATAAAGCTAGAGTTAACAGTGAACACCCCACCCCCACCCACACCCACATCTAAATATATTTGGGAATATTAATACCATATATAACTATAAGATTACAATCTCAACACGTAATACTTAAATATAATACCACAGAATAACAGGGGAAAGAAAAACAACCCCGCTCCTAAAAACAGAAGTAAAATAGAATAAGGTAACCACCTCCCCCCATCAACATTAACCAAACGCCCCAACATATATATATACATACACACATAGGGGGAAAGATAAGAAAAGATGAAGGGATGTAAACCAAAATAATGGGAAAGGCAGACCAGCGTCCACAATCTCTTACAGCTTATTTAAGAGAGTCCAAGAATTCCTTAGCCTTCTCCGGTGATCCGAAGTTATATATGGATCCTTCGTGGCTAAGGCGTAGCGTCGCTGGATATCGTAAGGAGTACTGGATATTTAAGTCCCTTAAACACTTCTTCGCCTCATCGAATGCCTTCCTCTTTCGGACCAAAGCTGGGGAGAAGTCCTGGAACAGCATGATCCTGGATCCTTTGTGGGTCATAGCTTGGGGATCTTTTCCCAGATTTCTTGAGGCTTCCAGGAGCATCTGCCTCTCCCTATAGCTCTGCAGCTGGAACAGGACCGGGCGTGGGCGCTGGGTTGAGCCGGGCCCACGTACTGTGACCCGGTAGGCCCATTCTACCCTTACCTGGCCTGATCCAGCCTGCAGATTTAAAAGTTGTGGCAGCCAATGCTCTAAGAATGCTGTCAGCTGGCCTCCCTCTTCCTGCTCGGGAAGGCCCAACAACCGAATATTTTTTCTACGACATCGATTTTCGAGGTCATCAATGTGGTTTTCGAGGTTCTGGACTCGATTCTCGAGAAAACGGATGTGGTCGGCTGTTGATTTTATCCCAGTCTCTGAGGCTGCGGCCTTCGACTCCACCTCTCTGACTCGGCACTCCAATTCCTGAATGTCTCTGCCCTGCTTCTGCAGCTCGGCTGATAGTGCTTCTCTGCTCTGCCGAGACTCATCGATAAAAGCATCAATCTTCGCCTCCCACCTGGCAAACATCTCCTCAAAGCTCATCTTCATTGGTAAATCTCCTGAAGTAGCTGAAGACACCTTTGTTGCAGCTGAAGAGGGAGAGGGTGGGGGAGGGGTCCCTGCTTTCTTAGAGCCGCCTGTTCCCTTCCCTTTACTCATTTTCCAGCTAGTATTAGACTATTTAAATGTACTAATAGGTAACTATTTAAGGTTAACAACTATTATAAATGGTTTAGTGAGTGTGGTGGGGGTGGATAGCCCACTTTTCCCAAGTTTTGGGTAGAGCACTGTGGACTCAGTCTTGCTGGGTCGCCGCCATCTTGGATCCCCCCCCCCCTCATTGTTGGTTTATTTTCTCCCTTGGCTTAACCTTTGACTCTCCCAGGAGTGGCTTAGGACTGTGAACCATGGGCTTGGGGCTACGGGTGGGATATTTTTGGTCATTGAAGTGTAACCACAGATATTATCAAATTGGATCAGGCTTCCCTGAGCGGCTGATCTTTTTCTTCCCATCATGTTGACAGAGTCCCATTGTTTGTGGCACACAGCTACATTCTCCAGCAAAACATACACTTCTTTTATGCAAAACATTGGTTATTAGAAATTACAATGTGCTGAAGATTTTTAGTCAGTTATGAAGAGGCTGCACTCTTCCTTGAGGCAAAAGTGAGGACTACAGATGCTGGAGATCAAAGTCTAGATTAGAGTGGTGCTGGAAAGGCACAGCAGGTCAGGCAGCATCCATGGAGCAGGAAAATCAATATTTCGGGCAAAAGCCCTTCATCAGGAATGCTGCCTGACCTGCTGTGCTTTTCCAGCACCACTCTAATCTAGACTCTGCACTTTCTCATCACTTCAGGCAGCCATTAAAATGCTGTCTGAATCAGAACCCACTGGAGCAACAATCCCACCTGTACATGTTGCACTAAGAGGAGATTTAACTGTCATGAATAATCGTGTATTTGTTTCAAAGCTTTGGCAGCAGTACCCAATATATCTAACAGCAACCTTGGCTGCTGGTGTCTCCAAGTGTGCAGGACAGTGAGGAGCTGTGTCACAGTGATTAATGCTGTAATCTCAGAATCTGGTGGGTGGAGATTCAAACCTACTTTAAACACCTCATTGTCAGGAATGGAAGAATGCCAGAAGTGCTGGTTTTGCGTGGCAGATATCTATTTTTGTTCCCTTAGACTTCCAAAGCACTTGGTGAAAAATAGAAAACGGGGAGGGAAGGGATATTTCTCAGAACCTGGCCAACAATTTATGCCATCAGCCAATGCCACAATGACAAATTCTCTCATTGTCTTTAGTGGAAATTAGCAGCCAGTTTTTTTTACACCAACGAGTGGATAGTTACACATTTTGGAATGTCCTGATGTTGACAAAGGCACGGTATATATGGATGTCCTGCCTTCTGTTTCATAGATGCTTTCAGCACAGCAGAAAGTAACATTGTAACATAAGACCAAGCTGCAGGAGTAGACCATATGGCCCTTCAACTCTGCTCCACCAATCAATGAGATTGATTTGATTTTAACCTCAAATCCAAATTCCTAGCCACCTTGGTTACCTTTCATGTTGTTGCTTGTCAAGAATCCCGTCTCTGCCTTACACTAGTCAAAGACTTTGCTTCCGTCATCTTTTCAAGAAGTGAATTTCAAAGGCTCACCACTCTCTGAGAGAAAAAACGAACATGCATTTCCTCATCTCTGATTTAAAAGGGAACCCCTGATGTTTAAAAAAATGATCCCAGTTGTTGACGAAATAATTCCCTTCACATTTACCCTATCAAAACTCATCAGAATCTTACATCTTTCAATCATGTTATCGTCACCTGTCGGCCTTTTTACCAGCAGATGTAACCCTTTCTCATAAGACAACATTCCCTTTCCAGATATTAGTCTGGTAAATGTTATCTGAATTGCTTTTAATGCACTTACATCCTTTCTTAAATAATGTGAATTCCATATGCATCTCACTGGTGCAAATAGCTGAAGTATTAACTCCTACTTTTGTATTCAGTTACCCTTGCGACAAATGGTAACGTTCTCTTAGTTTTCCCAATTACATGCTGTACCTGCATACAAGCCTTCTGTGATTTATACACTAGGTCACCCAGAGCCCCCTGCATCTCAGAGCTCTGCAATCTCTCACCATTAAGGTAGGTGCTTTTTTTTGTTCTTTCTGCCATTTTGTTCAGGACAGACATTTAACTCAACCATGCAAACCTGAAAACAACCATTACTCTCCAATGTGACGGACTCATCTTTGAGCTTAGGAGTTGGGACATCATGTTGAGGTTGTACAGGACATTGCTGCTGTGTGCAGTTCTAGTTGCCCTGTTTTAGGAAGGATATTATTAAACTGGAAAGGCTTCAGTAAAGATTTACCAGGATGTTACCATGAAGGGAGGGTTTGAGTTATAAAAATAGGCTTGGAATTTTTTTTGCTGGAGCACAGGAAGTTGAAGGGTGATCTTATAGAGTTTTATAAAATCATGAGGAGCTTAGATAAGGTGAATAGCAAAGGTCTTTTTCCTAAAGTACACAACTTCCAAGTGAGTGGGCATAGTTTTTAAGGTGAGAGGAGAAAGATTTAAAAAGGACATAAGGAGCAATTTTGTTTTCACACAGAGTAGTTAGTGTGTGGGACAAACTGCCAGAGGAAGAAGTGGATGCAGGTACAGTTGTATTCAAAAGACATTTGGATAAATATATGAAAAGGAAAGGTTTGAAGCAATATAGGCCAATGCAAGCAAGTGGGACTAGTTTAGTTTGGGAACATGTATGAGATGTTGGACTGAAAGGTCTGTTTCGATGGTGTGTGACTCTATTTGACTCTATGTGAAATTCTGAGCATCTCTCCTGCAGTAATTCTTGTTTGGGATGTACTTGTTGATGTTGGATGAGCTGGTGATCCAGAGAGCCTTCAACATGCTGCGTTGAGGCAGTCAGTTGCCAGAGGTAAAGCTGGGCAGCTCTTTGACAGAGCAGCACAGGCATGATAGACTGAATGATGTACTGTAAGATTCTGTCCTCTGAAATGACCTGGGGTATCTGGTGTGAGTCAATAGGTGGATAACAAGGGTCAATGGACCTGAAACATTAACTCTGCTTTCTTTCCACAGATGTGGACAGACCCACTGAGTGTCTCCAAATGTTCCTGTTTTTGCTGCAGTTCTTTTTTGGTTGGTTTGATAGATGTTTGGTGACACATTAGCAGGAGATGTCACTTGTGTTTTACACTAACATTACACTGATGGGGTCTCACAGTTTAATGGGACTAAAACCTGAACTGCCCTTCCTCTTTTTACTCCTTGTTCCTCACTGTGAATAGATTAATTTTTACTGACTTTAATTGATTTTTTTCCATGATATAATCCCTATTTATCATCTGTTAATGGATTGATCACAAGTTTAGATCACATGGAATATAGGAAGAACCAGCTACTTGGATACAGAAATGGCTTGAATGTAGAAGACAGAGCGTGGTGGTGGAGGATTGTTTTTCAGACTGGAAGCCTGTGACCAGTGGTGTGCCACAAGGATTGGTGTTGGGTCCACTATGTTTAATCATTTATATAAATGATTTGGATATGAACATGGAAGGTAAAGTTAGTAAGTTTGCAGATGACACCAAAATTAGAGGTGTAGTGGACAACAAAGAAGGTTACCTTAGAGTATGACTGGATGTTGATCAGATGGGTCAGTTGGCTGAGGAGTGGCAGATGGAATTTGATTTAGATGAATGTGAGGTGCTGCATTTTGGAAAGGCAAATCAGGGCAGGACTTACTCACTTAATGGTAAGGTCCTGGGGAGTGTTGCTGGACAAAGAGACCTTGGATTTCAGGGTTATAGTTCCTTGAAAGTGGAGTCGCAGGTAGATAGGATAATGAAGAAGGTGTTTGGTATGCTTTCCTTTATTGGTCAGAGTATTGAGTACAGGAGTTGGGAGGTCATGTTATGGCTGTACAGGTCATTGGTTAGACCACTGTTAGAATATTGCCAGCAATTCTGGTCTCCCTCCTATAGGAAAGATGTTGTGAAACTTGAAAACATTTAGAAAAGATTTACAGGGATGTTGCCAGGGTTGGATGGTTTGAGCTATGGGGAGAGGCTGAATAGGCTGGGGCTGTTTTCCCTGGAAACTGAGGGATGATCTAACAGAGGTTTATAAAATTATGAGGGGCATGGATAGTATAAACAAGATTTTTTCCCTTGGTTGAGGGAATCCAGTACTAAGGTGAAAGGGGAAAGATATAAAAGAGAACTGAGGGGCAACTTTTTCGTGCAGAGGGTGGTACCTGCGTGAAATGAGCTGCCAGAGGGAGTGGTGGAATAACAGCACAGCATTTAAAAGACATTTGGATGAGCACATGAATAAGAAGGTTTAGAAGGATATGGGCCAAGTGCTGGCAAATGGGACTAGATTAATTTTGGATATCTGGTTGGCATGGACGAGTTGGACCGAAGGGTTTATTTCCGTGTTGTATATCTCTATGACCTACAGTTGGATCTCTCTAGCCCAGCCATAGAAATAAATAAATGTTTCTGTAGCCTTCCCTATCCCCTTTCTCTCTTTCATACCTCCTCCTTCTCTGTTTTTTCACCCACTTCCTGCGCTGCTCTTTAGTCTCCTTTTCATCATTTCCTAAACAGGGAGACAATGTCTTCATCCCAGTCCGGTCTGACCCCTGTGTCGTGCTGCCTGAGACGCGTTAATAAATTCATCAAGTTCCACCCACTTCCCTCACTCTCCAGACCATGGGTAGGAGGGGAAGGGGATAGAGACACTGCAGATTCTTCTCGCATTCCCATTGCCATCGAGAAAGGGCGCGTTGCTAAGCAATTCGAGATGATGCGTTTTAAAGGCAAGGGAATGGTTGTCACATTCAGTCGGCATCGTCCGAGCTCGTCCCCATGTAAATCTACAAAGGGATTCCAACATTTGACAATGTATGTGTGTGCGTGTGAACATGTATGGGGTTCAAACCGTGAGAATGTGAGTGTGAATGTCAGTGTGTGTGTGTGTGAATGTGTGGGGCCGAATGTATGTGAGAACGTGTTCTGGACGAGAGTGCAAATGGAATGTGCATGTGAGAGAGGATAAGAGTTGAATGAGTGTGTGTGTGTGAGAGAGCTGTTGGAGGTTCACTCATCCATTCACAGCGACAAGCCTTTTCCCCACTGCCCAACATGAATCACTAATGATGAGGGAGCTGAGTGGTGCGCACCGCGCTCTGTCTGTCTGAATCAATTCAACGTCTAAATAATCCAGATTGCAGAGTGTAAACCGATTACTGTAATGCTGTTTTACAGGCGCCATCTCCCAGTCCGTCCACTGCAACAACGCTGAGTAAAGTGGGGCTTAGACTGGAGGGGTGTGTGGGAGAGTGAATGCTTGATGTGGGGTTAAGGCTAGAAACAGCCAGGGCGCGTCATAGCTACGTCTGCAGCACAGACACCGAGAGAGAGAGAGAGAACTAAACCCACAGATTAATTGGATTCTCATCTTCTCCAACAGTGTGTGTGGACCTCACCCTCCCCCTCCCCTACCCCACCCCCCCAAACAATCCAACCGAATTAAAACAAAAGATGAAGAAGTGCAGAATTTAATTTTTTTAAAAATAATATCAGAATAGAGAGAAGTTGGAAGTTTGGTTGCTTGGGAGCCGAGAGAATCGAGATATTCCAACATGGACAGGAGGATTGAGGGTAAACCCTGCTGCAGGCTGCAAGGCTGGCAGCTAATTCTGTTTGCCTGGGCTCTCTCCGTCCACTTCATGGAAGCGGCTATTACCGGTGAGTAACTTGTGGCAGTGACTGAGGGGAACCCATCCCTCCTGGGTGGCGAGCGTGGCGGTCATCACCAGCTTTTGTCTCTCCTTCTGATCAAACCTTCCTGCCTACAGTGTAATATATGGTAAAGCTGATGGTCCCAATGGTTTTTAAATGCCTCCACAGTCCAACTTGCTATAAATAGGATACAGGGATGGAGCTTCAATGGGATTGCAATATAATGTGGAGGAATGATTTAAAGGAGAGGGGGAGGTGGCGGTTCCACATGCAACACTTGCATCAAAGACACGGAAAGGAGCTTCATCTGGAACAACTGATGTATCTGAAATAATCAGATGTGGAACCAGTCCCTCCCAGCCTTCCCTGTGAGCTCTATATTATGAGAGCTATACTATATTGAATGGGTAGTCTCGGTTATATTCAGACTGGGCAATTTTGAAAGTACTGTATGTACATTTGACAATATCGATCGTGTGACCTACGTAAATTGAGCGATTATAGGTTGTAGATTCGGCAATGTAAATTCTATATAGCTTTGGCAATATGGTTTACATACCGATATGTATGGTCGAATAATATGGGTTATATACAGATTGGGTAATATGAGTTGTATAAAGGCTGACTTATATAGATAGTCTGTGATTGGGTAATATAGACTGTGTATAGGTTGGATTGGTAAATATCTACATACCAGTGAGGTTATATATGTTTATCTAGTTTGAATATATAGAGATTGGAATAATATAATTTGCATGTAGGTGAGGAATGCCAGTTACATAGATTGGGTACAGATATTTGCGTGCGAATTATGTATAAAGATTTTATACATCTTGGGAAATATAGATAAAATGTGGAATGGCAATATAGATTGGTAATATGTACCAAATACATATTGGAAAATATCAATAATATTTAGTAATGTGTACTGTGTTTAGATTCAGTGATGAAGATTGAATGGGTTGTATGTTGGAGTATCTGTTTTAAATGGTTCAGGTAGAATAATGTAAATTTGTCTTCTGTATTGTATATGTAAGTATCAATTGTTCAGTAATATATGCTGTATATTTAGACTGTATAAAGGTGGGGTGACCTAGATTGGTGGTCAGTTTAATAAATACAGAATACAGATTGGGTAGAGATCATGAATGCATTTTTTATACATATAATACAAAAACTGGCATTTGTTGATTGGGTTCTTACACAGATTGAGTCATAAATTATTATTGATTCCTATAAAAAAGTAATGATAATATTGCATGTTTGTGACTATTACCATCACACCTGATTTTTGCACACTGTGACATTCCCTGTATTCTAAACCACTTCTGATGGAAAAGATAACCAGCAGCTTTGTCTTTTTTTTGTTCTCTTTCTTGTTGCTGTGTTAGAATTTGCCAGTTAAGATGTCTGCTCTGTGTGAGCCAGTAATTTTTTTCTATATTGTAGCCAAAACCACCTTGGTATTTACTGATTCAGAACCATCTCATCCTTAAGAGAGACAGAGAAAAAAGGAGTTGAATACAGGGCAGAGGGGGTCCGCAGTCCTTGGCTGATACAGACTTCATGTAACATGTGCCTTGACACAAGGTAGTACATCTTCTGCACAACGTTGGATGATAATGGTACAGCTTCAGCAACAGTAGAATTCAACATGTCTCTGCCAATTATGATCATACAACCATTACAGTCATTGCACAATGCACGCAGACTCATACATTTGCCAAATACTCTACATATGCATCAAATAGACCAAAGTTAAGAATCCTATTTATCTACAATGTTTCACCATCAAACAGTCATTAAATACCAATGTAGAGTTACTGGGTGGGGCAGTGTGAAGTGGTGTGCACCTTTGGTCTCCTTTGTGAGATTTTGGATGGAGGTGGCTATATAAAGATTTCATCCACAGTGTGATTTGTACAAATGTAGTGTAAAATTTAGGGTTGCATAGAGATGTTATGTCGTTTGAGGAGTTGTATTATAGATACAGTGTATAGTTTGGGTGTCATAGAGTCCCAGTGTAAAGAGTTTGTATCACAGAAAGAGGCCATTCTGCTCATTGCACTGTCCACACTAGTTATTAAGCACCCATCTACTTCAGTATGTTTTTTCAGCACATGGCCCACAACTTGTATGCTCTGGTGCTTCATTGGATCATCTAAATACTTGTTGCATGTTGTGTTGGTTCCCCTCTTTATCACCTTTTCAGGCAGTAAGTTCTAGATACCCACCATACTGCAGTGAAAAATTCTTCATTGAATCCCTTTCAAATTTCCTGCTCTTAACCTTAAATCTATGCCTCCTGGTTATTGATCCCTCTATTGAAGAGAAAGCTTCCTATTTATCCTAACTACAACTTCCATAATTTTGTACATCTCAATCAGGTTTCCCTCACAATTTTTTCACCTCTGTCTTCAAAGGAAAATAACCCCAGCCTATCTAGTCTTTCCTCAAAGCTGAAATACTCCCATACAGGGGCACTACAAGTAGCAGGGGACCCAGCAATGAACCCTGTGTTATGCCATTGGACACAGGCTTCTAGTCACAAAAACAACCATTGACCATTACCCTTTGCCTCCTGACTGTCAACTAATTTTGGATCCATTTTGTCAAATTGCCCAGGATCCCATGAGCTCCTACCTTCTTGACTGATCTCCCATGTGAGAGCTTGTCAACTGCCTTCCTGAAGTCCATGTATACTGCATCCATTGCACTACCCTCATCCATAGTTCATCCCTACTGGAATAATGGCATATTGTTAGCTGTCCTACAATCTTCTCACAACGCTCCAAAGAAGATTTGAAAATTGTTGTCTCCTACAGCAGCGTGGGATTTATCTCACTTGGGCTTAAGGACTTATCCAATTTTAAGGCCGATAAATCACTAAAACCTCTTTCTCTCTATTGTATTTTGTTCAAGTATGTCACAGTTCCATCCTTGATTCAGATACTTAAATTGTTCTTCTTCATTCTGAATACAGATGTAAAGTACTCATTTAAAATCTGATTTGTGTCTTTTGGCTCCAGCGACCGTTTTCCATTGATGCCTCTAATGGGTCCAATTTTACCCTGGTTATCCTTTTGCCCCATATATTCTTATAAAATACATTTGAATTTTTCTTTGTTATCCTTGCCAATGTTTTCTCATGCCCTATCTTGGATTTGCTAATTTATTTTTATTTATCCCCTTATTTTTTCTAAACATCTGTAGCAATTCTAGTGTACTGAACTCACGGTATCTGTCGTAAGTGTCCCCTTTTTTCTAATCCAACCCTGTCTATTCCTCAACATCCAAGGTTCTCTGAATATTTAGTTCCACTCTTCATCGTTAACAGAAAATGTTGGTCCTGCCTTTCCATTTTCCCTGTTTGAATGTCTCCCACTGTTCTGGCATAGGTCTTCCACAAAGTAAGCGCAGCCATTTCTCTTTGGATCTTGTCTTATCATATTAGAATCTGCCTTGACCCAATTCAGAACCTTTATTTCTGTTTTCTGTTTGTCTTTTTTCCGTGACTACCTTGAATCTTGCTGAGTCATGGTTACTATCATTGAAATGTTCTTCCACTAAGCTTTCAACCACATGTCTGACTTCATTCCCTAAAACTAGGTCCAGCACTGCCCTTTTTCTTTTAGGACATTATACAAACTAACCCTAAAGATGTGCAAGTTAAGTGAATTGGCCATACTAAATTGCCCATAGTGTTCAGGGATGTGTCGGGGGTAGGTGCATTAGTCAGGGATAAATGTAGAATAATTGGGTAGGGGAATGGGTCTGGGTGGGTTACTCTTCGGAGGGTCAGTGTGGACTTGTTGGACCGAATGGCCTATTTCCACACGTTTGGGATTCTGTGATTCTATGATTCTATAACTCAAAAAAAATTCTCCTGGATACATTTTAAGAATTCTACCCGCTGTTATCCTTTCACACTTTATCTATCTGAATTAATATTTTAGAAGTTGTAATCTCCTATTATTATTACTTTTTTAGTTTTACACTTCTTTGAAATTACTTACATGTCTGCTCTCCTGTTTCTCCCTGACTGTTTGTGGTTGGTAATATAAACAACAGTGTTCAAAGGTGGGATGTATACCCAGGTAATGTGCCTGTGAGCATGTCAGAAGTGCGAATTTATCTATAGATGCAGTGTACAATTAGGTGATGATAAGCTTAGAATAAAATATAATAGTCACAGAAACTGACAGCAGGATAGAGGGCATTTGTTTCATAGTGACTGGTGGCTGATCCTGCCTAATCATGTTTCTCAGCTCTATGTTTGTAATCTTTTGAGTTTCAGTATTCTAAGTGCATATCCAAGGAGTTTTTAAAGTGATATGAGTGTTTCTGCCTCCAACACATTTTCAGGCAGTAAATGCCAGATCCCTACCATCCGCTGTGTGAAAAGATTTTTTCTGAGTTCCTTTTATGTCTCTGATGTTTTACTCTAAATCTATTCTGTCTTGTTACCTATCCCTAAACTGGGCGTTGATATCCACTCTATCCAGACCTCTTAATTTATTACTCTTCAAGTAGGTCTTTCCTCGGTGTCTAAACTTAACCTATCCAATCTTTTATCATCAATAAAATTTTCGAGTTCAGGCAACATGCTCATAAATCATCTCCATTGCAATCACATCTTTTCTATACTGCAGCAACTAAAACCGCAGACAGTACTTGAGCTCTGGTCTAATTCATGTTTTAATTAGTTCATCATCACCCCTCCACTTTGATGTTTTGTGCTTCAACTAATGAAAACATATATCCTATGTGCCTTTCTGGTCACCTTCTCCAACTGTCCAGTCAAATTTAGGAATCTGTGGACATGCACTCCAACATCCATCTATTCTCTACACTTCTCAGAATCGTACCATTCATTGTATATCATTTAGTCTTGTAACGTACAGATGTATTGTTCAGCATTGGGGTAATTTAGAGATGGGGGGGGGGTGGAGTCTGTTCGCTGGATGGTTGGTTTGTGAAGCAGTGTGATTCCAACAGCCTGGATTCAATTCCTATCACCAGCTGAGGTTACCATGAAGGACTCTTCTTCTCAACCTTTCCCTTTGCTGGCGTATGGTCACCCTCATCGTTAAATCACCATTAATTCTCTCTCTCTCTCTAATGAGAAAACAGCCCTATAGTCTGGTAAGACTGTGGTGACTTGACTTGACTTATTGATAAATTGTACAGTGTAGGATTATGTGCAGACATAATATAAATTATGGAATTGATATTCAGATGTACTGTGGAGTAGGAATCCAAATACACTGTACAGTGTGGGGATTAGTGGGCGGCACGGTGGCACAGTGGTTAGCACTGCTGCCTCACAGCGCTTGAAGACCCAGGTTCAATTCCCGTCTCAGGCGACTGACTGTGTGGAGTTTGCACGTTCTCCCCGTGTCAGCGTGGGTTTCCTCCGGGTGCTCCGGTTTCCTCCCACAGTCACAAAGATGTGCGGGTCAGGTGAATTGGCCATGCTAAATTGCCCGTAGTGTTAGGTAAGGGGTAAATGTAGGGGAATGGGTGGGTTTCGCTTCGGCGGGTCGGTGTGGACTTGTTGGGCCGAAGGGCCTGTTTCCACACTGTAAATCTAATCTAATCTAATCTAATTATATGCACATCAAATATACAGTGTGGGGTTATATATGGATATACTATATAGTCTGGGATGAGATACAAATGTAGTGTTCAATTTGGGGAAATATACTGATATGATGTACAAAAGGGAATTTATATACAGATGTAGCATAGGGTGTGGAGATGAGATGAATTCTACAGTGTGTTTTTTATGTTGATATAGTATACAGGTGGGTACAGCGTGTACAGATGAAGTGTGATTATGTACAGTGTGTGGTTATATCCAGCAGAAGTGTATATGTGAGTGGAACAGTCAGATGTGCTCTACAGTGTAGAGTTGTACAGATATTGTATAGTGATGGTGTGTTGTGGTTCACTAAGGGAAGCTGAGTGTTATGGCATTATGCACTTTTACCTGCTTCTTACAGTCTAGTGCTACAGATAATGATGGTAGAAGCTCTCATGTTCTTTCCATTACAACTAACCAGGAATTTCTCCCATTCAGGTTTGATAGCATCTGTGGAGAGAAAGCTGGGTTAACATTTTGCATCCGTGGTCCTTCTTCAGTGCTGAAGTTTCAGGTTCTGTTTTTCTTCCCGATTTCTAGCGACTGCAGTTCTTTCAGATTTTTGTTTACTCGACATTGTGAGGTTGTTATTCAAATGTAGTGTATGGGTTGGTGTTTATATGCAGATCTCGTGCATTGTTTGGGATTTATTTACATATGTTGTTTACTGAGTGGAAAAGCTACAATACTGATTTAGATCCATAGAATTATTTTGAATACCGAAAATAGCACTTTATCTTCTTTTCAATCCCAGCTTCTCCAACCATGCAACTGATGTTCCTCATTCTTAAGGAGAGAATAGGGCTCTATAAAGATCAATGAGGTTGTGTATGTGTGGAACGACAGGAGATGGGAGAGATACAAAATGAATATTTCCCATCTGTTTTAACTGAGGAGAAAGAAATGGAGGCAAGGGAACTCAGGGAAATAAATATTATTGTTTTGAAAGGAGAGGAAGTGCCGGAGGTCTTAAAGAAACATAAAGGTGGATAATTATCTGGGACCTGATCAATGATATGCCAGGATGATGTGGGAAGCTAGCGAAAAAATTGCAGGGCCCCTAGCAGAGATATTTGTGTTATCTACAGCCACGGGTGGGGTGCCAGAAACTGGAGGGTGGCTAATAGAGTCATATAGTCATAGAGATGTACAGCATGGAAACTGACCCCTCGGTCCAACTCGTCCATGCCGACCAGATATCCCAACCCAATCTAGTCCCACTTGCCAGCACCCAGCCCATATTCTTCCAAACCCTTCCTATTCATATACCCATCCAGATGCCTTTTAAATGTTGCAACTGTACTAGCCTACACTTCCTCTGGCACCTCATTCCATACACGTACCACCCTCTGCGTGAAAAAGTTGCTGCTTAGGTCTCTTTTATACCGTTTCCCTCTCACCCTAAACCTCTGCCCTCTAGTTCTGGACTCCTGCACCCTAGGGAAAAGACTTTCTCTATTTATCCTATCAGCATGCCTCATGATTTTATAAAGCTCTATAAGGTCACCCCTCAGGCTCTGATGCTCCAGGGAAAACAGCCCTAGCCTATCCAAACTCTCCCTATAGCTCAAATCCTCAAACCCTGGCAACATCCTTGCAAATCTTTTCTGAACCCTTTCAAGTTGTGCCTTTATTTAAGAAAGGCTGTAAGGAGAAGCCTGGGAACTGTAGTCCTGTGAATCTAACATCGTGGTGGGTAAGTTATTGGAGGTGATTCTGAAAGATAGGAGTTACATGCATTTAGAGAGGTAAGGAATGGTTAGGGATAGTCAGCATGGTTTTGTACAAGGGAAACCATGTTTCACAAACTTTATTGAATTTTTTTGAGGACATAACCAAAGGATATCAAGAGTTTGATAAAGAAAAGGAAGCATATGTCAAGCACTGAGTATTAGGGGAGTTTAGTTTGGATTAGTGTGAGGTATTGCACACTACTCAGGACCCTACCATTAACTGTATAAATCCTGCCCTTGTTTGTCTTACCAAACTGCAATAGCTTGCATTTATCCAAATGAAACCCATCTGCCACTCCATAGCCCATTGGTCCAATTAGAGTAATTGAGTCATAGAGATGTGCAGCACCGAAACAGACCCTTCGGTCCAACTCATCTATGCCAACCAGATATCCTAAATTAATCTAGTCCGACTTGCCAGCACTTGGCCCATCATTCCATACATGCACTCTCTCTTGCATGCAAAAGTTACTCCTCAGTTCCCTTTTAAATCTTTCCCCTCTCACCTGAAACCTATGCCTTTTAGTTCTGGACTCCCCACCAGGGAAAAGACCTTGGCTATTTAACCTATCCATGCCCCTCATGATTTTATAAATCTCTACCAGGTCACCCCCTCAGCCTTTGACATTCCAGGGAAAACAGCACCAGCCTATTCAGCCTCTCCCTGTAGCTCAAACCCTCCAACCCTGGCAGCATCCTTGTAAATCTTTTCTGAACCCTTCAAGTTTCACGACATCAATTGATCAAGATCCTTTTGTAATCTTTTTCACTGTCAACTATATCACTAATTTTGATGCCATCTGCAAACCTACTAAGCATGCGTCCAAACTTCTCAACCAACTCATTTATATAATTGACAAAGTTGGACTACTGCCATTCCCTGCTGGACACCCCTGAAAACTCATCTAGAATTGAAATATTAGCTCTCTCTCCGCGTTTGCTGCCCGACCCGCTGTGATTTCCAGTATTTCCTTTTCCCTGCAGAACACCACTGGTCACAGGCCTCCAGTCCAAAAAAACCCCTCCACCACCACCCCTCTATCTCCTACCATCAAACCAATTTTGTATCCATCTGGCAAGCCCTCCCTGAATCCCATGTGATATAACTTTACTAATTACTCTACCATGTGAAACCCTGTTGAAGGTTTTACTAACGTCCATGTAGACAGCGTCAACCACTCTGCTCTACCATTGCCAAATCAGTTTAAAACCTCCCCAACAGTGAACAAACTGACCAACAAAGATATTGAATCTATTCTGGTTCAGGTGCAACACCTCCAGCTTGTACAGATCCCACCTATCTCAGAAGCTGTCCCAACGATCCAACAATCTGAAGCCCCCCCCTCCTATACTATCCCTTTATCCACATGTTCCTCTGATCTATCTTCCTATTCCTATACTCAGTAGCACATGGCACTGGAAATAATTCAGAGATTACAGCCTCAGAAGTTTTCCTCTTTAGCTACTATCTAACTTTCTACATTTCTGCTGCAGGACCTCATTTTATTTGCCCATGTCATTGGTATTGACATGTACCATGTCTGCTGGCTGTCCACCTCCACCTTTAGAATGCCCTGCTTGCAACATTGTGACATTCCTGACTTTGGCATCAGGGAGGCAACTTAATATTCATTGGTTCTCCCCACTCTTCACTGTGGAGTTATATATAAATGTCATTGATATTGTATTTGTAAACTGACATTATGTGTATTGAGTGTGGCTATATACAGATGTTAAATGTGGGGTGGGAGCAGATGTAGTATATAGTGTTATGATGGAGGCTGGAGGAGTGTTCTGTCTCTCTTTAGTTCTAATATTCGATCAGTCGTAACATAAATGTAAACATTTTACTCAATTACCGTTATGGTCAATTATATAATTTATTTATATTAGGTTGAAAATAGAAAGACCCATTAACTAGATTTATTTAATAAGCAAAAACAATTCATTTATTATAATACAAACCTTATTCAGCAGAGATGTTAGGCCGATTAACATATGGCTTGAACGTTGAAAATATAAATATCTATTTTTCTAAATAACTCAACACACACATGCTTGTTAAATTAAAGAAGCAAACAAAAAGCTTGTCTGCAGAGATCTATTTTGTAAAATGTTTTTGCCAATAATTGTTAATTCTTACAGTTAACATATGAAATGTTCAAGATAACATCTGGGTGGCACGGTGGTTAGCACTGCTGCCTCACGGCGCCAGAGACCTGGGTTCAATTCCCGCCTCAGGCGACTGACTGTGTGGAGTTTGCACATTCTCTCCGTGTCTGCATGGGTTTCCTCCGGGTGCTCCATTATCCTCCCACAGTCCAAAAATGTGCAGGTCAGGTGAATTGGCCATGCTAAATTACCCATAGTGTTAGGTGTAGGAGAATAGGTCTGGGTGGGTTGCGGGTTGGTGTGGACTTGTTGGGCCGAAGGACCTGTTTCCACACTGTAAGTAGTCTAAAAAAAACCTGTCACCATTCTGTGCACATAGATGAGTTATACTGAATAGTTGTCACCAGGACATATGCAAATTTTCATTCAGCAGCCAATGAATTCTTTTGAATTTCTTTCATTCTTCAGTAGAGTTTCAGCTATCCTCGGATCTATGTATGATAGTTCTTTGACCTTTGGGTGATAGTCTTTGTTTAGCCATTGCTCTGGTCACTGCACACAATAGAAAATACCTGAAACTTGTTCTTAAAATTGTTCTGTCTGTTTAACCTCAACTTGACCTTCCATGATCATAGACGAAGCCACAAACTTCTCTTCTGCTAAATCATTCTCCAAGAATAAATCGACTCTATCCACAGATAATTTCTTAACTACCCTGACCACCACTAATCTAGATAACAAGTCACACTCCAATTGGACTTTGTGCAAGAGAATTGAATTATACTCTCCACCTCTCTCATTTATCAACACTTTGGCATGTATTGAACTCTCTGGAGGCAATCTAAATCCTTCTGCAGCAGCAGAGTTTAAAATCTCCTTATTCCTCTGTAAAATTATGAGCTTCGCAGTATCATTTGAAGAAATCTTCATTTCAGACAAAAATTCTTTATATATCTCATCTAGCCCATGTACACCTTCTGCACGCACAGCAGTGAAAACAGAACAGAGAATAGAACAGTAGTATTTACCTCCAGTCTGTTTGTGTAATTAAAACTACAATTTGATTCAAGGCATTTTCGTTTTGAATTTCCTTTTTGGACTCATTCTTATAAACTTCAGTAAGCCTGTGGGTTTTCCTTGCATCTTCCAGCATTTTGAAAACATGTATTCCATGAAAACACATCAGCTTTTGATTGTCACCTCCACCATCAGTATTTCCCTTTCTGATCTAAGGAGTCTTGGTGCATTCTCAGCTATCTGTTCTTTATCTTAGCTACTTCCTTATTTTCACAATTCTTCTTTCGATGCCTTTCAAATTTATGAAGGTGACGGAAAAAATGTTTAGCTTTATGGATCAGCTCTTAATCATCAGCCATTACTGCTGCCTATCTAGCAGTTGCAACCCATTGATCCTCAACAAGGGTTTGTATCATGGTGGGAAATTTTTAAATTCTTCTAAGAAAATAATCTCTTTAAAGATTTCACATGTGATTTCAGCTTCTAATGCTTATATCAAATGTCAAAGTGACATTGCTTAATTGTTTCAAATTCAATATACATTGGTCCAAGTTGTTTCTTTACATTTCTAAACATTTGCTGATATGCCTCAGGCACTAAATCATAAACAGACTTTTATTTTCTCAGTGTCACAATCTCCTTTGACAGTGTAGCATAAATTTCCTGTTCTTTATTTGTCAACTTACAGTCATAGAGTCATTGAGTCCTACAGCATGGAGACAGGCCCTTTGGCTCAAACTGGTCTATGCCAATCAAAATGTCCATCCATGCTAACCCTATTTCCCTCCAGTTGGTCCATATCCTTCTCAACCTTTCCTATTCATGTATTTATCCAAATGCCTTTTAAACGTTGTTAATGTACCCACCTCAACAGCTTATTCCATATGCATACCATCCTCTGTGTAAAAACATTGCCCCTCAGGTTCCCATTTATTCTTTCTCCTTTTACCTTAAACTGATGCCCTCTAGTCCTCAATTCCCCAACCCTGGGAAAAAACAGTGCATTCTTCCTATCCATGCCTCTCTTGATCTTTTGCACTTCTATAAGACTCCCCTCAGTCTTAAACATTCTAAAGAAAGAAGTCCTAGTTTGTCCAACTTCTCCAAAAACTCAGTCCCTTGAGTTTTGGCAACAGCTTTGTAAATTTCTTCTGCACTATTTCCATTTAATAACATCCTTCCTATAGCAAGGTGACCAAAACTGAACACAATATTCCAAGTGTGACCTCACCAATGTCCTGTACAACTGCAACATAACTTCCCAACTTCTATACTCAATGCCCTGACTGATGAAAGCTAGTGTGCGAAAAGTCTTCTTTACAGACCTGTCTACCTGTGGCTCCACTTTCAGAGCACTCAAAAGTCCCTCTGTTCTATTACATGTCTTAAAGCCCTGCCATTTACCATGAAACTCCTGCCTTGATTTGACTTTTAAAATACAACACCTCATTCTTTTACTTCAAACTCTGTTTGCCATTTCTCAGCCCACTTCCCCAGCTGATCAAGGTCCTGCTGCAATTTCTGATAACCTTCCTCACTGTCCATGATACTGCCTGTTTTAGCAAAGGTACTAATCATGCCTTGTACACTCTCATCCAAATCATTGATATAGATAACAAACAGCAATGAGCCCATCACTGACCCCTGAGACACTCCACTAGGCCTCCAGTCTGACAAGCATCCTTCCACTATTACCTTCGGCTTCCTATCATTAAGCTAATTATGTATCCAATTTGCCAGCTCTCCCTGGATTCCAAGTGATCTAACCTTCCAGAGCAGCCTACCATGTGGAATCTTATCAACCAGATATCCCAACCCAATCTAGTCCCACCTGCAGCACCCGGCCTATATCCCTCCAAACACTTCCTATTCATATAGCCATCCAGATGCTTTTTAAATGTTGCAATTGTACCAGCCTCCACCACTTCCTCGGCAGCTTATTCCATACAGGTACCACCCTCTGCGTGAAAAAGTTGCCCCTTAGGTCTCTCTTATATCTTTCCCCTCTCACCCTAAACCTATGTCCTCTAGTCTGGACTCCACAACCCCAGGGAAAAGACTTTGTCTATTTATCCTATCCATACGCCTCATAATTTTGTAAACGTCTATAAGGTCACCCCTCAGCCTCCGTCACTCCAGGGAAAACAGCCTCAGCCTGTTCAGCCTCTCCCTGTAGCTCAGATCTCCCAACTCTGGCAACATGCTTGTAAATCTTTTCTGAACCTTTCAAGTTTCACAACATCTTTCCGATAGGAAGGGAACCAGAATTGCGCAATATTCCAACAGTGGCCTCACCAATGTCCTGTACAGCTGCAACATGACCTCCCAACTCCTGTACTCAATACTCTGACCAATAAAGGAAAGCATATCAAACACCACCTTCACTATCCTATCTACCTGCGACTCCACTTTCAAGGAGCTATGAACCTGCACTCCAAGGTCTCTTTGTTCGGCAACACTCTATAGGACCTTACCATTAAGTGTATAAGTCCTGCTAAGATTTGCTTTCCCAAAATGCAGCAGCACATCGCATTAATCTGAATTAAACTCCATCTGCCTCTTCTTAGCCCATTGGCCCATCTGGTCAACATCCTGCTGTAATCTGAGATAACCTTCTTTGCTGTCCACTACACATCCAATTTTGGTGTCATATGCAAACTTACTAACTGTACCTCTTATGCTCCAAATAATTTATGTAAATGACAAAAAGTAGAGGGCCCAGCACCGATCCTTGTGGCACTCCACTGGTCATAGGCCTCCAGTCTGAAAAACATCCCTCCACCACCACCCTCTGTCTACTACCATTCAGCCAGTTCTGTATCCAAATGGCTAGTTCTCCCTGTATTCCATGAGATCTAACCTTTCTAATCAGTCTCTTATGGGGAACCTTGTCAAAAGCCTTACTGAAGTCCATATAGATCACATCTACTGCTCTGCCCTCATCAATCTTCTTTGTTACTTCATCAAAAAACTCAATCAAATTTGTGAGACATGATTTCCCATGCACAAAGCCATGTTGATTATCCCGAATCAGTCCTTGCCTTTCCAAATACATGTACGTCCTGTCCCTCAGGATTCCCTCCAACAACTTGCCCACCACCGAGGTCAGGCTCACTGGTCTATAGTTCTCTGGCTTGTCCTTACCACCCTTCTGAAACGGTGGCACCACATTTGCCAACCTCCAGTCTTCCGGCACCTCACCTGTGACTATCGGTGATACAAATATTTCAGCAAGAGGCCCAGTAATCATTTCTCTAGTTTCCCACAGAGTTCTCGGGTACACCTAATCAGGTCCTGGGGAATTTATCCACCTTTAACCATTTCAAGACATCCAGCACTTCCTCCTCTGTAATCTGGACATTTTGCAAGATGTCACCATCTATTTCCCTACAGTCTATAGCTTCCATATCCAGTTCCACAGTAAATACTGATGCAAAATATTCATTTTAGTATCTCCCCCATTTTCTGTGGCTCCACACAAAGGCTGCATTGCTGATCTTTGAGGGGCACTATTCTCTCCCTAGTTACCCTTTTGTCCTTAATATATTTGTAAAACCCCTTTGGATTCTCCTTCATTCTATTTGCCATAGCTATCTCATGTCCCCGTTTTGCCCTCCTGATGTCCCTCTTAAGTATACTCTTACTGCCTTTATACTTTTCTAAGGATTCACAGGATCTATCCTGTCTATACCTGACAGGCTTCCTTCTTTTTCTTAACCAAACCCTCAATTTCTTTAGTCATCCAGCATTCCCTATACCTACCAGCATTCCCTTTCATCCTGACAGGAATATACTTTCTCTGGATTCTTGTACCTCATTTCTGAAGGCTTCCCATTTTCCAGCCGTCCCTTTACCTGCGAACATCTGCCTCCAATCAGCTTTTGAAAGTTCTTGCCTAATACCGTCAAAATTGGCCTTTCTCCAATTTAGAACTTCAATTTTTAGATCTGGTCTATCCTTTTACATCACTATTTTAAAACGAATAGAATTATGGTCACTGGCCCCAAAGTGCTCCCCCACTGACACCTCAGTCACCTGCCCTGTCTTATTTCCCAAGAGTAGGTCAAGTTTTGCACCTTTTCTAGTAGGTACATCCACATACTGAATCAGAAAATTGTCTTGTACATACTTAACAAATTCCTCTCCATCTAAACCTTTAACACAATGGCAGTCCCAGTTGATGTTTGGAAAGTTAAAATCCCCTACCATAACCACCCTATTATTCTTACAGATATTGGAGATCTCAATTTCCCTCTGATTACTGGGGGGTCTATAATACAATCCCAATAAGGTGATCATCCCTTTCTTATTTCTCACTTCCACCCAAATAACTTCCCTGGATGTATTTCCAGGAATATCCTCCTTTAGCACAGCTGTAATGCTATCCCTTATCAAAAATGTCACTCCCCCTCCTCTTTTGCCTCTCTTTCTATCCTTCCTGTAGCATTTGTATCCTGGAACATTCAGCTGCCAGTCCTGCCCATGTTTCCATAATTGCTATGATATCCCAGTCCCATGTTCCTAACCATGCCCTGAGTTCATCTGCCTTCCCTGTTAGGCCCCTTGCATTGAAATAAATGCAGTTTAATTTTTTAGTCCTACCTTGTCCCTGCCTGCCCTGACTGTTTGACTCACTTCTGTTCTCAACTGTACCAGTCTCAGATCGATCTCTTTCCTCATTATCTCCCTGAGTCCCCCCCCCACCCCCACCACTTACTAGTTTAAATCCTCCCAAGCAGTTCTAGCAAATTTCCCTGCCAGTATATTAGTCCCCTTCCAATTTAGGTGCAATCCGTCCTTCTTGTACAGGTCACTTCTACCCCAAAAGAGATTCCAATGATCCAAAAATGTGAATCCTTCTCACCAGCTCCTCAGCCATGCATTCATCTGCTCTATCCTCCTATTCCTTCCCTCACTAGTTCATAGCACTGGGAGTAATCCAGATATTACTACCCTTGAGGACTTCCTTTTTAAAATTCTACCTAACTCTCTGTAATCTCCCTTCAGAGTCTCAACCTTTTCCCTTCCAATGTCGTTGGTTCCAATGTGGACAATGACCTCCTGCTGGCCCCTCTCCCCCGTGAAAACATTCTGCACCCTCTCTGAGACATTCTTGATCCTGGCACCAGGGAAACAACACACCATTCTGCTTTTTCTCTGCTGGCCACAGAAACGTCGGACTACAGAATCCCCTAACACAATTGATCTCTTGGAAGCCAACATACCCCTCGTTGCATTAGAGCCAGTCTCAATACCAGAAGCTTGGCCGTTTGTGCTATGTTCCCCTGAGAATACATCATCCCTACATTTTCCAAAACAGCATACCTGTTTGAAATGGGTATATCCACAAAAGACTCCTGCTCTAGTTGCCTACCTCTCTTACCCTTCCTGGAGTTAACCCATCTATGTGACTGTATCTGAGACTTCCCCCCCCCCCCCCCCCCCCCCCCTTACTATAACTGCCATCCATCACATACTGTAGCTGTTGCAAATTCCTCATCGCTTCTATTTGTCTCTCCAACCGATCCACTCGATCTGATAAGATTTGCATCCAACAGCATTTATGGCAGATATAATCCGCAATAACCCTTAAATGCTCTTTAAACTCCCACATCTGACAAGAAGTACATATCACTGCAAAGGCCATTTTTGCTCCTTCACAATCTACAGATCCAGAAAATAACACCGTCTTATTCCTCTACAAACACCGCCCCAGATTAAATTAATATCTATGGCTTATATTTTAATCAAGAGACTTATCTCCAAAGACATATAATCAAGAAAGAATCCACTGTACCCACTACTGCAGTCTTTCTATTGGACAGACTTAAAACAACAATTAACTTATCTGATTCTGTGCTGCAAACATTGCCCAACAGTTCCTCCAAGATTAGTTGTGAATTTCACTGTTTGTTAATTTTCCCAGACACACTCCGGTGTCCAGCGATACACAAATTCAAACAGCAAAGGCAGTAACTGTGCAGGTTTTCTCTCTCTCCCTCCTGCACTATCGTCACCATGTCCTTCCTTTGTCTGCCCTTCTCCCTTTTAAAACTGCTGTTTTGACTTTTTTTCCCAAAGTTCCAAAACAATGCAACAACATACAAAACAGTTGTCCTTCTGATTTTCTTCTTCAATAAATCTGTGTATCCTTACATACCTCCAGGGATTCCCTTGATCCAAACCATCTGTACCTGAGCCATGTCTCCTGATTTTTTCTGGTCAAAGCCTCAATATCTCTTGTTACCCAGGGTTCCCACCTCCTGCTAACCTTGCCCTTCGACCTGACAGGAACTTACTCTGTAACATCCAGTTTCCTGTTGCCTCATTCATTTGTCTCACTATTTTCTCAAAAGACATAAAGAATGCCTCCATGTCCACTTCCTCAAAGTAAGGTAGGGTTGGCATACAATTCTTTACAGGACTTTAGATTGTGACTCAGATTCTTGCCATCAGATGCTGCATCATCACTTTGACTTTTTTAAAAAACAACATTTCAAGGAAATATTTATGATCTCTCTCTTCCTCATTTCTTTCCCTTTGCAATTCTAATTCTGGTTTTCTGAATGGGTGATGTTTTGCTCTGCAACTGCAACTGACAGGGTACCCTTCGTTATTCAGTGCTTCCCAGGGGCTGAAAAATTACACCATGTTCTTCGTGACCTGCAACACATTATCAATGAGGATGAGCACCTCACCAAGACCTTACTTGCCTTTAAACAACCGCCAAACCTCAAACAGATCATTGTTCGTAGCAAACTGCCCAGCTCTCAGGACAACTCCATATAACCCTGTCACGGCGGACGCTGCAAGATGTGTCAGATTGTGGACATAGATACCACTATTACGCGTGGGAACACCTCCCACCTTGTACATGGCAGGTACACATGTAACTCAGCCAACGATGTCGATCTTATACGTTGCAGGCAAAGATACCCAGAGGCATGGTCCACTGGGGAAACCGAGCAAAGGCTAGGACAATGGATGAATGGGCACCGCACAATAATCAACAGACAGGAGGGTTCCCTCCCAGTTGGGGAACACTTCAGTGGTCCAGGACATTCAGCGTTGGACCTTCGGGTGACCATTCTCCAAGGTGGGCTTCGGGACAGGCAGCAGAGGAAAGTGGCCGAGCAGAGGCTGATAGCTAAGTTCGGTACCCATAGGGAGGGCCTCAACCGGGACCTTGGGTTCATGTCACATTAAAGCTGATCACCATTGCACTACACACACACACACAGATATTCCTACACACACACACACGTACTCACAACCCCCACCACAGACAGATAGACAGACAAAGACCCACATGCACACATATATTTTGTGGGGTGAATTTATATTGTAGAGTTACATTGCACTTTGCTCAAAAACTGCATATATTCATGTAGAACTCTGAGCTCAAAAACTACAGGAATTTATGTAAAACTCTGTTATCTCACTTATTAGATTAGAATCAATCTAAACATCATGGCATAGACAAAGAACACAGGGGGCTAACACCTTCAACATATTGTCTAGCTATCACCATTGTTAGCAGCTAACCCAAGAATGCAACTTTAAAAAGATTTACACATAAAAGAAGTGAAACTATCACTGTATTCTAACAGATGAAAGGCTTAACAGACAATCAGTTTTTCAATGTATAATTTCAGTTACATCACACTGCAAATTTTTGCTATAAATTCTGTGTTACGATCGAGCCCTCCACTATCACCTGATGAAGGAGCGTTGCTCCGAAAGCTCGTGGGCTTCCAATTAAACCTGTTAGACTATAACCTGGTGTTCTGTGATTTTTAACTGTGTACACCCCAGTTCAACACCGGCATCTCCAAATCATTCCATCACTATGCTGAGAGTAGCAGTATGAGTTACCTACCATATGCAATGCAATGATTTGCAAAGATCCATCGATGGCACTTTGAAACCCATGACTATCGTCATCTAGAAGGACAAGGACAGTAGATACATGGAAACAACACCACCTGCAAGCTCCTCTCCAAGCCACTCTCAATCCTCATTTGGAAATACGTTGTCTTTCCTTCACTGTCATTGGGTCAAATTCATGAAATCCCTCCCTCGTGGCATTGTGAATCCACTTTTAGCACATGTACTACAGCAGCTTACAATCACCTTCTCAAGAGCAACTAGAGACAGATAATAAATGCTGGCCCAGCCAGCAATGCCCACATCTCATGAATGATTAAAAAAGTGAACCTATGTGTCTGCTCTGCCAGTCAATGAGATCATTAGCTGATCTAATAATCCGCAACTGCACATTCCTGCCTTTTTCCTTAATCCTTGGATGCATTATTGATTAAAAATCCTTATCTCACGTGAAATATACTTAATGACCCAGCCTCAACAGCAGTCTATGCTAAAGCACTGCACAGACTGACTATCCTCTGAAAGAAGAAATTCATACTAATCTCTTCCTTAACTGCGTGACACTTTACACTGAGGTTAAGTCCTCTGGTCCTAGATCTAACACAAGTGGAAATGACCTCTCTGCATTTACCTTGTCAAGTCCCTTAAGAATCTTACATGTCTGATTAGGTTTCCTCATAATTGTAAACTCTAATGAGTACATGTACAACTTACTCAACCACTTATCATAAAGTCCCTCCATACCCAGAATCAGCCTAGTGAACCTTTACTGCACTGCCTCAAATAGCAGAATATCTTTCTTTCAATGAGCAGATCAAAGCTATTCACAGCATTCTTGAGTGAGCTAGTACTTGCAGAAGTTTAACAAAATTTCCCTACTTTTATACTCTATTCCATTTGAAATAAAGGCTAACATTCCATTTGCCTTCCCTATTACCAGCTGAACATATATGCAAGCTTTTTGTTATTCATGCATGAGAACTCCCAAACCTGGCTATGCTATGTTGCATATATTCAACATTACTCCTTGCTCCTGTAAACTTTGTACCTATTAATAAAGCTGAGAATACTGTATGTTTTATTAATTGCTCTCTTAACCTGTCCTGCCAGCATCTGTGATCTGTGCACATATACACCCAGTTCCCTTTGCTCCTGATATTACTTGATTTGATTTATTTATTGCCACATGTATTTTTTTACAAAATGCAGTGAAAAGTTTTGTATGGTATTGCAACTCACTGGCGCCATCTTAAAACACAGAAAAATAATAAACCATGGAATATAAAGACAGAGAAATGAATAAATAAAGAAAACGTGTTCAACTTTACACTCATCCTTGTTAAGTACTCCGCCATGTTCCGTGGATCTGGTGCCCAGGCCCCGGTCTCCTTCATCGTGTCGCTGCCACTGGAACTAAAGTCATCACTCAATAATGTCACCTCACCTCCACCAACATCCTAGCCACTATGAGTCCTCAATGGGCCTCACTATTGCAGACATCACTGATGACCCAACGGCCCAAATTCGACTCTGTCACTGCAATGAGTCTACTTCTGACTCACCTCACTGATGCAGCCACTGCTGGGTCTCGTACTGGGCCCAAACTTGCCTCCACCACAGCCCCCATTAATCTGCGCTGGATGCAGATGCTGGTGGGAACCCAAAGTCACCTCTGCCCCAGCAGCCATGAGTTCTGTGTTAGGACCGTCCCATCGATGCAGAAGCTGCTGGGAACCCAGCACCGTGGGTTCATCTGCTGCTGCCACCATGAGTCCGTGCTGCTGGGCCTGTTCGATTCCAAGCTGGGCCTGCTTGAGTCCACACTAGGCTCACCTGCCACTGCCAAAGCCATAAATATAATAAAAGAGAAGTGAAAAAGAAAAAAAAAGAGAAAAACAACAACAAGAAATGAAACAAAAAGAAATGTTGGTGGATCGAGCGAGCCCTGGGCTCAGAAGATTTACTCCACTGTCATTTTACTGGAAGATGATAAAGAACAAAGAACATTTACAGTCCAGGAACAGGCCCTTCGGCCCTCCAAGCCTGTGCCGATCCAAATCCACTGTCTAAACCTATCTCCTAATTCCTAAGGATCTGTATCCCTCTGCTCCCCATCTACTCATGCATCTGTCCAGACGCACCTTAAATGAATCCACCGTGCCTGCCTCTACTACCTCTGCTGGCAATGCATTCCAGGGACCTACCACTCTCAGTGTAAAGTACTTGCCACGTATATCCCCCTTTAAACTTTTCTCCTCTCACCTTGAACGCTTGACACCTTGTGATTGAATTCCTCACCCAGGAAAACAGCTGATCTCTATCCACCCTGTCTATACCCTTCATGGTTTTGTGGACATCAATCAGGTCACCCTCAATCTCCTTTTTTCGAATGAAAACAATCCTAACCTACTCAACCTCTCTTCATAGCTAGCACCGTCCATACCAGGCAACATCCTCGTAAACCTTCTCTGCATCCTCTCCAAAGCATCACATCCTTTTGGTAATGTGGTGACCAGAACTGTACATCGTATTCTAAATGCAGCCGAACCAATGTCTTGTACAATTTTGACATGACCTGCCAGCTCTCATACTCAATATCCTGTCCGATGAAGGCAAGCATATTATATGCTTTCTTGACCACTCTATCCATGTGTACGGCCACCTTCAGGGTACAATGGACCTGAACTCCCAGATCTCTCTGCTCATCAACTTTTCCCAAGGCTCTTCCATTTACAGTATTGTTCACTCTAGAATTAGATCTTCCAAAATGGATCACTTCACATTTCCTAAATTGAACTCCATCTTCCACTTCTCCGCCCAACTCTCCAATTATCTATATTCTCCTGCATTCTTTGACAGTCCCCTATGCTTTCTGCTACTTCATCAATCTTCGTGTCATCTGCAAACTTGCTGATCAGACCAACAGTGCCCTCTTCCATATCATTTTTGTATATCACAAACAACAGTGGCCCCAACACTGACCCCTGAGGAACACCACTGGTCACCTTTCTCCATTTTGAGAAACTCTCACTACTCAACTACTACTCTCTGTTTCCTGTTGCTCAACCAGTTCTTTATCCACCTAGCTAGAACACCCTGCACACCATGTGACTTCACTTTCTCCATTAGTTTACCATAGGAACTTTATCAAATGCCTTACTAAAGTCCATGTATACGACATCTACAGCCCTTCCTTCATCTATCAACTTGGTTACTTCCTCAAAGAACTCTATTAAGTTGGTAAGGCATGATCTCCCCCGCACAAAACCATGTTGCCTATCACTGATAAGCCCATTCTTTTCCAAATATTAATAGATCCTTTCTCTCAGTACCTTCTGCAGCAACTTTCCCACCACTGATATCAGTCTTCTGGTCTGTAGTTACCTGGAATATCCCTACTTGAACAGGGAGATAATGTTAGCAACTTTCCAGTCCTCCGGCACTTTACCTGTGTTTAAAGATGCTACAAAGATATCTGTCAGGACCCCAGCTATTTCCTCTCTCACCTCCCTCAGCAACCTGGGATAGATCCCATCCGGTCCTGGGGATTTGTCCACCTTAATAACCTCTTGCCTACCCAACACATCCTCCCTACTTATGTCAACACAATCCAGACTAATCAAACTTCTATCTCTAATCTCAACGTTCACAATGTTCCTCTCCTCAGTGGACACTGATGCAAAGAATCTCACCCAATTTCTCAGGTTCATCACCCAGCCTTCCTTCCTTATCCTTTAGTGGACCAATCCTTTTTCTAGTTATCCTATTGTTTCTTATATATGAATAAAATGTCTTGGGATTCTCCTTGATTCTGCTCGCTGAAGTTATTTCATGACCCCATTTAGCCCACTTGATTCCTCATTTAAGGTCTCCTGATATTCCTCCAAAGCCTGTTCTGTTCTTAGCTGCCTGGACCTTATGTATGCTTCCCTTTTCCTCTTGGCTAGTCACACAATTTCTCCTGTCATCCACGGTTCACAAATCTTGCCTTTCCTATCCCTCGTTTTCAAAAGGACTTACCTATCCTGCATGATCTTCAACCTATCTTTGAGAGTCTCCCACATATCAAATGTGGACTTCCCTTCAAATAGCTGCCCCCAATACACATTTCCCAGCTTCTGCCGAATTTTGATATAATTGGTCTTGGCCCAGTTAAGTACTCTTCCCTTAGAACCACTCTCATTTTTGGCAGGAGTGGGTACTGCGGATGCTGGAGATTAGAGTCCAGATTAGAGTGGTACTGGAAAGCACAGCAGGTCAGGCAGTATCCGAGGAGCAGGAAAATTGACATTTTGGGCAAAAGCCCTTTTTCAGGAAGGGCTAATGGAATCAGGAATGTCCCTGATGAAGGGCTTTTGCCTGAAATGTTATTTTCCTCCTCCTTGGATGCTGCCTGACCTGCTGTGCTTTTCCAGCACCACTCTAATCTTGTCCCCACTCTCATCTTTGTCTATGAGTATTCTAAAACTTACAAAGTTGTGGTCACTATTACTAAAGACATCACCTATTGCAACTTTGATCACCTGGCCTGGCTCATTCCCCAACACCAGGTCTCATATGGCCCCTTCCCTAGTTGGACTATTGATATATTGCTCTAGAAAACTTCCCTGGATGCTCCTTACAAACTCTATCCCATCCAGACCTCTGACAATAAGTGTATCCCATTCAATGTTGGGAAAATTAAAATCTCCCATGATAGGATGATGTTCCTGCACCTCCTTTAGAATTGTATCCCTTATTTTATCTTGTGTTTCAATGTTTTCTATTTCAATAGCACAAGTCCACAAGGTTTGATGAAATGTTCCTTTTCAATCCCAAGACATTTTGTTTCTCAATCTCCTTTCTCCATACTGTTTGACACCTCTCAGGATGTTTAGTACACTAATTACACAGTCTCTTAGTTACTGGTTAGGGACAACAATTTGCTGTGGGAGAAAATAACTAGCTATTTTCAGACTTCAGATCATTTTACTGCAGAGAGGTAGAGTCTCAGAACTTGCTCTTCCAGCAATTAGGAGGTTCATCCCTCTATTATAATCAACCAAGCTGTTCACATGCCCAGCAAAATCAGAGACCTGTGTCATCCACAACTGGTTACATCCACAATCTATTACAGGCTAATTCTCAATGTAGGCACCCCGGTATTGTGCTGTTTTATCCCACCTACTCCAATGCTTGTAAACCACCAGTGCAAACAAAGCTTGCATTATTATCAATTATTTGTTTTTAAAAGTGCAGTAATTCTTCTCTCTATCCCTCGGTGATAAAATAGTCCTTTTACCATTTTACTTCATAACAGAAACACAGAAAAAGTGGTCAGTACGAGTGTCTTAAAAATGTTCCTGTGTCTTTAAAGCCACTTTTAAAAAATCCAAGTATCTCTTCAGTCTTTTCTAAATGAATCACTGCCCAAAATACTTTATACAGGAATCCTAAAAAAATGACTTATGAATGAAGCATCTTCATAACAACACAATGTAGCTCTATACAACTCCAGTGTTCAATCTGAGTTGGTTAAATAAAGTTGTAATGTTCAGTGTGATGATATTCAGATGTGGTGTATATTTTGAGTTTTATACAAATGTAGTGTACAGATGCAGACTGTAGTTTGGTATTGTATTAGGGCTTACATTCACATCTATGCAGCAATTAATGCAATTTATCCAATGTATATCGATATATATGTAGTACAAATGATAGATATAAAAGTGCCCATTGTACCCATACTCACCTCCTGCCTCCCAAATCCAATCTACCATTTGCAAGGTGCAACTCGGAATGTGATGGAAAACTCCTCACTGACCTGGATGAGTGCAGCTCCACCAAGACTCAAGAAGCTTGATGCCATCCAGGACAAAATAACCAGCTTGACTGGCACCACATCTGCAAACCTCCCTCCATCACCGATACTCAGTAGTAGCAGTTTGTGTTGTTTATTAGATGTATGGCAAAAAATCACCAAAGCACCTTCCAAACCCATGACCACTTTTATCTAGAAGAATAAGGACCGTAGATATATGGGTACTGCCTGCAAGTTCTCCTCCAAGCCACTCACCTGAATTGAAGATATATTGCCATTCTTTCACTGTCACTGGGCTAAAATTCTGGAATTCCCTCCGTAAGGGTAATCAGGGTTGCAAACAGCAAATGGACTGCAGTGATTCAAGAAGGCAGCTCACCACCATCATCTCAAGGGTAACTAAAGGCAGACAATAAATGCCATCTCATGAATGAATTTACAAAAATATACAAGTTCATTCACAGATTATTCATGAAAACATTGTTTGTCAATATAAAGTATAACTTGTGTATATTTGTGCTTACAATCTCTTAAATATGATCAGACATTTACAACTGTATGTGCATTTTAGTAAGATGTATACAGGTACTAACATAGAATGATCATACTAAACATTAGTTCAGTTCAATTCTATATAGATGATGACTAGCCTGTTGAATGACTTCAATAATTTCGACTTACATTTCAGATTTTCACGGTACATTGATTTTGTTGTGCAGCATGTTTCTAGTGGACAAATATTATGTTCTCTATAATCAACTCATATAATTGCATCAATAAGGTAGTCATCAGAAACTATTAAACAAAATTCCCCTCATACTTAAACTTTATGCACATAAATATTTCTGTTGGGCATACTCTTGTATTCTGGTGTATTGTATTACCTATTCATTATTTATGGATACATTGTGTAAATTTTATACACATTTACTCAATGACATCATGTTATCCGTCCTACCTCATTCCCAATCTGCTCTGCTCTATTTCAGGAAAAGATGATACAGCATCTGCCTTCCCCACTGAGGATACTGCTTCTGCTGTGCTAACCATCGAGAATTCCTCATCTCTCACCCATTCCCATTTCTCAGAAGCTCAGACAGCTTCTCCTATATCTCCCCACAAGGATTCCCCTAACATTCCCATTGTCCCCAGCCAGTCTCCTTGGTCAACATCTGGTGACCTCTCCCAAAGTCTAGCAGATGCTTTTGTGAAGAGCTCCATGGTAGAGCAGGCCCAGAGGGAGGGACTGGATGATGGAACTGGAAGTGGACAGGTGAGTTGGGAGCAGGGAGCAAATGACAGCCACTTTATGTCAGAGGTTCAGGGCGGCTTAAGGGTAACCTCGCCGCCTCTGGCAACTGATTTGGATCAGGAGTTTGGGGGTTGCCTAGGCTGCCAAGGAGCTGAGCAGGAACTGGAGGAGGAGCCACCCAGCCTGACAAGCCCATCCACTCAGCAAGTTGCAATCCCTGGCTTAGACTCAATAAAAGTGGTAGAGGGAAGTGGAGAGACTTTTGGATCAACAGGAAGTACCACTGCATTCAAAGAGAAGCAGGACACGAAGTTGAGCTTGTCTGAAGTGGCCACCAATGTCACAACCCAAGGAGCAGAAGTGAGCACAGATTATACCCGGGTAGACCCCCTGGGTACCACTCCTGCCCTTCAGCCCTTGACAACACATGAGCCCTCTCAGGTGCCTACAGACTACAATTATGACTCTAACAATAATACAACTATTGGCTCTTTTGACAAATTTCCCATCATTGATGCTCCAGACATTCCCATGACCTCATCCAACATAGAGTCCACAGAAGATTATTTGCCTGACCTACCTGCCTTGACAATTGGTCCTGATGTCAGTATCTCAGATATCAAAATGACCACATTATATTATTGGGAAGAAGTGTCTATTGAGCTGGAGGATGAGAATGAGCTCAGGCTGACCACAGTCTCTCCTAAGGTACAGACCATGTTGATGAAGGAAGAAGCCACAAACATACAGACTGTGCCCAACCAGGACTTCCGATCAGAATCTTTCCTGAAGGAAAATGCCTTCACAGGCTCCTCTGACTTAGAAAGCAGACACGATGCTAGCCTGTCACCACCTGTTCTTGGAGAAAATGGGACTGAATGCAAACTGGGATATGTGAAGCAGAATAAGTCTTGCAAGTCCATTTGTGACATGGTCCCAAGCTACTGCTACAATGGCGGACAGTGTTATGTCATGGATAATGTTGGAGCGATTTGCAGGTAAGCAATTTTATTTGTGGGTTGGATTTGAATGTGTGAGCTAGTCCAACGTCAATAAATGCAATCTTTGTGAGTCTCACATCATAAGTTTCAGATGAAGAAGGCCCACTTTACTAATACCAGTCCTACATCCTTTTCACTGCAGTATTCACATTCACTCCAGCAGGCTTGGTTCAGCTTGAGCAGAAGGGTGACACTTCTAACAAAACAATATGTTCTGAAAGGTTGGCCAAATTTCTGCACTCAAACCATGGAGTGGGGCCTTGAAACAGTCATCAGCTGACCCAATTGCATTCCTTCAAGGCTCAGCTCTGAATATTACTGGTTGGAAAACAGATGGTAGTGGGTCAGCTGAGCGTTCTACACCATGTCCTGTTTTCCTTTCCTGGTGCCTGTTTTCACTAATTAGGTACAGTTCAAATTGACCCCTTGTTTCCAGTTGTCAGCAAAAATTGATGCTGGCTTTGCACACAAGCTTACTCCCTGCCTCAGTTGTTACGATGGAGAGGCAATGAGGGACTGTTTCACATTCCTCACCCCTCTATCCAGATAAGCTCAGTTCACGAACCTCTGGTTCATTACTTCTCAGATCCCAATCACTGTGATGGTATATTACTTGAGTGTGTTACCCAGAATGCATTTATTAGTTATAACTGAAAGGAATTGAGTGGAGAGCTTGTTTAGCAGATTATGTTACACAAAACATAAGACAGTAAGTATTAACCTATTCGATTGCTCAGACTTTTCTAAACTTTCCCTGAAATGACTTGCAGTTTGCTCCCACAATTCTTCACATGTACGGTAGCTCTGGATCAGAATGGAATGGTTTGTCCATCACTGGTTACCTATGAATGTAAGAAAATCCACAGTATGGCTCCTCAGTCTCATTGCAGCCACTTTACAGGTACCCACAAAGATTATTTCATGAGACATGTAAGTCTCCTCATTTACCTCTAATAAAAATAAATGTCTTGCAATAATGTTGATATCTTGCTAACCCTTAGAGCACCTTAATAGAGGATAGAAATCTTCTGTTTCATACATACAACTAGGTATTGCATGAACCGTTTTAAGGACTGGATTTGTTCTTTCTGAAGGTGTGTGTTGGGTGGGAGTGCCTCAACAGGAGAGACGAAAGTAAATATTAATGGAATTGCTGTATCTGGGTTGGGAATATTCAATGGACAAGTGTAGAGAGATTTTAGCCATAAACATCACCTGTGTTTTGAAACACAAACAGAAAGTGCTGCAGAAACTCAGCGGAGTCTGGCAGTTTCTGTGGAGAGAAAAGCAGAGTTAGCTCTTCGATTGCATTTATGCCAGTTGCACTGTGGGATACATGGAACATTCCTTGTTCCATTCCTGCTCAGGGCCCTTCCACAACTCCTTCTCGAGTACATCCATGACATGATTAGTGCTGCTTCTCTGTCTCATCTGGAATTGCAAAACATTTATCAATTTGTTTCAAATTTCCATCCTTCCATCACCTTTACCTGGTTCACCTCTGACTCCTCCTTTCTCTCCCTTGACATCGCTGCTTCTATTTCTGAGGGGTTGGCTGGCCTCCAACATATATCAATATATTTGGAGTTTAATACGGATAAGTGCAAGGTGTTGCATTTTCATAAGACCAGGGCAGGACTTACGCAGTTAATGGTAGGGCCCTGGGTAATGTTGACAGACAGAAACACTTAGGGGTGCAGGTGCGTCAATCCCTGAAAGTTCCCTCACAGCTAGACAGGGTGATGAAGAAGGTGTGTGGCATGCTTGTTACATTGGTCAGAGCATTGAGTTCAGGAGTTGGGACATCAAGTTGCAAGACAATGGTGAGGACACATTTGGAGTACTGCATACAATTCTGGTCACCCTCTGAGAAAAAGGATGTTATTAAACTGGAAAATGTGCAAAAAAAGGTTTGCAAAGATGTTATCAAGGCTGGAAAGTTTGAGTTACCAGGTGAAGCTGGACAGGCTGGGACTTTTTTCTCGCTGGAGTATAGAAGGTTGAGGGGTGACTTTATAGAGGTTTATAAAATCATAAGGGACATGGATAGGGCGAATAGCCAATGCCTTTTCCCCAGGATAGGCTAGAGAGCATATGTCTAAGGAGAGATGGGAAAGATTTAAAACAGACCTGAGGGGCAACTTTTTCGCACAGAAGATGGTGCGTAAGAAGCTGCCAGAGGAAGCAGTACAGGCAGGTAAAATTACACCAGGTATAAGACATTTGGACAGGTACATGGATAGGAAAGATTTAGATGGATATGGGCCAAACACAGGCAAATGTTTGGGACTGGTCGGAAATCTGGTCGGCATGAACAAGTTGGGTTGAAGGGTCTATTTCCGATTTGTATGACTCTATGACACTACAAACCCACCAGCTCCCACAGTTACCTTGATGATACATCCTGACACCCAGCTTCCTATATGGACTCCATTCTATTCTCCCAGTTTCTCCATCTTCATTACATCTGCACTGATGATGCCCCCTTAAACAGGGGGTCTCAGATATGTCCACCCTATTCTATAACTGAGCATTCTGTGCTATCGTGGTTGACTATGCCTTTAGCTGTATATGACCCATTTTCTACACTTCTACCCTAGCCTCTTTCATTTCCTCCTACAACAATCTTGTTCTCACTTTCCACCCCACCAGGTTCTGTACTTCCAAAGATCATAAGCTGCCATTTCCACCATCTCCAACAGGATGCCTCTACCAGATACATATTCCCCTCCTCTCCCTTGTCAGCATTCGGCAGGAACCATTCCCTCCAGCCATCCTACTCCAATCCTCCACCACTCCATGCCACAACAGCACCTTCCCATGATACAACACTTGCCCATTGACTTCCTCCCTTCTCACCGTTCAAGGCCCTGGACACATCTTCAAGGTGAAGTAGTGATTTATCTGTACTGCACTTGATCTAATTTCCTGTATTTGCTGCTCACAATGTAGTCTCCTCTACACTGAGGAGACAAAGCGCACATTGCGTCACCTTTGGCAAAAGCCTATGGTCTGTCCATAAAGGTGACTCTGAACTCCCAGCTGCCTGCAACTTCAACATGTTCTCAGGCCAACATTTCTGCCTTGGGTCTGCTACAGTGCACCATTGAGGCTCAACATAAACTGGAGGAACAGCACTTCATCTTCCATGTTGGTACCTTACAGCCTTCAGGACTCAACAATGAGTTTAACAATTTCAGAATGTGATCACCCTCCTCCATATTCATTATTCCCCTCACACCCCCATACAACCTGTTCTGTATAGGTCGTCCCCAGCACAGCCAACCCATTTTTAACTATTCACAATTCCTGTTAGCATGCATTCAGCATTAATCTCTCTCCCAGCTTATCATCAGCAACTCCTTTGTCTGCTTTGACTTTGCTTTTTTTTCCTCTCTCTGTCTCTGTCTCTGGAGACTCCCCACTCTTCTTCCTCCACCACCACCATCAGCATAAATACCATCGTTTCCCAGCTGCTTTCAGTACTGATTACATGTCACTGGACCTGAAACATTAACTCTGCTTTTCTCTCTGCAGTTGCTGCTGGACTTGATGAGCTTCTCCAGCACTTTCTGTTTGTGTTTCAGATCTCCAGCAACCAAGATCTTTATTTTGTTTTATCTGTGTTCTGCCTGACGTGGGAATGCTTTGGTGTTGTCAGCCTGGTATAGGCATGATTTGGATGTGCCGGTGTTGGACTGGGGTGTACCAAGTTAAAAATCACACAACACCAGGTTACAGTCCAAAAGGTTTATTTGGAAGCACTAGCTTTCGGAGTGCTGCTCCTTCATCAACCACCTGATGAAAGAGCAGCGCTCTGAAAGCTAGTGCTTCCAAATAAGCCTGTTGGTATGGACATCTTAATGTAAATGATTAGATTCGATTCCCTACAGTGTGGAAACAACAACAACAACATTTGGCCCAACAAGTCCACACCAACCCTCTGAACATTATCCCACCCAGACCTATTCTCCTACATTGTATCCCCTGACTAACATACCTAGCAGTGCACAATTTACCTGGTCTGCACATCTTTGGATTGTGGGAGGAAACCAGAACACCCAGCTGAAACCTGCACAGATATAGGGAGAATGTGCAAACTCCACACAGACAGTGGCCTGAGGTTGAAATCGAACCCAGGTTCGTGGTGCTGTGAATCAGCAGTGTTAACCATTGTGTCACTGTGCTGTCCATCTGCAAAGTCAATTTTCCACATCCTGAAAAGCTTTAACCATTTATAGAACTGGGTTAATAAAAAAACATCTATTTATTAACATCAAAAGAGTGTACAGGCAAGATGTGAGCTTGATATTGGTTGGAAAGGGGTTGTTGAATGAAATCATACAGGATGTGCATATAACCAATTATTAACACTGCCGAGCATTATTACCAGGAATGTAGGACTGATTAAGTAACCAAATGTAGTTACCTTCAGAGATTGTTGGATGTGTATAGATTGGTTCATGATGTAAGCCCTAAATTCCAAAAAAAGTGTTCAATAATGTAACACACTGGTAATGTCCCTACTTTGGACTGGGAGGTCTGGGTTCAAGCTCACCTGCTTCAAAGATGTGTAATCATATCTCTGAACAGGTTGCTTCGAAAAACTGGTTATGTAAAATGTGGTATGGGCAGTTATTAGACTAGAAACATTCAGATCTAATTGGATTGTGGGGCAGTTATTTTAATGGGATATTGTAGCTCTGGATGTAAGCTTGCTCGCTGAGCTGGAAGGTTTATTTTCAGACGTTTCGTCACCATACTAGGTAACATCATCAGAACATTGTAGCTCTGGATGTGTAGCTATCTAAAATCATAGGAGTGATGTGTTCTGAAACATCAGGAGATTTAGTTAAATTGAGGTTCCATTTGACTATTTTTAGATGGCCAGAATTTCCAATAATTATCTACCTGGAAGGGACTTCAGCAGAATCACTCATAACTTCATTGGATATACCAAGATGCATGCAGATATGGGTTAGCAGTTAAAACCATTTCAATCAGTTAAAGGCTGAATTAGATAGTTTAAGGAATAGATTTATGTGTGACTTAATCTAAAGAAGTGCAGTGTCATTGACACTTTGAGGTGAGAAAACTCCCGGAATGATGATATAAATATACTGTATCATAAAATCCCTACAGTGTGGAAGCAGGCCATTCTGCCCATCAGGTCTACATGAACCGTCCAAAGAGCATCTTATCCAGACCCACCCTATTCCTGTAACCTTGCATTTCCCATGGCTAATCCACCTAGCCTGCACATTTTCTGGATACTATGGGAAATTTAGCATGGCCAATCCACTGAACTTGGACTGTGGGAGGAAACCAGAGCATCTAGAGGAAATCCTCGCAGACATGGGGAGAATGTGCAAACGACACACAGACAGTCACCCGAGGGTGAAATTGAACCTAGGGAGTGTAAATCGATGAGTGTTAATTGACTAAAAGTGTACAAAAAAAAATGAGACTTGTGGGAAAGCAAAAGTTTTATGTTGATCTGTGTAAAACACTGAATACAAAATAGTAATGATTATGTTTAGGCTATGTGATGCTGAGGGACATTTGAACTCACCGTCTTTGGCACTCACTTTGCTGAAACTCAGACACACAGCAAAACAGATGAACAGAAAGTGTAAGGGCAGGAGTAGGCCAGTTATCCCTTTGAACTTCCTTCATCTTCAATAAAAACATGGCTGATCTCTTATCTCAACTCCACCTTCTTACATTATCCCTACGTTTCTTAATTCCATTAGTTCCCAAAGATCTCACAACCTCAAACTTGGATATATTCAGTAACTGTATATGCAAAGCTTTCTAAGATGGAAAATTCCAAAGATTCCCAAATTATAGAGTATAAGACTTCTCCTCTCAGTCCTAAATTGCTGACCACTCATTCTGAAACTGTGACTTGGTGTTCTAGGTGTGCTGGCGAAGAAATTTTCTCAGCACCCTAACCTGCCAAACCCTTTAAGAATATTGTGCTTCAATTAGATTACCTTTCCTTCTTCTTAACTTCAGGGAATATCAACTTAATCTACTCAATCTCTCTTCCTGGGATAATGCCACCTTCCAGAACATTTTAGGCTAGTTAAATTTTGTCTGCTGTTACTGAATGAAAATCTGTACCAGGAGCACGTAAGTGAAAAGTTATTTAATTGTGACCAATTATGACCCTTTGCACATGGTGAAATATGGGGAATGTGTCAAGACAGGTCGACGACGGTCGAGCAGTGGATGCGGTGTATGTGGACTTCAGCAAGGTATTTGATAGGGTTCCCCATGGAAGGCTCATTCATAAAGTCAAGAAGTATGGGATACAGGGAGATTTGGCTATCTGGATTCAGAAGCGGTTGGCTGACAGAAGGCAGAGAGTGGTTGTAGATGGAAAGTATTCTGCCTGGAGGACAGTGTTGAGTGGGGTCCCACAGGGCTCTGTTCTTGGGCCTCTGCTCTTTGTAGTTTTCATAAATGACTTGGATGAGGAGGTTGAGGGTGGGTTAGTAAATTTGCAGATGAAGCAAAGGTTGGAGGTGTCATTGATAGTACAGAGGGCTACTGTAGGCTGCAGTGCGACATAGACAGGATGCAGGGCTGGGCTGAGAAATGGCAGATGGAGTTCAACCTGGATAAATGTGAAGTGATACATTTTGGAAGGTCAAACTCGAATGCTGAATATAGGATTAAAGACAGGATTCTTGGCAGTGTGGAGGAACAGAGGGATCTGGGTATGCAAGTGCATAGATCCCTCAAAGTTGCCACCCAAGTGGATAGGGTTGTCTAGATAGCATATGGTGTTGTGACTTTCATTAACAGGGGATCGAGTTTAAGAGCTGCAAGGTTTTGCTCCAAGTCCATGGTGAGACCACACTTGGAATATTGTGTTCAGTTCTGGTCCCCCTACTATAGGAAATATACACAGGCTTTGGAGAGGGTGCAAAGAAGGTTTACCAGGATGCTGCCTGGACTGGAGGGCTTGCCTTATGAAGAAAGGTTGAATAAGCTTGAACTTTTCTCTCTGTAGAGAAGGTGAAAGAGAGGAGACCTGATCGAGATATACAAAATAATGAGAGGAATAGATAGAGTCAATAGTCAGCGACTTTTCCCCAGGGCAGAATTGACTGGTATGAGAAGTCATAGTTTGAAGATATTAGGAGGAAGGTATAAAGGAGATTTTAGAGGTAGGTTCTTTACACAGAGAGTTGGGAATGCATGAAATGCGTTGCTAGCTGTTGTGGTAGAAGCAGAGTCATTGGGGACATTTAAGCAACTGCTGGACATGCACATGGATAGCAGTGAGTTGAGGGGTGGGTAGGTTAAGTTACTATATTTTACATTAGGATTAAATCTCTGCACAACATCATAAGCCAAATGGTCTGTTCTGTGCTGTACTTTTCTATGTTCTATGTGTCAGTGAAGATATAGAAGATGGGTGGCCAGGTTGATGTTACATCTTGGAGCTCAGTTATCGGGATAGCGTCAGCAGTTACAGCTGTTACTTTGGAAAAATTCAGTGTTATTGTGGATGTGAATTAAGCTTTCAAAATAATGTGGGGCTTGGATTTAGCCCCACTAAATTAGTTGTTTCAGATAGAAGTGATGTAATTGGAGGACATGCTTATAAAATATTAAAGGATTCAAAATGGTTCCGCTGGGTCTATTGTTTAAAACAAATAGAGGTGGTGGAATTGCAAGGCATGCCAGGAAGTCATAGAAGAAGTCAAAGAGGGTTAGAGGGCAGGAGAGAATCATTGCCGTTTGAGACAAGCTGCAAGGTGCCTTGGCTGGAGTTCCTCCACTCCTTGAAAAGGAACTTCAAAGCTCCCCTGGAGGATAGAGCACTCCTCACTGTAGGCGATATGTTCCACAGTGTGAGTCGTTGGGTTATTGTGGCTTCCTGGAATTTTCTCAATTAGGGAGCTGGTGAGGAACTTTATGGGAGCTTTCCTGAATTAACCTTAGTAATTTTCCTTCCATTTACTTCCGCTCTGTGCAGTGAGAGGATTGGAGCAATCTGGATGATCAGATGCAGCAGGCTCTGTAGACCTGATGAATTTTTGTGAGATTGTAGATTTTATCAAATTTGGTTATGTTGTTCCTTTTGTGTCCCCATCAGTCTCATCCCCCCAATTGACCATATAATCAAAAACCTGCAGCTTGAAAACCATTTGAATGGAAATTAATAAATTAACAAAAATAAAACCATTTTCTACATATTCAAGTAAATGTGAAACTGTAATAGTGTGTTTCCAAGGTTTTGATCTGTTGCCAGATTTGCTAAAATATTGGTATTTTAAATTACATTTTGATTCCTTTTCTTGAGATGAACCCCACCTACCCACATTTTCACCATCACCTCCTTCCCACGAGAACTCCAAACTGATTTGTGACTCTGATCAATTTCACTGACTACTTCAGTGCTCTGCAATTAATTATGCCACAGCTTGGTTCCATTTTGGGTAACAACAGTTCTCCTTCTGCCCCTCATGTTCTCATTTTTAACTTCAATACCATAGGACCTGAACCATTCACCATACACAACAAATTTCTCTGAACAAATTTGTGATGCTTTTTCATACTCTGAGGAATCGATTCAATGATTCATGCTTTTTCTGTACAAGAGGCCTCCATTCTCTGTCATCCTGCTTGTAGCAGCATATGAGGTGGAATGTGTGGCTGAACAAAGATTGATCCACAAACTTGGATCTTGATGGTGTTCCACTTTATTGAGTGTTGTGTACATATCCCACTGTGTGTGGAGATGATACATCCACAACATTGTGAACGATTTAAGTCCACAATGCCCAGCAATCTCTCTCTGTTTCTCTCTTGCTGTCTCACCTTGCTTTTTTTTTGTTGTCCTAAAGCTCCTTGAACTAGTTTCACCATTCAAAGTTTCACCATGCCATTTGGGGTGGCACGGTGGCACAGTGGTTAGCACTGCTGCTTCACAGCGCCAGCGACCTGGGTTCAATTCCCGACTCAGGCGACTGACTGTGTGGAGTTTGCACGTTCTCCCCGTGTCTGCGTGGGTTTCCTCCGGGTGCTCCAGTTTCCTCCCACAGTCCAAAGATGTGCAGGTCAGGTGAATTGGCCATGCTAAATTGCCCGTAGTGCTAGGTAAGGGGTAAATGTAGGGGTATGGGTGGGTTGCGCTTCGGCGGGTCGGTGTGGACTTGTTGGGCCGAAGGGCCTGTTTCCATACTGTAAGTAATCTAATCTAACTCATGATTGATCGGTGATCTAGCCACTTTGCCCCATAAAGTTGCTTCACAAAAATCTATCAATCTCAGAGCTATAGTTAACAACTGATCAGCATCTTGAACAAAATTTCAAAGTTCCACCGTACTTATAGATATACTTCCTAATTTCACTCCTGAAAGTTCTGTCGTAGTCATACAGCATGGAAACAAGGTCCTTTGGCTCAACATGTCTATGCCGACCAAGTTTCCTAAATTAAGTTAATCCCATTTACCTGCGTTTGGCCCATATACCTTTAAATCTTTCCTATCCATGCACTTGTCCAAATGTCTTTTAAATGTTGTAACTGTACCCACTCTACCACTTCTTCTAGTAGCTTGTTTTATATATGCACCACCCTCGGCATGAAAATCTCACCCCTCAGGTCCCTTTTAAATCTTTCCCCTCTCACCTTAAACCTTTGCCCTCTAGTTTTGAATTCACCAACCAATTGGGAAAAGACCTTGGCTATTCAACTCATCTATGCCCCTCATGATTTTATAAATCTCTGTATGGTTACCCCTAACCCTCCTACTCTCCAGGGAAAAAAGTCTCAGCCTATCCAGTCTCATCCTTATAACTCGACCTTTCCTGCCTCAGTAACATGCTTGGAAATCATTTTTGTACATTTTCCAGTTTAATAACATTCTTCCTATAGTAGGACAAACAGAATTGTAGGTAAAAACTACTACTACCTGGTCAGGTCCACGCCCCCCTACAACCCACCCTCCCATCCTGGCACCTTCCCCTGCCACTGCAGAAATTGCAAAACATGTGCCCTCACCTCCATCCAAGGTCCTAAAGGAGCCTTCCACATCCATCAAAGTTTTACCTGCACATCCACCAATATCATTTATTGTATCCGTTGCTCCCGATGCGGTCTCCTCTACGTTGGGGAGACTGGCTGCCTCCTAGCAGAGCGCTTTAGGGCACATCTCTGGGACACCCACACCAATCAACCACACCGCCCTGTGGCCCAACATTTCAACTCCCCCTCCCACTCTGCCGAGGACATGGAGGTCCTGGGCCTCTTTCACCACCGCTTCCTCACCACCAGATGCCTGGAAGAACACTTCAACCCCAGGGCATCAATGTGGACTTCAACAGTTTCCTCATTTCTCCTTCTCCCATCTCACCCCCGTTCCAAACATCCAGCTCAGCACTGTCCCCATAACTTGTCCTATCTGCCTATCTTCATTTCCACCTATCCACTCCACCCTTCCCCTGCCCCTGACCTATCATCTTCATCCCCTCCCCCCACTCACCTATTGTACTCTATGCTGCTTTCACCCCACCCCCACCCTCCTCTCATTTATGTCTCCATCCTTCAGGCTCTCTGCCTGTATTCCTGATGAAGGGCTTTTGTCCGAAACGTCAATTTTACTGCTCATCAGATACTGTCTGAACTGCTGTGCTCTTCCAGCATCACTAATCCAGAAACAGAATTATACGCCATACTCCAAATGTGGCCTTACCAATGTCTTATATATCTGTAACATGATGTCCCAACTCCTGTACTCAATGCTGTGACCAATGAACGCAAGTGTGCCAAATGCCATCCACCCTGTCTACCTGTGATGTCACTTTCAAGGCATCGTGTACCTGCAGCCCTTGGTCTCTCTATTCAACAGCACTTCCTAGGACCCAATTATTAACTATGTAAGTCCTGCCATAGATTGTCACCTCACATTTATCTGAATTAAGCTTCACCTGCCATTCCTCAGCCTATTGGCCTATTTGATGAAGGTCCCATTGTACAGTTGGAAAACCTTCTTCATTGTAAATTATGCCAACAATTTTGGTGTTATCCGCAAACCCAGTAACCATGGCTCCTGTATTCTCATCCAAATCGTTTATATAAATGATGAACAACAGTGAACCCTGCACCTATTCTTATGACACGCTGCTGATCACAGGCCTCTAGTCTAAAAAATAACCCTCAGTCTTCTACAGTCAAGCCAATTTTGTATACAATTGACTAGCTCTCCCTGCATCTCACATGATCTAACCTTGCTAACCAGTCTCCCATGCAGAACTTTGTTGAAGGTCTTTCTAAAGTCCATGTGGACAATATCTACCACTCTGCCTTTGTCTATCTTCTTTGTTACCTCTTCAAAACAATTAATCAAGTTTGTGAGACATGATTTCCCAAGCACAAAGCCATGCTGATTATCCTATTCAGTCCTGCCTTTCCAAATGTCTCAAAATGTTTTGTTAAGCCCCAGATCAAAACTCCACAACCAGCAGAATAATTTCTTTATCTTCCCTGTATGTGTCATTTTGTAAAAAAAATTAATCAAATCACCATTTAATCTTCTAAATGTCTGGAACTACAATGCTAGCCTGTGCAATCTGTCATAATTTAATCCTTGATGTTATTATTCTTGTCTGTTTACAATATTGCCTCTTAATATTTGGTGTAAAGTGCTGCCACAAATTCTCCTTTCTATATTGAGATTAAGGGCCTGTTTGGTTAACAGCGGTAGAGGAGGAACCACTCGTTAATGTTAACAAGAAAATATAGTTTATTGCATGATAGCAATAGGGATGAGTGACATTGACTCATTAGGCATAATTACTAAGATTCTCAGGAGCAAAGGTGACACATCTGACCCCATTCAGATCTTGAGCTGGACTCCCAGACTCGCCATGTAGATCTGTAGTATTATCAGGCAGGATGGAGCCTCCCGGAGTCTCCCATATTAACCCTTGAAGAACCATAGGCTTCGAAACACCTCTGCAATGATTTTTGCCCATAGATTGTATATAAATATTCATGTGTATAATGACTTTTACATTTACCATTAACCTATCTCCCTGCAAGTCTCTGACTTCATAATTTCATTATTGTGGACATGGTTCATATCCCACTACTTTCTATTTATGTGTCTGTTTAAATTTATTTTAAATGTTGCGATTATATTTGCTTCTATCATCTCTAGCAGTGCATTCAAGTAGTTTACCATGCTCTGAGTAAAAAACTTAGCCTACCCATCTCCTTTAAACTTTCCCCTCTCACACTAAATATGTACCTTAGTATTTGACATTTCCACCCTGGAAAAAAAGGACTTCCAACTATCCACCCTATCCATGCCTCTCATAATTTTATATACTTCTATCAAAGTAGCTGGACATGCATAGAGTTCATTTGGCAAACTCAGGGATAATGATTGAAAAGTTGCGAGCATCATTTGCAATACATGGATTCCCGCAGTATTGGTCATGGACAATGGGACGTCATTTATCAGCAAGGAATGCAAGCAATTCCCAAAATCGAATGGCATTCAGCATGTTCGGACAACTCCATACTATCCACCATCAAATGGTCTGGCAGAAAGAGTGATCCAAATGTTGAAGGCAGGCTTAACAAAACAGCCTGCAGCTTCAGTCAATACCAAACTGTCCCATTTCCTGTTTGATTATAGGACCATCCCTCACGCAATTACAAAAATAGCTCCAGCAAAACTGCTGATAGGGAGAAGACTCTGCACCAGGTTAAACTTGACATTCCTGGTCCTAAGGGTAGAGGCTGAAATGCCATCAGGAATGCCAATGCTGGCCACATGATTCCTCTAAACAGTTTATTCTAAGCAAAGACCGTTTACTTCAGGGGACAACGTTTGGTGCTGGAACGACAGAAATGTCCCTGCATGGGTACATGGCAAGGTCAATGTGAGGTCAGATCCTGTGATATACAATGTTTGGGGAGGTGAGGCAGTCCCTAACAAACCTGAAGACTGCTACCACACAAACAGGCTGAAGCAAAATATACCTGGCCCCTCAGAACAGCCAGAAGGACCGTTAGAAACTGGGTTTCCCCCTCACTCTGTGTAGAGTTGAGGAAATCTCAGAGTCTGAGATGGATGCAGCCTCGGTACATTACCATTGGAAGAAGAGAGAGAAACTCTCCTGAGATGTTTCAGACTCAAGAGATGGGCTATGGTCCAGTACATGCTATCTGTGTCAGAGTCCAAGTCAGAGGAACTGGACCTGTGATGAAAATGTCGCAGGAGGAGCTCCCTGAGAAAGACCAGGCCTCCATCCCCAGATATAAGGGGGAGAGACGTAGTGATTTGAACCAGGTGGATCTTATTGACTTGGGGGTTCTTACCCTGGGTCAGTCAGAGAGCACTGGCTGACATAGAAACAGTGTGTGGTGCTGGAAAAGCACAGCAGGTCATGCAGCACCTGAGGAGCAGGAGAATCGATGTTGCAGGCAGGTGTTGCAATGTTCCCCCTGTCAATCTTCCTTCCCACCTATCCGCTCCACCCTACCCTCCGACCTATCACCATTACCCCCCACCTCCTTCCCCCACTGCACTCTCAGCTACCTTCCCCCCAGCCGTTCCAACCCTCTCTCATTTATCTCTCCACCTCCAAGGTTCCCTGCCTCATTCCTGATGAAGGGTTTTTGCCTGAAACGTTGATTCCCCTACTCCTCGGATGCTGAATGACCTGCTATGCATTTTTAGCACCACACACTCTCGACTCTGATCTCCAGCATCGGCAGTCCTCACTTTCTCTTATATAAACAGAGGATTCAGAGTCTTCTCACTTCAGTGACTGACTCTTTGCTGGCTGTCCACAGACAGTGTACCATGTACATATAGATAAAGAGTGACTTGGTGACAGAATACTGCCCTCTGTGAAGTTGTTTCAACCTTTTTTACACCTTCTCCAAAGTCCCCATATCCTTCCTGTAGTGTGGTGACCAGAACTGCACACAATACTTAAAATGTGGCTTAACCAAATTCTTATGCGACTGCCATATGACTTGCCAACTTTGATACTCAATGCCCCAAATGATAAAGGTAGCCATTTTGTATTCATTCTTTACCACCTTATCCATTATGTTGCAATTTTCAGGGAGCTATTGACTTGCACCTCAAGATCCCTCCATATACCAATGTTTCTAAGTGCTATCTGTATCACTAGTTCTGATAGATCTTTTTTGGAAGATGAAAAATTGAAACGTTACTCTTGAACATGTCAATTCATCATGTGGCATCAAAGTCAAATCTGTTTATCAGTTGGTTCAGTGGGTTAATTAGCTGCCTGAACAACTTCAGTTAAACATTCCTCAATGAGCTCAGATTGTATTGCTCATCCTTGACCTCAGTAGTTCCATCTAGATAACTTTGTTGATGTCATCTTTATGAATCTTCTCCAGTGAGGATTGGAATAGAAATATCTCCATCAATCCTCTGAAGTTGTAGACTTGCTTCCTTTTGACAATTTGAAACAATCTCTTTTGCCAACACAAGTAATGTCAAGAAAATTCTCTCTTTCTGGGTTCCACCTTGAGTCTAGGAAGCCCAATGAAATCTTCTACTGGTTGTCCCTTGAATATTTGAATTATATCAGTGCCTGGACAAGTTAATCTCTTGGAATTTGTTGAACTCCTCTGCTACCTGTAAAATATTGAAGTCAAGATATACATATAGGCTCAAAAGTAAAAATTGTTGATTGTAATTTTGTACATGTTAAACTCTCATGCTTTGTGTTACAATATTACTAATAGCATATCTTTACTTTTAAGAAGTATTCCACCTGGAGTATGTATTTTCATCTCTGTAACTTCTGTTTCTTCATCTATGGTATTTGACCCGATAGGACAGTTATACTCTCCCATATCAAGCTAAACATCAGTGTGATGTCCAATGACATAAATTAATGCTGTGGACCTTGAGTCAGTTGAGTCACCAATTTTCATTTGGGATTCTTCTGGGATTTTGTTCTGTCACATTGACAAATATCTATGAGTAAACATTTGGCTTTTTGCTGCTCTGAAGCTGGTTCCACCTTCTGCATATCTCCTCAAAATGACCTGTTGTTCTATATATGTACCATTCTTTTATCATAGTTGGGCATTGCTTTTGGCTGTGAAGATCTTTCATTCTGCAGCACTGACGCTGACCGAGTAGACGTTGTTTGATCTACTTTGAGTTAGCTTATCACGTGTGTCACATTTTATAAAGTGGATGGATTCTGTTGCTCTCCTGTGTTAAGGTTGCCATTTTCTCTCAAACATCTTCCTGGTTTCTGCCTCCAGTACAATTTATATCACTTTCTCCAAAGTCAAATCTTTGGATCTTTGGCTTGTAGTAAATTTGACAACGATTTCATTACTAATTTCAGGAATTCAGTCCCTTTTAAATTCTGATTTTCAAGCCCCACTGCTGTAATGTTTTACTAATATAGAGAGGTAATTAATTAAATTGTCTATGAATTCTCCTGGATGCTGAAACCTTCCGCTAAATGTTGCTTTTCCAATCTGTTCTCAGATTGAAATAATTCTGAAATGTTGTTGGAACTTCTTCAAATAAGTCTTCTGTATATTTTGGTGATTTATAATGGCCTTCTTTGTATGTCCAAACAAACATCATCACATATTTTCTTGTGCAGTTGAGAATTAATATTTAATTTCAAAACACTTGTGTTTTATTCTAAGAGGTCCAATCTCCTATTCTTGTTTGACCCATCTCCGGCATTACGTCTTCAATACAGCATTGTTTCTCCTGCTATTGTTTTGTAGTGTTACATTTTTTTAATACTTGAAAGTTCTTTTAAATATGCGCATTTTCAATGCCATTTGTAATCAGCTGGTTTTTAAGATATTAATTTTGTGGTATCTCAATCCTGTTTTAATTTGCTTGTTTTAAAGCTTCTTCAAGCCTTTAAACTCTATTATAGCAATGCAGTGTGCTTTTCCTTGCTTACAAACATGCAAACTCTATAATAGCAATGCTGGATTATTTTCTTACAAAAAAATTTTAATTTTGTATTATGACAATTATTTAAAATTTAATAGCAGCACATATACTAGTACTGCTTGCTGGTGTTTTTGCTGCCCTTTTTGTAATCCAAGTTATGATTTCCCACTTTCAGTGGACAAGATGGAAGTTTCCTGCCTTCTGCAATCTGGACTGAGTTTTCCCACGTCTTCATGGGCAACTGGATGCATTACTGCCTTTCACAATCTAATAGACAATGCACGTTCCTGTCTCTGATTTTTCTATTTAACTTCTGTGGCTGTGGTCTGAATCAATCTTCCTGTCAAATCTTGTTTAAATTATGTATCTCCTGATGTTATCACAGTCCTAAAGTCCTTCTGACGTCTTCACTCAAACATTGGGTTCTAAATCTTTTATATTATCCTCCTGTCAAATTAAATGTGCCATACAATATTCCAATGTTGTGGGTTCAGTCAATATTAATTTAAAAGACCTTGACTTAGCTACTGAGCCATGCATGTTCGCTCAGTATGACAGTGACACCTGCTGTGAATGGTAAGTGTTCCTTGTTACCTTCCCAGCCTGGCCCTTTGCCCTGTTAATTTAAAGTGTTTTTTTCTTGTCTGCAGAGACCTTTAACTTTAATCCTGGAGCTCTGAAATGGTTGCTTCCCAGCCAAACCTCGAATCGGAACTGCCCTTACAGATCCTTCTTCTCTAAGGACTCTGTAACTGCCAAGTGTGAGTAGTTGTTTTGCTATCTCACTAGCTGACACTGTCCTTTCTTTGCCTCTAACCAGCTCTGAGGCTAGAGAACTGCTTTTACCCTGCCTTTCTTTCCACAAATCCGCTTCTCTCCTCAAATGCTTACAACTGCTGACTGACTGACGATTCTTAAAATAGTACTGTCCTTAAAGTGAAAAACTCACTAATCCTCTGATCATTATTTTTCTCCTGGTTTGAATGGATTTTTTTCACCATTGTTATCTTGAAGTATTTATGTAATGGTCCTGTCACTGATCACAATCTCATATTTTTACAGAGCCAAAACTTGCTCAACCTTCTGCTAGCTGAGGTAGAGTTCACCATTCCTCCTTCCTGTGGTATATGTAAAGACCTGTTTAGGTAACCTCATATGTTGTAGAAAACCTTGAGATTCTCCTTAATCTTACTCACCAGTGTTTCACATGCCCCCTTTTTGCTCTCCTACTTGCTTTCTTAAGTTTTGTTTTACGTCATTAGGGCCTCCATTGATTTACTCCCTTTGTATTTGTTAAAAGCCATTATTTTCCTTTTTATTCAGTCCTGAATATTCCTCAGTATCCAGGGTTCTCTGGGCTTGTTACTTGTACATGCCACCCTAAGAGGTGTCATCAATTCCTTTTTGAATGCTGACCACCATTGTGCTGCAGATTTGCCTACAAGTAGCTATTTCCAGTCTGCTTTGGCCAGATCCTGCCTTATTTTAATAAAATCTGCCTAAGACCAATTTAAAATCCTTTATTGCAGATAATTTTCTCCTTTACATTAACAAACTCTTAAAACATACAATGTTGTGGCCATTGTGACTAAAATGCAACCCCAATACGACTTTGAACACTAATCTGGCTTTGTTACTCAGAATTAGATTCACGACTGCACTGCCCATCATTGGGCTTTCTACATGTTGATATAAAAAGCTCTCTTGAATGCAATTCAAGAAATCTGTCTCATATAAACCATTCACACTATGACTATCCCAATTCATGTTGGGGAAGTTGAAATCCTCTAATATAATTACGCTTTATTATTGTTTTTGGACACCTCAGTAACTTGTCTACATTGTGTCCCTTTATTGCCCACAGATTGTTTGAGAGCCTTTAATACACTCACAGCAATGTGACTGCTCCCATTTTTACTTCCAAACTCTAGCCATAAAGCCTCATTTGAAGAGCCTTCCAAGATATCAGCCCTCCTTAGGGTAGTAACTGACTCCCTCATTAATAATACTTCCTCCTCTTTTACACTTTCTCCTGCCATGCCTGAAGATTCTGTACCCCAGAGTATCGAGCTGCCAGTCCTGCTCATCCCTCAACCACATCTCTGTCCTGGCAACCGTATTGCAATTCCACATGTCAATCCATGTCCTAACTCATCTCTCTTACCAATAATACTACTAGTATTAACAGGTGAGAGTATCTCTCACCTTAATCTCTTGAATCTCAATCTGGATAATTCCCTTTGCCTTGGTTCCTTTACTAAAGTGTGCTGTGCTCCTATTGTATTAACACTCTGTGTCCCCTCCCCATTCCAAATTCCTCCCAATAGTACCAGCGAATCCACCCATAAGCACGCTAGTCCTATTCTGGTTCAGGTGCGGATTGTCCCTCTTCCCCAGGGAAAGTCCCAGTGATCTGGAATCTAAAACCCTTCCTCCTGCATCAACTCTTGAGCCACACATTCATACTCCCGATTCTCCTTGCAAAGTGGTGAATGTGGTCTTCAATCCCACAATCTCTAATGTGCTAAGTTAGCACTTTAATATTTAAATTAATTCCCTCACTTATTTGTCTTTACTAGTCAAGGCATTGAATACAAGAGCAAGGAGGTTATGATGGAGCTGTATATGACACTAGTTAGGTGATAGCTGGACTGGAGGCAGGTTAGCTCTGTTGGTAGGAGGCTGGTTTGTGGTGTAGAATGATACTAGCAGTGTGGGTTCAATTTCCATACCAGCTGAGATTCCCATGAAAGCCTCACCTTTTCAACCTCACCTGAGGCATGGCGACCCACAGGTCAAACTGTCTCTCTCTCTAATGATAATGATTTTAGCTTTTTGCTGTTGTGTGAATTTCTTGTCACCACACTATAGGAAGGATGTGATTGCACTAGAGAGGGAGCAGAAGAGATTCAATAGGAAGCTGCCTAGCCTGAAACAATTCAGCTATGAAGAATGACTAAATAGAGGGGAATTGTTTTCTCTTAAAGCAGAGAACACTGAGGGGGGGGGGGGGGGGGGGGGGGATAAGTTTGAGATATCTAAAATGTAGACAGGGAGAACCTTTTTTTTTAGTAGACAGGTCAAGAAACAGGGACATAGTAAAGTGCTGGAGGTTGAGAGAAGATTTGAGGAAATTGTTTATCGCCCAGATGGTTGTAGGTATTTGTAACTCACAAAAAGTAAGGAGAATGGATAGGTACTCAAATCACCAGAATATGTCCAGTGGTGTCCCAGAAGGCTCTGTGTTTGGGCCTTTGTTATTAACATGATTTATTAACGATTTGGATAATGCATTGCAAGTCATATATGCATATTTGCTGATGACACAAAGTTATGTAGACAGTGTAGATGATAGCATAAAATTACAAAGACATATTGATAGAATAGGCGAATGTCAAAACTGTGATAGGTGGAGTTCAATGTAAGCAAGTGTGATATTATCTATTTGGACCTGTGAAGGATAGATCAGGCTACCTTCTCAGATGGTATGAAGTTAAATGCAGTGGATATCTAAAGAGACTTGGGGTTCAGATGCTTAAATATGTAAAATTCCATGAACAGGCGCTGTAAATAATCAAGAAAGCTAATGAAATGTTGGACTTTACATCTAGAGGACTGGAGTATAAAGATGCAGAAGCTTTGCTGCAGTTATATAAAACCCTGGTTAAACAGAGTACTGTGAGCAGATCTGGCACCACACCTTAGGACATATTGGCCTTGGAGAGAGTACAATGTAGATTTACAAGAATGATACCTGACTTCAAGATTTGTGATAAGGAGAAATTATATAAATTAGGCCTGTTTTCTCTAGAATTTGGACAGTTAAGTGATGAGCTGATCAAAGTATTCAAGATATTAACTGGAAAAAACAGGGTAGACGAAGATAAACTTTCCATGGTTGGGGATTCTAGCACTAGGGGCATACTCTGAGAATTAGGGCCAGACCATTCAGGAGATATCCTAGGAAGCATTTCTGCACATGAAGGGTGGTAGATGTTAGGAACTCTCTTCCACAAATAGCAGTGGATCCTTGATCAGTTGTTAATTTTAAATCCGAGATAGCTAACTTTTTATAATGCAAAGGTACTGAGGGATATGGGCCAAAGGAGTTAAGCCACAGATCAGCCATGATCTCGTTGAATGATAAAATGAGCTCGAGGGCCTACTCCTTCTCCTTTTTCCCATGTTCCTGTGACATCACATCATTTGTCTCATCCTGCCAATCGAAGTCCCTGTTAATTATTCAGATTCGCACACTCCTGCCACTTGTTCAATTTCCAAACCAAGTCAATAATTTACCTTCAATTTCATGAGACTCAGTTTCAAATAATAGTGTCTAGTGAGAAGATTTATCAAACATGTTCTGAAAATCCATAAAACTATTCTCATTAGCTGACGGCACAAGGGTTAAGAAACCCATATAATTCTGAGAAAAGGATGCAGGTATAATATGAAGAAGACCTTTGAACTTGCTTTATTGTCACAGGTACTTAAGTATAGAAGTACAGTGAATACGTACAATGTCGCCACACACAGTGTTGTCTTCGGTATGAAGGTGCCAAGGCACAAAACTTAGGTACAAGTAGCAACAATGAGACACAAATATCAGAGTAAAGCATTACCATTGGTCTGAGTGTAAGTAACAAAAAAAAATTAAAAATTAACATTAGAGTCCTTCCTAGTATTAAGTGGAAACATAAAGAAATAAGGGTAAAAGTTCAAGTCTTTCTTAAGGGCACTCTCTGCAATGGCTAAGTCTCCTCTGCTTTGGCCTGCTCTCTGGGAAACCTCGGGCTTCCTGCTCTCGATGCCACAGATGGCGGGGACCTTCCTCACCAACACTTTGGGCTTGCTCTGTGAGACTCAGGACCCACAGCTGCTCCACACACCGGACCTCTAGACCCTACTGCTCCAGGCCCACAGCCGGTCCACACACTGGGCCTCCAGCTGACTCCACTTGCTGACTCACAGTGATTCCATTTAAAATTTAAAGTGCCAACAGTTTGTACGAATGACGTATGTGATGATATGATGGAGAAAGTTGGTATGGACAGGCTAAAAATGAGTCTCCTGTTAACCTGAAAGTTTGAAATGGCCAAAACTTGCCTGTCCAATTCTTTTGCAATTACTCTTCCAATGGGACGTGACGTTTCAAGGCTTGCATTTGTTGTGCATCCGTAATTGCTTTTAAACTAAGTGGCTTGTTAGGTTTCACTTGTAAATATTTCAGGTTAGAAACAATGTGTTTTTAAATTGACTGTTTATTGAATGCTGATGTTAAGTTTCCAGTGTTGTACTTTCCATTCTGGGACATGACTGTATTTGCAGACTTGTTTGGACTTCTTTCGACACATTTAGATTGAGATAAGATTAAAGTTAGATTTATAATGACATACATATGAAAATAGAGTGAAAAGTGTTTTTTCATGAGTTATATGCAAAGTGTCACCGCGCTCTGGTACCATCTTAAAATATAATATGCAAGATTTTACTACAATAGAGTTCACCTTTCTCTCTTCTCCTTGTTTCTCCTCCGCTACTCCTCTAGTCACTGCTTGACATTGGCTGGAGTCTCTGTAATGGACTCTGGGTTCTCTGTAATGGGCTCTGGGTCTTCTGTAATAGGATCAGAGGTCTCTGTAATGGGTTCTAGGGTCTCTTTAATGGGCTGTGGAGTCTCTGTAATGGGCTCTAAGATCTCTGTAATGGGCTCTAAGATCTCTGTAGCGGGCTCTGGGATCTCTGTAATAGACTCTGGGATCTCTGTAATGGACTCTGGGGTCTCTGTAATGGGATCAGAGGTCTCTGTAATGGATTCTAGGGTCTCTTTAATGGGCTGTGGAGTCTCTGTAATGGGCTCTAGGTCCTCTGTAATGGGCTCTAAGATCTCTGTAACAGGCTCTGGGATCTCTGTAATGGGCTCTAAGATCTCTGTAATGGACTCTGGGATATCTGTAATGGGCTCTGGTGTCTCTGTAATGGACTCTGGGATATCTGTAATGGGCTCAGGGGTCTTCGTTATAGGCCTTCACTGCTGCCACTCTGCAGCTGCTGCATTCAAGATGGAGCCAAGCCTGGGGATGCGCCGGTTCCATACCTCTCCTTCCCCATCTGATGGTCTTCTAGGTGCTGCTGCCAATTCCTTCTATCCCTTTCACCAATGGTCCTTTGGGTACATGGGCCTAGCTGTGGACCTGGAGCTTCGGCCAAGACTGGGAGTCCAGGCCAAGTGAGTAAGCCTGACACCTCCTCCTCACTCACCAGGAGACCCCAGGTTGGAGTGGAGCCATATCTGGCATGTCCTGGCACTGCTGCCAGTGGCCTCCTCCTTTACCCGCCACTCTCCGGGCTTTAAAGATAAAGGAACAAAGAAACAAAACGGAAAATAAAGAAAGAGAAAAGAAGAAAAGAGGGGAAAAAAAACGAAGATAGATGGAAGCAGACGAGGCCCAGGCTCAGTCCTCCTACTTTGCCACCATCTTGATTATAAAGGACATTGTCTGAGATCACTCTCAGTGAGGATAATGAAATAGTGGAAGTAAACTCAAAGTCCTGTCAGGATTCTGTGAGCCAACACCATGAAATTAATCCATGTGTGGACAATAGCGCAACTGTCTTTAGGCCATTCATTTTCTTACCTTGACTGTCCACTGCAACCCCACCACATCCAGAATGTCATGTCCTGCCAGCTTCCAGTCCTCCATCTCTTTTTCTCCACAATGCTCTCTTCCTGCTGACTTATCTTGCTGACCCTAAGCCTCCAACCAAGCTGCCATTCTCTTGGTCCCCTTCCTCGTACTACAGAGTTCAACAAGGAAAACATCTGATCTCAGGCATAACCTCATAGCACCCACTGGTGCATACCACCAATAAAGGAATGTGAAATTGTTAACATGAGATGCTTGTACATTGCTGGCTTTATCTTGAAGGTGGGACATGATTAAAATAAGTTTTGCACCAATGACTATATATGGCATGCCAGTGTACTACAGGGCGGGAAGCTGCCTTGGGATGGTATGAGGCTCAACATGCTGCAAACATATTACTAACTTAATTTGTGCTTCTCAATCTATTGCTGGGAAATGAAATATTCACCCCAACCTAACTAAATCACCTCAAATGCCACATTCCTCTCTCTTGCAGCCTTCACAAAATCCAACACCACTACACCCTGCCATGATTCTATGTAAATAGCATTTATAGACAATCACCTGTCAATTACTTCAATCACCTCTACAAAAAACTCAATTAACAAATCTATGCTGGGTATCTCTGATCAGCCGATCAGTTTCTAGGTATTCAACTACTCTAATCTTAGTTATAGACTCTCATAATTTACTGATGTTAGATGTTGGATTAACAAGACCTTATCACATTTTTTAAAATAATGGATTGAAATGCACCATTTTCCAATTGAAAGGAAAGGTTCCCAAATCAAGAAAATTTTGGAAAATTACATAAAAGGGACATGTATATTGTGCACGCTGACTTCATAAAAATCCTGGAAAGGAAACCAATCTGTTCTTGGGTATTTGTCACTTTTTAATTACATTATTTTCTTCTGTCAAATTTTTATATTAATGCAGTTTGAGTTCTTTCCCTAATTCAGTATTGCCTTCTTTGGGACATTGGACACACTATCATTTTCCTATTCAATATACCTGTCTTTCTTTATTTCATTCACAATACCACTGCTATCAGTTTTCAATGGATCCACATTATTACTGATTACTTTCTCTTTCCAAATCTATTGAAAGACTTTTTGTGTTGATTTTATAGAACTTTCCATACTCCCTTTTCATATATTTTGTGTTTTCTTTTTGTCTACCTTTGTGATATTCTGCATCACATTAAGATATTTTAACTTTACCATTCCACAGATTTTCTATTGTTTTATTCATTGAAAGAGCTTCTAAGTTTAGAATCAGAATCCCTACAGTATGGAAACAGGCCATTTTGCCCAACAAGTCCACACTGACCCTTTGAAGAGTATCCCACCCAGACCCTTTCCACTACACTGATTATGAATACGAAAAATAAACATAGTTTTTTCCCCGGGGTGGGGAAGTCCAGAACTAAAGGGCAGAGGTTTAGGGTGAGAGGGAAATGATATAAAAGAGACTTAAGGGGCAACCTTTTCACTCAGAGGGTGATACATGTATGGAATGAGCTGCCAGAGGAAGTGGTGGAGACTAGTACAACTTCAACATTTAAAAGGCATTTGGATGGGTATAGAGGGATAAGGGCCGGGTGGGACTAGATTGGGCTGGGATATCTGGTCGGCATAAGCAAAGGGTCTGTTTCCACGCTGTACATCTCTATGACACACCTAGCCTGCACTCCCTGAACATGACAAGTAATTTTCCACAGCCAATTCATCTAACCTGCACACATTTAGATTGTGGGAGGAAACATGCACAGATACAGGGAGAATGTGCAAACTCCACACAGATAGTTGCCTGAGGCTAGAATTGAACCCAGATCCCTAAGCACTGTAAGGTAGTAGCACTAGCCACTGTGCTACCTTTGTCTTGCTTTCATTCTATTCATCTGTTAATGAAGTTGACATGAACTAAATTCAGATTTGGTAGCCATTGTACATTTACTCTTTCAAACATCACAGCCTGGACTTTCGATATTGAGGCAGGTAGCTTAAGTCAGGAAATTTTCTTACTTGTTCAACCTGCCTCAGTTTAAAAGGTTCTGTTACAACCTTTGCTCCAAGGAGGCAAGACAGAATAGAATTAGACCTCAGAAGCAAATTATGAGTGACTTGGGGATGGGTTACTGCCAAACCTGTCTGGGTAGAAGGTATTTTCAAGTTCAAAGTTGTTTTAAAAGCTGTAGGCATACTAGGTCTCATCTTCACACCATTTCATCCATTCGATCCATTTCCCACAGATATTATATGCCACTTCATAACTAGCCATACCACCTCCATGCTACTTCATACTGCCATTCCTCTCACCACCACCACCACCACCACCATGGACTCTCATCCTTTAGCCGCAATGGGCAGGCCTTGGGCATGTGGAGAGGGCAAATAACATTGCTTTCCCTCATATACATTTGTAAGGGAAAAAACCTTGCCCTAATAGTAAAACAGCTCGAAGAATATAAATCCCTTTATCTGTTGTTAAAAAAAACTTATATTTAGTAATCCCGTCAAAGACAGCTAATAATTTAATAACCTGTTTAAAGTGTCAATCACCACATGAAGGCAGCCACCTCCCCCACCTTTCTACTGATACAATTGCTTCCATGTCAGCAAATGCAATGTATTTTCATAAATCTTTTTGAGTCAAAGTCAAGTTACAAGTGCTAACACAGCTTTCTGCTTATAGTAATTAACACCAATTTTAGAGAGTTAACTATGTAAGATTCTTAATAACAGTTAATTAACAGTTTTAAAAGTTTCAAATTAAATTATGAAATTTAATTGAATTTACTTTTAAGATTGACACATGCACTGCTCACCATAGTCAACAAATTCCCCACTTTCAAATTATGTTTATATTGCATTTTATGACTACTTATGGAAAACTCATTGCTTTAATTGCTGATTTGCATTTAGCACTGGACCACAAATTAAAACAAGTGCATTTGCTTTTTAGTGTCTTGATTTTTTAAAATTCATCCTTGAAATGTGAGCATCACAGGTTGAGGAGAAAGTGAGGTCTGCAGATGCTGGAGATCAGAGCTGAAAATGTGTTGCTGGAAAAGCGCAGCAGGTCAGACAGCATCCATGGAACAGGAGATTCGACGTTTTGGGCATAAGCCCTTCTTCATGCCCGAAACGTCGAATCTCCTGTTCCTTGGATGCTGCCTGACCTGCTGCGCTTTTCCGGCAACACATTTTCAGCATCACAGGTTGAGCCAACATTTATTGTCCATTACTAGTTGCCATTGAGAAGTTGGTGCTGAGGTGTCTTCTTGAACTTCTATAGTTGGTGTCCTACATTAATCCACACTGCTGTTATAGAGAGAATGTCAGGATTTTGACCCACTGACTCTGAATAAACAGTGATATATATTCCAAATTGGGATGGTGAGTGACTTGGAGGAGAAGTTGTGATGGTGTTCCAATGTACCTGCTGACTTTCTCCTTCTAAACGGTCATAGCAGCGGGTTTGGAGGGTCCTGCCTTGGATACAAAGGTTTAAGGAAAATTGATTTTGACTCATGCAAACTGGCAGAAACTAAGCAGTGTTGCTTGGGCAGTTAAAATGGAGAGAGGTGGCTAAGGCATTTCTTTTCCTCCCTGATCTGACAGGTTGCAATTTAAAGTTTGGCAAGAACAGCCATCCCAAACTGTTACAACACAGCAGTCAACCCTTCTGCTAATTAAACCAAACACACAGAAAAGCTCACCTCACCTTGTAATCTATTAAAGTATGAGTGACAGCGAGCTCCCGAAATTCCACTATTTAAAGAAAATATCAATTTTATTCTTTAACTCTAACAGTGAATATTAAGCAACAACTATTTACAACTCTAAGCCTCCTTTCTCCTAACTGCTTGTTATCTGCCTCCAACAAAATACTGGTCCCATAAGTGCTCCTATTAAAATTACATCAATTTAATTTTCAAAACCAGATGACAGCTGTCATCAGCTTCATGTGTCTTCCTCTGGCAGTTGATCTCCCTGCGTTGTCTTTGGTCTTTTGCTGCAAAGATATTTAAATGAAAAAGGTACCTTTGATGGAGAGTGTTTGGCTAGCAGTAACTCTGACGATGGTAGTTCGTTGCTCACTCTCTGGCTAACTCTCAAAATGCCAGCTTATTTATACCCTAAACATTAGATTGTCTCATTGGTTCAATGTTGTCAAAACAGTAAAATTCGAATTTGATTGGGTTTTAGTATCATGGGGCATAATTTAAATTGATTGATTAAAGTCAAACTATAGTGAACATAGCTGCCAACTGTTACATATTTTCGGGTGCCTGTATTTACTCTCTCTTAAAGGTACAATACGTGCTTTCAACCTCATAACACCCCCTTAAGAAAACGTGAACCATCATGTTAAAAAGATAGCTTTTTTTTTCTCCAATTCATAACCCCATTACAATGGAATGCATATATTGCAACCTGCATCATGTACGATTTGTAAATTAAAAGACTGTAACATAAGATTCCAATGAAATAGTCTCATATTCTTGTTTTTAAATCATTCGAAGAATGTAAGAAGTTTGTGATCCAAGTACACAACTGTCTCTGACATGTTGTTCATCACAGAAACATTAAAATGTTGTAAGGCCAGTTCCAAACTTAATAATTCCTTTTTAATGGTAGAGTATTTTTTCTGGTGAGTGTTGAGTTTCTTTGAAAAGTAACCAACTGGCCATTCAATTCCATCATGATCTTCCTTTTGCAATACAGCTCCAACTTCTAAATCACTAGCATCAATTTCAATTTTGAATGGTTTCAAAAAATTTGGTGTAGCTAAAACTGGTGCGGTGGTTAATACTGCTTTTAAATTGTCAAATGCCTCTTGGCATTGTTTTGTCCACTGAAATTTGTGTTCTTCTTCAGCAAATCTGTTAGTGGAGCGACTACGCTGCTGAAGTTTGGAACAAACTCCTGGTAGAATCTGCTTAGTCCCAAAAATTGAAGCACATCTCTTTGAGGTTGATCATTGAAATTCCTGGATGGCCTTCATCTTAGCGTTCCTTGGGGTCAACTGTCCATGACCAATGTTATACCCCAAGAATTTCACTTCAGTTTTTACGAATTCTGTTTTCTTTAAGTTTATTACCAGTTTTGCTTCTCTTAATCATTCAAAGAGCTCTGCCAACTGTATCCTTTGATCTTTCTGTGACTCACTAAAGATCATTACATCATCTAGATCCAAAGTTAAAAATCACACAGCACCATGTTATAGTCCAACAGGTTTACTTGGAAGCACTAGCTTTCGGAGCACTGTTCCTTCATCAGATGATCACCCTGATAGACTGCACAGTTTGTTAACCCAGCCACAACTGTGTTCAAGAGTCTTTGGAATATGGCCGGTGCATTGGTCATTTCAAAGGGCATCACTTTGAATTGATAAAACCAATTTGGGGTTACAACCGCAGAAATTTCTTTTGTTGACTCTGATATAGGTACTTGCCAATAACCATGCAGTAAATCCAGCATTCCATCCACTTCCTTCTGGACCTGTGTGGCTTTGAAAAGATTAAGTTTGTAGGGGTGTTGTTTTATGGGAACAGCATTCCCTACTTCTACCTCATGCACAATAGCATTAGTCCTCCCCAACTTATTCCTGCATATGTCCTCATACCTTTGCAACAAACCTTTCAGCTGAATTCTTTGCTCCTCAGGTAGATAGCTCACTAACCTATCCTACACCTCAAGGACATCCTCGTTGTTTCACATAATTTGTGGTACATCAAACTTCACACATTGATTCTTCACTATGTGGAGCAGTAACTAACACCTGTTTCTCCAGTTCTTTCTCTCTGGTATAATACGGATTCAACATATTCCCATGACATGCCTGGTACAGTTGTTTTTCTATCTGGTTTCATTACCAGATAGTTTACCTGACACCTTTTTCACAATTTGAAAGGGGTTTCTTACCATGGGTAACAATACTAATATGCCATCCCCACGGGAAAATGTCCAGATTTCAGAGTTTTTAATCTACCACCTATTTCATTCTATGCTATGCCCTATTCAGGTGCAGTTTAGCTAACTCACCTTCCTGACTAAATCTCTCCCTCACCTCTGATACATAATCCAGATGTGAGATCTCCGACTTTGGTCCTGTCAATTTTTCTTTAATTAATTTCAAAGGCCCTCTCACTTCATGTCCAAATATTAACTTAAAGGGTGTATTCTGAGTAGATTCATTTGGGGCATCTCTAATGGCAAACAATACGAATGGGATACCTTTATTCCAATCATTCGGGTAACCCTGATAGTACACTCTTAACGTGGTCTTCAAGGTCTGATGCCACCTTTTTAAAGCTCCCTGGGATTCAGGATGGTACACACTTGATTTAAAGTGCTGTATGCCTAAGCTATCCATGACTTCCTTAAACAGCCTAACAATAAAATTAGACCCTTGGTCTGACTCAATATCTGGGCAGCCCATACCACATGAAGAAAGCTATTAACTCCTCTACGACTCTTTTTGTATTAATATTCCATAATGGAATTGCCTCTGGGAGACATATCTGTTATGGTTAACAAGTACTGGTTCCCACTTTTAGTTCTCAGGAGGGGGCCTACACAATTAATCATAACCCATGTGAAAGATTCTTCAAATGTGGGAATTGGCCACAAAGGTACAGGTTTTATTACCGCCTGTGGCTTACCCACCATTTGGCAAGTATGGCATGTTTGGCAAAAGTTAACCACATCCTTATGCACGGCAGGCCAATAGAAATGCTTTTGTACCTTAGCCTGAGCCTCCTACTGGTAATTTATATGCTACCTGTAACACTTCCTCTCTGTTTCTACCGGCAATACTATCTGGTTCAATTCTGCTCATTTCATCTCTGTACTAACCTGCTGTGGTCTTCATTTTCAACTTAGGATTCTATTTTTAAGATAATAACCCTCAAGAACATTCTCTGCCTCCTTCTCTGAGTATGCATCAACATATATATTTATATTGTCTCATCTTTTTGTTGTAATTCCATTAGCCTTTCAGGACTAAACACTTCTTCCTGACCCTCTCCCTGTTCAGGTTTTTCATGAACCATTATGTCAGACAGGGTGTCTGCTAACTGAACCTCAACTTTTTCATCTTTCTCTTTAGTTTCTGCTTCTGGCTGTGACTTATAATATAGGATCTTGTTACTACACAGTTTGAGAAAATTCCAGGGTATTTTTCTTCTATAATTCTATTCTTCTATAATTAGAGGCTGATTGGATCCTCTATCTCTGAAAGTTATGACTTCTTTCCCTTCTCTCCCTGTTTTTTCTGAGTAAACTTTACCCACAGAGGTGAATTCTTTATAGAGATCAGGCACTAACTCCATAGCCAGCCCCTGCCTAGGCTGTGAACTCTCCAACAGCTCCTCAACTTTTCTTGGGGTTTCCTTTACTATTTTAACTAATGCCACTGGCTTAGTTTCATTTACCAGATCTTTTCCCACAGTGCCTTTCTTTAACAACTAACACTGTGACTTTACATGTCCCACCTTCTGGCAGTTCAAATACCTTTTCCTGGTGCCTTTCTTAAATCATTAGCAGTGTAATTTTTGGTGTCCTACTCCATTCCAATGAAAACACCAGAGGCCTTTCACCTCCTTTCCACCCTCTTGGGCTTCTATGTTAATCTGTGGTAAACAATTATCAGTGTTCTCTACTCTTCGTTTTGCAGTGTAGGATCTTCCCTTCTCTCAATTTCTATCCATCACAGGATGAAATTCTTGCCAGAAACTGAACTTTGCCTTATGCACCAATGTATATTCATTTGCCATCTCTGCTGCTGTTCTCCCTTCTTGAATTTTCTGTTCATCCAAATGAATTCCTATCATCTCTGGAAGTGAGTTTTTAAACACCTCTAGCAGAATAGTCTTTCTTAGAGACTCATAGGTCTTATCAATTTTTAAGGCCTGCACCCATCTATCAAAATTACTATGTTTAATTCTTTCGAACTCAACATAAGTCTGATCTGGTTCCTTCACTGTCTACACACTTCTGGTACCAAATCATATGCACTCAAAATAGCCCGCTTGACCTCTTCATAATCTCTTGAACCCCTCATGTGACAGTGCTACAAATATCTCACTAGCTCTGCCTACCAGCTTAATCTGAATTAGTATTAACCACAAGTCCGCTGACCACTCCATCTGCCTAGCCAATTTTTCAAATGAAATAAAGAAAGCTTTGACAACTTTCTCATCAAAATATGGCAGTATTTTAACATATTTGTATATATCACTATGTTCTTTCTTCATTGCCATCCTGTTAACTTGACTTTCCTAAGTCACAACCTCTGAAGTTCAAATTCTCTCTCCTTTTTTTTTCTCCTTTTTTTCTCTCCCTTTTTTCTCCTTCTTTCTGTCTCTCTTGTTTTCTTTCTTCTCTCTTTCTTTGTTCAGCTAAGAACCTTCTCTCTTACTTTTTCCTCTCTCTTTTTCTTCTCTCCCCCTCTCTTCGTTTGTTTGTCTTCTAACTCTTTTTTCCTCAATTGTAAGTTAGGTTTTTCTAACTCCACTGCACTTGTCCGTTTCTCTGACACACCAAAGTCTTTGAGTAATTCCCTTACAATTTCAGCTTTACTTTTGTCCTTGGTTAACCTCAAATCTAACCTCTTTGCTAATCCTAAAGGTATGCTCTTTTTCTGTCCTTTAAAATTTTCTTTTAGGAATCTTCTTCAAACCCCAGAAACTCTTTAGCAATCTTAAGAGCCATTTCTCTCACTTTTAATTTAACCATTCTCAGTAACCAAAATTAAACAAATTGTCTCATCTGTGTTTTATATAATGATCTAGGACACTAATAGGCAAGTGTTTAAAATCTGCCAAGATCTTTTGTACCCGAAATCTATTCAAATCTGTCCAAATCTCTGACTGGATCTGTCTAAATCTGTCCAAATCACGGACCCGAGCTCCCAAACTGTTAAGACATAGTGGTAAATCCTTCTGCAAATTAAACCAAACACACAGAAAAGGTTACCTCGCTGCATAATCTGTTGAAATATAAATGATAGAAACTCCCCAAATTCCACTATTTAAAGAAAAATGTCAACTTTATTCTTTAACTCTAACAGTGAACATTAAACAACAACTATTTACAACTCTAAGCCTCCTTTCTGCTAATTGCTTATTATCTACATCCAACTCTATAACAAAATACAGGTCCCATAAATGCCCCTATTAAAATGACATCAATTTAATTTTCAAAACCAGACTGTGGCTGTTGTTGTCAGCATGTGTCTTCCTCTGGCTGTAGATCTCCCTGGGTCATCTTTGGTTTTTTGCTGCAAAGATATTTAAATGAAAAAGGTACCTTTGATAGAGAGTGTTTGGCTAGCAGTAATTCTGACAATGGCAGTTGGTTGCTTGCTCTCCAGCTAACTTTCAAAGTGCCGGCTTATTCATACCCCAAACATCGGATCATCTCATTGATTCATTGTTGTTGAAACAGTAAAATTCAAATTTGATTGGGGTTTAGTATCGTGGGGCATAATTTAAACTGATTGGTTAAATTCAAACTGTTGTGAACATAGCAGCCAAATATTACTTATTTTCAATTTTTCAGTACTCTCTGAGATTGCTAGTCGGTCATATGACAGGTGCCTGCATTCACTCGTTCTTAAAGATGCAGTACACACTTTCAACTTCATAACACACCAATAAAATAATTAAACCATGTGAACATAACCCCAGCAATATTTGGTAGTTCATTGGAGAAATTTGGGAAAGTGGAGCAGATACCGTTTAAATAAAATTAAAATATATGTTTGCTTAGCATCTTGTTAAATTCTTCGTACATTCCAAAGCTATTCACTTTGAATGGATCACAACGAATAAAAATAGAGTGGAAGAACAATACCAGCAACAGCAGGAAATCATTAGGTCAGACAACAATAAATATAAATACTTAGAAAGTTTATGGATCATGATACAAATCTTCAAGATCAAACATCTATTGGTAGAAAGCCATCCAGATAGATTAAAAGGAACATTAAATTTAATGGTAAACCCCCCTCACCTCCGGGATTGTACATAATTCAAAAACTACATAGACTTAGAAAGCACTAAATGCAGGTTTTATTGAATTACTTATTTGAATGGATAAAATCCCTTTCAACTTCATTCTACATATTGATCAGGAATAAAGCTGCAAACATCCTCAACTCAAAGATCTCATTGATATTATGACATATGTAAAGAAAAAGTCTTCTCAGTCAAAATCCTGAAACTCTCTCCCTTACAGCACTGTGGTTGTATTTACACTTCATGAACTCTGACAAGTCAAGAATGCAACTATATCACTTTCTCCAGAGCAATTAGGGATGGGTAATAAATACTGGCCCAGCTAGTGACACCCACGTCCTGTGAGCAAATAAAAAAAACATATTTATCTTGCACGTTTTTAAAATTCAGGAGTTTCCAAGCAGATTTTTTTTAAGCAAAATTAAGTCATTCTATGTACTAACCAATGATTATGTGGTAAACGTGGAAGCTAATTTAAGCACAGTGGTACAAAATAATCTGATTTAGTGATGGTAGTTGAGAGACAGATACTTGCCAAGACATCAGACATAACTCTACTGCTTTTCTTCATAATAACGCAATAATGTTTTAAACATTTGATAATAGGACGTGAGGTTACTGACTAGATGAACATTTATTAACATTTACTGGACAGTATGGTGGCTCAGTGGTTAGCACTGCTGCCTCACAGTATTAGGCTCCTGGGTTTGATTCCTGCCTCAGGCGACTGTCTGTGTAGAGTTTGCATGTTCTCCTTGTGTCTGCGTGGGTTTCCTCTGGGTGCTCCAGTTTACTCCCCACAATCCAAAGATGTGCAGGTCAGGTAAATTTGCCGTGGTAAATTGCCAAGTTGGGTTAAATATATGGTAGGAGAGTGGGTTACCCTTCGGAGGGGAGGTGTGGACTTGTTGGGCCAGAGGGCCTGTTTCCATACTGTAGGGCATTTAATCTTATTAACCAATTCTTGTTCAGAAGGTGATGATGGACAGCTGGTGAAGATTATCGAACAATACCATAGGAAGGGATGTTCAGGATTTAATATCAACAATGATATGTTTCCAAGACAGGGTGTTATTATAATCCTAGCTAATGTTACAATCCCAGCTGCTATTATTACTGGACAAGTCAAATCCCAGACTGAAATCTGATTTGATAGATCATATTTGTTTTGTTATCATTTTAGCGAGGTGGTCTGTCATCGAAATTCAAGCACTCATTGTTGCAGATTTGCTTTTAACATTAAGACAAAAGTTTATTCAACAAAAGAAATGAAGATCAATAAAATAAGCCTATCAACTTAAAATTGACACAAATTTAAAGATTTTACAGCATACAATAAAATATAATCCCATTAATCTCAAAAACATTATTTTACTGATCCTTGCAGATAAAAACACCTCTGTGTAGTACAAAAGCACCCTGTACTGTACACACACAATAAGAAATATAACCTATCTCTGACACCTCAGTAGGCTTAAGTTAACTGTGACTTCAAATCTCAGTCTGGAAAATCCCATAACCACTTCCTGGAGTTGGGTTTAAATATACTCAGTTTTAAATATCTGCTTCAGGATTTTATCCAAACACTTCTAGTTTAGGTCCTTTACAAAACTCTTTACTCTGTGGTTTTTTTTAATCTTCTCTCTTTTTCAGAAGCACTGTTTTACACATTCATCAGCATCCAAGACTTCTGCAGAACTGTCGCAAGCTAGCTAAAATGACCTTTCTTTCAAGCTATGGCTATTTCTCCAAAGTTTAATAAAAACTGCTGAAGTTTCTAACTGAAACATTGATGCATAATTACTCTCCTGAAGCAGGCAAAAATCCGTTATGTCCTGGAGGCAAATCCTCTACCAACCCTTTTAAAAGAAGTCACACTGATTACAGATATACATTAATCATTTGCCCCAACTTGGCATTATCTTCAGACAGAAAACCCATGTGTCATTAAATCAAAATTCAAAACTTCAAATGTAAAACTAAATGATATTAAAATATGTACAAATTGCATTCCCTACTTCACATCTCTCATCAAAAAAAAAAATAAAATGTATCCTTAAGAGGCATTTTCATTATATATCAAAAATTAGCTTAGCACCACTTCTGTCATAAAAGTAATTACGTATTGACATCAACTATGCAACAAATCACACAGCAACCACACTTCACTTCAGTTCATAGGTACCATTTCACACAAGGTCTTGGACATGTGCCCTCACTCAAGCATCTGCTATAGCATTTTCTTTTCTAAATGCATGAACCATTTTCATATTATACAGTTGGAGAATTAAATTCCTTTGAAATAATCATATGGTCTAAGAAAATCATAGGATTGTGGTCTATATAAATGACTATTTATTTCAAGATGACGTAGAGTGGGCACAAGGCTCAATGCCTCTTTTTCGGCACTTAGATATTCTTGCTGTCATGTCTTTTGAAAATGACTGACTGGACATTCAATCACCATCTCAGAATCTTGCAGTAAAACTGCACCCAAATGGTTGGCATCCACAGCCAGTTTGAAGAGCTATCCGTAGACCCAGCCCATTTGCTTAATGTTGGATCATGTGCAGAAAGCTGGAGGAGGACCCTAAATTGGTCAACACTCTTAAACAGCTGCAAAAGCAATGTCAGCCCAAATGATGCCATTCTCCACTGTAAGATATTATGATTCTATCCACCCAAGTCCAGAAAGGGAACCTTGGAATGAACAAACAAAAATTCCTTTTCTATCGCAACATTTTAAAAATCCACTCTTTGTGCTAGTTAATGTGCTTATTTTAATTTTTAATCTACTACTCCAAACAAAGTCTTCACATGAGGTTGAGTAATGGAGAAGGGATAGTGATATCTGCCAATCTCCCTTCCCACCTCTCCACTCCACCCTCTCCTCTGACCTATCACCTCCATCCCCACCCACATTCACCTATTGTACTCTTTGCTACCCTCTCCCCAGTCCCATTCCCCCATTTATCTCTCCACCCTGGAGGCTCCCTGCCTCTATTCCTGATGAAGGGCTTTTGCCTGAAATGTTGATTTTCCTGCTCCTTGGATGCTGCTTGGCCTGCTGTGCTTTTCCAGCACCACTCTGATCTAAACTCTGGTTTCCAGTATTTGCAGTCCTTACATTTGCCAAAAAAAAAGGGATAGTGATGCTGAGTCAGGTTCCCTGGAGATCCGAAAAGCTTCAGGGAAGCTGATATCTCAGCAACCCAAGAATGCCTTCAGGCAACATTTATTGTTGAGGATGTTGATTAAAATTAGAAGCTCTTCTGAGAAGGAAAAGGAAGAGGTATTAAGGAACATCAGTAGTAACATTTGCATCAACATGGAAGCAATTGACAAGGTAGACATCTGTTTTCCATCCTTGGTGCCTTGATTTGAGTCTTCTCTTTGAATTGCTGCAGTCCTTGTGAAGGTGGCGTTCTTACATTACCTTTTGAGCGCATCTGAGAAAGGAATCCCCTTGTTCAAGCATAATATGGTGTTTTCTGAACTGAACTGTAACAAAACTAATGGCTTAATGTGTTTGTACAAGCTGTCACAAACCCCAAAATTGATACATCTTGCTTGATTAACACTCCACAGAGTCTCTTAGATCTTGATGGCAGCCAAATGTCTTTGTGGTACTAATAAAGTAGGTCACTGTTCCAGAATGACCTTTTGACCTTCTTTTAAAAATAACCCTCAGCATTAACCTACATTTATTTGACTTTCTTAAAACAATCCAGATTCCAAAAACGGTCATAAATTATTTTACATATTCCTCATTACTGTTGTGAAGGGGTGGAGGAAGAGAAGAATAAAAGTAAAGGTCTACAATATGGTAGGCAGCTGAGGAGAAAAGAGGACAAAACATTTTGTAGTAATGAGTAAAGTAAAGATGTTGTGTCCAGATGGGAAAAGCTGATTGACAGTGAAATAACTCCACTGAAGTCAGTAAATGACCCTTTACTTATATATGCATAATACTTGACACTGGTAGAGAATTGGAACAGCAAGCACTAGGGAACCTATGGCCATGCTTGCAGACTGAATGGATGTATATATTGCAAAGCAGCTGAGTCTGTCTTCCTAATGTAGAGGTCTTAGGTTTGATGCCTAAGAAAACAGCAGTTGTGATGCTATAATTGACCTGGATTAGATGAAGGATTCTGTTTGTGATCTGTTCATATATGTATATTAGTGGAACTCTTGGCAGAGTTCAATCAATATAACCATCATGTTGCAATAGACAGTCTGAGGCCACATCTCAAGATCAATCACCTGGACTGTTGGATCCTGTCAAACTAAATTCCAACAAGAATCAGAATTAGAAGAAGAGTACAGAAATGCAAATTACTTACATCTACCTTAAAAGAGAATTTGTCTTAAATTTACAGAGGCCTATAGATCCTGGTTGACATTAGTATGAAAATGAAAAATATTGCAGCTAATATCTTCCATTACTGCAAGTTGACTAGAGGTCATTTGTTTGATAGAATGACATAAAACTTAGATATTTTTATCAACATTGTTGGGTTTAGTTGGGTAAGAGTTGACATTAAAATTTAAATCAATAATGATCTAATTAAGTATTAGAACAGGTTAAAAGGGCTGAATGGTCTTCCCTGGTTCCTTTGCTTTCAACTGGGACAGTGGGGCATTGTAGACAATTCCGTCTCATCCAGAGAAATTAGGCAGCTAAGAGGCTGTAATATTGACCCTATGAGGAAAACAAAAACAAATAACTTCCCTCTTACCTCTCTTGGGTGGGTGAAAAGGCATGTCTTTTGAAGGAAATTTTTTAAACCTTTTGTGTATTGTACTTTTTAATAATAAGTACGAAATAATCTTTTGAGTATATTTAATTTGAAAGAAAAGATCATGTTTACTCACAATACCCCAAGATATAAATAGAATGAAATGTACTTATTTCCTCACGTGCACAGAAACACACTCCAATATAAACAAAGATGGATTCCAGAGATCAAGCATACATTAAGGTTATTGACAAAGTTTTAGAAGTAAGTCAATGCTTGCATTTCACTCCTTTAAGATGCCTTTTTTGCATGCGCGGAGGGTTTTATCCCCTGGTTCTTGGATGAGCGTACTTGTGTTTTAGATAAAATTGTGGCAAAGTTTCAGTGGAGACAAATCTTCACAGGTTAAGACAAATCTCTTTCTCACTGGCTAAGTTGACTGGTTGTTCAGGCATGATTCTGTTGTTCTTGATGGAGAAATAGCCCTCTTGTTAGTTTCGAGACTGACGTGATTCTGCCTAGTTCTTGGAATAATGAGCTCTGTTATCTCAAGTCAGTTTTGATCAATGACCCACCTGATCAACACATGTATTGTCTTTATGTTTCAAAATTAGCAAATTTAGAAATTTGCATTTGATTTATTATCACTCAATTCTAATTTGAGAAATTTTCAGAAGCAGATTGACTCATAAGTTAAATTCTTTCCGTGCAGAAATCATAAACAGTAGTCACCTGACCCTCAGCAACTTTTGTAGCGACATATTGCCCAATGTTAAAAGCTAAATTGACCTAAATCAGTACCTTGAGTTTATGGATGTGATATACTTCCTGGAAATGACACAGAGTTAATGTTTCAGGTTGATAACTTTTCATCAGAACTGGGTTTGCTTTTGTGTTAACCTTATTGAGAGTAATAACTGCAGTTTGAGATGTGACCAGGCAAAGTTGCTTGTGTTCTAGCTTGCTGAAATTTTAACCATCTTGTCTGTAAGACAGCACATCATATGCTTGGAAACACAGTCCTCTACAAATTTTTTCATTCTTAGTTTGTTCAGAGAAGAAGAGCTACCACTTCTACATCTTCTGGTACACAAGTGGTTCGAGCTCCACACTATTCATTTGATTCTTTGTTTTGTTTCAAATGGGTGAGAGTTTTCCATTAGTTTAGCCCACCATCCAGTCTATTTCCTTATTGCACTCTTACTTCTAAGTTGGAAAGTTACAGCCCCACTTATGAGTCTTGACATGTACAGCTCTGCAGACCTATTATATTTAGAGAAAAAAAATTAGGCAGAACAGAGAAAAAAACGCACTGTAAGGCAAGGATTAAATTCAATGACAAACAAATTGACTTCTCACAATTCATTTGAAGACATGCTGATGAGATCTGATTGCTGACAGATGCCGTACAATAGCAAATTTTCAAATTCAATTGAGAAACATTTAAAAGTCCTGATTATTGAAACGTTATTAATTTGTTTGAAACTACCCCACTGAGATAGCTATAGAGAGTTCCAAATTCTCACACTTAATAAGAAAAACTATTCTGTCTGTCCTTACAAATGTCTTCAGCAACATCCACAGCTTCAAGGTGTGCTTTGAAAAAGCCTGCCCCAGTGTGACAGCAGCATTTATCTACTAGGATTTTCCATGCCTTTTCGCTCAGCAATTAAAATAATAAAGTTCCATCAAACTTTTCTCTGATAACTTTGCTAGACACTGCTTACCAAACTTACTTGTTTAATGGCAAGATTAACTATACTTTCCTTTAACATTTGGTCTTCAACTTCGAGAAAACACATGATAAATTAATTGCAACTCAGTAATATCCAAATGTGTTCACAATTCAATTTTCATAATCCATAAATACATATGTTCCCACCAATTTTGACATTCTAAGAACTTCTAAACTGAACATTAATACAAAAGCTGAGCAAGTATATGCATTTCTCTACACAATTAAATGTATAGTAAATTATGTTATTGTTTGCCAAGAGTACTGAAACACCAGAAAAATTTGAGATGTATTGGAAATCTTTGACAATTATTTTAATCCTGGAACAGATATGATTCTTGATAGGGTAAGATTCAATAAACGAGCAAAGTGTTTAGATGAATCCGTAGCTGATTTGTAGATCTCAGTTATCTGTAATAATAATAGGGTGGTCATGGTAGGGGATTTTAACTTTCCAAACATAGACTGGGACTGCCTTAGTGTTAAGGGTTTAGATGGAGAGGAATTCGTTAAGCGTGTACAATAAAATTTTCTGATTCAGTATGTGGGTGTACTTATTAGAGAAGGTGCAAAGCTTGACCTACTCTTCAGAAATAAGGCCGGACAGGTGACTGAGGTGTCGGTGGGGGAGCACTTTGGGGCCAGTGACCATAATTCTGTTAGTTTTAAAATAGTGATGGAAAAGGATAGACCAAATCTAAAAGTTGAAGTTCTAAATTGGAGAAAGGCTAATTTTGACGGTATTAGGCAAAAACTTTCAAAAGCTGAGGCAAAGGGACGGTTGGAAAATGGGAACCTTCAGAAATGAAATAACGAGAGTCCAGAGACAGGATATTCCTGTCAGGGTGAAAGGGAAGGCTAGTAGGTATAGAGAATGCTGGATGACTAAAGAAATTGAGGGTTTGGTTAAGAAAAAGAAGGAAGCATATGTCAAGTATAGACAGGATAGATCGAATGAATCCTTAGAAGAGTATAAAGGAAGTAGGAATATACTTAAGAGGGAAATCAGGAGGGCAAAAAGTGGACATGAGAGAGCTTTGGCAAATATAGTAAAGGAGAATCCAAAGGTTTTTACAAATATATTAAGGACAAAAGGGTAACTAGGGAGAGAATGGGGCCCCTCAATGATCAGCAAGGCAGCAAGGAGCTGCAGGAGATGGGGCAGATACTAAACGAGTATTTTGCATCAGTCTTTGCTGTGGAAATGGACATGGAAGATATGGAATGTAAGGAAATAAATGGTGACATCTTGAAAAATGTCCATATTACAGAGGAGGGAGTGCTGGATGTCTTGAAATGCATAAAAGTGGATAAATCCCCAGGACCTGATTGGGTGTACCCTAGAACTCTGTGGTAAGCTAGGGATGTAATTGCTGGGCCTCTTGCTGAAATATTTGTATCATCAACAGTCACAGGTGAGGTGCTGGAAGACTGGAGATTGGCTAATGTGGTGCTAATGTTTAAGAAAGGTGGTAAGGACGAGCCAGGGAATTATAGACCAGTGAGCCTTACGTCGGTGGTGGGCAAGTTGTTGGAGGGAATCCTGAGGGACAGGATGTACATATATTTGGAAAGGCAAGGACTGATTAGGGATAATCAACATGGCTTTGTGCGTGGGAAATCATGTCTCACAAACTTGATTAAGTGTTTTTAAGAAGTAACAAAGAGAATTGATGAGGGCAGAGCGGTATATGGACTTCAGTAAGGCATTCGACAAGATTCCTCATAGGAGACTGGTGAGCAAGGTTAGACCTCAGGGAATACAGGGAGAACTAGCCATTTGGATACGGAACTGGCTCAAAGGTAGAAGACAGAGGGTGGCCGTGGAGGGTTGTTTTTCAGACTGGAGGCCTGTGACCAGTGGTGTGCCACAAGGATTGGTACTGGGTCCACTACTTTTCATCACTTATATAAATGATTTGGATGTGAACACAAGAGGTATAGCTAGTAAGCTTGCAAATGACACCAAAATTGGAGGTGCAATGGACAGCGAAGAAGGTTACCTCAGATTACATCGAGATCTTGATCAGGTGGGCCAATGGGCTGAGAAATGGCTGTTTAATTTAGATAAATGGAGGTGCTGCATTTTGGGAAAACAAATCTTAGCAGGACGTATACGCTTAATGGTAAGGTCCTAGGGAGTGTTGCTGAACAAAAAAACCTTGGAGTGCAGGTTCATAGCTCCTTGAAAGTGGAGTCACGTGAAGAAGGCAGTTGGTATGCTTTCCTTTATTGGTCAGAAAAGATTTACAAGGATGTTGCCAGGGTTGGAGGATTTGAGCTACAGGGAGAGGTTGAATAGGCGAGGGCTGTTTTCCCTGGAGCTGAGGGATGACTTTATAGAGGTTTATAAAATTATGAGGGGCATGAATAGGATAAATAGACAAAGTCTTTCCCCTAGGATGGGGAAGTCCAGAACTAGAGGCCAGAGGTTTAGGGTGAGAGGGGAAAGATACCAAAGACACCAAACGGGCAACTTTTTCATGCCTAGGAAGGTGTGTATATGGAATGAGCTGCCACAGGAAATGGTGGAGCCTAGTACAATTTAAAAGATATCTGGTTGGATATATGAATAGGAAGGGTTTGGAAGGATATAGGCCCGGGTGCTGGCAGGTGGGACTAGATTGGGTTGGGAGATCTGGTCGCCATGGACGAGTTGGACAGAAAGGTCTGTTTCCATACATCTCTATGACACTATCACTCTATGACGAGTGATGTGATGATAGTCAAGTTCAAGTGAGATTGGATTGTTGTAGACATTGGTGAGGAATCATTGTTAGATTTATTATGTAAAAAATGCCTCATCTGATGAAAGCATTTCAGTTAGTGGCAGAAGCAGAGGTATGAAAATAAAATAGATGAATCCATGAAGGAGAAGATTGAACTTGGCACAGGATATATTTGAAATCTATTCCAATATAATACAAAAGACAAATCCGACAAGAAAATGCATTGGGTAAAACAGCCTGCAGGTACTATACTTCCTGTCAAAGCTGGAGAGGAAAGAACATTCAAAGAGGTAAACAGTTATAAAGAAAATCAAATATTTTCTAGTAAGAAAGTAGATCTCTTCCAGAAAATAAGCTGATGCAGGACATAGCCACAGAAAAACAAGGAATAAAAAGAAACCATACAAAGAGATAAATGAGGAAGAACAATCTTCAGGAGAAGATAAATTCAAATTTTCCCAGGGAAAATTACCAGATCAAACAATTTGCCACACTAGTTATGAAAATATGTATCTACAAATTTGAAGATGGGCTACAGGAGCTAATGTCATAAAATTATCAGCTAGTGAGCTTTGGATCACAAAACATTGTTTACAGACAATAGAAATTCAATTATGTGCTCAGCGGACATTGCGTTTAACATTACACTCCTGTCACAAATAAAGTTCCAACACTAATACTGAAAATTTAATTCGTAACTTATCAGCCAAGGATTTTCACATTTGAGTAAAAAGATGTGCAATGGTTCTCAATTATCTTCAAAAGTGGAAGAACATAAAATATAAAAGGACAAGAAAGTGCCGATGTAAGATTTTGCTGGACTCTGTAAGGTCATGACAGCATCATAACAAACCTGCAGTTAGTTTTGTTGAGTTAAAAATTGTTTCCTATAGTAAATGAGATAGAAAGCTGTGACTATAGTGGTTTTGCTGAAATGTTCCCAACTGTTCATAGCTCCTTGAAAGTGGAGTCATGGGTAGATAGGATAGTGACGAAGACATTTGGTATGCTTTCCTTTATTGGTCAGCGTATTGAGTACAGGGGTTGGGAGGTTGTGTTAGGCCACTATTGGAATAGTACGTGCAATCCTGGTCTCCTTCCTATTGGAAAAATGTTGTGAAACTTGAAAAGTTTCAGAAAAGATTTATAAGGGTGTTGCGAGGATTGGAGGATTTGAGCTATAGGGAGAGGTTGAATAAACGAGGGCTGTTTTCCCTGGAACCAAAAAGTTCAGATTCCAAGTGGCAACAAAGTTTGAGAAGCATATGAGTGGATTGCACTGCTGCATCACAGTGCCAGGGATCTGTGTTTGATTTCATCCTCGGCTACTGTCTGTATGGAGTTTGCACATTCTCCCAGTGTTGGTGTGGATGCTCTGGTTTCCTCACACAGACCAAAGCTGGCCAGGTTAAGTGGTCTGCCCATGCTAAATTGTCCCTGATGTCCAGGGATGTGCAGGCTAGGTAGATAAGTCATGGGAAATATAGTGTTACAGGATAGGGGACGGTCAGTGCGGACTTGATGGGCCAAGTGGCCTGCTTCCACACTGTAGCGATTCTGTGAATCTTTATAAGCAAAGTGGCAGAAACGGAATCATCTACCTTACTTCAGAGGGTGTATTACGACAGACAATGGAAGCATCTGCAACTGAATTTAACCACCTTGACACATAGCACAGTGAACAACTATCTATTCCAACTTCAAGCCTGTCACTAGGAGCTGGGGTGAAGGGACAAGTTGAAGTAAAATGCCTGACCACTCCATTTTCCAAGGAAGAATCCCCAACAATAGGACAGGGTAACATAACAAGCAAGAATGAATCTCTAGGTATTGCAAATAAGGAAGTGGTGAGCTGAAAATGTGTTGCTGGAAAAGCGCAGCAGGTCAGGCAGCATCCAAGGAACAGGAGATTTGACGTTTCAGGCATAAGCCCTTCTTCAGGAAGAAGGGCTTATGCCCGAAACATCGAATCTCCTGTTCCTTGGATGCTGCCTGACCTGCTGCGCTTTTCCAGCAACACATTTTCAGCTCTGATCTCCAGCATCTGCAGTCCTCACTTTCTCCCCAAATAAGGAAGTGAACAAGTTGATTACGCCAATCATCCAGTCACTGAGAGGGGAGACGGAAGGCCAAAATACTCAAGAAGTTGAATAATTATCTTATTCAAGAAGTGGAAAGAGAACCAAATTCTATTAACACAAATTGAAGATGTAGTCAATGCAATTCCATGGAAGACACCACGATGAAAAGACAAATAACATGCAAAAACCTGGGATGTTGCAAAGAAAGAAATTGGCTGATGTAACAGGGATCACACAACAGCAATAAACAATAATCATATATTGTTGACTCCTCCACAAAGGAAATACAAGTGATTAAAGGCCCTCCAGTTCAAGAGAGAACCATAGACTTCACATTGTCTGAAAGACAGTCCAATTAAACTACCTTCACGCCAACAAACTTACTTTACGTATCCAAATGATGTGGAGGTTTCATTCTTATCCCCAAATATGTTCTCTTTAGTCTTGGAAGACTGGTAAAGACTTTGGGGAAAATGGAGTAGTGGTAAATGTGAATATATATTTAAAAAGCAGTAATTGTAGGAGGGAAAAAAAGACTTGCGGGGAGATGTTGGCCCCAATTTGTGCCAGGACAGAGAGTGTCCCATCCTCGCAAGAATGCTGGGAGGAATCTCATCCACAATTCTCATCCCTGCACCTGGACTCTGTCATTTTCATAGTGGGAAGATTTTGGGGCTAGTTTATATTTCATGCATGTCCAATTTCTGGAGAAATCTAGCCATATACGTGACCAGCTGCTTTCTCTGAAAATGGATTTCGTGATCCCTGGAGTGTGGAACCCAGAGTACGGAGATTAGACCAGATTTGAACAGGCCACTTCTCAGTGCTATTCTTTTGGATGGTCAGGGTACTTCTTCGATGAGCTGAGGCACTCCTACAGATATGGGCATTAGGGGCATGGATCTTTCTTGTGAAGGGGATATCTGGTATTCTTTCTAGTTGAGAGTCAGGCGGGGATAAAAGTGTCCTTTATGATAGTTAACATCAGGGAAGATTGGGCGTAAGTAGTGCATAAACAGTGAGCCATCTTTCCACCTTTTCCTAACTTGTTGTTCTTCCTACATAACCAGATCCCTTTACAATTCAAGTCTCAAGCCATGACATCCTGCAGCCATATCTTTGCAATGGCAACCAAATGTATATTTATTTTTCTTTGCACTTTCGATTCTCATTTACTTTGTTTTGAATGCTATGTGCATTCAGATAGTGTTTCATTATATCGCTTTTTTGTAACTTCGTATCTTATTGTTGGTTTCCTCTTAGATTTTTTATCTCTATCCTATCCTGTCATAGTCTGTTTGCCTTTATCAGTATTGGTGCAAAGGGAAGAGAATGGGTGTGAGGGGTAAATGTTGAAGAAATGTTTTATATATCTCAATCTTTCGGATTTGGCAGGATGCATTTGGTGCAGGTGAGATAGCTTTGGGAGAGATAAGGCATCCTTTGGGATTATGAAAAGGAATGCTAGTGTATAAAAAATGCATAAACCTGCAAATTTGTCAATAAACTGTTTAAAAATAGGCAGTTAAAATGCTCGCTCATTTGGAAGTGTCTGGTAATATAAAACCATTATAGGAATTGGTCTGCATGATTGATTCGATAAACGTTTTTTCACAATGGGGTGCCTGTTGATGGTTAGCTCCATCTGTTAATGAATGGAAATGTTCACTGATGTAATGTTTTTAAGTATTTCAGTGAGGGAAGTGTTAACCACAAGTGAAATGTTTGTTCACATATTTCATTGAATACTTAAGTGAAATGTCTGTTTTCATAACAATTATTTTGAAATTTCACTGTCTTCGAGGCTTGTTTATTATGAGATTGTGCTTTTTTGCAAGAGTGATCTACCAATCAACTGGGAAGTTTATTTTCTGTTGTGATGCCTCCTGGTAAATGCCCATGCTGAATAATAGGCGTGTTCATAGAACACCCACAGTGTGCAAGCAGGCCATTCAGCCCATAGATTCATGCTGATCCTCCAAAGGCATCCCACACCATCCCTCTTGCCCTGCATTTCCCATGCTAAAGCACTTAACATGCACATCTTTGGATTGTGGGAGGAAACCAGATCACCTGGAGGAAACGTATGCAAACACAGGGAAAATGTGCAAACTCCATGCAGACAGTCACTCCAGGTTGGAATCAAATCCCTGGTGCTGTGCAGTAGCAGTGCTGACTACTGAGCCACCATCACCTGGTGAGTTTGTGTTGAGTTGGCATAGAGGATATTAAAAAAACTATACGAATGATGGTTTTTTTTACCTGCAATGGAGATGGAGCAGTGCTCCCATCTGCATAGTTTCGGTCTCATTTTGGCAATACACACCTCCCATGTTTTGGCGCATAACCTGAGCCCTTCTGAACCATATGCCCAGCACTTTCAGGTCATCTGTCCTGACGGTGAAGGGTATAAAGGATCGGTTGGCCCAGAAAGAGCATGGCCTCATTCTTACCTTGGCTCCTGAAACCAGTTCAAACTGGTCACTGATGATCATGACTTTGTGCACTGACAGCAGGTTCAAGCTGAAAATGGTGATGTCATCCATATACAAGGAAGCTTCACCTTCAGGCCTCCACTGCCTGGAACAGTCACCCCTAAGGGCTCACATCCTTCCAGATGGATTTGGCAAAAGGTTCTATACAACACACAAACAAGGCAGCAAAGAATGAGCAGTGATCTATTCTGGTCTATCCCCTGAGCTTGCACCACTGAAGTCACATGAGCCACTTTGACTTCCACTTCATCTGGAAGTCAAAGAAGGACTGGGTGGGGAAGAACATATCCAATGTTACTTCACCCTGATGGCCACCTTTGTGTGCGGCTGCATCAAGATGTGTGTAGACCCTCGGTATGCAAACGTTAAGTGCCACTGCATACTGTAGTTCTACCTGTCCCTAGTGTAATGAAGGATGGGCTTGGCCTTGTTGCCAAGGGACATTCCAAGGTTGGACTATTCTGTCTCATCAGTCCCACTAGGAAGAATTTGTAAAGGAAAATACCTTTGACCACAAGTCCATCAGAAAGTGGTCAGCATATAGCAGCACGGTGGCACAGTGGTTAGCACTGCTGCCTCACAGCGCCAGCGACCTGGGTTCAATTCCCGACTCAGGTGACTGACTGTGTGGAGTTTGCACGTTCTCCCCGTGTCTGCGTGGGTTTCCTCCGGGTGCTCTGGTTTCCTCCCACATTCCAAAGATGTGCGATTCAGGTGAATTGGCCATGCTAAATTGGCCGTAGTGTTAGGTTGGGGGTATGGGTGGGTTGCGGGTCGGTGTGGACTTGTTGGGCCGAAGGGCCTGTTTCCACACTGTAAGTAATCTAATCTATAGTGTTCTTGAGATCCTGCAGGAAAAGGAGAGGTTGATCCTTTTGGGTCTGTTCCCTGAGCAGACTGTCAAAGTCATTTCACAGATTTCCTCATCGCTAGAACTTTCCAACAAGCACTTACTTGGTGTGAGAAGGGCACTTACTGTGAGATTCTTTATGTACGCCCAATCTCGGTGTGCCACTGCATGTTGCCCTCGAAGCAGTTGTGAGGAAGAAAGGGGAGCTGCTAGAGACAAACCTCCTTCTGGAATGTGCTTTGCAAAGGAATTCTGAAGAAAGATGCAATGGCTTTTGTTGAGGTTCATTCCGAGCAGCTCCATGATGCCAGATTCTGTGCTCTATGGTCTGTTCTCTGGGACACACACCGAGACTGCACCTGGAGGACCATCAGTTTGGTGAAAGATGCTCTTTGGCCTGCCCAAAACTTATTGGTTTTCCTGTGAAAAGAGTTGATGTCAACCGAATGTTGCAGATTGGCACATGGCAGGCTCCAGGATTATGTGCTGAGGGACGCACTAAAGCTTGTTGGCAGCTGCCACCAAAGCACCATGGGGAAAAACCCCTGTTTAAAGTCTTTCTGCTGAACTTAGTAGGGGTCTGTTTAATTATCAGACCCTTTCAGTGCCTTCAATATTTGTAAATATAGCCCTGTGTAAGTAGGAAATTGGCTTTTGATTACAATTGCAGAGAATGTCAAATTTCCAATTTTTGTTGTTATTCATATGCAAAGACTGTACAGAAATGCTTCAGTAACTGTGTATGTATATAAAGACTTCTTGTGAATAAAGTAAACTTTTGCAATAAGAAAAGGATGATTGGACTGTATGGGGTACGAGGGACATGAGAAATAGCTATAGGAATGTTCAAGAGATAGGAGGGGCTATGGATGGATCATAAAAAGTGAATGATTAAGATCGTGAGAGCAGGAGGAATATTTTCTGTTTAAATAATTACTTTTAAACTTTATACGCAGTATTAGAAGCTCTACATAATCTTCCCACCCAATCTGAATAAGAACTGAATAACCTCTGAGGACCTTCCAGGATTGTCAATCCAGCTCACACATTTCTGGATCAAAATTATGAGATGTAATTGGCTATTTATAAAGATTAGGATTGCAAAATCTGGATCTTCCCCTAACTCTGCACATCCAACCTGATCACAAAAATCAGGGCAGCTGTATATGGGTCTGAATGGGTTAATACAAATGCAATAAGGCACCATCCACTGTGTTGATGTCACAAGGACTTGGTTAGAGTGATCTGAGTGCTAATGTGCTCCAGAGCCTGTTAGTAGTCTTTTTCAAGTGATCAGTAAACTATTGCAGTAATACAATAAATTTCCTGTCGTTTACTTGAACAAGACTCTTATAAATATCACACAATACCAGGGGTTGGTCCAACAGGTTTATTTGGAAATACATGCTTTTGGAGCACTGTTCCTTCATCAGGTAGCTAGCTCTGAAAGTTTGTACTTCCAAATAAACCTGTTGGACTATAACCTGGTGTAATGTGATTTTTAACTTTGTCCACCCAAGTCCAACACTGGTACCTCCACATTAAGAGTCTTTTAGTTGGATCACATGAGTATGATTCTTCTCAATGGACCATTGAACCTTTGGACTCAACCACGTTGGGCTTGAGGAGTGCCCACACACAGCAATTACCATTATGAATTCTTGAGAGGGTTATAATCAATAATAATTTCAGATATATTTTATAATTTTGTCATTAGTCACCTAAGCGTTGTCAAGTCTGGAAGAGGCTGGAGCCCAAATGTTAATTTTCATATTTACATAGCAATTTGTTCTTCCCATAGATGTAATGCTCAGGACTACATCTGGCACAAAGGGATTCGATGTGAATTTATCATCACAGAGTTCCAGGTGATGTGTATAGCTGTTGGTTCCTCGGCAGTGGTGATCCTGCTCCTCTTTATGCTCACTGTCTTCTTTGCAAAGAAGGTGTACTCCTTAAAAACTGAAAACAAAAAGCTTCGGAAGAGGAGGTGAGTATAGTGAAACCATCCCTCTGGAACAAAGGTAATGATGAGTACATCAAAAAGTGTTTTAATAATTTTCATTAAAATAACACCAGTATCGGATCTGATCTACTTTTCACTCTTTCACTTTTCAAACCTTTTTTTCACTTTTTGTCTTTCATGTCTTTATTTTTATCTCTTTCTGAAATATTTCTTTTCTTCTCTATCTCTGTGTCTTACATGGTTGCTTTAGTATGTTTTCTTAATTACTTTTCACTTATCGTATTCTTCCTGACTCACTTTCCTCTGGTATTTGTCTCTCAATCTGAGGGATAGGGAGCATAAGACAGTGATCCGGTTAGTGAGAGGGACAAGTTGCACACACTTGAAGGGATTCAATGGAGAAGTGGTAATATCACCGGACTGGTAACCTAGAATCCCAGGTGATTGTTCTGGGCATATGGGTTTGAATCCCATCTTGGTTAGGTGATTGAATTTGATAACAAGGTAGGCTAATTGTTGCAATATTTTGATTAATAAAAATCCATCTGGTTCTTTAAATCTCTTTGAGAAAGGAAATCTGCCAACCTTTTCTGGTATGGCCTGTATGGAGGAACCTCGATTATCCGAAGGACTAGGGTGAGGAGTATTTCGTTCGGCTAATTGAATGCTGGATAACATAGTTAGCCAAGCATCGGGACCTTGCGATTTTGCTTGGATAATCCGAAATTCGGTTTATCAAATGCTGGATAATCGAGGTTTCTCAATATATGACTTCAGTCCAGAATAATATGGTTGACTTTTAACAGTCATCTGGGCAAATTAGGAATGGATAATAAATGCGGTCCTAACTAACGATGTCCACATAGAGTCATAGAGCCATAGAGATGTACATCACGGAAACAAATCCTTCGCTCCAACTCGACCATGCCGACCAGATATCTCAACCCAATCTAGTTCCACCTGCCAGCACCCGGCCCATATCCCTCCAAACCCTTCCTATTCATGTACCTATCCAGATGCCTTTTAACTGTTGCAATTGTACCAGCCTCCACCACATCCTCTGGCAGCTCATTCCATACACGTCCCACCTTCTGTGTGAAAAAGGTGCCCCTTAGGTCTCTTTTATATCTTTCCCTTCTCACCCTAAATCTACGCCCTCTAGTTCTGGACTCCCCCACCCGAGGGAAAAGACTTTGTCTATTTATCCTATCCATGCCTCTCATGATTTTATAAACCTCTATATGGTCACCCCTCAGCCTCCGACGCTCCAGGGTAAACAGCCCCAGCCTGTCCAGCTTCTCCCTATATTCAAATCGTCCAACCATAGCAACATCCTTGTAAATCTTTTCTGAGCACTTTCGAGTTTCACATCATCTTTCCAATAGGAAGACCAGAATTGCACGCAATATTCCAATAGTGGCTGAACCAATGTCCTGTACAGCCGCAACATGACCTCCCAACTCCTGTACTCAATACTCTGACCAATAAAGCATACCAAATGCCTTCTTCACTATCCTATCTACCTGCGACTCCATTTTCAAGGAGGTATAAATCTGCACTCCAAGGTTTCTTTGTTCAGCAACACTCCCTTGGACCTTACAATTAAGTATATAAGTTCTGCTAAGATTGCTTTCCCAAAATGCAGCACCTCACAATAATAACACACTCCTAGTGACTCCCTGTCAATAATAACACATTCCTAGTGACTACCTGTCAATAATGGCACATGCCCAGACAAACCTTGTCAGTAATAATACACCCCTGGTGTCCTGCTGAAAATAATAACACACACCTGGAGACTATCCTGTCAAAAATAATACTATCCCAAAGCCACTCTGTCAATAATGTCACATGGCTGGAGACATACTGTAAATAGATGGGTGGCACGGTGGCTCGGTGGTTAGCGCTGCTGCCTCATAGCACCAGGGACCTCGGTTTGATCCCTGCCTTGGGTGACTGTCTGTTTGGAGTTTGCACATTCTCCCCGTGAATGTATGTTTCCTATCACAATCCAAAAGATGTACAGATGAATTGGTCATGCTAAATTGTCCAAAGTGTTAGGGACATTAGTCAGTGGTAAATGTAGGGGAATGGGTCTGGGTGGGTTTCTTTTCGGAGGGTTGGTGTGGACTTGTTGGGTTGACAGGCCTGTTTCCATACTGTAGGGAATCTAATCTAGTAACATATGAACCATTCACATGAACATACAAATTTGGAGCAGGGGTACATCTGCTCTGCATTTTTAAGGTTACAGCTGGTATAGTTACTCTATGTTCATGCCTATGTCTTGTAACCTTTAATGCCTTTTACAAATCTAACTATGTTCTTATTCTTGTATTAAAAGGGTAGCTGTTTATTTTTAAACATTGATTGGTAGTTCTAGATTCTCCCATGTATCCTATCAAGACCCCTCAGGATCTTATGTCAAGTCAACCTTCACTCTTCTAAACATCCAAGCCTAGGTAGTTCAACATTTCCTAATAAAATACCCCGTTTAATGCAGGTATTACCATTTCAGAGTTGCTACCAATGTATTTACATCTTCCTTAAATAGACGACCAAATTTGTCCATGGCACAATATTGTATAGTACTCCAAATGTAGTCTCGGCACTTTTCTGTTTAACTGAAACATAACATTCGAGGATAGCAAATGTGGTTCCCCTGTTCAAGAAGGGGAGTAGAGATAATCCTGGTAATTATAGACCAGGATTATAGACCACTTCAGTTGTTGGTAAAGTGTTGCAAAAGGATATAAGAGATAGGATTTATAATCATCTAGAAAAGAATAATTTGATTAAGGATAGTCAGCACAGTTTTGTGAAGGTTAGGTCGTGCCTCACAAACCTTATTGAGTTCTTTGAGAAGGTGACCAAACAGGTAGATGAGAGTAAACCGGTTGATGTGGTATATATGGATTTCAGCAATGCATTCGATAAGGTTCCCCACAGTAGGCTATTGTACAAAATGCGGAGGAATGGGATTGTGGAAGATATAGCAGTTTGGATCAGAGGGTAGTGGTTGATGGGAAATGTTCATCCTGGAGGACCAATTCCAATACCAAACAACCCAGATGGCCTCCTTCCTCAAAGACCGCAATTTCTCCTCAGACGTGGTTGAAGCTGACCTCCACCGCATCTCCTCCGCTTCCCGCTCCTCCGCCCTTGAACCCCGCCCCTCCAATTGCCACCAGGACAGAACCCCACTGGTTCTCATCTACCACCCCACCAACCTCCAGATACATCGTATCATCCTTCGTCATTTCAGCCACCTCCAAACAGACCCCACAACCAAGGATATATTTCCCTTCCCACCCCTATCAGTGTTCCAGAAAGACCACTCCCTCCGCGACTCCCTCGTCAGATCCACACCATCCACCAAGCCAACCCCACCCCAACACCTTCCCCTGCAACCACAAGAAATGCAAAACTTGCGCCCACGCCTTCCCCCCTCACTTCCCTCCAAGGCCCCAAGGGATCCTTCCATATCCGTCAGAAATTTACCTGCACCTCCACACACATCATTTACTGCATCCGCCGCACCCGATGTGGCCTCCTATACATTGGGGAGACAGGCCGACTACTTGCAGAACGTTTCAGAGAACAACTCTGGGACACCCGCACCAACCAACCCAACCGCCCCGTGACTGAACACTTTAACTCCCCCTCCCACTCCGCCAAGAACATGCAGGTCCATGGCCTCCTCCATCGCCAGACCATGGCAACACGACGCCTGGAAGAAGAGTGCCTTATCTTCCGCCTAGGAACCCTCCGACCACAAGGGATGAATGCAGATTTCTCCAGCTTTCTCATTTCCCCTCCCCCCACCTTTTCTCAGTCCCAACCCTCAGACTCAGCACCGCCTTCTTGACCTGCAATCTTCTTCCTGACCTCTCCGCCCCCACCCCCTCTCCGGCCTATCACCCTCACCTTAACCTCCTTCCACCTATTGTATTCCCAGCGCCCCTCCCCCAAGTCCCTCCTCCCTGCCTTTTATCTTAGCCTGCTTGGCACACTATCCTCATTCCTGTTCTATGTTCTATGTTCTAACCTTCCTACTTTTGTGTTTAGTATCCTGTGCAATAAATTACATTCTATTAACATTCCTAATTACTTGTTCTAAGACGTAAGGTAGTCTTGTAAACAAATAAAGCTTGCCAAAAAATAAAAAAAACTTGAATTGGGGGAAGGCTGATTTTAGAATTCGACAGGATTGGGCCAAAATGGACTAGAAGCAGCTATTTGTGAGAAAATCTATATTGGAACAGCAAGAGCCTTTCATAAAGGAAATCGTGAAAGCATGGGGCCAACTTGTGCCTGTAAAAGCAAAAATTGGGACCTAACATTCCAGATAATTTTGGGCGGCACGGTGGCACAGTGGTTAGCACTGCTGCCTCACAGCGCCTGAGACCCGGGTTCAATTCCTGACTCAGGCGACTGACTGTGTGGAGTTTGCACGTTCTCCCCGTGTCTGTGTGGGTTTCCTCCGGGTGCTCCGGTTTCCTCCCACAGTCACAAAGATGTGCGGGTCAGGTGAATTGGCCATGCTAAATTGCCCCTAGTGTTAGGTAGGGGGTGGATGTGGGGGTATGGGTGGGTTGCGCTTCGGTGGGTCGGTGTGGACTTGTTGGGCCGAAGGGCCTGTTTCCACACTGTAAGTAATCTTAAAAAAATTCTGCATGAGGGATTTACAGGCTTGAAAAAGAAAAGGAAGCTTGTGGTGGATATTAAGGGCTCAGTATTACAGAAACCCGAGAGGGTTACTCAAAAAGGAAATTAGAAAGTCAAATGGGGGCATGATAAAACACTGGTAGATAAAATAAAGGTACTTTATGAGAAAATTAGGTCAAGAGGATAACCAGGAATAGAATGAAACCTATTAAGGATCTAAGTGGCAAGCTGTGGGTAGAACTGGAAGATATAGGTGAGGTTTTAAATGAGTACTTTACATCAATATTCGTGATAGAGAAGAATGATATATGGCTAAACTATAGACCAATGAGTCTAACATTGGTGGCAGGAACTGTTCGGAAAAATTTTAAGGGACAGAATTAATCTTCATTTGTAGAGGTAAAGATTAATCAAGGATAGTCAATACGGCTTTGGCTTTGGGAGATCATATCTGACAGACTGATTAAGTTTTTCAAGGAAGTGATTAGGTTAATGGATAGAAGTATTGAGGTGGATGTGTTCCACACAGACTTCAGTAAAAGTTTGACAAGTTCTCAACTGGGGACTGGTCAAGAAGATAAGAGTTCATGTGAATCAGGGCAATTTGGTAAATTGGAACCAACATTGGCTGAATGGCAGGATGCAAAAGGTGATATCTGAAGATTGCTTTTGGGATTGGAAGCATATGTCAAGTGAGGTACTGCAGGGTTTCATGCTGGGTCCCTTGATGTTTGTTGTAGACATAAATGTGGAGATGATTTGATCTGTAAGTTCATCGATGACATGAAAATTGGTAGTGTGAATAGCGAGGAAGAAAGCCTTAGACTATTGGAAGATATAGACTGGTTGGCTAGATGGACAGTTCAATGGAAAATATAATTCAAACCTGTAAAGTGTGAGGTGATGCCTTCTGAGAGCTAACAAGGCAAGAGAGTACTTGATTAATGATAGAACCTGAGAAAGTGCATAAGATCAGAGGGACTTTGGAGTGCATGGTCACAGATCCTTGAAGGAAGCAGGACAGTAGATAAGATAGTTAAAATAGTATATTGCTTTTATCTCTCTACCCTTCAGACTCTCTGCCTGTATTCCTGATGAAGGGCTTTTGCCCGAAACGTCGATTTTACTGCTCCTCGGATGCTGCCTCAACTGCTGTGCTTTTCCAACTCCACTCTAATCTCGACTCTGGTTTCTAGCATCTGCAGTCATTGTTTTTACCTATTGCTTTTATAAGTCAAGGCATTGAATGCAAGAGTGGGGTGGTTGTGATGGACCAATATAAGATATTGGTCAGGCCTCAACTGTGTGCAGTTTTGGTTACTACACTATTGAAAGGATGTGATGTAGTAGTGAGGTTGCAGAGGAAATTCACCAGAATTTTGGCTGGGCTGGAGTAATTTAGCTATGAATAGATATTAGATAGGTTGAGAGTTTTTTTTGCTTACAGCAGACAAGGCTGAGGAGGGACTTGATTAAGGTGTAGAAAATTATGCAAGACATAGTCTGGGTAGATAGGAAGAAATGTTTTCCCTCAGTGGAAGCATCAATACCCAGGGGCCATAAATTTAAGGTGAAGGGCAAGAGGGGATTTTAGGAAGAAATATTTCACATAGAAGATGCTGAGTATTTGGAACTCACTGACTAAAGGGCTTGTAGAGGCAGGAACCTTCATGACATTGAAGAACTATTTAGGTGATCACTTGAATGCCATAGCATATAAGACTAGGAGCTAAATGCTGGAAAATAGGACTAAGGTAGATGGGTGCTTAATGGCGGGTGTGAACACAATGGCATGAAATGCCTTTCCAAGCTGTAGACATATATGACTCAATGACTCCACCTGCATACTAATCTCTTGCAATTTATGTGTGAGAACATCAAGATCTGTCTTCTTCTCAGACCTCGAATACTCTCACTATTAGATATTACATTTTTTATTCATCCTGCCAGAATGGACAATCTCACAATTCCTTATATTATACTCTATTTGCCAGAACTTCCACTCACTTCACCTGACTAAATTGCTTTGTTGCCTACAAACTTATGAACAAGGAACAAGTGTAGGCCACTCAGCTGCCTTAAAAATATCTAAAAATTCTGCATCTACTGCCTTTTGAGGAAGGGAATTCCAAAGACTCTCAACTAACTGAAAGAGGGTGACTCTCCTTATAGCTCTCTTATGTTCTCTTCACAACTTAAATTCCTATCTATCATTGTAACATCAACAAATTTAGCAACCATACCTTTGGTCTGTTCATGTAAATAACTCATAAAAATTGTAACTAAGTTGAAGCCCTGCACTGACCCCTGTGGCACACACAATTCATTGCATCTTGCCAACCAGAAAAAGACCCTTTTATACCTTGTCAATTTCTTGTTAACTAACCAATATTCTATCCATGCCAATATGTTACCCCCCCCCCTCCACCATAAGGTTTTATTTTCCAGAATAACCTTTGATGTGGCAGCTTATCAAATGCTTTCTGGACGTCTAAGTATAGTACATCCAGAGGTTTCCATCATTCCAAACATGTTACTTCCTCAAAGACCTCCATTAAATTGGTTAAACCTTATTTCCCTTTCACAACATCATGTTAACTCTGCCTGATTATGTTGAACTTTTCTAAGTTCTCTGCTATAATGCCTTTGCGTAACTTCTAATATCTTCCATATAACAAATTTTATATTAATTAGCCTGTTGCTTCCTGTTGATATATCCAGCTGAGTCAGCTTTTATTGCCTATCCTCCTGGTGAAGGGCTTATGCCTGAAACATCGATCCTCCTGTTCCTCAGATGCTGCCTGATCTGCTGTGCTTTTCCAGCACTATACTCTCGACGCTGAGCTCCAGCATCTGCTGTCCTCACTGTCTCCTCTCAGAGACACCCTGTCAATAGTAACACACTCTCAGAGAAATGCTATTGATAAAAACACTCTCCCAGAAACATCCCGTCAACAATAACACATACCTATTGACACCCAATTAATAGGAAAATACTCCCAGACACATGCTATGAATTGTAACACTTTCTTTTGGTGCAGGACCTTAGAGATATCCTTCAATATAAGCACACACTCAGAGATATTGTTAACAGTAACTCATTCCATTTGACCCCCTACGAATATTAACTTACTTCCTCTCACTACATTAGTACTCTATCAGTGTTCATATTATTCCCTCACCCTCTGCTTATACCATACCTCTCTCTCCCTGAATTCATATTGCTTCTCTCCTTCAGTCAGTATGTACCTGGTCTATTCCTTCATCACTCTAGGTTAAGTCACTTCCATTGAGGTAGATTTGCACATCCTCATATTGATTCTGGTGATATCCGCAACAGCAAAGGTTCCATTGCATTTGTTATATCTGAATACCCAAACTGGTTTAGTGTTCCAAGAACAATTAAAATAAAAATACAGGAGCATCCTTTAAGCATTCAGTATTATGGAGAGCTTCATTTTTCAGAGATTCTGGTGATACCTGTCATTGAATTTCCCCTATGCAACAATGACATGAAAAAGTGAACTTAGCACAACAGGATCCAAGCTATATTACTGATTGGAAATAGGTCTCTCAGTGGGATGTTTATCAAGTCTGTGCAGGATGCTCATTAGCACAGAGACAGACAGGGCTCTCTGTGTGATCAATTATGAAAGAGCGGTTTATGTGAAATCTAATTAAGGAATCCTGTCATTATTGACCTTTCTTGTTTTCCCTGCATGATGAAGAGAAACAACTTTCAAAGCAAATGTTTCACAATCTCTTGCCAATCAAGGTTATGTCAGTTGGATGCAAAAATATAATGCTGGGAATTGCTTGAGAAGGGATTAAGTAGGCGTGAACCAGCCTTGGTCTGTGGTTTCCATGGAGATGAATGGTGAATAGCTGTTCAAAATTAGCCAGGGATTCAATGAAAGATTTTTGTACAAACTATGTTTTCTATTCTAGTTTTATTGCATTTTCTTCTGAGACTATGAGAAACCATTCCCATCCTGTCCTTATATACTGTAACCTTCATTTACACACACTTTTCAAGACCAGATATCAGATAGGATCGAGAAATAGCAAAAGCTTGAGGGGCTAAATGGTCAACTGCTGTTCCTGTGTCAAAGAGGCAAGCAGACGTTGCAGCACTAACTAGGCACCTGAACCTTGGAATTCCTTGTTCGATTTTGATTAGATACTCACAATGTAAAATTATTAGACTGCTGGGGTGGACTGCTCTGAAGATGCTTCTTTCCAGAATATAGTTTCATTGTTCCTGGGGCTACCATTTGCATTTCTCACCATCCAGCCACCATGGATCTCACACATACCTAAATCCTATTGGGCTATTTGTCACAGGGCATGACAGTCAAGTCTGATGCTAACCCCTTAACTAGTTCCCACTTTCCAGCAAATGCCACAGAAGAGTGACCAAGGACACAAGCTTAAGCAGTTACTTTGCAAAGTGTATGAGCCCAGTAGTACTGAAGGTAATTACAGTTATTGGCGGTCATAGAATCATCCAGCACAGAAACAGACCCTTTGATCCAATCTTCCATGTTTACCAGGTTTTCCAAACAAAACTAATCCTATATGTCTGTGTTTGGCCCAAATTTCTTGAAACCTCTCCTATTCATGTGCCTGTCCAAATTTCTTTTAAATGTAACTGTACCTGCACCCACCATTTCCTAAAATATGGCATGGAAACAGACCCTTTGGTCAACTCATCCATGTCCACCATATATCCTAAATTAGTCTAATCCCATTTTCCAGCACTTGGCCCATATCCCTCTAAACCCTTCCTATTCATATGCCCATCCTGATGCCTTTTAAGTGTTGTGATTATACCAGCCTCCAACTTCCTCTGGCAGCTCATTCCATACACAAACCACCCTCTGCATGAAAGCATTGCTCCTTAGGTCCTTTTTAAAGCTTTCCCTTCTCACCCTAAACCTATGTCCTATAGTTTTGGATTCTCCTAACCCAGTGAAAAAACCCTTGGCTATTTATCCTATCCATGCCCCTCCTGATTTTATAAAACCTGTATAAGGTCACCCCTCAGCCTCAGATGCTCCAGGGAAAATAACTCCAGCCTATTCAGCCCCTCCTTATAGCTCAAACCTTCCAACCCTGGTGACATCCTTGCAAATCTTTTTTGAACCTTATCAAGTTTTGCAACATCCTTCCTATTGCAGGGAGCCCAGAATTGTATGCAGTATTCCAAAAGTGGACTAAATAAAGTCCTACACAGCTGCAACATGACCTCCTAATCCCTACACTCAATGCACTGACCAATAAAGGCAAGCATACCAAACACCTTCTTCACTATTGTCTCTACCTGTGACTCCACTTTCAAGGAACTATAAACCTGCACTCCTAGGTCTCTTTGTTCAGCAATATTCCCCAGGACCTTACCATTACGTATAAATCCTGTCCTGATTTGTTTTTCCAAAATGCAAAACCTTACATTTATCTAAATTAAACTCCATCTGCCACTCCTCGAGCCCATTGACCCATCTGATCAATATTCTTTTACACTCTGAGATTACCTTCTTCACTGTCCTCTACACTCTAATTTTGGTGCAACCTGCAAACTTACTAACCATACCTCCTATGTTCATATCCAAATCAATTATATAAATGACTAAAAGCAATAGACCCATCACCGATCCTTGTGGCACACCACATGCCACAGGCCTCCAGTCTAAAAGGCAACCCTCTATCACTAACATCTGTCTTCTACCTTTGAGCCAGTTCTGTATCTAAATGGCTAATTCTCCTCATTTTCCTTGTGATCTAAGCTTGCTAACCAGTCTACCTTGAGGAGTCTTGTTGAACATCCATATAAATCATGTCTTCTGCTCTGCCCTCATCAATCCTCTATTTCGAAAAACTCAATCAAGTTTGAGACATGATTTCCCCATGCACAAAGCCACTTTTACTCTCCCAAATCCATCCTTGCCTTTTCAAATACATGGAAATTCTGTCCCTCAGGATTCCCTTCGACAACTTGCCCACCACTGCCGTCAGGCTCACTGGTCTATAGTTCCCTGGCTTTGCCTTACCTCTGACAGCTCATTCCATATACATACTAACCTCTATGTGAAAAAGTTCTCCTTCAGGTCCCTTTTTAAATCTTTCCCCTCTCACCTTAAGACTGTGCCCTTTAGTTTTGAATTTTCCTACTACAGTGGCAGATTGCTGGAGACCTCCTGGAGTTGACCCCAGATTCAAGCTGACTCTGAGGAAGGAGAAATCCAATCCCTTGTTATACGTTAATCGTCTGACTCAGCACAGACTGAGGCAGGAGATGGTAGTGTTGATATTAAGGCCCACATTTTTGCTCCAGTGCAGAAGTTGGGATATTTTCCAGCTCTGCAGGCCTGCACAGGAAGATGTGCCCAGACATGTTGGATTTTCCCTCCAGGCTGGTGGGCTTCCCAAGCTCACGTGTGGAGACAGCTGAGTGCACAGGTGGGTTGTGTGGAAGATACTGTGTTAAAGTTCTTAGAAGGTTGACTCAATTGAGAAACAGCCCTCAGCACCCCCACCCCTTCACACACTCTCCATCCCCTAACCATGCCTAACCCCAAAAACATTCTAAACCAATGTAGGCCCCCTTATCCACACTAATGCCTGCTCATACTCTCTATGTCAATCTCCCGCTCTTTAATAATGCATCCTTCGTCTGTCTCTTTCCACCCTCTATTTCTCTATCTAAGGCCGCTCATTCCCAATCCACCAGCATACACTGCTTTACCCATCTGTTTGGTTTATCGTACTTTCCATACCACTCTCAGTCCCTCTACCCATTGCCTCAACACCTCATATCCTCTGTGCTCCTATATAACCTGATAAATGCTCCTCATACTCTATATACTCAAAGGCCCTTCATACCCCATAGCCCAACCCAGCCCTCCTCTCTTCCCATTATCCTTTATAGCCCCATGCCAAAATAGTGCCAGCATATGCTAAATCATGGTTCTTACTGACTACCCTTTTTCCTTAGCCACTTCATGTCAGGTCCCTAATATCTACTAGAGGTCATGCTGACATAAAATAAAATTGTCTCTAATAAAACTGTGTCCATTTATGATGTCCTCTTTTTTAAAAAAGACACTCATTCATTTAAACAAAATCTCAGTGCATTATGATTCCTTCACTTAATTATTTATGAAATACACTTCCATCCTTACCTTGTTTAAAAAAAAAATTACTCGTGCTTAACCTCTTATGACAACAAAGATTTCTAGTCTATAACAATTTGGAGCTATCAGTCAAACTGTTGACTTAGCAGAGACCCTCACGGTGACAATTTTATATTATAAAATCCATCATGCAGTGCAAATCCTTTAATGATAGCTCTCAGTTAATTGTAATTGTAATATTTGTTTATAATCCTTAAATTTCTATTGTATTTCTTCAATATTTTAGAATTTGTTTTATTCGTTGTCTTATTTATGAACTGTTATGAAGATGTGGATGAACTGTACCTTTGCAAGAATTAATAGTTAGCAGTGACAGCACCAAGTGTTCTCAATAAGAAACAATGCTACATCTTCATAACAGAATGTAGGCATTTAAGAATGTGTACCATTTCAATTTAGTAATGGCCTAGATTTGTTTTCAGTTGAGAAGGTCCTGGTGTACCAAACTGTTCAGTGTTTATCTCACATTTCTTGACATATTTTATATTGCAAGTTATATAAGCTAGGAATAAACAATACTGTGCACATACAGGACATCTTTTCAAACTGTGTATTTTTTTTTTCAGAGCAAGAAATGACTGAAGTAATATAACCCTAGATTTAACATTAATTTCCATGACATATGATTCATTGAAAGTCATTCCACTTACATTTGTGATTTTCTGAAAGGCAGCCATAATTTGATGTCGGGACTTACTTCTATTGATAGTTAGAATGAATTTTAACAGTTGAAAGTTGTTAACACCTATGGCATCTCAAAAAATATTTGTGTCTTTGTAATACTTTGGCATTTTGACAATTCTCTGACATCTTGACAGTTCTTTGACAGCCTTGACAATTCCAATAGGCTTATGTAGTTTTCACACACATTCATGCCAACCTTTAATGATCCCAAGGTACACTTAATCTATTTCTACTGGTAGCTTTCCTCTCCCAAAGTATCTAGGACCATATTCAAAAGGCGTACTTTACCTCTCCAAAAGGGTATCCTAGCTATCTAAATGAATCCACAAGTTTCATACCTGATTCTAACAGGTTTATTTACACATTTTGAGTTTCAGATGCTCTACCTCACCAAAATTACGTATGAGTAGATGCAGCTGTTGACTTATATGGATAGGTGACGCCAAGAATTGAACTGCCTGTTTCCCCTGGGTAGGGGATGGCACTTCCAGATTTTGGGCTCTCATGGCATTTTTGCTTAGATGGAGAGCTTCTGGATCTGCATGAAGATTCAGTCCTAATTTACAATCTACTGAAAGTTGATTTCCAGTGAGAACGTTGCTGAATAAAACAGATCTATTTCTATCTCTTATAGTAATTAGTATCAAATGGTATAAGGATACTCAGCTAGTAATCCAGGGTTTGCTACTTCAGATTCCTCCAGAATACATTATGTAACTAAACTCTGTAAAGCTGGTCATTCTTGGGGAGGGTTCAGACAAAATGAACTTTAAACCTGAAAATTATGTTCAAACCCCAAATGGGGGTCATTAACAAGGAAGGGAACCTTTAACCCTATGTATGACTCCAGTCTCACATGATGTGGTCGATTCTAAAGATGACTATCCACCATTTTTAAAGATTTTACTGTACCCCTCTTGTGCTAAGTCCCATTCTTGATAGCATCATTGAGCGCTCAGTAGATAAATTAAGGTACAACTTAGAGAGGCTCAGATTCAATTCTCAATTAATCTGTTTTTAGTAATTCTACAAAAGCTGCATTTATACTCAATTTACAAAACAAAGGTGCAAACTTAGTATAGTTGACAGCCAGAGGGCCTTTTGGCTGGTGGAATAGCCACATTGAGGAATGGTACTTACATAACTACATGGCATCATAAAGCCAGCCAAAGCTTGGTCAGTGCTTGGGGTGGTCTTTGATTATAGTGATGAAACCAAAATCTTGGGAATTGTTAAAACAAAGGGGTTCAAATTGTGGGGTAAAGACAATATGAGGACCCATTTAACTTATGGGACTCTAAGCCTTTGAAATCCAGGTCCTCAGCAATTCAGCCCTGAATATTCTTTTCATTTTGTTTTGTTTTACAGCGAGTGGGTGTTTCTAGCTGGGATAACATTTAATGCTCATCCCTAATTGCCTTTGAGAAGGTGGTGAGCAATTGCTTCGTGAAATGCTGCAGTCTTTGCCATGTAGGGACTGCCACAGTCCCGTTAGGGTGAACGTTCTAATATTTTGACCCAGTGATGGTGAAGGAACAATGATATTGTCCCAGGCAGGATAGTGTGTGATTTGGTGAACCTGCAGGTGGAACTGTTTCTACACAGTTGCTGCTTTAATGCTTCTAGGTAGTATAATTAGCAGTTTTAAGAAGTGCTGTTGAAAATGTGTTGGCAAATTGCTGCATTTCATCTTATTGATGGGAAGCAAAATTGGATGTGATGGAAGGAGTGAACCTTTAACTTGGTGCATGGGTTCTGAACAATCAGACTGGATAATGTTAAGTTATCTGAGTATAGTTGCAAACCTGCAGTCATCCAGACATGTGGAGAATACTCCATTTGCATTTCTTTATTCTTGTGTCTTCTGTTCATGATGTTGAGCCATTCATTTCAGAATAAGCAACCTCTGATCTGCTCCTCTCCCAACAATATGATGGTCCGGTAAGGTTTCTGCTCACTGGTGATCCCAGATTGTTGATAGTAGTGGATTCAAAAATAATAATGCCATTGATGTATTGGGGAGATAGTTAGACTCCATCTTGATGGAGATGGTTAATGTCTGCTATTTGTATTAGTTGTACTTGTCATCTAACACCTTAAGCTGGATATTTCCAGGATACTGCTGTGTATGGGAAAAAGTGTTTCGTTATGTGAGTGGATTGTATCCTGAGGCATGGCAATCTGTTCCAAATCTTGGCAATCCAACTCTGAGTTTGGAAGTCCAACCCTAATTCTTCCTTCAGCTTTGGACCTTGGCAATCCAGTCATGACTGCAGGTAATATCACCTTTGAAACTCGGACGTCTAGATTCTATTTGTGTTTATCCATTATTAGCTAGTTTGTCCTGCTGGTACTTTATGGGTCTAAAGATTTAGAAAGTTGTTCTCAGGGCTGCTGTATGATTGGTAATTGAAACCTAACCAGAATCTCTCTGTTGCACCTTGACATATTTGGGATTAAAGGAATCAAAGAATGCATCATGTACAGTCAGAGGCTGGCTGACCACTGTAATTACTTCTGAATAGGCTAAACAGCCTTCCTTAATGCATCTTTATTTTGATCTCAGCTGGGTATTGTCTTCTGAATTAAGGAAGGAATAACCAGTCCCTTGTAAATTTTATGAACTGACCTGCATTTCATATATGAACAATAAAGTCAGGCGAAAGGAAGGCCACTTTGATGAAGAGTAGCATCCCATCTTAACTTTCTGCATGGTTGACTTCACGATTTGGAATCTAGGTTAGGAAGAATGAGAGAAGAGATTGAAAGAGGCAGAAAAATATTAAATGCAAGTGCAGTGATTGTAATAATGTCAGCCAGATGGACCTCATAGAATATGAGTTCCCTGATTGGGGCTGCTAATTTGGTCCAATCAGGGAGTCCTGGCTGACAAATATAAACAAGAGTGTCAGAGAGTTGGCTCACTCTGTGAGTTGTCTGTGAGAGAACTGAATCAGTATCAAGGACCTTCCATGTTTAAACAGAGGGTGACTTGGTGATGGATGCTGGCCTCTGTGGAGTTATTTCAGTAGCAACAAGAGAAAACAAGCTCCTGAAGAAACTCATTTGCAACAGTTATCTTTGAGTTGGGTTAAGCATTTCTGGCATCATGCCATCATTTGGAAAGCTTGATTTGCTTAACCCTGCCATCGCAAATTGTGCCCGGTATGTGAACCAAATGAGTTATGTTTTCCAGACAAATGACATTGGGGCAGATGAAAAGCAATGGATAATTCTACCATGTGGACCTGCAGCTCTTGTGGTTATTAGAAGCCTAACTTTCCCTGAGACACCAGATATTAAAACTTCTTTTGATTAGAAAATGCATGCCTGAAAAGGGTCCTAACTAAATATCCAGAAGTTTTTCAGGAAGATCTACGGGCTATCAAAGGAGCCAAGGCCACTTGTGTGTTGACCAGGAAGAAATTCCACCATTCTGCAAGGCCTACCCATTGCTATTTGCCTTCCTTAAGCAAAAGAATCATCAAATCAGTCCAGTTTACAGAATGGGCAGTAATGGTTGGCCAAATTGTGAAGGTTGATGGGTTGGTTTAACAAATGGTTAAAAGGTTAAATGGAAACAAGACAGCCATTTGGGGCATTGTCAGCCTGTGAAATGTTTCAGTGGATGATGGAGAACATTTTACAAGATCAACCCTGATCGCCATTTATCTAGAGGATGTGCTAATAACAGGGAAGACCAATAAGTTCGTAGAGAACTTGAAGACATTTGTTAGACATTTCTCCCAGGTGGGGATACACATCTGAAGGGAAAAATGTGTTCCAGGCAACCCAAGTATCCTACTTAAGCTACTGAGTCCACGAGACTGGGTTACACCTGTTGGAAGGTAGAGTGAGAGTGATCAAAGGTGCTCTGGCTCCCAGGTCTGTACTTGAGCTTATGTCTTTCCTTGGATTGGTGAATCCTGGCCTCTTTGTATCAAGGGGTTGCACGGTGGCTCAGTGGTTAGCACTGCTGCCTCACAGCACCAGGGTCCCAGCTTCAATTCCAGCCTCAGGTGACTGTCTGTGTGGAGTTTGCACATTCTCCCCGTGTCTGTGTGGGTTTCCTCCAGGTGCTCCAGTTTCCTCCCACAGTCCAAAGATGTGCAGGTTAGGTGAATTGGCTGTGCTAAACTCCCCCTAGTGCTAGGTGCATTAGTCAGAGGGAAGTGGGATTAGGTGGGTTACTCTTTGGAGGGTTGGTGTGGGCTTGTTGGGTCAAAGGGCCTGTTTCCACACTGTAGGGAATCTAATCCAATCTAACTCTTAAAAAAAGGGTCTGTCTTGGAAATGGTCACATAGCCAAGCCATAACCTTCACGGAGGTGAAGAAACAGTTATTATCCTGTAAGGTGTTGACACACTATGATCCAGTGCAAGAACTGGTATTGACATACAATGCCATATACGGCATCGGAGTAATATGAGCTCGTTGATAGCCCAATGGAGAGGAATGTCCAATAGTGTATGAATCTAGGACTTTTGCTAATGCAGAGTGTAAATATGCCCAGATAGAGAATAAAGGTTGGGCAGTCATATTAGAAGTCAGGAAGTGCCAGAAATACCTTAAATGATGTAAGTTTATAATATTAACAGAACACAAATCCCTGCCGGATTGACGTAAAGAGACCGGGTAATGCCACCCATACCTTCAGGCTGAATTCAGCAGTTGGCTGTAATATTATGTGTGTATAATTACAAGTTGGAATGCCATCAGGAATCCAAGGATGCAAATGCAAAAGCAGTCAGCTGCCTTGCGCAATCAGATACGCCATTGGTGGTACCCCCGCTGGTAGAGTCCGTAATGGTTTTAAATTTTCAGGACACACTTCCTGTCACAATTGACAATATCAGACTTTGGATGCAGCAAGATCCTGTCATAGCAAAACTGAGGCAGTTGGTGGTGATGGGGGAAACCGTAGAGCTGTCACATAAAATGAAACCTTTTTGGATGCAGAGAGACCAGAACACAGAACAGGACAGCATGAGAAGCAAGATTGCCCTGAGCAAAGCTCACCACCAGATACTGGCTGAACTCCATTAGGGTCTTCCAGGAGTTTTCAAAATGAAGATGTTGGCGACATGTTAGACTGATGGCCTAGATTGGATACAAACAGAGCTGCATTGGTGAGGCAGTGCCCAGAGTGCCAACAAGGACAACAATTGCTACCAGCAGCTCCCACAATTCGTGGGATTGGCTGGGTACATGTTGACCATGCAGGGCCTTTCATGGTCTCAATGCTTTTAGACATTGTAGATGCCCACTCAAAATAGCTACACATCCACAGAGTTCATTCGTCAAACACAGGAATGATGTTAGAAAAACTATGCACATCTTTTGCAATATGTGGACTGCTGCAAGTGTTGGTCAAAGAAAACAGGCCCACTGTTTACCAGCAGGGAATTCGAGTATTCCTAGAGTCAAGTGGTATTTGTCATATAAGGACAGTTCCATACCATCCATCATCCAATGGTCTGGCAGAAAGAGCAGTCCAAACTTTGAAGGCAGGCTTAAACGAACAGTCTAAAGTTTCTCTAAATACTGAACTATCCTGGTTCCTACTTAGATTATAGGATCACCCCTTATGCGACTATAGGCATAGGTCCAGCAGACTTGGTAGTGGAGAGAACACTCTGCAAATGATTAAATCTGACTTTCCCTAGTTCAGGGAGGGCGAAATGATGTCAGGAACTTCAGATACAAGACTCTGGTAAGCAAGAGAGACAGTTTACTTGAGGGGATGGAATTGATGTAGGAACTACAGGATTGGCCCTGCATGGCTAAGAGACATGGTAGAAGCAAGGTCAGGTCCAGTGATATATGACATCTGAGTAAGTACAATGGTCCTAAACATGCACATGGACCATATAAAGCTGTAAACTTGCAAATGATGTGGGAGCAAAATGTTCCTGGCTCCTTGTCTGCCATTCCAATTGTTCCGGAACCCATGGGTTCTCCCTCTCCATCAAGTGTTGAAGATACCTCAAATTCTGACACAACAGATGTTGCTTACTTGATGTGTTTGCTGCCTGAAGAAGAAAATAAATTTCTTCCGAGATGCTCTGGGCATAAGAGACGAGCTACCATGTGTTACACACTGCCTGCCTCAGAGACAGAGCTAGAAGAACCTGACCTGGTGCTGAAATGCCCCAGGAGGAGCTACAATAAAAATCAGCTTATATCCCTGGGCTCAGACATGGAGGGATGTAGTGATTGTAGTGAGGTCAGTCACGTGGATATCATTGAATATGAGTTACCTGATTGAGGCTGTTAATCTGGTCCAGTTAGGGAGCTTTGGCTGATAGATATAAACAGGAGTGTCAGAGATACTGCTCACTCTGAAAGTTAACTCTACAGAAGCTGGATCAGTGTCAAGGACTTTTCACATGTAAATAAGGGGGTCTTAGTTACAGGAAACCAGCCTCTGTGGAGTTAAATCAGGAAGAAAGTAGATCCAGTAGCTAAAGGGATCAAGGGATATGAGAGGAAGGCAGGGTTATGTTATTAAGCTTAATGATCAACCATGATCATATTGACTGGCGAAGCATGCTTGAAGGGTTGAATGACCTACTCCTGCTCCTGTCTTCTATGTTTCTTTGTGATACATGTAAGCGGAGAGAACAAGATAAATGCACATCATAACTTTCAATTACATACATATCAGTATGTGTAGGCCTAATAGACATAGGTTCAAACTATTAAAGACAAAATATTGCTGAGAAATCCTTCACCACATGGAGAGTGATGAGCACTTGCAGTTGACTCCTAGAGAGAAAAGTGGGAACAGAAATCTTGGACTGAGTTAAGAAATAGTTGAATGCTACAATAATAGAGGATAAGGGTGTGCAAGGAAAGAAGAAGTAACTAAATGACTCAATCAGAACTGGCAAAATAATTTTAGTTTACAGCCACCTAATGGTACTATATAGTGAATTCTATACAGTATCATTAGGTTTCCCTATTCTGCACTGTCATTTTGAAATAGAAAAATTATGATTGCATGCAGCTCTCCACAATTTGTCTTATCAATAAGTAAGGTGACACTTTGGCTCTCTGTTGGAATAGAGTCAGAGAAGTTTCACAGAAGGTTTGAATTAGTTCCAAGTTTTCCTTTATAATGACTTAGGAGCGTTGTGAGAAGACTTTGGGTCTGGGTGGGAGGACGCCCTTGAGTGATCTTGATGGTCTGATGATCTCAATGGATCTCAGGTCCCTAACCTATCTGATGATCTTGCTATCCCTCACATGAGAAGTACAGAGGCTATGACTAAGAGGATCTGTGTTCACATTTCACCATGGTATCTTGGATGGTTTAACTCAATGAATTGGGATGGCGCTAATAAGAAATTTGATTGTGAAAGCAATTGGGTATGCAAACACAATAAATCCACTCTTCTTCACATGAAATCAGTTTCTGTCTACATATGACTTCTGCCTCACTGTACTTATAGTTTTACTGGCTGAGTAATTGTTGCCATTTCTTCAGGGAAAAGTATCTTACGTATTGGCCTCCTGGTTGTCCAGTGATGCATCAGATACAGAGCAGCATATGTTCAAATGCAACAAGATCTGGACAATATCCAGGCTGGTGCTGAAAAGTGATAAGTAACATTCATCTCATCCAAATGCCAGGCAATGACCATTTCCAATAAGAGAGAATCTAACCATTACCACTTGACATTTCAATGGTGTTACTATCACTGAATTCCTCCACAATCAACATCATTGTGGTTACCATTAATAAGAAACTGGAATTGCCACATAAATGCAGTGGCTACAAGAGCAGGTCAGAGACCAGGATTACTGTGGCAAGTAACTTACCTAAAATTCTCCAAAGCCTATCCACCACCTACAAGACACAAGTCAGCAGTGTGATGGAATACTCCCCACTTGCCTGGATGGATGCAGTTCCTACAACACCCAACAAGCTTAACACCATCCAGAAAAAAGCAGCCTGCTTGATGGGCACCACATCCACAATCATCCACTGTCTTCACTGCCAATGCTCAGGACACACTTCTGCAGGAAGCACTGCAGACATTCTCCAAGGATCCTTAGCCAGCACCTTCCCAACATATGACTACTTACATCAAGAAGGACAAGGGTAGCAGGTAAATGGGGACACCACTACCTGCAAGTTCCCCTCCAATGACCACTTCTCCATTTCCTGTTACTCAGGCAATGTTGTATCCATATTGCTCCTGACCCTTTTATTTCATGAGCTATAATTTTTCTATCAAGTCTTTTGTGTGGTACTGTATCAAATGTCTTCTAAAGATCCATATAGCCACATCAACAGCATTACACTCAACTATCTTCTCTGGTACATCTTCAAAAAAATTCTAGCAAGTTAGACATGATCTCCCCTTTAGAAATATCTGCTGGCTGTTTCAAATCAATCCATCTGTTTCCATGTAACCCATTCACTGCATTTATTAACTTAATGCAACTCCTTAGTGCTGTGGAAGTGGGGGAAATCGACCAATGTTGCTTCTGTATTCAAAGGTGATGCATCGAGGGAGCACTTTACTGTATGCATCTCAAAGTCTTCTCCATATAACGAATTATTGTGAGTGCAGTGACAGGCGACATACATAGGTGTCATATTGTACAAGTAACATGCCACAGACTGAAATAAGAATGATCTATGCTGGTTTAGATTGAGGAAGAAATATTAGATGAAGCCTGGAAGAACACCTTCATTTTTGTTTTAAAAAATGTTACGTAAGGCTGCTCTTACAACTTAACTGTGGACTTGAATTCCCAACTTTTAACTACCAGGTGTTTACATTAAATGTGATATTGAGTGTCATGCAGAGACAATGCTTCATAAAGTTTTGCCCCACTTATTTGCTCCCATGAATAGAATATTGTGATCAGCTGAGATAACAATTCATTTGCAGATGCACAGATTCAGGGATTAAAAACACTTCCCCAGTAACACAGTAAAGTGCTTTCAAAAAATCCTTTTGTGATCAGGGCACCTCCCCCACATATTGAATCAGTACCAGAGAAATTTGAGGAGGGCCCCACTGCCTCCATGCATTTCAAGTATTGAAATAACTTGATCCATTTTCTCATTTGTTTATATCTCTCAAAGAACTAGTCTAGCTCTTGACTTTGTATGTTGATACCAAATAGATGATAGCAAGTTGATATTTATTTTATATTGTCTCAATTTTCACTTCCCTTATAACTTCACTGACCCATTTATTCTCCAATGATCATGTGGGGATATAGCTTTTATGGTGCAACCTAGGGAGAAATTTAATGCCCCTTGAGTTTGGTGTGCTGGGAGACATTATCGGGTGGAAAGATGGATTTTTCTATCAAGTCTGTTTTTCTATCAAGGGGAAATGAGGAAACTGTTGAAGTCCACATTGATGCCCTGGGGTTGAAGTGTTCCGAGGCGGAAGATGAGGCATTCTTCCTCCAGGCGTCAAATATCTTCTGAAGATCTATGTACATGACATCAACAGCAATACACTCATCTACCTTCTCTGTTGCCACTTGCCTGGATGGGTGCAGATTCTGGATTACTGGTGCTGGAAGAGCACAGTAGTTCAGGCAGCATCCAAGAAGACGTTTCGGGCAAAAGCCCTTCATCAGGAATAAAGGCAGAGAGCCTGAAGCGTGGAGAGATAAGCTAGAGGAGGGTGGGGATGGGGAGAAAGTAGCATAGAGTACAATAGGTGAGTGGGGGAGGGGATGAAGGTGATAGGTCAGGGAGGAGAGGGTGGAGTGGATAGGTGGAAAAGGATTTAAGCAGGTAGGACAAGTCCAGGCAAGTTCTGTAGAGTTAGTGGATGTGCAGGTAAAACTGTGATGGTTGTGGAAAGCTCCTTTAGGGCCTTGGATAGAGGTGAGGGAGGAGGTGTGTGTGCAGATTTTACAGTTCCTGCGGTGGCAGGGGAAAGTGCCAGGATGGGAGGGTGGTTTGTAGGGGGGCATCGACCTGACCAGGTCGTCACAGAGGGAACGGTCTATGCGGAAGGCGGAAAGGGGTGGGGAGGGAAATATATCCCTGGTGGTGGAGTCTTTTTGGAGGTGGCGGAAATGTCGGCGAATGATTTGGTTTATGTGAAGGTTGGTAGGGTGGAAGGTGAGCACCAGGGGCGTTCTGTCCTTGTTACGGCTGGAGGGGTGGGGTCTGAGGGTGGAGGTGCGGGATGTGGACGAGATGCATTGGAAGGCATCTTTAACCACTTGGGAAGGGAAATTGAGGTCTCTAAAGAAGGAGTCCATCTGGTGTGTTCTGTGGTGGAACTGGTCCTCCTCCTGGGAGCAGATACGGCGGAGGCGAAGGAATTGAGAATACGGGATGGCATTTTTGCAAGAGATAGGGTGGGAAGAGGTGTAATCCAGGTAGCTGTGGGAGTTGGTGGGTTTGTAAAAAATGTCAGTGTCAAGTCGGTCGTCATTAACAGAAATGGAGAGGTCTAGGAAGGGAAGGGAGGGGTCAGAGATGGTCCAGGTAAATTTAAGGTCAGGGTGGAATGTGTTGGTGAAGTTGATGAATTGCTCAACCTCCTCGCGGGAGCATGAGGTGGCACCAATGCAGTCATCAATGTAGCGGAGGAAGAGGTGGGGAGTGGTGCTGGTGTAATTACGGAAGATCAACTGTTCTATGTAGCCAACAAAGAGACAGGCATAGCTGGGGCCCATTTCCGACATTTCCACCACCTCCAAAAAGCGCCGACATTTCCGCTAACTCCAAAAAGACCCCACCACCAGGGATATATTTCCCTCCCCACCCCTTTCCGCCTTCCGCAAAGACCTTTCCCTCCGTGACTACCTGGTCAGGTCCACGCCCCCCTACAACCCACCCTCCCATCCTGGCACCTTCCCCTGCCACCGCAGGAACTGTAAAACCTGCGCCCACACCTCCTCCCTCACCTCTATCCAAGGCCCTAAAGGAGCCTTCCACATCCATCAAAGTTTTACCTGCACATCCACTAATATCATTTATTTGTATCCGTTGCTCCTGATGTGGTCTCCTCTACATTGGGGAGACTGGGCGCCTCCTAGCAGAGCGCTTTAGGGAACATCTCCGGGACACCCACTCCAATCAACCACACCGCCCCGTGGCCCAACATTTCAACTCGCCCTCCCACTCTGCCGAGGACATGAAGGTCCTGGGCCTCCATCACTGCCGCTCCCTCACCACCAGGTGCCTGGAGGAAGAACGCTTCATCTTCCGCCTTGGAACACTTCAACCCCAGGGCATCAATGTGGACTTCAACAGTTTCCTCATTTCCCCTTCCCCCACATCATCCTAGTTCCAAGCATCCAGCTCAGCACTGTCCCCATGACTTCTCCGGACTTGTCCTACCTGCCTATCTCCTTTTCCACCTATCCACTCCACCCTCTCCTCCCTGAACTATCACCTTCATCCCCTCCCCCACTCACCATTGTACTCTATGCTACTTTCTCCCCACCCCCACCTTCCTCTAGCTTATCTCTCCACGCTTCAGGCTCTCTGCCTTTATTCCTGATGAAGGGCTTTTGCCTGAAACATCGATTTCGCTGCTTCTTGGATGCTGCCTGAACTACTGTGCTCTTCCAGCACCACTAATCCAGAATCTGGTTTCCAGCATCTGCAGTCATTGTTTTTACCTGGATGGGTGCAGCTCCAACAACACTTACCAAGCTTGACATCATTCAGAACCAAACAGCCTGCATGAATGGTATCACATCCACAAATATCCATTGCCTTCACTGCCAACATTCGAGACATACTGCTGCTACTAACTAAAAGATGCACTGCAGCAATTCTCCAAAGATGCTTAGACAGCACCTTCCAAACCCACAAATCTCACCATCACTCTGATTCAATCCATGATAGAAAAACCTTAAAAGTGCAAGCAATGCTCGCTTAAGAGCCAGACCCACTATCACTGTTAGTAACCAAATGGCAGGGACAGGGAGCTTGCTATAAGGGAGGGCACAGAGCAAATCTGTCTATGTTTGCTTGCAGGCTCCCTAGGAAGTGTCCATCATTCAAAGGCACTAATACACTGCCTGATTGATGGACCTAGCATTGGACTGGGAATCCAGCTGAGAGAACTCTGGCCTTGCAGTTGACTGCTCTAACTGAATGCCACAGGACACTTACTACAAGCATTTACCCATATTCTTGGATCCTCGGCCTTTGGTGTTTTCTGCAGCAGCCTCCTCAGTGATATTAATATAAAGCTGCTGGGCTCTGATCAGCAGTTCCCAGTGGGTAGGATTTGCATTCCCATTGCTCTTGATTGTAGAAAAGCTTGTCGCTGTCCACTGAAATGCTGAATGGCATTTAAGGGGCTTCCATAAAAGAGGCAGGCAACACCCCTCTGCCAGCATTAAATATCAACCCGAGTTCGAAGTGGCTCTCATTTTTATGTGGGCAAGGTTTCAGAAAATTAATCTTTAATTCTGGAATACTCCAGGACAATTTGGGAATTGGTAACCTTGCATCATGAGCGTAAATCCTATTTGATTTTCTCCTGCCTAGCTGAAGAGGACTGAGACTGAAGGAACATCTGAGAAATTGGACCAGCTCTGCATCCCTACTCTCGACATTTGGCTGATATACTGGTTGTTTGTTGACAGTGGGGAAGGTCAGGATATCATCTCATTTTCTCCAATAAGTTCTTCAATGCTTTTAGATGAACACTGCATCTGCAAAGGAATCTATGGACTGTTAGCTTGATTCAGCAGCAGCAATGTGATAGACTGCATTCTATAAATGTTGATCCAGTCAGGTCTGTTTATCTTGAATAGTTGTTCCCACTTACAAACATCTATTATGCAGTGTTACAGAGTAGCTTTCAAGTATTTTTATATCCTCCACAGATACAGAATAATCTCAGGAAGGATGTTCCCGATGACTGGGGAATCCAGAACACATTGTCACAGTCTAAGGATACAGGGTAGGCCATTTAGGACTGAGATGAGGAGAAATTTCTTCACCCAAAGAGTGGTAAACCTGTCAAATTCTCTGTCACAGAAAAGATTGAGGCCAAAGTATGAGTGTTTTCAAGAAGGAGATACATATGGTTCATAGGGCCAAAGGGATCGAAGGATATAGGAGAAAGTGGGAATAAGGTATTACAGTGGATGATCAGCCATGATCATGTCGAATGGCAAAGCAGGCTTGAAGGGTTGAGTGGCCTATTTCAGTTCCTATTTTACTATGTTCTGGATTTCTACCACTTTCCCAGTTGTCAATGTACAACAAAAGATGTAAGGGCTTCCTCTGTATCTGTCCCATGTTGAGTGGTTGATGGGAAATTGTTGAGGGAACTTCACTCTGTGTTTACAGAAATGCATTTTACATTATATAATTGTGCCCTGGAATACAATAGTGGGGCATCTACTTGTTTTCACTTTTGAAGCAGTCACCTTTATAATGGAAGAGTCCAGCTGAAATTGTGGACTTTCAGCACAGAAAGAGAGCCAGCTACTGTAAGAAGCAGCAAGTAAAATTAGAATATCAGTCTGCAACTTAACATTACTGGGTGAGCCAGAATGGCTGCACATTTTCCATTTCCTGGTGCTATGAAAATGAAAGGGGACATAAGAAAGAATTGAAATTTCTTCCAGTCTCAGTGGCAAAGCTATGAGGTCACTTCAAAATTGAGAAAAAAGCCTTACTAAGTAAGAGGAACAACTCTGCTCGCAGCGCTGGGGAAAGTATGCTGCAAGCATGAAATGAACTCTAGACCTCACTGAAGAGTAGCAAAGGCAGGCCTGAGAGATACTGAAGGCCTTGAAGGCAGAATTTGAACTCTATACCAGGAAATGATTGCAGAAATTACAGCAAAAGGTTCAAGAGCAGAAATTGATTGTAAATATTACAGAGGGCAGCACACAAAAGAAAGGAAAGCATGTCTAGTATGGAAAAAGCAGTATTCTAATTACATTGAGTGGAAAGAGTTTGCACACAGGTGTTTGACTGGAAAGAAGGAAAGTAAACCTACAAAGAATGTTCCTGGAGAAATTACAGGTGGCACATTTTATGAATCACTCTACACAAAAGTTTGGCATCATCACATCCAAAGGTGATAAATAATTAAGACTGTTAGAATGATGACTGCAGAAGCAGGGCATCAAACAAAGAATGTATCAGATAGATACCTGTGTGTTTCATACAATTTCATGAGCTTTGCAAATTTGTGCAAAGTGACTCAAACTATGACCCAAAAATGAAACTTTTGATGGTAAGGATAAAGCTATATAATGGAACAATCCACATCTGCTCGTCTGTGATGTGGAGATACAGTGAAGGAAACCATCACAGACCTTGATTTGAACTTAAACTGATGGCTGGAGAGATCTCACCAGATGACCCTGAAGTTGAAAAAGATAAAGGTGCGGTTGAAAATGCCTAAAGTCAAGCACATGTCATGTTCTGACAGCAAAAGGTCTTCGCCCAATCCTGATAAAGTGGTAGCTATAGCATACTACAATGATCAACAGATGTGGTAGAAGTGCAATGAACTATCTAGCAAAGTTCTGCCTAATTAGAATGTGAACCTCTAAACAAGCTCATAGTTAAGGATGTGCAGTGGTATTGGGACATTGAACAGGAAGCAGATTTTACTGGAGTCAAACAACTAGTATTGGCAACACCAGTTCCTAGATGATATGATGTCAATGATGAAGGCACCTTGCAATGTGCTGCCAGTACAATGGAACAAGGCAAATAGATGCACAAAACAGACATGACGATAAGAGCAGTCTGTTTAAGAAGCAAGTTGAGGATGCTAAGACAGAATGTAAAATCTTCAGATTCAAGGAAAAGCCACAGGTCAACATGTTCTGGAAGCCACCAATTCAGCAAAGACATTGAATCTGAAAAAGAAGCATCTTGCTTGAATCAAGAAAACTATTCAGCACGATGTAATACATCAAGTGCAGGAGGTAGTGATGAAAGGATAGACTGAAACCATCAAGGATGTACCTTTTGCGACAAAAATGTAATGGGCATACATAAATGAATGAAGTGAAAGCCCAGGTGATACAAAATAGAGTCATTATCCCTCAGGAGAAGAGATTAGTTATTTGGTGAGTGTCTGGTAAGTAAAGGTTTATTTCTGAGATTCAAAATAAAATAGCAACTCATGGTAAGGCCAATAAAATATTCTAAAACAAATGCATTTAAATAATATAATTATGTATTAAGTTAGAATGCTTGAAGGATGGCAGGAGGTTGATGTGTTATAGCTGCAGCATGGGGGAGCTCCTGGATGTTTGTGTGATCCAGGGCAAACACTTCTGTGGTAAGTGTTTGAAATTCAAATAGCTTCAGGTCAGGGTTTATGAACTGGAGGCTGAACAACAGACATTGTGCAATACCAGAGAAATGGATGTTACCTGGATTCATTGTATCAGGAGGCAATCACACTAGTTAAATAGAGTAATCTGATTTGGTCAGTGTTGATGGACAGAAGAATGTGACTGCATATGAGTGAGATAAAGGGATCCTGAGGGCAGGAGCTTCAGGATTTGGAATTGATCAACTGGTTTGAGGTCCTCCAAATGAGATTGAGGGTTGCAGTCTGATAAACTGGTTATAGCACCACAGTACAAGAAGCCATTCAAAAGGGGAGACCAAAGAGAATTGTAATGATAGGAGATGATAGTACAATGAGAAGAACTAGTACAGTACTCTGCAGTGAGTCTACTTGTGTTTTATTCCTGTTCCCAAAGCTTGGGGCATCTGCTGGAGAGGAACTTGTAGCTGTAGAGGGAGGATTCAGTCCTCATTGACCATATGGATATGAATGACATTGGCAGTACAAAGCAGGAGGTTTTGCATAATCAGTATGGGGAGCTAGGAATCAAATTAAGAAAGCAGGACATTAACGGTCAGAACTTCTGGATTTGACAAATTAGATTAAACTAATAAATATATGGCTCAAAGCCTGGTGTGGGAGAAGTGGATTCCAGTGCAGGCACAGTACTGGTGTGTGACAATGCTGCTTCTTTAATAAGGCTATATTGTCCTTGATTTTTGTTCTCAAGATGGGTTGTAAAAGGCAGAGGTTACGATTTGTCTGGATATAGGGACCTAACAGATACTGCCTGAGGCAATGATCTGTGTAAAGGTTTTTTGGGTTTTTTTTAAAACAATTGTTCAAGGAAAGGAGAGTAACCATTCTCCCAGTTCAGGGCATTTTTTCTGCTTTGGTTTGGGTTTTACCAAGCACTTTGTCTGAAGCTGCTTATCAGAAAACTGCTGGTAATAGAAAAGCAGCTACAGTGAAAAGAAGTCTCGCCTGAACTCTCTCTCTGACATGTATCATGCCTGTAAGAACCTGTGTTTGAATTTGCCGTTTGCCAAAGGGTGTGTTTATGTGATGTTGTAGGAAATTGGAACAGCATCATTAAGTTGCGATAGAGTCAGTTGGTATTTCAGATAGGTTGTTATTCTTTATTCTGTTCTCTTTTGTTCGTGTTTAATTCTGTTTTTGCTTAAAACTGAGTGGTTTGACCAGCTGCATCACTTCTGGAATATCCACCTTAAACACCTTGTGCCTAAAACAACTAAAAAAATTAGGGTCTGGGCTACCTTTTTAAAACATTTTGAGGGGGTCTGGCCTGGTACATAATAGGGGAAAGTGAAATCTTCCTGGAATTGTGCTGGGTCGGTGACCTTGCAAACTGCATAACCAGAGAAGTTGTCAGGATTTCAAACTAAATAGCAGGGCAAGGGATCAAGTTTGGAAGATGTGGTAGTCAAAAAGTAGAAACAAGGTAAAAGAGAAAGATACTACCATCACAAATTATGAACAGATCATGACAGGTAATGAACATATTGAAGGTATGATTGATAAATTTACTAATGACACAAAGACAGGTTTTAAAGTAAGTTCTGAAGAGGACATAAAGGTACAAAATATATGGATAGGTTTTGTAAGTGGGTGAAGTTTTGACAAATAAATTATAATGTAGAAGTGTGAAATTGTCCTTTATTTAATTCACTCATAGGTTGTGGGTGTCACTGGCTGGGTCAGCATTTACTGCCCATTCCTAGTTGCTCTTGAGAAAGTGGTGGTGAACTACCTTTTTGAACAACTGCAGTCCATGCTCTGTGAGTAGACCCACAATGCCCTTCGAGACAAAGTTCCAGAGTGTTGACCTAGTGACACTGAAGAAACAGTGATATATTTCCATGGTGAGCAACTTGGAGGGGTACTTGCAGAGGGTGGTATTCCTGTACGTTGTTGCCCTTATTCTTCAAGATTGAAGTGGTCGTAGAGTTGGAAAGTGCTGTCTAAGGAACACTGGTGAATTATTGCTACGTATTTTGTATATGGTACACACTGCAACTACTGAGTGCCGATGATGTAAAATGTGGATGTTTGTGGATGTGGTGCCAATCAAATGGGCTGTTTTGTAATGGATGGTGTCAAGTTTCTTGAGAGTTGTTGGAGCTGCATTTATTCAGGCAAATGAGGATTTTTCCATCACAATCATGACTTGTGCCTTATCAAACATGGAAAGGCTCTGGGGAATCAGGAGGTGAATTAATCACTGCAAAACTTCTAATCGCTGATTTACTCTTGTAGCCACTGTATTTACATGGATAGTCCAGTTCAATTTTTGGTCAATGGTAACTCTTAGCACTTTGATAGTGGTGGCATCAATTTCTGGTCAATGTCATTGAATGTCAAGAAGGGATGGTTAGATTGTGTCTTTTTGGAGCTTATTACAAGTCATTTGTGTGGTGCAAATGCTACTTGCCACTTTTCAGCCCTGGCATAGGTATTGTCCAGGTCTTGCTGCATTTAGCGGAGACTGCTTCAGCATCTGCAGAGTTGTGAATGGCTTTGAACATTGTGCAATCATCAGCATACTTTCAACCTTATGATGGAGGGTAGGTCTGATGAATCAGCTGAAGATGATAAGGCCTCGGGCACTGGCCTGAGGAATTCCTGCAGAGATGTCCTGGAGCCAAATAGACTGACCTCCAACAACCACAACCTTGTGGCAGATATGACTCCAAAAAATTGAGTTTTCTCCCAATTCCCATTGTCTCCAGTTTTGCTGGGGCTCCTTGATGCCACATTCAGTCAAATGTAGCCGTGATGTCAAGGGCAGTCACTCTCAGCTCACTTCTGTATTTTTAATTTTTTGTCCAAGTTTGAACCAAGACTGTAATGAGGTCAGGAGATAGGTGACCCTGAAAAAACCCAAACTGGGGATCACTCAACAAGCTATTGTTGAGCAAATGCTTTTTGATGACACTTTCCATCACTTTACTGATGATCAAAGGTAGACTGATGGGGCAGTAATTAGCCAGGTTTGATTTGTCCTGTTGCTTGTGTACAAGACAAACCTAGGAAATTTTCCACTTTGTTGCACAGTGGCCAGTGTTGTAACTATACTGAAGCAGCTTGGCTAGGGGGGCAGCTAATTCTGGAGAACAAGTCTTCAGGAATATTGAGAAAATGTTGTCATGACCCATGATCTTTGCAGTATCCAGTACCTCCATTCATTTTTGGATATATCATGGATGAATCAAACTGGCTGAGGACTGGTAGCTGTAATGCTGGGAACCTCTGGAGGAGGCCAAGATGGATCATCCACTTGGTATTTCTGGCTGAAGATAGTTTAGAATAATTTAGCCCTATCTTTTGTGCTGGGCCCTCCTATTGGTGAGGATGGCGTTACTTGTGGAGCTTCCTCCTTGAGTGAGTTAATTGTCCATCATGATTCACAATTGGATGTGGCAGGATGGCAGAGCTTAGGGAAATAGATGGTGACATCTTGCAAAATGTCCATATTACAGAGGAGGAAATGCTGGATGTGTTGAAATGGGTAAAGGTGGATAAATCCCCAGAACCTGATCAGGTGAACCCTAGAACTCTGTGGGAAGCTAGAGAAGTGATTGTTGGGCCTCTTGCTGAGATATTTGTATCATCGATAGTCACAGGTGAGGTGCCAGAAGATTGCAGGTTGGCTAACGTGGTGCCACTGTTTAAGAAGAGTGGTAAGGACAAGCCAGGGAACTATAGGCCAGTGAACCTGATGTTGGTGGTGGGCAAGTTGTTGGAGGGAATCCTGAGGGACAGGATGTACGTGTATTTGGAAAGGCAAGGACTGATTAGGGATAGTCAACATGGCTTTATGCGTGGAAAATCATGTCTCACAAACTTGATTGAGTTTTTTGAGGAAGTAACAAAGAGGATTGATGAGGGCAGAGCGGTAGATGTGATCTATATGGACTTCAGTAAAGCATTCGACAAAGTTCCCCAGGGGAGACTGATTAGCAAGGTTAGATCTCAGGGAATACAGGGAGAACTAGCTATTTGGATACAGAACTGGCTCAAAGGTAGAAGACAGAGGGTGGTGGTGGAGGGTTGTTTTTCAGACTGGAGACCTGTGACTGGTGCAGTGCCATAGGGATCGGTGCTGGGTCCTCTACTTTTTGTCATTTACATAAATGATTTGGATGCGAGCATAAGAGACACAGTTAGTAAGTTTGCAGATGACACTAAAATTGGAGATGTGGACAGCAAAGAGAGTTACCTCAGATTACAACAGGATCTTGACCAGATGGGCCAATGGGCTGAGAAGTGGCAGATGGAGTTTAATTCAGATAAATGCGAGGTGCTGCATTTTGGGAAAGCAAATCTTAGCAGGACTTATACACTTAATGGTAAGGTCCTAGAAAAGTGTTGCTGAACAAAGACACCTTGGAGTGCAGGTTCATAGCTCCTTGAAAGTGGAGTTGCAGGTAGATAGGATAGTAAAGAAGGTGTTTGGTATGCTTTCCTTTATTGGTCAGAGTTTTGAGTACAGGAGTTGGGAGGTCATGTTGTGGCTGTACAGGACATTGGTTATGCCACTGTTGGAATATTGCATGCAATTCTGGTCTCCTTCCTATCAGAAAGATGTTGTGAAACTTGAAAGAGTTCAGAAAAGATTTACAGGATGTTGCCAGAGTTAGAGGATTTGAGCTATAGGGAAAGGCTGAACAGGCTGGGGCTGTTTTCCTTGGAGCGTCAGAGGCTGAGGGGTGACATTATAGACGTTTACAAAATTATGAGGGGCATGGATAGAGTAAATAGGCAAAGTCTTTTCCCTGGGGTCGGGAGTCTAGAACTAGAGGGCATAGGTTTCGGGTGAGAGGGGAAAGAGACCTAAGGGGCAATTTTTTCACACAGAGGGTGGTACATGTATGGACTGAGCTGCCAGAGGAAGTGGTGAAGGCTGGTGCAATTGCAACATTTAAGAGGCATTTGGATGGGTATAAGAATAGGAAGAGTTTGGAGGGATATGGGCTGGGTACTGGCAGGTGGGACTAGATTGTGTTGGGATATCTGGTCGGCATGGATGTGTTGGACCGAAGGGTCAGTTTCCATGATGTACATCTCTATGACTCTATTCTGATGGTTGTGGAATTGCTTAGCTTTGTCTATCACTTATTGCTTATGCCATTTAGCTGGCAAGTGGTCTTGTTTAATAGCTTCACCAGGTTGACACATAATTTTTAGACAGCCTAGTGCTGCTCCTGGCATGTCCTCCTCCACTCTCCATTGAACCAGGACTGATCCTCTGGTTCACTTGTAGCGGTTGAGTCAGGGATATGCCAAGCCATGAGGTTGCAGAATTGTATTGGAGTATGATTGTGATGGTGCTGATGGCCCACAGTGCCTCATAGATGCCTACTCTTAAGTTGCTATATCTGTTTGAAGTCTGTCCCATTTAGCTAGGTGTTAGTGCCACCCAACACAATATCGGATGTTCTCAAATGTGAAGGAAGGACTTTATCTCCAAAGACCGTACAGTAGTTACTGTTATCAATACTGTCACTGGCAGATGATCTGTGGTAGGCAGATTGGTGAGGATGAGGGTAAACATGTTTTTCCTCTTATTGGCTCTGTACCACATGCTGCAGACCAACAGTAGCAGCTGTGTCCTTCAATCATTAGTGGTACTGCTGTGCCACTCCTGGTGGTCATTGAAGTCCTCCATTCTGAGCCCTGCTCACCCACAGTCTTTCCTCCAAGTGGAAGTCAACAAGGAAGAGCACTAATTCATCAGTTGAGGGAGAACATCATGGGCCGAACGCCCTGTTCTGTGCTGTATTGTTCTATGTTCTATATTCTAACGTTACATAGTAATCAGCAGGAAGCTTTGTTGCCTTTACTTGACCTGATGCCATGAAACATCATGGCACCCAGAGCCAAAGTTGAGAATACCCCGGGTAGCTCCTCAAGACTCTGTATTATTGTGTTGCCATCACTCCTGGATCTGTCCTGCTGGTGGGACAGGATATACCAGGAAGTATGATTCTGTAAGTCCATGCCAGGCTCTTCCTTAACTAGTCTGACACAGTTGGCCTGATACTGGGAGCCCACAGATGTTAGTAAGCAGTACTTTGCAGTTGTTATTTCTTTTGCCTTGTCTGTCTGGTTTAAATGTTTTTCTGAGACATTCTAGCAGTCAGGTGACCTGCTGGGCCATTTCAGAGTGCAGTTAAGACAAACTTGTATTGCTATGATTCTGGAGTCATATGTAGGCTAGATTTCCTTCCCTAACTGGTATTAGTTTTCTTGTTTTATCAATCTTTGTTTCATGATCATCATTAGACTTTTAATTTCAGAGATTTTTTTTTAAATTCCATGGTGGGATTTGAACCTGAGTCTCTGGAGTACCAGTCAAGTGATAACTCCACTATGTCATTGCCTCCTTATTTAAGGAAAAGAAAATTGAAAACCAATTGTTAAAATGGCAAGAGTTTAAGCAGGCAGTTAGAGTCAACCACATTGCTGTGACTTTGGAATTACATGTAGATCAGAGAAGGCATAATTGAACTGGATGGATTTTTCCAATAATCAACAATAGTTGCCATCACATGAGCTGGTTGTGTTTTATTGAACTCAAAATTCATATCTGTCACGGTGAGATACAAACCCATGATCCCAGAACATTACCCTGAGAGGAGTTTTGGGCTACTAATTCAATGACTTTACCATTATTCAATCTATCATTTGGTAGGTGTAACCCCTGTCACCTGCATTAAAGTCTGCTCATCTCTCTTTGATGCAGCCAGAATTAAAAACTCATTTAATGAACAATGACTTTAATGAAAGGCAGAAGAAATTTCTCGCAGTGGCCACACTATGTGAACTGTTAATTGAACATCCAGGAGTCAGAAAAATCAACATAATTCACAGGTGAAATCTGTCCTTCATGGTAATTTGTATGAATGTAATATATTAAAAGAAACATTCTCCCTTTTTTTTCAGCAAATACAGGCCTCAGCTGGAACAGCACAATGATAATTTCTCTCTCTCCACCATTGCTGAGGGCTCCCAAGCAAATGTAAGAAAATTATGCACCATTTCATCTAATGTTTTTCCCCATGATTATGCATTGGTTTGCATTTATTGCATTATATATCAGGTAATCATTTTTCATGTATATTTTCTAAATGCCTCTGATCCCACAGTGAGAAGCAAAGTCTACCAGCCATTCAGAGCAGGTCTGATCTTACATCAGAATCCCCTGGCATATTGAAGGAGTTTTAACACAGCACTTCAGAAAAAGTAAATCTGATTGAAGTCAGAGGAAGTTTTCTGTGCTGAACAGTAATTGAATTCGACGATAAGCAATTATAATAGTGGAAATAGGTCCAAGATGGTATATTCAAGGAAGATGTTTTCAGAGATTATTGTTCTCATCTGATCTTACTTCAGTGGCAGAGTGGTGAAAACGCAGAAACTGCTGACTTGTGGAGTTTTATTTTTCTTCTTGGGAATCATGCGTACAGGCCAGGAATTGCTCAACCAGTTCAGAAACAATTAGTTTTATGTGTGACTTATGTAACATATTGTTGGAGTGGATAACAATAGCTGGTTTCCTTCCCTAAAGGACATCAGTGAAGGCATTATGTTGGATTTCTATGAAAATCTAACTGAACTAGGTCATTTAGCACATCAGGACTGTGCCAGCTCTTGATGGAATCTTCCAATAATTCCCACAACCTACACCTTACCCATAGTCCAGAAGGGGCTCCTTTTCAAAGATATATTCAAATCTCCTTTGTAAGTTACTATTCAATCTGCTTCCTCCATTTTTTGTGTGGAAGGATTACACAGAATGGTGGAAGATTGGTTGTACACTGGAGCAGTTCTTGAAGAAAGGCAAAGACCATTCTTTATAAATTGTTCCATTTTGAACATTTCATTGCATTTCAAGACTCTTTCAGGCCCTTGGCATAAATCTCTTGTCACAAACTTAAGGATACTGCCAAAGACCTCTGCACATGGTCTCCAGGGAATGTCTAAAAATGTTCCATTATATCCTACTCTAACCTCATATCCACTACTCTAACATTATATCCATTTCTAACCTCAGCTGGCTGCAGGTTGAATCATTTTAGGAAACCACTGTGCCAGGGATATAGAAAGTGTATCTGTGCAGTACAAAGTGGATACACATCGGTTCATGTATCAGCAGATTTTGACCCAATAACACTAAAGTAGAACAGGAAACTATAGATTGACCAGTATTTTAAAAAGAAATTGTTCATGGGACTTGGGGGCAGTACTGGGTAGCATTTATTGTCCATCTTATTTGCCCTTGAGAAGGTGGTGATGAGCTACCTTTCTGAACTGCTGCAGTCCATTTGCTGCAGATAGACCCACAATATTGTTAGGAAGGGAGTGCTGAGAAACATCCACTGTGATTCATAGTTAATCATTGATGTTTAATTTATTAAGTAACCTATTAATGCCTTGGTTATACAGGATTAGGGTGCCTAGCTGTTCTCAAGCAGTCCCTTGGGATGATTTGTATTTGCTCCAGTTCACTGGACTTTGAGATGGCTAATAAGCGAATGCACAACCTACAGTCTCTGCCATATGTGAAGCAGGCAGTACATGTTGGGCAAATAAGTGGTTGGTAGTTGTGCATGCTATCCATAATGTCTTGATTCCAAGTTCCTGACTGGACTTCGCCTCTCCATTTCAGCTGGTCACAAGCCAGGAACTCCCATGAGTCTGCAGGGAGATGCAAATCTCTTTGGGGATGCTCTGAGGGCATGCCAAAAGTCTTTCCGTTGTTCTCCTGGGAGTCTCCTGCAGTGATCAAGTTCAAATTGAGAAATTACTTCAGGAATATTGTATCACACATGTGAGCAACACATCCCACTCAGCAGAACTGACTTTTATAGCACCTTGATGCTGGCCAAGTTGCCTTAGTAGAGGATGCTGCTGTTGAACTGCCTTGCTTGCCACTTGATCTTGTGAAGGCAGTGCTGATAGTACTTCTTTGAAATGCTTTGAAGTGCTGCTGTAGCCTGTTCTGAAGTGCATAGCAGCCTAGTATAACCTGTTAACCATCGATTCAGTCAGCAGTGACGCTAAGTATCTAGCAGCCCTAATCTGGAGTTCAAATCCTACAATGAAAATTGTTGAATGCATTTTATAACTTTTGGGCTGACACCAAAAAACTTTAAAAGGTTCCATATTATTGTAAAATCCGAATGGTCGAACCTACTCTTCACAGAAGGAAACCTACATCACTTACCTACATGATATTCCTATTCTACAAGTTGTGTTGATTTTTTAAAGTAACAGGGTCATGAGTAATGAATAATAAATATGGTCTTGCCAATGTTACCCTCGTCCTGAGGACAATTTATTAATGTACCATCTGGTTTGATAATGAATAATGGAGCCAAGAAGATCTTAGATACAAGGTCTCATTTATCTTAAGTTTATATTAATTTACATCCATTATTTATATTATGATTCTCAACTTCGGTAATAGAGTCAGACTGAAATTCTTTCTTTATCCAGAGCAGGAAACATATTTTGCCAAGTTACTTGCTTATGATCTTTGAACGCATGCTTACTTAGCACTCAAAAGCACGTTTGTTGTTGGTTGAGAACTAAATCAAGTTTGACTCCCTTGATGAATTAATGGGTTGTCGACACTCAAAAGCATAATGGAAAATTAAAACACAGGACAGCCCAGGAAGAATGAGAGCGTTAAAAGGAGAAAGGAAAAAAAATCCTAGTCATCTGAACTGCATTTTACTGGAGTAAAATCAATTCATATTGAGATACAGAATGTATAAACTTGGCTCAAACTGGTTAAATGACTTAATATGTTCGTTCTTCTCTATTGCAACAGAATACGCATAAACTGCTAAATAGTTCTAAACTTGCAGTAAATTAAAAATGAATAAATAGAATAAATATGAAAAAGGTGAAATGGGGCTTTGCCTTTCACTTTTGTAGAAAATTGATAGTAATTTATGCTTGCTTAAGAAACTGAAGTTCGAGGAACAGATTGGCTGATGCTAAAGTCCAGAAAAACATATATCCCAACCCAACTCCCAGGTTGTTCTTCCAATGTGTACAAAATCACAATGCAACAGCTCCTTTCCCATGCTTTCATATTGTTTAGAATCACAATTTACTAAAACCCTTTCCATGGAAAAAAGACCCTTTTCACCCAATCTAATTATTCTGGGGAAAGCAGTGGTGTAATCATATTGTCACTGGAACAGGTCTATGGTGAAACCTGAATTAAATTAAAATCTGGAATGTAGAAACCTCCTATCTAATGGTGACCATGTAAACCACTGTTGATTGTTGATCTGGTTCACTAATGTTCTTGCCATCTTACCTGGTCTGGTCTACATATGACACCAGACATATGTCAATGTGGTTGACTTCTAACTGTCCTCTGGGCAATGAGGGATGGGCAATAAATGCTGGCCTAGCTCGTGAGATCCACATACTATGAATGTGTGAAATAAATAAACCCTAAGGAACAAATGCGAACTATTTCATTCCCATTGTTTATAAATCGAACAGAGCTCAGCCCTCATGTTAAATCTATGTATACACAACTCCAAAGGAGCAAGTCATGCCCTAATAACTCACATATTTTGGATTCACAAATCTTATCTCACTTACTTGCATTAACTAGATTCCTAACAGAACAAACCCTGTCCCATTTACTCCCATTGTCTACATTTCAAATGGTACAGCCTCCATCCCAAAGCCATCCATTGAATAAAATTAGATTTGACAACCTCTTGCAATTCAGTTTCACTGCATGAAATTCCAATTTATATACATCCCAATGAGCTTTGATTTATGTCCTTCCATTTCCCACTCTACAGAATAGAAAGTCCCTTGTAAAGTGAGAGATGCACTAATCAGAGCTTGATTGTATTGCTTCCAGCTAAAGCAACTCAACTGAGTTGTGGCACCACTGAAGCATTGCATCATCATGTGATTGTCCCACTTTAACTTCATGTCAAAATCTCATTCCTGAATCTTAGATTGGGAATCTAAGAAGGGGATGGGATTCTCATGTTAATTCTTGCTGGCTTTTATTGTTCAATTATCCTGCAGCTTTTGAAGTTTTAACTTCATCCTTAAAAAGGATATTTTCTATATGTGATGGCATTTGAAGTTGAAGGGAGAGAGTATCTTGGTGAAGTTGCAATTACGAGGGAGTGGTACTGAGCAAACTAATGGATCTGCAGGCTGACAAGTCTCCAGGTGAGCTTGTCAGAGATGGCTGGTGTGAAAGTAATTGCATTAGGGTTCATTCTGCAAATTGCATCATATTCTAGTAGGGGCCCATTAGATTTGAAAGTAGCAAATATGATTTTTGTTTTAGAAGGGATGCAGAAAATATAAGCCAGTGAGGTTGACATCTGTCATGAGATAGTTATAAAGTCATACAGCATGGTAACAGACCCTTTGGTCTAACTCTTCTGCACTGACCAGACATATTAATCTGACCTAGTCTCATTGCCAGCATTTGGCCCTCCATCCCTTCCTATTCATATACCCAACCAGATTTCTGTTAAATGTTGAAAGTTTATCGACCTCCACCACTTCCTCTGGCAGCTCATGCTGTACGTGCACTATCCACTACATGAAAACAGTTGTTGGAATAGACCTTTAAAGAGGTTAAAATTGGGCACTTAGAAAACATCAAGATAATCAGGATGATTCAGTGTGGTTTTCAGACAGGGAAGTCATGTTTAAACAATTTAGTGAATTTCTTTGATGGAGTAATGTACACCTGGGATATAAAGCATGTTGATGTACTATACTTGGATTCCCAGAAGGGATCAAGGGCATGGTAGGTAAATTTGCAGATTCTATAAAAAGAGAGGAAAGTACGTTGTGAAGATTGCAGATGGGTATACATAGGTTGAGTGAGTAGGCAAAATCTGACAAAGAGTATATAATATGAAAAACATGAAGTTATTCACTTGGACAGGAAGGATGAAAAAGCAGAGTATTACTTAATTGGAGAATGACTGCAGCGAATCAAGGTGTTCTGGTGCATATTACCAAAAGTTAGTTTTCAAGTGCACTAAGTAATTAAAAGAAGAATGGAATGCTATCCTTTAATACATGAGGAATTGAACATAAAAGTAAGGATGTTGTGGTTCTGTTATGCAGGGCACTAGTAAGACCACATCTTTAATATTGTGTTTAGTTTTGATTTCCTTTTTTAAGTTAGGATTTAGTGAATTAGAGGTGTTTCAAAGGAGGTTTAGTAGATTTATACCTGGAATGAGAAGGTTGTCTTCTGAGGAAGAATGTTTGTTAGACCAGCATTGTTTCCATTGGAGTTTAGAAGAATGAGGTGTGACTTGATTAAGTAGTATAAGATTGTGAACTACTTTGACAAGGTCAACATGGAAATGATGTTTCTGCTTATGGGATTGCTCAGAACTAGGATCACGGGGGGCCGAGGCAGGTTTTTTTTAAGCAAAAGATAGATGGATTCTTGTTACACTGTGGAACCAAACATCAGGGCTAGATATAAAGGTGAAATTTGTGTTCCAGCCCTCTGTGGTAAAGTATGTTACAGATTCACTACCCTCTGAGAGAAGAAATTCCTCCTCATTGCTGTTCTAAATGTGTGAGCCCTTTCAGATTATGCTGTCTGGTCCTAAAGAATTCTACAGGTGGGAACAAACTCTCCTCATTGATCTTCTTATGCCTCCTGAGGATGTTAAATACTTCAGCGAGATCTCCTCTCATTCTTTTAAATTCCAATGAGTACAAGGCCAGTCTACTCAATCTCTCCTCAAAAGACATTTCCTCTGAACCCAGTATCAGCCAAGCGACCTTTCTCTTGACTGCCCCAATGCCAGTATATATTCCCTTATACAGAGCAACAAAAACCATTCATAGTATTCCAGTTGTGGCATTGTATAGTTTTAGCAAGAATTTCTTACTTTTTATATATTGCTTCCTTTGAAATAGAGGTCAACATTCATTTACATTCCCATTACCTGTTAAAATTGAATACTTGCTTTTTGTGATTTTTGCACAAGGACATATATATATATATATATATGTCCCAAATCCCTCCTGCTGCAGCTTTCTGCATTCATCCTCACTTAAATAATACTCAGCTCCTCTATTCTTCCTGCCAAACGCAATATGTATGTTTTCCCACATTATATTCCATCTGCTAAGGTTTTACACACTTAATATCCAGTCTATACCACTAAAAACTGAAAGAACTGTGCATGCTGTAAATTAGAAATAAAGACAGAAATTTCTGGAAAAGCTCAGCAGGTCTGGCAACATCTGTGGTAACAAATCAGAGTTAAATTACAGGTTGAATGACTTGTCCCCAGAACTGATAATAGCTTGAAAAATATTAGTTTATATGCACAGATAGAGTGGGGGGAGGGGTAAGGAGTAAACGATATGTAGGGTCGACCCCAAAGAGAGAAAAGGACAGTTGGACAGGCAAAATATTGTTTAACGATCTGGCTGGTGGGGGAATAGCTGCTAATGAAGACTGTCAGTGGCTAACAATGTGTTATGAATAACAGTAGACTATGTGATAACAAGGCCTAGTGTATGGAGATTGGGTTAAAGACGTGGGACAGCTCAAACCCTGAAGTTATGGAACTCCATATTGAACTCCAGAAGACTGCAGGGTCTCTGAGTGGAAGATGAAGTGCTGTTCTTCCAGACTGCATTGAGCTTTGCTGGAGCACTGCAGCAAGCCTGAGACAGAGATGTTGTTCAGGGAATAGGGCGGTGTGTTGGAGTGGCAGGCAACTGAAAGATCAGGGTCTTTTATGAGGTAACCAGGCCTTGTTATCACCTAGTTTACTATTTCACACAACTCATTGTTTGCCACTATCAGTCACCAATAATAATTCATTCTCCTAGCCAGATTGATCTCCACTCCTATGTTTTTCACCTCCCTCCACCCTATCTTCTGCATATGAACCAACATTTTCATAGCTACCATCAGTTCTGAGGCAGGGTCACTCCAACCGAAACATTAACTCTGATTTATCTACACGGATGTTGCCAGACCTGCTCAGCTTTTCAAGCAATTTCTGTTTTTGTTTGAGTCAATATCAATATTCCCTCTAAGCCACTCAACTCCAAACTTCTATCCATGGCGATCAGTGTTTGCCCATCATTCATTGCATTGACTTCCAGTTCCAAATCACTCGGTTTCAGAGGCCTGTGCAGTCAGCAACAGAGTTCGAGGGAACACTGGTCTATACCACTCTATAGATACCTTACGTCATCCTCACTACTTGGCTTCCTGCCTTTTTTTTTGTGATTCATAAACTTGGTTATAAAACATTCATTTTCCTCATCCAACTCATGAATATATTAAGGCAGTCCCTGGGTTGCAAATAGGTTCCATTCCAGATTCTGCTCACAAGTTGATTTGTTTGCATGTTGGAATGCAATGCAGGACATTATATAGCCATTTATAAGAACAAGAAATGATTATATGTTGGGTCTTTAAAATGTCATCCCTATATAAGATTGCATTTCTGAATAGAAGGATTTGTAAGTCAGACATTTGGAAATCGGAGACCCCTGTACAATGTAAATAATTGTGGCCCAGCACTGATCCCTGTGGCACTCTAGTTACAAGTTGCCATTCTGAAAATTCTCCCTTTATCCTAACTCTCTGTCTTCTACTGGTTACCCAGTATGCTATTCGTACTAATAAAGTAACCCCAAGAGGTGGGCACCACAGGGAGTGGAGTGCTTTATTTCCCCCTCCAACTCTATTTTGATTCAATCTCTGCCCTCCCCTTTACTTTTTTGATCATGCAACATTGCCCTTTGATGAGAAGAGCATTGCTTGTCACTGGCCACTTGGGTGTTTCCTTTCTTCCTGGTGGTGGAAATTGAAAAAAAGATTTGTACACCTGCTGTCTTTCACTGTGTTGCACACCTGCACACACACAACATGGGTGCTGGGGAAAATATAAGCACTACCGCAGTTAGGCAGTAGTATGGGGGTAAAACAAGAAAACAAATAATAAAAATAATAAACTAACCCCAACACCATTGCCAATGCTTCCTGCTGTGTTATGGTTTTTCATCAGAGGAGAAGTTCTTGTTTCTGTTTCCACCCTCTCCAACACTCATCTCTACCCTAATTTGGAGGTGCTGGTATTAGACTGATGTGGACAAAGTTATAAATCACACATCACCAGGTTATAATCCACTAGGTTTATTTGGAAACGCTAGCTTTTGAAGTACTGCTTCTTCATCAGGTGGTTGTGAAGCAGAACCATAAGACACAGAATTTATAGCAAAAGATTACAAGGATACAATGATACATTGAACAAACCTAGATTGTTAAGTCTTTCATCTTTTAGAATGGATTTGCTTGTTTTGGTTCTTTAATATGTAAATCCCAGAACTTCTTTTAAGTCACATCCTCAAGAAAATTTAAGGTTTTATTACAAAAGGTGACATCTCAGCTCAGACAATGTCTTAAAGGTCTGAGCTTAGAGTCTGTCTGTATCCCAATCTTGAGTCAGACAGGTTCTATTTGCAAAGTGGAATTTACAAATATATGGATTGATGCCTGTATTTACTGCTTGCAGGTTCTGCATTTTTTGAGCAAAATAGAATGAATCTGCAAATATAATTCTGCAAATACAAATTCACCCCATAAACCTATATGTGTGTTACTTGCGAGATCTACGTTCCATTTTATTAATTAACCCATTACAATTGGCTGTAATGTTACATTGACCTGCATGCAAATTTATTGGATTCTCATTAAAGAAAACTGTTCACTTTCCATCCTGGATTATAAATTTCCCATAAATGCTGTGATAGGCAGCAGATATTTTTCACGGTCAAACATGATGTGTGGGAAAACTATGTTTGTGCATCATTTCCAGAAACAACATATTTAATTCTTTCCTTCTGTTCTTCTTCCTTGTATATGTATGTGTGCATGTATTTGGATGTATTTATGTCCATACGTCTGTGTGTCTGTGTTTATTGTGGCATCTGTATGTTTGTGTCTGTTTATGTGTTTGTTTGTGTCTGTGTGGTTGTGCTTCTGTCTCAATGTGTGTCTATGTCTGGTCAACTGTATTTATGTGTGTGTGTGTTTATGCATGTATTTGTGTCTGGACGTATATCACTATGTGTATGTTTATGTGTTTTTGTATCTGTGTGTATATCTGTGTGTTTGTGTATTGATAGCTTTGTGTGGGCATCTATGTGTTTGTGTATATCTGTCTATTTATGTGTGTGTGTGCTTGTGCGCGCGTGCCTGTTTTTTTTTGTATATGTCTGTGCCTGTGCGTTTGCCTGTGTGTCTATCTGAGTATGCATGTGTGCTTATATGTCTATATGTTTACCTATGTAAATATATCTGTGTGTGATTTTTGTTTTACAAAATTTCTATCTCCAGGATGATGTGAACGGACAAAATAAAGCTCAAGAATCATTAAAAACTTGCCCGAAAGATGGAGATTCACTCAATGTGCAAAACAACTGGACACCAAAACATGACAACAAGGAAAGTGCTAGTGCAGAGGTAAACTCACTACAGAATAACATGATGTAAAACAATTGCAAAAGTGTCCATTTTTAAAAAAAATTACAGTTTTTCCCCTGCCTTATGAAACGCTTAGCATGCTTTGATGTATTTTATATAAATATATATATGAAAAGAGAAATAATTACAAGAAATCCTTTGTTATTTGTTTGACAAAAAAGACAGAAAACAGTGAAAAAATTTCCTGTCCTCAACATGAATTGTGACCCCAGCAACCTTGCTTTGATTGACCATTTATTGCAGTCTGATGGTGTGATATACGTTTGCTGCTGAGTTTTGTACTTAGCCACCCTGGCTATATTTTTCTCTCTCTTGTGGAATTTTTGTTTTGACCTTTGAAAATTGGAAAACAAAGATGTTGAGTACTGAAATAAATCTTTTTAAATTTATTGGTAGCGTGTGTGGTTGTGTTCATTTCTTTTCCCTCTCTTTATGGTTAGGAAGTTTGCATGAGGTTTACATCTGCCACTTTTACCCAGGGAACACAACTGTGAAGTTGCAAAAACAAACTGCAAGAAGACATACAGGGTTCTGATTTAATGTCTCATCCTAATGATGGATGCTCTAACAGTGCAGTATTGTCACCTCTCTTCTGCAACTTGGGTTGTTCTCAGCTTCTTTGCCATGATTGTGCCTTTCTATGCTACTGGTGCTTGCCTGCCATTGTTCAGTCAGGAGTGGATGAAGCATAACATTTCATGTGCTCAGGCATGGCCAGCCTGAAGCAGGAGTTCCCTGCTGATCGCAGAGAAGCTTGGAACAGGGTTTCCTGCATTGCAAGATGGAGTAAGATGTAAACAGAGAGAGGAATTAACTCAAATAATAGTGTTCACTTTGCATGTGAGGTGATGTTGGACTGATACCTGCATCGTCCAAATAATTTTTCGTTGGAGCAAAAATGGCTTGGAGCAATTGTTCAGACACTGTGCTGGTGTCAGATGTCCATGTGCATTAGCGCACATACTTTTTTCCAAAGCATTTTTAAAGTAAGTGAAATTTATGGTTGAAATATGTCAAAGCCGTTCCACCCAGGTATACCACCAGATTAAATTAAATATAGAATGCTGTTTGGTGCAAGTAAGTATATAGAAATTAATCTAATCTTAGCAGCATGCATTGAGAAGACCAAAAGGTGTTTGAAACCTGTTTAAAGATATGGGTTTTTTTTACAGATAAAGATCATCTGTGCTTTTTGATGGAAAATGAACAGAACAGTTTGTGACTATGTATATATACGAAGTTAAAAATCAAATGATGTCAGTTGTAGTCCAACAGATTTATTTGGAAACACTAGTGTTTGGACCATTGCTGCTGTTGGACTATAACCTGGTGTTGTGTGATTTTTAACTTTGTATATATACATAGTCACAAACTGTTCTTTAACTTTGTCCACTCCAGTCCAACAATGGCTCTTCCACATTATATATACAACGATATTTTTTATGAATAAAGTATATGTTTGAAATAAAATTTAGAACACTTCAGCAAGACATGTTTAGCATGAGAACCAACAGTCTTGCAACCGGGTTAAAACAAATAGGTTGACCAGCAGGGAGTTCCTTTGAGCCTGGGTGCATTGAAACAGTAAATGCACTGAAAGCAATAAAAGTCTTCTGTCAGTCTCTCAAAATTCTCAACTGCTCCCCTCAAGTTCAGGATGATTGCTAGCATTTGATCACCTTGCTGTTCCAATGCCATTTCAGGCTGTTTTTAGCTTATTATTAGATTGTTAGTGCCTTTATCTTTCCTGCTAATGCTTGGAGACTGCTGTTTGGGAATGGTAGTTAGAGCAAAGAGATTAATGTGTTCAGGCAGTGAACACACTGGCAGTAAGATTTCTTTGCTTATCACAAAGTAACTTGCAAATTGGCTCTGAGGGCCTCCTACAAAACAATCCACAGTAGGTGGACTGTAAAACCTGTGAAATTAACCCAAACAATTAGACCATTTGTGAGAGATAGATGGATTGACACACACTTGCTCTTATTATCTTTTGACAATTGTTTGGACAATTGATGGTGCCACCTGCAGAGTATGGTAATACATATCTTTTTATTCTAAACATTACCTCCTGCTGAGGTTCAAAGTTGCTTGGGACATCAAATACTCTGGTCTGATGTAAGAATTTTAAAAAAAGTTGTTGTAGGTACAGTTATGGAGAACTGGGTCAAGAGAATTGATAGGAATTCAGATGTTAAGGACCAGGCCAGACCCCCTCAAAATATTTCAAGAAGGTAGCCTTGACACTAACCTTTTTTCTATTTTAGAGGCAGCTGTAAAGTGGATATTCCAGGTAAGATGCAGCTGGTTGATTGTAAGCAAAACAGAAATTATTTAAACACTACAGTTGAAACACAAGCAAATGAAAATTTAACTGACTTGATGCTGCAATGTAACTGAGACCTGTTCCAATTCCCGTAACATCCCATAAACACACCCCTTCGTAAAAGGTAAATTCAAACACAAGTTCTTACAATCAGGAGAGATTTCAGAGAGAAAGCCAGTCAGGAACTATCTGTTGAAGCTTGGAACCTTTCTCCACTGGAAGCAGCTTCTCACTGTTAAAACTGAAAGAAATTAGAAGAAAACATGAACTGGGAGAACGGGCCACTTGTCTGCAATTAATAAACTATGCTCTTTCCCAGACATTTTGGCACCTCTGTCTTTACGACTTTTCTTAAAAAGCCCAAGGACAAAATAACCTTGTTAAAGGGGCAGCATTGTCACATTCTCTTTTTAAAAAAACTATCCATTTCCAAAGATGGTTTCATTTTAAAACCCCTTAGTCTTACTTTGTTAGTACACTACAATCCATATGCATTACTTGACTATATCTATGCAAACATGCACTACTACATTCTATTTCAGTCTGTTTACTCCTTCCACTGAATGCATCAGTTCTTTTATTCAAGACTCGACAATATGTCAGCAATTATGTTTGCTTGTCTTGCCACATGCACAAATCTCAAATTGAATGACTGCAATAATAATCTCCATCTCGAATTTTTGTCCTTAAATTTCTCCAGAAGCTTTAATGAATCATGATCAGTATATATGATTGTCTCAGACACATTACAGGCAACATAAATGTTGTAATGCCAACACCAAGCTCAAAGTCTCCTTCTCAATTATCAAATATTTCTGTTGATAAGTGTTCAATTTCCAGGAGAAATATCTGGTAGGTATTTCTATCTTCTCATCATCCTCTTGTAAGAGTACAGCACCACAACCACATCACTCGCATCGATAGCCACCTTGAATGGCTTTGCATAATTAGGTGTGGCTAATACTGGGGCAGTGGTTAATACAGCTTTCAGGCTGTCAAATGCTTTTTGACAGTCTGCCATCCACTGAAACATGCTGCTTTTCTTCAGTAATTCAGTGAGTGGAGTAGCCACATTGCTAAACTCCGGTACGAATTTCCGATAAAGCCCACTAAATCCAAGGAATCGCGGTACTGCCCTTTTCATCGATGGTATGGGAAACTCCTCAATAACCTTTCTTTTCACATTCAATTTGGCCATCTGTCCATGACCAATAGTATGGCCCAGGAACTTGACTTGAGTTTTGGTGAAATCTCTCTTAGCTAGGTTTATCACCAAGCCTGCCTTCCGAAGTTGGTTGAATAATTCTGATTAATGTTGCAAATGTTCCTTCCATGTGTGACTAAAAAATCATTAAGTTGTCAATGTGTACCACACAACTGGGTAATCCAGAAATGACTTTATTGGTTAGTCTTTGAAATGTGGCTGGCACATTTTTCATATCAAATGACATATCTTTAAATTGATACAGTCCATTCAGTGTTACGAAAGCTGAAATTGTCTTCGCTGTTTCAGATAAAGGGATCTGCCAGTATCCTCTGAGTAAGTACAACTTAGAAATATAAGTTGCCTGTCCCACCTTTTCAATACAGTTTTCCAAACTGTAATCAGACATGCATCAGACTTTGTAACTGTGTTGACTTTGCAATAGTCCACACATAAATGTTAGGTATGTGATGATACTGTTACTTTAACAAGATTATATTGTCCTTGATTTTTTTTTGGTGTGACCCTAAATGCAGAGGTTCTGGGGTGTCTAGTGTGGATGGGTTTTAGGGCCAATTTGATTACAGCAACAGATATTGCCTCAGTTGAAAGACTTTCAAATAAAAAAAACACTTGTACAAAGAAAGGGATGTGGTCAGTTCTCCTAGCTCAATTTTTCTCTGGTCTACTTTGTTTTTAGCAAGCAATCATTTTTTTATAAAGGCTGCTGGTCAAAGTAACAGCTACATGGAATTAGATGTTCCATGTTGAATCTCTCCGTCACCTCTCTCTGCTGTAAGACCGTGTTTGATTTTACCTTTAATTTTGGCCAAGGGGTGTTTATGGGGATTGTTGCAGGAATTTGGAACAGCATCATTAGTTGGATAATCTGTTGTGTTTTTGGATAGGTTAAGTTATTCTATATTTTGTTCTCTTTTGTTTGTGTTTTATTCCGTCATCTTGCAAATAAATTCTGCTGTGTTTAAAAAGTGGGCCAGCTGCATCTCTCCTGGAATATTCACTGTACTCCTGCTTAAAACAATTTGCAAAGTTAGGGTCGGGCTACTTTCTTGATATGTTTTGAGGGGGTCTAGCCTGGTCCACAATGGGTAACATCTGTTTTTGACACCATAACTATGAGTGAGCTCTAGTCACTGCAACTCACTCCAATTATGTTGTCTTGGAGCATGCGTTCAATCTCTTTTTGAATCTGTGCCACCGTTAGAGGGTTAGGTCTCTACGGATGTTGCTTAATTGGAACAGCATTTCCTACATCTGCATCCTGCATAATTAGATAAGTATGTCTTAGCTTATTTCCATGTATCTCCCTGTGCGATAGCAATAACTCTTTTAGATCATTTTGATTTTCCTCTGAAAGGTAACTCAATAATTTATCCTAATTTTGACAACTTCCTCATTGTCCAATTTAATTTGAGGAATGTCCAATTCAGAATCCTCTGAACTTGGTTCAACACACTGTGTTGTAACCAATGCCACATTCTCCTTCTGCTTTCCTTCCTTATCAAAATACCCTTTGAGCATATTTACATGACACATTCTACAAGATTTCTTTCTGTCTGGAGTTCTTGTCAAAGAGTTCAGCTCACTCAATTTCCTTTCAACTTGATAAAGTCAACTAAATCTTGCTTTTAAAGGTTCATCTGTCATGGGAAGTAACATTAACACTTTACCTCTGTTAGCAAAATTGTGAGTTTTTGATTTCTTGTCTACTTCCTATTTAATTGTATGCTGTGATATTTTTAAATGCTCTCTAGCCAGCTCTATTTAACCATTCCCTAAAATTTGACACACAGTCCAAATATGTGGTCTCTGAATTCCGATTCACCAATTTCTTCTTAATTTAGTGGTCCTCTCACTTCATGCCCAGAAGCTAATTTAATTAGACTGAATTCAGTTGATTCATTTCGTGTATCTCTAATGGCAAAAAGTAAAAATCATCTAGATAGTCTTGAATTTAAGTCCTTAACATGGTCTATAATGTCTGATGTTATCTTTCCAGTGTTCTCTACAATTGTGGATAGTATACAGTGGATTTGAACTGGTTTATTTTCCATGCTGTCTATAACGTCCTTGAAGAATTTTGATGTAAAATTTGACCCTTGATCTGATTTTATCTCTGTGGTTAGTCTGTTTATCATGAAAGATTTCAGTAACTCTTCTAAAATCCTTTTAGCGTAATAGAATGACCTCTAGAAATCTAGTAGACACATGCATTATTGTTAACAAATACTGATTCCCACTTTTTGTCTTAGGGTAGGTGTCCTACACAACCAATTAAGACTCTTGTAAAAGGTTCCTCAAATGCAGGAATGGGTATAAAATGTGCATGTTTTATTACTGCCTGTGGTTTTCCAATTACCTGATATGTATGACATGTCTAGCAAAATGCAACTATACCCTTGTGCAGTCCAGGCCAGTGGTATGAAAATGTGGGTGTTATGTACCTTTAAGAAAGTTAAAAGCTAGCAGTGACAGCACCAAGTATTCTCAATAAAACACTATGTAACATGTGCTCCAGCTATTGGGGTAGCTGGTTGCCTGGAAATGACAAAACAGATTCAAATTAGACCAATCAGTTTAAATTATACCATGGAAATTACCAAATTCCAATCAAGTTTTAATTGAGTATATTGACAATCTTATGATGCTTTGGAGTATAAGACTGGGGAAAATTGAAAAGTTGGGAAGAGAACTGCCACCAGGCCAACTGCTGTAGACTGCTAGTCAGAATTGTCTGAGAGGTACCTGTTGAGAGAAGGAGTTTGCACAGAGAAAAACCTTAACACTGACCTGGAGAGCCAATCTATCAATGAAGATAAAGAGAAGATTCGACCAATGGTTGGCTTTAAAATTTGAATTTTCTTGTAAATCTTAATTGGGAATTTTATTGGATTAGTATTACAGGTGGGAAGGTAAAAGATAGGTTAGAGGAAAGAATTGTAAATAGTCATTAGTTAACTTTATTTTAAGAATTAAAGTTGTTAATTTTTACTTTAAATAGCTTTTGGCCACCTGAATTTTTACAGATTACTGCATGCGTTAAATCCTTTCTGTGTTGCTGGTTTTAAGTTAAGCAGGAGGGTTAACCCCATATTGTAATACTTTGGGGTTCCTGGTCTGTGATTTGAAGTGGTTTAGATGGATTTGACTAGATTTAGTGGTATGAAAAATCCCAGCAGATTTAAATACTTGTAGGTAGGTGTCTAAGATCTTTAAATAAAACGTGAGACAATTTGTTTAATCTCAGTAACTTGTGGTTGATTAAATTAAAAGTGAGACAAATGGCTCTTAAAATTGCTAAAGCGATGTTCGGATTTGAAGATGTTTCTCAAATTTGCCAAGAAAGTTTAGAAGGGAAGAAAAAGGCCATACTTTTATAATTAGCAAATAAGCTAGATTTGGGTTTAAGCAAGGACAAAATTAAAGCTGAAATTGTAAGGGAGTTATTCAAACAATTAGGTGTGTCAGAGAAACAGACAAATGCAGTAGAGGAGACAATGAGGTCTGCAGATGCTGGAGATCAGAGTTAAGAGTGTGTTGCTGGAAAAATACAGCAGGTTAGGCAGCATCCGAGGACCAGGAAAATCGATGTTTTGGGCTGGAGCTGATGAAGGGCTCCTGCCTGAAACATTAATTTTCCTGGTCCTCAGATGCTGCCTGACCTGCTGTACTTTTCCAGCAACACACTCTCAAGTGCAGTAGCAGTAGAAAAACTTTAATTACAATTGAGGAAAATGGAATTAGAAGATAAATAAAGGGAGAGAGAGGAAAGAGAGAGTGAGAGAGAGAGAGAGAGAAGATTTCTGGTTGAGCAGAGAGAGAAGAAAGGAAGGGAGAGAGAGAGAGGAAAAAGAGAAAGTTCTTAGCTGAGTAAAAAGAGAGAGAATTTGAACTTGAGAAGTTGTGTCTGCCACATTTTGATGAGAAAGATGCTGAAGCCTTCTTTATTTCATTTGAAAAATTGACTAGGCAGATGGAGTGGTCCAAGGATCTATGGGTAATGTTAGTTCAGAATAAACTGGTAAGCAGAGCTAGTGACGTATTTCCACACTGTCAGATGAGGTGTCAAGAGATTATGAAGAGGTGAAACAGACTATTTAAGTGCTTATAAATTGGTACCAGACACATATAGACAGAGGTTCAGAAACACAAAGAAGGAATCAGGTCAGACTTATGTTGAGTTTGAGAGAATTAAACATAGGCATTTTGATCGTTGGGTACATGCTTTGAAACTAGATAGGACCTTTGAGGCTTTAAGAGAGATTATTCTGCTGGAGGAGTTTAAAAATTCACTACCATAGATGGTAAGAATTCACATGGAGGAACAGAAAGTTCAGGAAATGAGGAGGCCAGCAGAATTAGCAGATGAATATATGTTGGTGCATAAGACAAGCTTCTGGCAAGAATTTTGTCCTGTGAGGAATAGAAGTTGGGAGAAGGGGAGATCCTACACTGCAAAACCAACAGTAGGGAGCACTGGTAAAAACTTACCACAAGATAAAAAAGAAGCCCAAGAGAGTGGAAAGGAGGTGAAAGGCCTCATGTGTTTCCACTATGGTAAAGTGGGACTCATAAAGTCACATTGGGACGAGGTTAATTTAGAATATCTGATCGGCATGGAAGAGTTGAACCGAAATGTTGGTTTCCATGCTGTACAGCTCCATGACTCAATGACGCAATTAGATTATAGAGTCATGGAGTCACACAGCATGGAAACAGGCTCTTTAGTCCAACTAGTCCATGCCAACCATGTTCCCAAACCAAACTAGTACGATCTGTCAGCACCCATATCCCTCCAAAACTTTCCTTTTCATATATTTATTGGTCAGAGTATTGAGTACAGGAGTAGGGAGGTCATGTTGCGGCTGTACAGGACATTGGTTAGGCCACTGTTGGAATATTGCGTGCAATTCTGGTCTCCTTCCTATAAGAAAGATGTTGTGAAATTTGAAAGGGTTCAGAAAAGATTTACAAGGATGTTGCCCGGGTTGGAGGATCTGAGCTACAGGGAGAGGCTGAACAGGCTGGGACTGTTTTCCCTGGAGCATCGGAGGCTGAGGGGATGACCCTATAGAGGTTTACAAAATTGAGGGGCATGGATAGACTAAATAGGCAAAGTCTTTTCCCTGGGGGTTGGGGAGTCCAGAACTACAGGGCATAGGTTTAGGGTGAGAGGGGAAAGATATAAAAGAGACCTAAGGGGCAATGTTTTCACGCAGAGGGTGGTATGTGTATGGAATGAGCTGCCAGAGATGTGGTGGAGGCTGGTATAATTGCAACATTTAAGAGGCATTTGGATGGGTATATGAATAGGAAGGGTTTGGAGGGGTATGGGCCGGGTGCTAGCAGGTGGGACTAGATTGGGTTGGGTTATCTGATTGGCATGGACGGGTTGGACCGAAGGATCTGTTTCCATGCTGTACATCTCTATGACTCGATGAATCCACATGTCTTTTGAACATTACAAGTGTATTCGCATCCACCACTTCCTCTGGACTTTCATTCCACACATCAACCACACTCTGTGTAAAAAACGTTGCCCCTCATGTCCTTTTTAAATTTTTCTCCTCTCAACTTGAAAACATGCCTTCTAGTTCTGAATCCCCACAGCCTAGGGATAAAGCTTTTGCTATTCAAGTTATCTATGATTTTGGAAACCTCTGTGATGCCAGCCCTCAACCTCCTATTCTCCAGTAAAAAAAAGTCCAGCCCAGTTTTACAACTTAAACCTTCCATTCTCAGCAACATTCTGGTAATTTTTTCTGTACCTTCTCTAATTTAATAATATCCTTCCTCTAGAAGAGTGACAAAACTGGACACACTACTCCAGAAGAAGCGTCACTAACATCCTGTTAAACCTCAACACGACATCCCAACTCCTATACTTAAAGGTTTGAACAGTGAAAGAAAGCAAGCCTTTTTAACCACTCTATCTGCCTGTGAAGCAAATTTCAATGAATTATGTACCTGTTCCCCTAAATCTCTCTGTGCTACAACATTGCTCAGGACCCTAACATTAATTGTATAAGTCTTGTTCTTGTTTGTTTTACCAAAATGCAAAACCTCACATTTATCCAAATTAAACTCCATTGGCCATTCCTCTGTCCATTGACCCAACTGATCAAGATCTCTTATAATCTTATATAACCTTCTTCACTGTCCACAATTTCGGTGTCATCATGAACTTACTAATCATGCCTCCTATATTCTCACCCAAATCATTTTATATAAATGACAATCAAAAGTAGATCCAGTATCAATCCCTGTGGAGCAGCACTGATCACAGGTCTGCAGCCTGATAAACACTTTACAACATCACCCTCTTTCTCCTGCAGTAAAGCTAATTTTATATCCAATTGACAAGCTCACCCTGATCTAGCTTTACTAATTAGTCTACTGTGTGGAACCTTGTCAAAGGCTTTACTAAGTGCAAATCAACAACGTCTACCACTCTGCCCTCAATCTTTTTGGTCACATCCTCAAAAAAACTCGGTCAAGTTTGTGACACATGATTGCCCTTACAAAACCATGCTGACTACCCGTTCTTTGTCTCTCCAAGTGCATGTAAGTCCTACCTTTCAGAATCATCTCCAACTAGAACTAACACATGCTTGCATATGTGACTACATATTAATTATGCTGAAATGGTAAATGATCAAGAGCGATTTAATTGGAAATAGTGGGCCAAATGTTCTGAGGATTGGCAATCATGCAGGTTCCAGTCAAGCTCTTCTTTTTAACTAAAGAAAGGAGTTCTGTATTTCTGAGAAGAGATTCGAATCAGGACTCCTTCACAATATGGAACTATTCATTCATTCTGACAATTCTCTTGTCGTGCAGAACTGTTAGGAGAAGGCTAAATATGGCCCCTCCCCATGCTGGTCTGCTGCCTTATTCTGAAATTTGAAGCTGTTCTCGAATAGGAAGGGTATAAAGGAAGCGTGAGGTTAGGGTGCTGGGATGGCCAGATGAACAGGAGGAATAATGTGCCACCAGGTAAATAGGTGTCTGCCAGATGAATAGGAGATAAGGTATCAACAGAGTCAAATAGGTAGTCCATTGGATGGGGAGGAGTAGGATGCTAGAAAGGTAGGAAAAGGGTGGCAGTTAAGTAGATTGACAGATGGGTAAGATGCCAAGAAAGATGGCAAGGGCATCAGGTAAGTTATGCAATGGTTAGGATAAATCAGAGTAGGTGGGAGAAAGTCTAATGGGGGTGTGAAGACGTGGGAGTCGAGGATAGAAAGCAGAGAAGGATTGTCAGAATCTGACGTAAAGTGGGGGCTAAGGAGAATAGGTTCTGGGGAAGATGTAGTGTTTGGTAAGTAGGTCTCTTTCAAATAGCTACTCAGGAATTAGACCACGTATTTAATAGTCCAACCTTTGCTGACTAACTACTTTACTTAATTTCATCAGAGTCATTAAATTCACTGTTTTAAATGAAGACTTCTGGCTAGTGGAATCCACCTGGACAATTCCTTCAGAGTCTACCACAATGGGGATTTCACAGCTCACCATGCACAATTCCATTCATACTAAAATAAGGATTCTCTGGTTATCAGAAAATCTGCGCCAGTGTGTATAAGATCCTCATTGTGTATAAAATATTGTCGATCATTATTAATAAATTTGACATTCTTTCTAAGATTTTGTCTGAATCAGTAGAAGCTGTAGCTGTTGTGCATCTGTTCTGAAAGTAGAAGTCAAAGCTCTTGGAATATAGAAAAACACAGCAAATTAGTTAACAAATAGGCCAAATAATGGCAAAGTTGTATTAGCCAAAAGTCAAAGTCCAGTTTTTGAAATAAATGTTCAAATGATGATACTTATAAGTAAAATGTTTACATTAACAGATAAAAACAAGCTATTTAAAAACCGGAGTGCTTGAAGCAAGGGATGAAATGTAATGTTTTCTGAGATACTTAGCAAAACAGCAAAATAATTTAAAACTGACAAATTTAAGGAAATACAAATTGATATGAAAGTACAACACAAGATTCTGCAATTTGAAGGCTACATCACAACAAATTAGGTAAAAGAAAATAACTTAGAGGCTCAACAGAACACAAATAGGTTTGTGATTTCAAGAGCAAATACATACCATTCAACTTGTATCTTTGAACTAAGCATTAATATTTTAATGTTAACATATGTTGTGGACTAGGCCAAACCACACAAAACATTCTTAAGCAGGCAGCCCAGACCATAACTTTGCAACTTGTTTCAGTAATGTACAGTGAAACATAAGACCATAAGACATAGGAGTGGAAGTAAGGCCATTCGGCCCATTGAGTCCACTCCTCCATTTAATCATAGCTGATGGGCATTTCAATTCCACTTACCCGTACTCTCTCCATAGCCCTTAATTCCTTGCAAGATCAAGAATTTATCAATCTCTGTCTTGAAGACATTTAATGTCCCCACCTCCACTGCGCTTCGTGGCAATGACCTCTCTGGCTGAAGAAATGTCTCCTCAGTTCTATTCTAAATTGACCTCATCTAATTCTAAGGCTGTGCCCATGGGTCCTAGTCTCCCTGCCTAATGGAAACAACATATACACATAAACAAAATGCCTCTCAAAATCCTTTTCATCTCTGTACCAAACCAGACTGATCGGAGCCCAGCCTGGTTTATTGCCCCTCTGAAAAAAAATCAAGGAAAGAGTATCCTTGAATAAGCAACAGCTTTTAGAAAAAAAAGGAACCAACTTTGTGACACTTCCCCCTTTAAAAAAAAATGAACCATCAACACCAAAAGGTGGCTTCATTTTTAACTCTTCAAAGTCCTGGTTGGTATTCTAAACACGCATATACACTATATTAACTATAAACATGTAAAAATGTGCAACCACATGCAAATTCAGGCTGTGGTACACCCACCACTGAACACCTCCGTAACTCATTCAAGTCTCGATAACACATTGACAATCACATTTTCGTGACCTGCCACATGTACAATTGTCAAATTGAATGGCTGCAACAACAAGCTCCATCTGAACTGTCTGGCATTTTTGTCCTTAAATTTTTCCACAAATGTCAATAGGTTATTGCATTGCTGCAATATAAACACTGAAATGTTGTAATGCCAACACTAAGCTTAAAGTCTCTTTCTTCCCCATTAAATATTTCTGTTGATGAACGTTCAACTTCCTGGAAAAATACCCGATGGGTCTTTCTCCTCGTCATCCTCCTGCAGGAGCAATGCATTGACACCCACATCACTGGTATCGATAGCCCCCTTGAAAGGCTTCGTGCAATCCGGTGTGGCTAATACTGTGACAACGGTTAACATAGTTTTTAGCTGTCAAATGCCTTTTGACAGTTCACTGTGAACTGAAACTTTTTGCCCTTTTTTAACAATTCAGTGAGTGCAGCAGCCACACTGCTAAAGTTCGGTACAAACTTTTGGTAAAATCCACTCATCCCCAGGAACCGTAGTACTGCTTTTTTTGTTGAAGATGTGGGAAATTCCCCAATTACTCTCGTTTTCGCATCCCATTTGTCCATATCCAACAATATGGCCCAGGAAGGTGACCTGGGCTTTGGCAAATTCACTTTTAGCTAGGTTCACCACCAAGCCTGCCTTCCAAAGTCAATTGAACAATCCGATAAATGCTGTAAATGTTCCTTCCTTGAGTGACTAAAAATCACCAGGTCATCAATATATATCACATAGTTGGGTAAGGCAGCAATGACCTTATTAGCCTCTGAAATGTGGCTGGAGTGTTTTTCATAATAAATGGCATGATTTTAACTGATATAGTCCATTTGGCATTGTGAAAGCTGAAATTGCCTTTGCTCTCTCTGACAGAATTACTTGCCTGTAGCCTCTGAGCAAGTCCAACTTAGAAATGTAAGTTGCTTGTCCCACTTTTTCGACACAGTCCTCCAATCATAGAATTGGATATGCATCAGTCTTTGTAATAGCATTGACTTTGTGATAGTCCACACATAACCTTTGGATAACATCTGGCTTTGGCACCATGACTATGGGTGAGCTCGTCACTGTAGCTCACTTCAATTATGCCAACTTGGAGCATGTACTCTGTCTCCTTCTGGACCTTTGCCAACTTTAGAGGGTTATGTCAATAAGGATGTTGCTTAATCGGAACAGCATTGCCTATATCTACATAATGCACAATTAAGTTAGTACTTCCCAGTTTATTTCCGCATAGCTCCCCATGTGACAGCAATAACTCTTTCAGGTCATTTCAATTTTCTTGTGGAAGGTAACTTAATACTTTATCCTAATTTTTGACAACTTCTTCATTTTTCAATTTGTTTTGAGGAATGTCCAATTCAGAATCCTCTGAACTCGATTCTTCGTTCTGTGCTGTAATCATTCAAATATTGCCTCTTGTTTTCCTTCCCTAGCATATTCACAAGACACACTGTTAAAAATCACACAATACCAGGTTATAGTCCAACAGGTTTAATTGGAAGCACACTAGCTTTCGGAGCGACGGTCCTTCATCAGGTGATTGTCAGGTGAAGGAGCGTCGCTCCGAAAGCTAGTGTGCTTCCAATTAAACCTGTTGGACTATAACCTGGTATTGTGTGATTTTTAACTTTGTACACCCCAGTCCAACACCGGCATCTCCAAATCACAAGGCACACTCTGTGAGATTTCTCCCAAGCTGGAGTCCTTATCAAGTAGTTCACTTCACTCAATTTCCTCTTGATTTGGTAAGGTCCACCAAACCTGGCTTTTAAAAGCTCATCTGTTACTGGAAGTAACACTAATGCCTTATCCCCAATTGCAAAATTTTGAATTTGTGATTTCTTATCGACTTCCTGTTTCATTATATGCTGTGATACTTTTAAATGCTGTTGAACCAACTCTCCAACTCTATTTAATCAGTCTTGAAAATTTGACACATAGTGCAAAAGGGTGGTCTCTGAATTCTGATTTATTAATTTCTCCTTAATCAATTTTAACGGTCCTCTTACTTCATGCCCAAAAATTAATTCAAATGGACTCAATTTTGTCAACTTATTCAGTGCATCTCTGATTGCAAAAAATACAAACAGAACCCCCTTATCCTAATCATCTGGATAATCCTGACCATAAGTCCTCAACATGGTCTTTAATGTTTGATGCCATCTTTCTAGTGCTCCCTGTGATTCTGGATGGTACACAATAGATTTGAATTGTTTTATTCCCACGTTATCCATAGCCACCTTGAGTAGTTTAGATGTGAAGTTGGATCTCTACTGGTAGTCCGTATCTAGTAAAAAGTTTAAGTAAGTCTTCTACAACCCTTTTTGGTGTGATGTTGCGTAATGGGACTGGCTCTGGAAATCAAGTCGACATATCCATTATTGTTAATAAATACTTATTCCCACTTTTTGTTAGAGGTAGGGGACCTACACAATCAATCAAGACTCTTGTGAAAGGTTCATCAAATGCTGGATTAGGTATTAAAGGTGCAGGTTTTATTACTGCCTGTGGTTTTCCAATTAGCTGACATGTATGACACATCTGGCAAAATTCAACTACATCCTTGTGTAGCCCAGGCCAGCAAAAATGTCTTTGTACTTTAGCCTGTGTTTCCTCACCCCTAAATGACCTCCAAGTGGTAGGTCATGTGCCACTTGCCACACCTGCTTTCTATACCTTAGTGGCAAAACAATTTGATGAATCTCTGCCCATTTCCATTGCTTGAATGTGCGATGGTCTCCATTTCCTCATTAAGATATCATTTGTTCAGTAATAACACAGAGGAAAACATTCACTTTCCTTCTCTGTAAATGCCTTTTGATATAACTGTTTTAACTCCTCACCTTTCAGCCATAACCCGATCAGCTTAGCAGAGCGAAAGATACTTGCATGTTTACCCATTTGCTCCTTCACTGTTCCACTTATCTGATCAAAACAAATTTTAGATAACACTATGTCAGCTTCCTTATCTGTGCAGTTTGATCTCTCCTGCTTCAACTTATGCCTCACAATCAGGGAAAATTCCTGAAAAAAGATCCTTCATTTCTTCAGTTGCCTGCGTCTTTACTGCTTTTCAACTAGAGTAGCTGGCACACCTACCAGTGAATCAGCTATATCATTTGCAAGGAATTGAGCAAGTACCTTTTCTGGCAATAGTCCCTCAGGAGTGCATATCTCCTCATCCTTCAGCATTATAGACTTAGAGGATCCTGTTTCCCTGAACATTGTAACATCCTTACCTATTACTCCTGGCCTATGTGAATAAACTTTACCCTTGCATGTATATTTTTTAAGCAGATCTAGCTCTTCCTCCTTAATCAACCTGTGATCATCTTGTACACTCTGAGGCAGTTGTTGAACTTCCCTTGTACTTTTTAATACTAGTCCAACAACACTTCCAGGCTTGTCTGGTTTTCCTACATTTAGCTTTCTCCTAGCCCACTAACACTGTGATTTCATGTGGTCCACTTTATGACAATGAGAACACAGGAGCTTTTTAACTTCTTTATCTCCCTCAAGGGATTTCTTTTTACCCTGTGGTAAGTTATCCTTATGATCTTCACTGAGATCTACCTTTTCCTTTCCACATGAGGATTTCTTTTGGCCCCAATTTCTAACCTTCATGGACTGAAATTAATTCTGGAATCCAAACCGAATTTTATGGACCAGCTCATAATCATGAGCTGCTAACCTTGCTGTTTTAACTCTCTGCTCCTCCACATCAGTTTGCATTACTTCCTCGCTAAGGTTACCTTCAGCTTTTATCTCCAGCATTTTAAGCTGGTTTTCCTTAGTAAGTATCAGTTTTTGAATTTCAAAAGCTCTCTCTTTTTCTTTCTCTGCTCTCTGTTTTCCCTCACTCCTGCTGCTCTCTATTTTTCTCTCTGTTCTGCTACGCTCTCTTTTTGCCACAGAAGCAAGCAGTTACAATTCCAGCTTCTCTTCTAATTCCTGCAACTTGGTCCTATTCACTTTTTGCAAAATTTTCAAAGTCACTGCATCCATAACCAGAAAACTTCTGGTGACTAAAAGAGCCATTCCTATCCCAAGCTCTGTCTACCCAACCAAGCCAACACCCGAAATAAAGATACTAGCACCTACCACTTGCTGTTCAAAATCCCGCAAAGAGCCCCCTGTCTGTTATGGATTAGGCCGGACCACTCAAAACATTCTTACGCAGGCAGCCCAGACCAAAACTTTGCAATTTGTTTCGTTAAGTGTACAGTGAAAATTACCCGGAGTAAGTTAGCCACGTTGACTACTACATATTAAAACAGACAAAAAATTATTCACAAAATTACACAATGAAACACAAAGAACAGAATAAAGAAACCCTACCAGACTAGACTTAAGTATGCTGTTCCAAACATTCACAACAGTCCTAATATGCAAACTTCCCTATAAAAGCCAGAATAGATGAAACACGTTTAGATTAGATTACTTACAGTATGGAAACAGGCCCTTCGGCCCAACAAGTCCACATTAACCCACCGAAGCGCAACCCATCCAGACCCATTCCCCGACATTTATCCCTTCACCTAACACTACGGGCAATTTAGCATGGCCAATTCACCTAACTTGCACATTTTTGGACTGTGGGAGGAAACCGGGGCACCCGGAGGAAACTCACACAAACACGGGCAGAATGTGCAAACTCCACACAGTCACCTGAGACCGGAACTGAACCCAGGTCTCTGGCGCTGTGAAGCAGCAGTGCTAACTAATGTGCCGCCCACATGCTTACAGGTTGAAGTTGAAGGGCAGAAAGAAAGACAGACAGTTTCCACACAGCTCACTGTTGAACTCCCAACCAGTTCAGGAATGTACTAAACTGCTCAGCTAGAGAGCTGACCACTCTCCTTTCATTATATAGGTCACTTCTAAAACATAACCACTTTAGCTTGAAGTCTCATCTGTCTACATATAAACAAAAGGCCTCTCAAAATCCTTTTCAACTCTGCACCAAACCAGACTGATTGGAACCTGGTCTGGTTTATTACTCCTCTGAAAAAAATCAAGGACAGAATATCCTGGAGCCAAGGAACAGCTTTTAGAATAAAAAAGGGACAAGTTTTGTGACACATAAAAATTGCAGAATTATGTTAAACATTGAACATTAAGTTTCCAAATCAAGAAGACATTATTAAGTTATTTTGGCAACCCTGATATTTAGAACAAAAGTTAAGGTACATATGAAGTCGAACATTTCATTGTATTAGAAAATTGTTTCACTGGTAACCAATAAAGTGGCAAATGATCAGTCACCACTGTAATGAGAGTTCCAGATGTGCCTTTTCTTAATAATGTCACTTCTGTTTTAGCAGAACATACATATGTATAATATAGATAAAGGTGTGACCACAATAGATGTAAGATATGGTCACATATTATATCTATTTAATATAAAATAGATATGGGGGCACATATCCTACCTTCATAATTTTTCCTTGGCTAGATACCACCATTGTATAGAGCACCATGTCCAGCTTTTCAAAGATTATTTAAGTGGCAAAGATCTCACAAAGTCTTAATGATGTAATATACTGTAAGCATGAACAATTTACCAGCTTCACTTAATCAGAAAGTGAAGCTGGTAAATTGGCTTTGGAACAAAATACCTCTAATAGGTTTTGTTTTCTCAAACAGTGCTATTTAAATGATTTCATTTTAATAAGAATCCCAATAAAATAACAAATTCAAAACTAACTTTACCTATGATTCACTACATCCATCAAGTGAATCACGGTACATATCCAGCTGCTACTTGGTATACAAAGCTGATCATTGGTGAAAAGATTCAATGAAATCTGGGTCATCAGAGGGAACTGGCATCAGTTTCACCTCTAGCTTATGGGCCACATCATTATTTTCCTTTCTGTGGTTGGCACGGTGGTTAGCACTGCTGCCTCACAGCACCTGAGACCTGGGTTCAATTCCTGACTCAGGCGACTGACTGTGTAGAGTTGCACGTTCTTCTTGTGTCTGTGTGGGTTTCTTGCGGGTGCTCCGGTTTCCGCCCACAGTCCAAAGATGTGCGGATCAGGTGAATTGGCCATGCTAAATTGCCTGTAGTGTTAGGTAAGGGGTATGGGTGGGTTGTGGGTCGGTGTGGACTTGTTGGGCCGAAGGGCCTGTTTCCACACTGTAAGTAATCTAATCTTTTCTCTCATTTTGTTTTAGTTTGGAACTGTGAATTCAGGTAGAAAATTGAACTTTGAATAGCAGCTTTTTTTTTAAAAAAGACAGAATGAAAGACTGATGTTTGCTGTTGGAAAGTGGCCTGGAAAAAAAAAATAGGTTAAACACTGTTCTAAGAACACTTTAGACAAATGGGCCAAGGTGCTGTTATGGTCAGGGACTAGTAACTGGTTGGATGTTGAATTGGCCAATCAAAGAAGGACAATTACTGGCCAGCTAGCCACATAAAATGTTGATAAAGGAAGCAAAAACAAAGAGAGAACTGATTCTGACTGAATTTTGGACATGAGTGAGTTCTGCTTTAGGAGCTGCTAAACTGGGAAGCTGTTTTGGTTTGGCTGTCTCTACTTATTCTCCAGTTATAGACTTGTTGAAAGTTCTGATAAAATAATCCCAGTCTGGAAGAAACAATTAAAAGACTCCAGTGGAAGCCTTTGAATTGATGGTGATTCTGAAATTTCCAAATGACTATAATGAAACTCAATATTCACGGATTTCATAAAGATCTGGTATTCATCTTTGAAACAGTTATTGAACTAGCAAATTATGATTTTTTAAAAAGATTATCCCTTAACTGTCTGCCTGATTATGTTTGAGTGGATGGTTTAAGATCCATGAAGATTGGACTGTATGTTGTTCATCTATGCTCTGCTAAAGTTACATTATTAATAATAAGTTGTGAATTTTTATGTTAGAAATTTGGTGTCAACACTGGTTACTTACAAAGCCTGGTTAGGATCAATTGAGCAATTATGAAGGTCATTGAATGTTTTAAGACAACTGCATTATGAATCCAGTGATAATGATACTGATTTTTATTTGGCTTGCTATCTCTATGTCATTACAGTTCCAAGAAATGTCCATATGATTTGCGCATGAACCAAAACTAATTAGCTTTTCTTACAAGACAGCTCTTTCATGTCAGGATTCGGTCAACTGGACATTCTCAGAACTGCTTCCAATGCTGACGTATTCCACCTTAACTACGGAGATCAAAACTGTCTCAAAGTGGCGTGCTTAAATAAATCTTATCCATGTGAAAATATAAACAAGAGGTAGGAGTAGGCCATTCGTATGAAAAGTAGTATCAAGCATAGAGAAAAAGAATATAATTGTGCAAAGACAGGTGACAAGTCAGAAGATTGAACAAGATATATGCACACACAAAGAATGACCAACAATTAATAAAAAGAGAAAAATTAGAGTACAAGATAAATATAGTCAGAAATATAAAACAGATAATAAGAGTTTCTACAAATATTTGAGAGAAGTTGACTAATTGCTTTGGTTCTAGAGAAAGTCAGACTGAAAAATTATCAATGTAAAATAAAGAAATGGAATATGAATTGAATAGTCAGCTTGCATTACTTCTAATATATTAAACAAAAGTAACATTCCAGAAGCAGCAATAAATTAAGCAGTGAGAGGAAAGGAGAAAGTCAGGAAAACATCAACCACCAGAGAATTGGTACAGAATGAATTGTTGGAGCTGTGGACTTTTTTCTAGGGTCTTAAAAGACTGACACTGTTGATGGTTGGCCAGACAAACAAAATTTTGCCCCTTCTGGAAATCATATACAAAGTGGCCTTCAAGTAAGGAGGCAGGAAGAAACGGTGTAAAATGTGGTGAGCGACATCTTCCACTTTAAATAACTTTCACCTTCCCCAGAATCCCCACTCTGATGTTGCATCACAATCCAATGAACATAGCTGATCTTGTTTTTCGTACTAAACTTACCCAAATGAAATTGTTACACAATGAGTACAGTTGAAGTCCACAAAGAAACATACTTAATTAAACTTTTTTAAAAAGGCAAAGGAACATAAAAAATAAGAGTACCAGTTGACTATAATAAGATAATGGGTAATTTACCTCAGTATTTTTCAAACCATTCTTGTTGCAAATGATTTAGTGATCACAATCATCTTGCACTGTGTAATAGGTAATGCACTATTTTGTTAAAATGCACTAGTGAGGACGCAAATGCGATTTAGCAGGATGTTGCCTGGAGAGTCACAGCTATGAAGAGAAGTTGGAGATTGGGGTTGTTTTCCTTAGAACAGAGGAGATTGAGAGGAAACTGATTGAGATTTATGAAATTTTAAGGGGCAGAGATCAGGTAGACAGAAATTAATCTTTCCCATTGATGTAGAGAATCAATGACCGCTGAACATAGATTTAAGGTAAGGGGCAGAAGTTAGAGTGGAGGTGTGAGAAAAAACCTTTTCACTAGAGAGTGGTGGGAATCTGGAACTCACTGCCTAAATGGGTAGTAGATGCAAAAACCCTCCAGACATTTAAGGAGTATTCAGATTGTACTTGCAATACTAAAGTATACAGGTAATTATTAAATCTTTCCCTTCTCACATTAAATTTTTCCCCTCTTAGAAAAAGACCTTAGCTGCTAACCTAATCCATGCCGCTCATGATCTCTATAAGGTCACCTCTCAGCTCCAATATTTAAGGGAAAAAGGCTCCAGCCTATTATGCCTCTCTCTGTAACTCAAATCCTCCAGTCCTGGCAACATCCTTGTAAATCTGTTCTACACCCTCTCAAATTGAACAACATCCATCCTATAGTAGGGTGATGAGAATTGTACACGGTATTCTAAAATTGGCCTCACCAATGTCCTGAGCATATGCAACATGACATCCCAACTGTTATACTCATTGCTCTAGCCAGTGAAGACAAGCATGCCAAACAACTTATTCACCACCTTATCTGCCTGCGACTCTACTTTCAAGGAACTATGCACCTGCATTCTTAGGTTTCTTTATTCAAAATCACTTCTCAGGATCCTACCTTTAACGTTACAAGCTCTGCCTTGGTTTGCCTTACCAAAATGCAGCACCTCACATTTATCAAAATTAAACTCCATCTGCCACTCCTCAGCCTGTTACCCCATCTGATCAAGGTCCCATTGTACTATGAGATAACCTTCTTCCCTATTATCCACTACATCACCTATTTTGGGGTCATCTCCAAACTTACACTTTCATGCTAATTGGCAGCCAGATCTCCTTTGCTCTGAATTTCCTTTTTCTTTTTACATTTTATCTTTTTCCTCCTTCCTGCTTTATTTTAAACTAATGACTTTGCCTTACTCAGAGGGGAATGGAGGAGCTGGCAACTTCTGGAGGTGAAATTGGGAGCAGCTGAGAGCCGGTGCGGAGCCGTCTGGAGGGTTGGAAAAGTGCAGGATGCTTCTTGGACTGAGTTCTGATGCAGGTGGTCAGACCTTATATGGAAGTCCCCGTGCTTGCCTATTGCAGTGTAATGTTGTAGAGTAATTTGTTTATGTGACTGTAATGACTACCCTTTCAATTATGTCTTATCTCTGTAAAGTAATGCAACTATTTTACCTTTTATTCCTTTTATTGTATCAAAGATTTATACCTAGGTACTTGCACTTAAAATGACCCCATAGGAGACAACATTGTAAAACTTTTCACTCTACCCCTGTACAACTGTACTTGAATACACATGACAATAAAGGGTATTCTATTCTAACTATGCCTCCTATATTCACATTCAAATCATTTCTTTAAATTGTTTCGCTTGATGGATATTTTAATGAATAAGAAAGAACAGCTACTCCTTTTCTAAAAAGATTCCAAGTCAGTTTGAAGGTCCAGTTTATTGTCCTCAAAATGATTATACGCTCCTTGCAACAATTGAACCCTCAGATCAGTAAGAGCTGAGGCTATGTATATTTTATAGAGTATAAATGTCACACTTAATCTACACTAAATGTTTTCCTTATATCTAAATGTAGCTTGCTAGCAGGGTTTATAAACCTGACACTGAACCTACAGGCATTTAATCTTTGAGATGAGTTTTCTCATTCACAATTCATTTGCAGTCATAGATGCCCAGGGAAATCGACTTTTAAAAAATATGGGCGATCCTGAGTCTGCTGCGTGCTTCCTGTCTTCAAATTTGCCTGTAACCTTTCCATTCTTCCTCCCATAACCCTCTTCCCAACACCAACCACTAGCACCTTTACCCAAATTGACGAGGGTTACAGGCGCAATGGAACACCACTCCCTGCAAAAGCCTGTCCAAACCACACGGACATGCTAAGAACTATACTGCCATTTCTTCAATCGGTGAAAATACAGCAACTCCCTTCCCTACAGTCACTATACCCTGTAGTGGTTCACAAATGCAGTTCCCCACCAGGAAAGTTAGGGACAAACAACAGATGTTGGCCTTGGTAGTTAAGTCCCTTGAATAAGAAAAGTAATTGGCCACAAAGAGTGGTGACAGAGCCTTGGGATGTCATTGCTATTGTCAAAGGTGCAATCATTGTTTCTCTGCTACCTTTTGATCCATCTGAATGTTTGTTGGGTGCCACCTGCTTACTTCATCGCACTCTTCATTGAAATTATTTTTCCATATTAGCTTCTGGGGTATCTTAAAGCAAACCTGTGAATGGCGTGCACTGTTTCTTTATAATTGCTACGTTTGCCTGCCACTGTGCACACTCCTGCTTGGAGGGATCTTCGGCAGTTGACCTCCACTAAACCCTGGTGCCTCAGTGTCAGATGATGGGTTACAATAAATATAATAATGAACACCAGATAGATTATTCAGCATGCCACACTTGCCCAATAAAAAAAGATAAAGCTAATACAAAATATGCATGTTTGCAATATCAACAGACCAACAACATCAATGCAGGGAAGCACAAATCTGACATTTTGTCAGAAATGGAAAAACTTCAGATGGAGTCATAGTCATACAGTCATAGAGATGGACAGCACAGAAACAGACCCTTCGGTCCAACTCATCCATGTTGACCAGACAGCCCAACCCAATCTAGTCCCACCTGCGAGCACCTGGCCCATATCCCATTAAACTCTTCCGATTCATATACTCATCCAAATGCCTTTTAAATGTTGCAATTATACTAGCCTCCATCACTTCCTCTGGCAGCGCTTCCATTCATGTGCCACTGTCTGCATCATAAAATTGCTCCTTAGCTCTCTTTTATATCTTACCCTTCTCACCCTAAACCTATGCCCCCTAGTTCTGGACTCCCCCACCACAGTGAAAAGACTTTGTCTAATTATCCTATCCATGCCACTCATGATATTATAAACCTCTATAATGTCGCCTCTCAGTCTCTAACGCTCCAGGGAAAACAGCCACAGCCTATTCAACCTCTCCCTATAGCTCATATCCTCCAACCCTGGCAACATCCTTGTAAATCTTTTCTGAAACCTTTCAAATTTCACAACATCTTTCCGATAGGAAGGAGACCAGAATTGCATGCAATACTCCAACAGTGGCCTAATCAATATCTTGTACAGCTACAACATGACCTCCCAACTCCTGTACTCAATACTCTGACCAATAAAGGAAAGCATATCAAACGCCTTCTTCACTACCATATCTACCTGCGATTCCACTTTCAAGGAACTATGAACCTGCACTCCAAGGTCTTGTTGTTCAGCAACATTCCTGAGGACCCTACCATTAAGTGTATAAGTCCTGCTAAGATTTGCTTTCCCAAAATGCAGCACCTCACATTTATCTAAATTAAATTGCCACTTCTCAGCCCACTGGCTCATCTGATCAAGATCCCGTTGTGATCTGAGGTAGCGTTCTTCGCTGTCCACTATACCTTCAACTTTGGTGTCATTTGCAAACTTACTAACTATACCTCTTGTGCTCACATCCAAATCATTTATGTAAATGACGAAAAGTAGTGGATCCAGCACCGATCCTTGTGGCACTCCACTGGCCACAGGCCTCAGTCTTAAAAACAACCCGCCACCACCACTCTCTGTTTTCTACCTTTGAGCCAGTTCTGTATCCAAATGGCTAGTTCTCCCTGTATTCCATGAGATCTAATCTTGCTAATCAGTCTCACATGGGGAACCTTGTCAAACACCCTACTGAAGTCCATTTGGATCACATCTACTGCTCTGCCCTCATCAATCTTCTTTGTTCAAAAAACTCAATCAAGTTTGTGAGACATGATTTCCCACGCACAAAGCCATGTTGGCTACCCCTAATCAGTCCTTGCCTTTCCAAATACACGTACATCCTGTCCCTCAGGATTCCCTCCAACAACTTGCCCACCACTGATGTCAGGCTCACCAGTCTGTTCCCTGGCTTGTCTTTACTGCCCTTCTTAAACCATGGCACCACGTTAGCCAACCTCCAGTCTTGTGGCACCTCACTTGTGACTAATGATGATACAAATATCTCAGTAAGAGGCCCAGCAACCACTTCCATAGCTTGCCACTGAGTTCTAGGAGAAAGTGAGGACTGCAGATGCTGGAGATCAGAGCTGAAAATGTGTTGCTGGAAAAGCACAGCAGATCAGGCAGCATCCATGGAGCAGGAGAGTCGACATTTCAGGCATGAGCCCTTCTTCAGGAATGAGAAAAGTGTGTCCAGCAGGCTAAGACAAAAGGTAGGGAGGAGGGACTTGGGGGAGGGATGTTGGAAATACGATAGGTGGAAGGAGGTCAAGGTGAGGGTGATAGGCCGGAGTGGGGGTGGGGGCGGAGTGGTCAGGAAGAAGATTGCAGTATAGGAAGGCGGTGCTGAGTTCGAGGGATTAGACTGAGACAAGGTGGGGGGAGGGGAATGAGGAAACTGGAGAAATCTGAGTTCATCCCTTGTGGTTAGAGGGTTCCTAGGCGGAAGATAAGGCGCTCTTCCTCCAGCCGTCGTGTTGCTATGGTCTGGCGATGGAGGAGTCCAAGGACCTGCATGTCCTTGGTGGAGTGGGAAGTGGAGTTGAAGTGTTGAGCCACGGGATGGTTGAGTTGGTTGGCCCGGGTGTCCCAGAGGTGTTCTCTGAAACGTTCCGCAAGTAGGCAGCCTGTCTCCCCAATATGGAGGAGGCCACATTGGGTGCAGCGGATACAGTAAATGATGTGTGTGGAGGTGCAGGTGAATTTGTGGTGGATATGGAAGGATCCCTTGGGGCCTTGGAGGAAGTAAGGGGGGAGGTGTGTGGCGTTTCTTGCGGTTACAGGGGAAGATGCCGGGAGTGGAGGTTGGGTTGGTGGGGGGTGTGGACCTGATGAGGGAGTCACGGAGGGAGTGGTCTTTTTGGAACGCTGATAGAGGAGGGGAGGGAAATATATCTCTGGTGGTGGGGTCTGTTTGGAGGTGGCAGAAATGACGATGGATGATATGATGTATATGGAGGTTGGTGGGGTGGTAGGTGAGGATCAGTGGGGTTCTGTCCTGGTGGCGATTGGAGGGGCTGGCCTCAAGGGTGGAGGAGCAGGAAGTGGAGGAGATGCAGTGGAGGGCATCGTCGATCACATCTGGGGAGAAATTGCGGTCTTTGAATAAGGAGGCCTTCTGGGTTGCACGGTATTGGAACTGGTCCTCCTGGGAGCAGATGCGGCAGAGACGAAGGAATTGGGAAAATGGGATGGCGTTTTTACAGGGGGCAGGGTGGGAGGACGTGTAGTCTAGGTAGCTGTGGGAGTCGGTTAGTTTATAGTAAACGTCCGTGTTGATTTCGTTGCTCAAGATAGAAATGGAAAGGTCTAGGAAGGGGAAGGAGGAGTCTGAGGTTGGGGTGGAAGGTGTTGGTAAAGTGGATGAACTGTTCAATCTCCTCGTTGGAGCACGATGCAGCGCTGATACAGTCATCGATATAGCGGAGGAAAAGGTGAGGGGTGGTGCCAGTGTAGCTGCGGAAGATGGACTGTTCCACATATCCTACGAAGAGCTAGGCATAACTGGGGCCCATGCGGGTGCCCATGGCTACTTCTTTGGTTTGGAGGAAGTGGGAGGATTGGAAAGAGAAGTTGCTCAGAGTGAGGACCAGTTCAGTCAGTCGAAGGAGGGTGTCAGTGGAAGGATACTGGTTGGTACAGCGGGAAAGGAAGAAGTGGATGGCTTTGAGTCCTTCGTGATGGGGGATGGAGGTGTACAGGGACTGGATGTCCATGGTGAAGATAAGGCGTTGGGGTGGTGTCCCGAACGTAGGTGGGGAGTTCTTGGACTAAGGGGGACAGGATCGTGTCGAGGTATGCAGAGTTGAGTTTGGTGGGGTAGGAGCAGGCTGAGACAATGGGTCGGCCGGGGCAGTCAGGTTTGTGGATTTTGGGCAGGAGGTGGAAACGGACGGTGCGGGGTTGTGGGACTATGAGGTTGGAGGCGGTGGATGGGAGATCCCCTCAGGTGATGAGCTTATGGATGGTCTGGGAGATGATGGTGGGAGGTGGAGTCATGGTCAAGGGGGCAGTAGGAGGAGGTGTCCATGAGTTGGCATTTAGCCTCAGCGGTGTAAGAGTTCTAGGGTACACCTGATCAGGTCCTGGGGATTTATCCACTTTTATGCATTTTAAGACATTCAGCACTTCATATTCTGTAATATGGACATTTTTCAAGAAGTCACCATCTATTTCCTTACATTCTATACCTTCCATGTCCTTTTCCACAGTAAATATTGATGATGAGTCAAATTTTGCAGGTAAAATAGGTGTGGTGCTGGGGAGGAAAGAATTATTGAGGGAATCCAGTGGAAAGGTGGATGGGAGGCAAGATGAAGTGACAGAGGCAAACATACTGCAGGGCAAAATAGTAAACGCTGAGATGGCCATGGTATGCAATTGGAAGAAGTGTATAACTAGAGCTTGGTAATTTCCGTTTTAAATGTAAATGTGGAAATTTGTGCTGGACATCCGAAAGACAAACTTGTGAAATGATGGACTGAATTCAGACTGTCTTCTCTAATTCAGTTATACCCCTATCTCTAACCCCACTTCATCCTCTGAGTGCAATTAACCACAAGCCTCCTTTGTATAATCGTGAAGAATCAACTGCTCTTGCAAGTTAGCTCGCAATTCTGTGCACTCCCTGGGTAAACCTGTCTTTATCAATGACTTTGGCTGTACTTAAAATGAATGGGTGTCATTTGCTACTACAATGGCTTCCGGGAGCAGTCTCACTGTCTGCATCAAATACTGAGACCGTCTGTGAGCCGGAAAATGTAAAGGCATTTCAACAACTGTGGACCCAAATGAATTGAGTTACAAAAACAGGAATTGCTGGAGAAATTCAGCAAGTCCGGCATCATCTATGCAAAGACAACATTTAGACACAAGTAACCCTTTTTCAATAAAATGCGCTCTATTTTGGGCAACTTAATACAATAATGCAAGATGGCCGATTGCACTGAGTGGGATTGAGACGCTCTGCACGTGGCAAGGGGACTGACTGCACCTGGGACGGGGGTAGCTCTGCATATGGGAAGGAGACTGACTGCACCTGGGACTGGGGACGCTCTGCATGTGGGAAGGGGACGCTCTGCACGTGGCAAGGGGACTGACTGCACCTGGGACCGGGGAAGCTCTGCGTATGGGAAGGAGACTGACTGCACCTGGGACTGGGGACGCTCTGCACGTGGCAAGGGGACTGACTGCACCTGAGACCGGGGACGCTCTGCACGTGGCAAGGGGACTGACTGCACGTGGGACAGGGGATGCTCTGATGTGGGAAAGGGACTGACTGCACCTGGGATGGGGGACGCTCTGCACGTGGCAAGGGGACTGACTGCACCTGAGACCGGGGGACCTGCCGGAGGAGCTTTCGAGGCTCACGTTCGTGACGTCATCACGCTGACGGCCGCTGCCGCTGCGATGGCGGGAAGACAGGAGCAAGATGGAGGTTGGTGTCAACGATCGGTGCTGCCGCCCTCCTGCTTCGATCTCTGAGGATCCCACCCTGCAGGAAAGTGCCTCCAATCCTCAAACCAGCCATCAATCAGTCAGTCCGCAATCGCAGGACGTTCAAAGGAATAAGGTTTGAGTCGTCAAATGGAGTGTGTGTTTGTATGTGGTGAGCTCCCTCTGTGATTCTTAAACATCCAGGAGCCGCCAGGGCACCGAGAGTGAGCAATAAATGCCGGCTTTGTTCATGTCGCAGACAATGACGTGACGGTAATTTTAAATATGTGCATTGTATGCTTTCTTCAAACAAAAGTCCACGCTTTGCTCTCTAATGAATGAAAGTTGGTATTATTTACTCCACTGTTATAAAATTAAAGGATTGTTTGTGTAGGAAGTGCTAAAGTGTATGGTTTGGAAGTAGATTATCAAAATGTCATCTTCAAAAAAAATGGTATCCCACAGTTGGCTTAAGGCTTCCAACCCCTTCCTATTCACATATCCATCCAAATGCCTCTTAAATGTTGCAATTGTATCAGCCTCCACCACATCCTCTGGCAGCTCAAACCATATACGTATCACCATCTGTGTGAAAACGTTGCCCCCTTAGGTCTCTTTTATATCTTTCCCCTCTCACCCTAAACCTATGCCCTCTAGTTCTGGATTCCCTGACACCAGGGAAAAGACTTTGTCTATTTATTCTATCCATGCCCCTCATAATTTTGTAAACCTCTATAAGGACACCTCTCAGCCTCCGACCCTCCAGGGAAAACAGCCCCAGCCTGTTCAGCCTCTCCCTGTAGCTCAGATCCTCCAACCCTGGCAACATCCTTGTAAATCTTTTCTGAACCCTTTCAAGTTTCACAACATCTTTCCAATAGGAAGGAGACCAGAATTGCACGCAATATTGCAACAGTGGCCTAACCAATGTCCTGTACTGCCGCAACATGACCTCCCAACTCCTGTACTCAATACTCTGACCAATAAAGGAAAGCATACCAAACGCCATCTTCACATCCTATCTACCTGCGATTCCACTTTCAAGGATTATTAACTTTAAAATGGATTGGCTTAAAGCGACATTAATGGGGTGTTTCCAAGGCTCCTCATTCATTCTTTTATATAAGACCCTGTTTTGACAGGAAGGTAGGTGACCAGGGAGTGTAGATCCATTATAGTTGACTAAAGAATTGGAAGTTCCATGGAATGTGTGGTCCAAAAGATCTTCAACAGCAGAATAGGTTGGTGTTGGATCTCATCACCAGCAAAGGTTGAAGAATGAAGGTGGTTCCAGTCAATCACACAATCTGATTACCAAACCATAAGGAATGTGGTTAACCCCAATGCCTCCTTTTAAACAAAATCAGGCACAAGCATTTGTCTTGAAAAGCCATCAATCTCAAATCAAAGTATAACTGATGACAGTGAGAAGGGAGATGAAATTGAAGAATTATTAAAGGAAAGAGCCATTTGATTCATTGTGTATTATTAGCTGTCGTAAAGTGTTATCCCAGTAGCACCTCCCTCCCCCACCAACCCATCTGCTCTTCTTTCCCATATAAAGAGTTTTATTTTTAAAGACAACAGGTTATAGTCTGTGGAAGCAGATGCAATAGTAACTTCCAAAGAGGAATGTGCATTATAAGCAAAACAATTGTCGTGGAATGGGGAAAGTACAGCAGAGTGGATCTGATTGGATGTACCTTTCAAAGAGCTTTCAGAGGCACAATATGTGAAAATAAATTCTGAGCTGAATAATTGTATGTTCAGTTGAAAATGTGTTGCTGGTTAAAGCACAGCAGGTTAGGCAGCATCCAAGGAATAGGAAATTCGACATTTCGGGCATAAGCCCTTCATCGGGAATGAGGAGAGGGTGCCAGGCAGGCTAATTGTATGTTCACTCTAGTAGCAAATTATGCAAATTAACAGGTGAATCAGTGGTATTTTCCTGAAGAACACTATCTTATTGTGGTGTAACCATGCAATGCATTTTTTAACTGTTTTTGTTGGAAATTTAAGAATGAAATTCCAGACTTACTATTAATATTTCATAACATTTTCACTTATTGCTTCATTAATTTAGACAGTTAAGTCAACTACCAATGGTAATAGATTAAGAATAAGCTGTCTACCATTAGTCTGACTATAAATGCTGTGACATAAGTTAATCCATTTAAAGTAAACTGTATATCAAGCTATGTTTATTGCAGATTGAGGACCGAAGTTGTTGCATCACCATAGTCTTACCAGATCATTGGGGCTGCTTTCATTTGAGAAAGGCAACTGCTGGTGATTTAGCTTGACAGCCACCAGACATTAGGCAGGGAACAGGTCAAAAAGGGAAGTCTTTCATGATAGCCTCAAACCAGTGGTAGGAATTGAACCCACACTGTTGGTATCATACTGCTTAGTAAAGCTAGCAACCCAGCCAACTGAGCTAAACTGATTTCTGATGGCCTAGTTGGATAATGATATTGTTGGCCTGCAACCATACTTGTCATTAAGGAAATTCCTAATTTTTTATCCACATTTTTTCTGGTCATAAAATGAAAATGATTAATTTCAACATTGGCCTCAAAAATTGGTCTTGTAATTTGTAAATGATCCTGAAATAGGAAATATTGTTAGCACTGTAGAAAACCAAAAAAGATAAATGGATAGTTGCAACACTTTAGGAATGTATTTAAAAAATGACAAGTATAACTCAAATGTCAGTTAGATTCTGCAACTGGATCCTTAGTTTCCTGACCGATAGGCCACAATCAGTGAAGACTGGGAATAATATTTCATCCTTACTGACATTCAACACTGGAGCCCCTCCGGGGTGTGTACTCACTGTATACTCATGACTGCATCACCAAATAGCAGACTAATGCCATTTACAAATTCACCGATGACACCACTCAGATGCCGATGAAACAGAATACAGATGGGAGGTAGAAGACCTGGAGAAATGGTGCACCGAGAACAACCCAGCTCTCAATGCTGGTAAACCCAAGGAAATAATTATTGACTTTTGGCGGAATGTTACTCATGCCCCCTACACATTAACAGCACAGAGATGGAATGAGTGGAGAGTGGCAAGCTCCTGGGAGTGGTCACCTACAACAAGCTTTCTTGGACACACTGGTTACAAAGGCCCAACAACGTCTCTTCTTCCTCAGGCAGCTGAAGAAATTTGCATGACGGTGAATACTCTTGCCAACTTTTATAGGTGTGCCATGAAGAGCATTCTATCTTGATGTATCACTACCTGGTATGGCAACTGTACCATTCGAGATTGGAGACGGTTACAGAGGATAGTGAACTCAGCCGGGTAATCACAAGGGCCAACTTCCTATCAATAGACTTCAACTACCAGGCCAACTGTCAAGGAAAGGCTGCCAGCATTCTCAAAGATCCATCCCACCCTGGCAATGTTTTTCTACATCCTCTACCATCAGGGAGCACATGCACCAGCCAGGTTTCAAAACAGTTTCTACCCTACTGTTGTTAGAATACTGAATGGACTGACAACTCTTAACATTCGTTTGAACCTGTGTTTTTGTTTTTGCCGCTGTTTACCTATTATTGACTTATCGATGTTACTTAACTTTTTAATCTTTTATTGCCCGCAAGACAAAGCTTTTCACTGTGCTTTGATAGGCATGGCAATAAGTTAAACTCAATTCAAAATAAGGAGGTCTTGCTAAATCAATCATGGCATTAGTCAAACTGAATCTAAATTATTGTGTACATTTTTGTCTCCTTACCTAAGGAAAGAAGTATGGACATTGGAGACAGTCCACAGAAGGTTCACTATGTTAATTCTGGGTTTGGAGGCATTTTCTGAACAGAGAGATTGAGTAATTGGATTTTAGAGTTGAGAAGAATGAGAAGGTGTCTTGTTGAAACATGGAAGGTTATTATAGGACTTGTAAGTTTAAGTATGGAAAGATTCTTTCATGGTGCAGAATAATCTAGAACCAGAGGACATAATATCCAAATATTCTTCATTTAAGATGGAGATTAGGAAACATTTCTTCTCTGAGGGAAGTGAATAAGTGGAATTATTTAAAAATTTTAAATCCCTACACTGTGAGAACAGGCCATTCAGCCCAACAAGTTCACACCAACCTTCAGAAGCGTAACCAATCCAGACCCATTCCCCTCCCTTTACGTTTACCTCAGACGTCTGCATCCCTGAACACTTTGCAATTTAGCATGGCCAATTCGTCTAACTAGTACATCTTTGGGTTGTGGGAGGAACCCCATACAAGCACAGTGACCTGAGGTTGGAATTGAACCCAGGTGCCTAAAAAGTAATAGTACTAGCCATTGAGCCAGCATGCCACAAGCAGAGGATTGTAGATAATGAATAATTAAGTATGTTCAAGGCTGAGATAGACAACTTTTTAATGAGTAAATGAATCAATGGTTATGAGGAAATGGCTGGGAAATTGAGAAAAGGATTATGAGAAAAGCCAGGATCTCATTGAATAATGGAGTGAATGCATCGGGTCAAGCGGCCTACTAATGCTCCTGCATCGTATGGTCTTTTCTTTATGTGGCTTTCTGCCCTGTCTGAGTTCACCTGCTGTTACTCAGACATGTTGATTGGAGCAAAACATCGACTGTGGTTAGCGATCTATTGGCGACGATGTTTTCTCGCAGAACATGGAATGTTGAAGGATAGGTTCAAACTCCACTGAGAAAGATGTGAAAGTGTAAGCACCTTCGAATGAGGTGAATTAGATTAAATGGACGACACTGGCTTTGTATCTGTGAAGTTGCAGGGGTGATGCATACATTCTCCATTCCCTTTCGCAGCTGGAGGTGTCTGGTCAGACTCAGGAAGCCTGTCTTTTGGTGTGTGGCTTAGGGGAAAAGCTGAGGTGAGTAAGAAAAGCAAATACAGAAGATGCTGATCATTCGGGACCACCCTCAGGGACGCGGGGTATGCAAGCGGTATTCCATCTACTGCAGACAAGCTGGGTAAGAGTGTGCACTTGCAGTTTCAAAAGGAAGTGGAGGATGCAGGCGTCGATCCCACTACCTCTCGCATGAGAATGGCTCTCCCTTGCTGATGCTTTATTGCGCTCCTCCGCTAATGTGACGCCGTTGTCTCCCTGAAACTCTGTCACCCTGGGAGATCCTGAGCTACTGGCTGATCTCCACAGCTTCAGCCTGTGCTGGCATGAAGAAATCGTCTTGAGTGCTGATCCGAAACTGCCAGATTCTGCCGGTACAATATCTGACTCGCATCTTCATGTACATGTCAGGTTAGGGTTTGGGTCGCAGCTTACCGACTGGTTCAAGTTGCCTCCAAACATGTCCAGGACGTGCCCGCTGACCTCAGGCAGCTCACCCACCGCCGGTATGATCCTTTCAAGGAGCTGACTTTCACCCGCAGAGAAAAGAGTCAGCGCCGCGGGCGTTCGCCTTCGCTGCGCAGCTCGACTTTCTTCCTGCGCTGCACCCTGAAATGGCGGGGCCTGCCTGTCGCTCACGCGTTAAGCTTTTGATCTTTCGGAACCACTCTCAGGGAGGTGGCGTGCGCAAACGGTATTCCGTCTGCTGCCGACCAGCCGAGTGAGAGGGCGCACTTGCACTTTTAAAAGCGAGTGGAGAACGCGGGAAGCGATCCCACGACCTCGCGGATGCGAAGCTAGCACTCTACCATTTGAACTAATCCCCTGATGCGAATGCGTCTGTGCTTTCACTCCTTCCGCAGTGGATCCTGAGGAGCCACGCTCCAGGATGAGCGGGAAATCCTCTCGTCCGTGGGACGGCTGAGACCAAACATTGCTGATGCCTGTCTCTACCATTTGAGCTAATTACCCAGATGGTCAGTTGGCCATGCTTTCACTCCTTCCGCAGTGGATCCTGAGCAGCCACGCTCCAGGATGTGCGGGAAATCCTCTCGTCCGTCGGACGGCTGAGACCAAACATTGCTGATGCCTGTCTCGCTGAAACAACCAACTTGTCGGAGGAGCAGCAGCGGCAGCTGGTGGACTCAGGCGAGGCGGAAGGCCACATGGACGAGGAAAGAAGTGCTGAGGAGATGGCAATTGCTGATTGGAGGTCGAAACGACTTCAACCTTGGCGCAGCCACCACGAGCGTGAGGTGACGTCGCAGTGCCCCGCCTGACTGATAGAAGACTTGATTTGGTTGCAGTGAGCACAAAGTGCTTTCATGCGTTTGTGTTGAAAAAAGGCACCCTGCTGGCCGTCTGTTGCAACCACAGCAGGGAGACAGCCGGCTCGTTGCAGAGGGGGAAGGGCGTGTGCCGATGTGTCCTGAAAGCGTTGTCACATTTTCAGCTCATCTGTGTTGCTGTGGCCCGCGTGCTGGTGAATGCTCACTCTTTCCAAAAAGCAGCGTGGGCTCCTTCGAGCCAGAATTGAACCGGCGACCTAAGGATGACAGATTTGCGACACACTACAGTCCTCCGCTCTACCCGCTGGGCTATCGAAGGAGAGGCCAGCAGTGATTCGCCCTTGCCGATGCTTTGCTGCGCTCCTCCACTAATGTGACGACGTTGTCTCCCTGAAACTCTGTCACTCTGGGAGATCCTGAGCCACTGGCTGATCTCCACAGCTTAGGCCTATGCTGGCATGAAGAAATCCTCTTTCGTGCTGGTCCCTAACTGCCAGATCCTGCGGGTACAGTACCTGAAGTGGAGAATGCGGGCATCGATCCCACTACCATTTGAGCTAATCCCGCGGTAAGTCAGCTGGCCATGCTTTCACTCCTTCCGCAGTGGATCCTGAGCAGCCACGCTCCAGGATGTGCGGGAAATCCTCTCGTCCGTCGGACGGCTGAGACCAAACATTGCTGATGCCTGTCTCGCTGAAACAACCAACTTGTCGGAGGAGCAGCAGCGGCAGCTGGTGGACTCAGGCGAGGCGGAAGGCCACATGGACGAGGAAAGAAGTGCTGAGGAGATGGCAATTGCTGATTGGAGGTCGAAACGACTTCAACCTTGGCGCAGCCGCCACGAGCGTGAGGTGACGTCGCAGGGCCCCGCCTGACTGATAGAAGACGTGATTTGGTTGCAGTGAGCACAAAGTGCTTTCATGCGTTTGTGTTGAAAAAAGGCACCCTGCTGGCCGTCTGTTGCAACCACAGCAGGGAGACAGCCGGCTCGTTGCAGAGGGGGAAGGGCGTGTGCCGATGTGTCCTGAAAGCGTTGTCGCATTTTCAGCTCATCTGTGTTGCTGTGGCCCGCGTGCTGGTGAATGCTCACTCTTTCCAAAAAGCAGCGTGGGCTCCTTCGAGCCGGCGACCTAAGGATGACAGATTTGCGACACACTACAGTCCTCCGCTCTACCAGCTGAGCTATCGAAGGAGAGGCCAGCAGTGATTCGCCCTTGCCGATGCTTTGCTGCGCTCCTCCACTAATGTGACGACGTTGTCTCCCTGAAACTCTGTCACTCTGGGAGATCCTGAGCCACTGGCTGATCTCCACAGCTTAGGCCTATGCTGGCATGAAGAAATCCTCTTTCGTGCTGGTCCCTAACTGCCAGATCCTGCGGGTACAGTACCTGAAGTGGAGAATGCGGGCATCGATCCCACTACCATTTGAGCGAATCCCGCGGTAAGTCAGCTGGCCATGCTTTCACTCCTTCCGCAGTGGATCCTGAGCAGCCACGCTCCAGGATGTGCGGGAAATCCTCTCGTCCGTCGGACGGCTGAGACCAAACATTGCTGATGCCTGTCTCGCTGAAACAACCAACTTGTCGGAGGAGCAGCAGCGGCAGCTGGTGGACTCAGGCGAGGCGGAAGGCCACATGGACGAGGAAAGAAGTGCTGAGGAGATGGCAATTGCTGATTGGAGGTCGAAACGACTTCAACCTTGGCGCAGCCACCACGAGCGTGAGGTGACGTCGCAGGGCCCCGCCTGACTGATAGAAGACTTGATTTGGTTGCAGTGAGCACAAAGTGCTTTCATGCGTTTGTGTTGAAAAAAGGCACCCTGCTGGCCGTCTGTTGCAACCACAGCAGGGAGACAGCCGGCTCGTTGCAGAGGGGGAAGGGCGTGTGCCGATGTGTCCTGAAAGCGTTGTCGCATTTTCAGCTCATCTGTGTTGCTGTGGCCCGCGTGCTGGTGAATGCTCACTCTTTCCAAAAAGCAGCGTGGGCTCCTTCGAGCCGGCGACCTAAGGATGACAGATTTGCGACACACTACAGTCCTCCACTCTACCAGCTGAGCTATCGAAGGAGAGGCCAGCAGTGATTCGCCCTTGCCGATGCTTTGCTGCGCTCCTCCACGAATGTGACGACGTTGTCTCCCTGAAACTCTGTCACTCTGGGAGATCCTGAGCCACTGGCTGATCTCCACAGCTTAGGCCTATGCTGGCATGAAGAAATCCTCTTTCGTGCTGGTCCCTAACTGCCAGATCCTGCCGGTACAATACCTGAAGTGGCGAATGCGGGCATCGATCCCACTACCATTTGAGCTAATCCCGCGGTAAGTCAGCTGGCCATGCTTTCACTCCTTCCGCAGTGGATCCTGAGCAGCCACGCTCCAGGATGTGCGGGAAATCCTCTCGTCCGTCGGACGGCTGAGACCAAACATTGCTGATGCCTGTCTCGCTGAAACAACCAACTTGTCGGAGGAGCAGCAGCGGCAGCTGGTGGACTCAGGCGAGGCGGAAGGCCACATGGACGAGGAAAGAAGTGCTGAGGAGATGGCAATTGCTGATTGGAGGTCGAAACGACTTCAACCTTGGCGCAGCCACCACGAGCGTGAGGTGACGTCGCAGGGCCCCGCCTGACTGATAGAAGACTTGATTTGGTTGCAGTGAGCACAAAGTGCTTTCATGCGTTTGTGTTGAAAAAAGGCACCCTGCTGGCCGTCTGTTGCAACCACAGCAGGGAGACAGCCGGCTCGTTGCAGAGGGGGAAGGGCGTGTGCCGATGTGTCCTGAAAGCGTTGTCGCATTTTCAGCTCATCTGTGTTGCTGTGGCCCGCGTGCTGGTGAATGCTCACTCTTTCCAAAAAGCAGCGTGGGCTCCTTCGAGCCGGAATTGAACCGGCGACCTAAGGATGACAGATTTGCGACACACTACAGTCCTCCACTCTACCAGCTGAGCTATCGAAGGAGAGGCCAGCAGTGATTCGCCCTTGCCGATGCTTTGCTGCGCTCCTCCACTAATGTGACGACGTTGTCTCCCTGAAACTCTGTCACTCTGGGAGATCCTGAGCCACTGGCTGATCTCCACAGCTTAGGCCTATGCTGGCATGAAGAAATCCTCTTTCGTGCTGGTCCCTAACTGCCAGATTCTGCCGGTACAGTACCTGAAGTGGAGAATGCGGGCATCGATCCCACTACCATTTGAGCTAATCCCGCGGTAAGTCAGCTGGCCATGCTTTCACTCCTTCCGCAGTGGATCCTGAGCAGCCACGCTCCAGGATGTGCGGGAAATCCTCTCGTCCGTCGGACGGCTGAGACCAAACATTGCTGATGCCTGTCTCGCTGAAACAACCAACTTGTCGGAGGAGCAGCAGCGGCAGCTGGTGGACTCAGGCGAGGCGGAAGGCCACATGGACGAGGAAAGAAGTGCTGAGGAGATGGCAATTGCTGATTGGAGGTCGAAACGACTTCAACCTTGGCGCAGCCACCACGAGCGTGAGGTGACGTCGCAGGGCCCCGCCTGACTGATAGAAGACTTGATTTGGTTGCAGTGAGCACAAAGTGCTTTCATGCGTTTGTGTTGAAAAAAGGAACCCTGCTGGCCGTCTGTTGCAACCACAGCAGGGAGACAGCCGGCTCGTTGCAGAGGGGGAAGGGCGTGTGCCGATGTGTCCTGAAAGCGTTGTCGCATTTTCAGCTCATCTGTGTTGCTGTGGCCCGCGTGCTGGTGAATGCTCACTCTTTCCAAAAAGCAGCGTGGGCTCCTTCGAGCCGGCGACCTAAGGATGACAGATTTGCGACACACTACAGTCCTCCGCTCTACCAGCTGAGCTATCGAAGGAGAGGCCAGCAGTGATTCGCCCTTGCCGATGCTTTGCTGCGCTCCTCCACTAATGTGACGACGTTGTCTCCCTGAAACTCTGTCACTCTGGGAGATCCTGAGCCACTGGCTGATCTCCACAGCTTAGGCCTATGCTGGCATGAAGAAATCCTCTTTCGTGCTGGTCCCTAACTGCCAGATTCTGCCGGTACAGTACCTGAAGTGGAGAATGCGGGCATCGATCCCACTACCATTTGAGCTAATCCCGCGGTAAGTCAGCTGGCCATGCTTTCACTCCTTCCGCAGTGGATCCTGAGCAGCCACGCTCCAGGATGTGCGGGAAATCCTCTCGTCCGTCGGACGGCTGAGACCAAACATTGCTGATGCCTGTCTCGCTGAAACAACCAACTTGTCGGAGGAGCAGCAGCGGCAGCTGGTGGACTCAGGCGAGGCGGAAGGCCACATGGACGAGGAAAGAAGTGCTGAGGAGATGGCAATTGCTGATTGGAGGTCGAAACGACTTCAACCTTGGCGCAGCCACCACGAGCGTGAGGTGACGTCGCAGGGCCCCGCCTGACTGATAGAAGACTTGATTTGGTTGCAGTGAGCACAAAGTGCTTTCATGCGTTTGTGTTGAAAAAAGGCACCCTGCTGGCCGTCTGTTGCAACCACAGCAGGGAGACAGCCGGCTCGTTGCAGAGGGGGAAGGGCGTGTGCCGATGTGTCCTGAAAGCGTTGTCGCATTTTCAGCTCATCTGTGTTGCTGTGGCCCGCGTGCTGGTGAATGCTCACTCTTTCCAAAAAGCAGCGTGGGCTCCTTCGAGCCGGAATTGAACCGGCGACCTAAGGATGACAGATTTGCGACACACTACAGTCCTCCGCTCTACCAGCTGAGCTATCGAAGGAGAGGCCAGCAGTGATTCGCCCTTGCCGATGCTTTGCTGCGCTCCTCCACTAATGTGACGACGTTGTCTCCCTGAAACTCTGTCACTCTGGGAGATCCTGAGCCACTGGCTGATCTCCACAGCTTAGGCCTATGCTGGCATGAAGAAATCCTCTTTCGTGCTGGTCCCTAACTGCCAGATTCTGCCGGTACAGTACCTGAAGTGGAGAATGCGGGCATCGATCCCACTACCATTTGAGCTAATCCCGCGGTAAGTCAGCTGGCCATGCTTTCACTCCTTCCGCAGTGGATCCTGAGCAGCCACGCTCCAGGATGTGCGGGAAATCCTCTCGTCCGTCGGACGGCTGAGACCAAACATTGCTGATGCCTGTCTCGCTGAAACAACCAACTTGTCGGAGGAGCAGCAGCGGCAGCTGGTGGACTCAGGCGAGGCGGAAGGCCACATGGACGAGGAAAGAAGTGCTGAGGAGATGGCAATTGCTGATTGGAGGTCGAAACGACTTCAACCTTGGCGCAGCCACCACGAGCGTGAGGTGACGTCGCAGGGCCCCGCCTGACTGATAGAAGACTTGATTTGGTTGCAGTGAGCACAAAGTGCTTTCATTCGTTTGTGTTGAAAAAAGGCACCCTGCTGGCCGTCTGTTGCAACCACAGCAGGGAGACAGCCGGCTCGTTGCAGAGGGGGAAGGGCGTGTGCCGATGTGTCCTGAAAGCGTTGTCGCATTTTCAGCTCATCTGTGTTGCTGTGGCCCGCGTGCTGGTGAATGCTCACTCTTTCCAAAAAGCAGCGTGGGCTCCTTCGAGCCGGCGACCTAAGGATGACAGATTTGCGACACACTACAGTCCTCCGCTCTACCAGCTGAGCTATCGAAGGAGAGGCCAGCAGTGATTCGCCCTTGCCGATGCTTTGCTGCGCTCCTCCACTAATGTGACGACGTTGTCTCCCTGAAACTCTGTCACTCTGGGAGATCCTGAGCCACTGGCTGATCTCCACAGCTTAGGCCTATGCTGGCATGAAGAAATCCTCTTTCGTGCTGGTCCCTAACTGCCAGATTCTGCCGGTACAGTACCTGAAGTGGAGAATGCGGGCATCGATCCCACTACCATTTGAGCTAATCCCGCGGTAAGTCAGCTGGCCATGCTTTCACTCCTTCCGCAGTGGATCCTGAGCAGCCACGCTCCAGGATGTGCGGGAAATCCTCTCGTCCGTCGGACGGCTGAGACCAAACATTGCTGATGCCTGTCTCGCTGAAACAACCAACTTGTCGGAGGAGCAGCAGCGGCAGCTGGTGGACTCAGGCGAGGCGGAAGGCCACATGGACGAGGAAAGAAGTGCTGAGGAGATGGCAATTGCTGATTGGAGGTCGAAACGACTTCAACCTTGGCGCAGCCACCACGAGCGTGAGGTGACGTCGCAGGGCCCCGCCTGACTGATAGAAGACTTGATTTGGTTGCAGTGAGCACAAAGTGCTTTCATTCGTTTGTGTTGAAAAAAGGCACCCTGCTGGCCGTCTGTTGCAACCACAGCAGGGAGACAGCCGGCTCGTTGCAGAGGGGGAAGGGCGTGTGCCGATGTGTCCTGAAAGCGTTGTCGCATTTTCAGCTCATCTGTGTTGCTGTGGCCCGCGTGCTGGTGAATGCTCACTCTTTCCAAAAAGCAGCGTGGCCTCCTTCGAGCCGGAATTGAACCGGCGACCTAAGGATGACAGATTTGCGACACACTCCAGTCCTCCGCTCTACCAGCTGAGCTATCGAAGGAGAGGCCAGCAGTGATTCGCCCTTGCCGATGCTTTGCTGCGCTCCTCCACTAATGTGACGACGTTGTCTCCCTGAAACTCTGTCACTCTGGGAGATCCTGAGCCACTGGCTGATCTCCACAGCTTAGGCCTATGCTGGCATGAAGAAATCCTCTTTCGTGCTGGTCCCTAACTGCCAGATTCTGCCGGTACAGTACCTGAAGTGGAGAATGCGGGCATCGATCCCACTACCATTTGAGCTAATCCCGCGGTAAGTCAGCTGGCCATGCTTTCACTCCTTCCGCAGTGGATCCTGAGCAGCCACGCTCCAGGATGTGCGGGAAATCCTCTCGTCCGTCGGACGGCTGAGACCAAACATTGCTGATGCCTGTCTCGCTGAAACAACCAACTTGTCGGAGGAGCAGCAGCGGCAGCTGGTGGACTCAGGCGAGGCGGAAGGCCACATGGACGAGGAAAGAAGTGCTGAGGAGATGGCAATTGCTGATTGGAGGTCGAAACGACTTCAACCTTGGCGCAGCCACCACGAGCGTGAGGTGACGTCGCAGGGCCCCGCCTGACTGATAGAAGACTTGATTTGGTTGCAGTGAGCACAAAGTGCTTTCATGCGTTTGTGTTGAAAAAAGGCACCCTGCTGGCCGTCTGTTGCAACCACAGCAGGGAGACAGCCGGCTCGTTGCAGAGGGGGAAGGGCGTGTGCCGATGTGTCCTGAAAGCGTTGTCGCATTTTCAGCTCATCTGTGTTGCTGTGGTCCGCGTGCTGGTGAATGCTCACTCTTTCCAAAAAGCAGCGTGGGCTCCTTCGAGCCGGCGACCTAAGGATGACAGATTTGCGACACACTACAGTCCTCCGCTCTACCAGCTGAGCTATCGAAGGAGAGGCCAGCAGTGATTCGCCCTTGCCGATGCTTTGCTGCGCTCCTCCACTAATGTGACGACGTTGTCTCCCTGAAACTCTGTCACTCTGGGAGATCCTGAGCCACTGGCTGATCTCCACAGCTTAGGCCTATGCTGGCATGAAGAAATCCTCTTTCGTGCTGGTCCCTAACTGCCAGATTCTGCCGGTACAGTACCTGAAGTGGAGAATGCGGGCATCGATCCCACTACCATTTGAGCTAATCCCGCGGTAAGTCAGCTGGCCATGCTTTCACTCCTTCCGCAGTGGATCCTGAGCAGCCACGCTCCAGGATGTGCGGGAAATCCTCTCGTCCGTCGGACGGCTGAGACCAAACATTGCTGATGCCTGTCTCGCTGAAACAACCAACTTGTCGGAGGAGCAGCAGCGGCAGCTGGTGGACTCAGGCGAGGCGGAAGGCCACATGGACGAGGAAAGAAGTGCTGAGGAGATGGCAATTGCTGATTGGAGGTCGAAACGACTTCAACCTTGGCGCAGCCACCACGAGCGTGAAGTGACGTCGCAGGGCCCCGCCTGACTGATAGAAGACTTGATTTGGTTGCAGTGAGCACAAAGTGCTTTCATGCGTTTGTGTTGAAAAAAGGCACCCTGCTGGCCGTCTGTTGCAACCACAGCAGGGAGACAGCCGGCTCGTTGCAGAGGGGGAAGGGCGTGTGCCGATGTGTCCTGAAAGCGTTGTCGCATTTTCAGCTCATCTGTGTTGCTGTGGCCCGCGTGCTGGTGAATGCTCACTCTTTCCAAAAAGCAGCGTGGGCTCCTTCGAGCCGGCGACCTAAGGATGACAGATTTGCGACACACTACAGTCCTCCGCTCTACCAGCTGAGCTATCGAAGGAGAGGCCAGCAGTGATTCGCCCTTGCCGATGCTTTGCTGCGCTCCTCCACTAATGTGACGACGTTGTCTCCCTGAAACTCTGTCACTCTGGGAGATCCTGAGCCACTGGCTGATCTCCACAGCTTAGGCCTATGCTGGCATGAAGAAATCCTCTTTCGTGCTGGTCCCTAACTGCCAGATTCTGCCGGTACAGTACCTGAAGTGGAGAATGCGGGCATCGATCCCACTACCATTTGAGCTAATCCCGCGGTAAGTCAGCTGGCCATGCTTTCACTCCTTCCGCAGTGGATCCTGAGCAGCCACGCTCCAGGATGTGCGGGAAATCCTCTCGTCCGTCGGACGGCTGAGACCAAACATTGCTGATGCCTGTCTCGCTGAAACAACCAACTTGTCGGAGGAGCAGCAGCGGCAGCTGGTGGACTCAGGCGAGGCGGAAGGCCACATGGACGAGGAAAGAAGTGCTGAGGAGATGGCAATTGCTGATTGGAGGTCGAAACGACTTCAACCTTGGCGCAGCCACCACGAGCGTGAGGTGACGTCGCAGGGCCCCGCCTGACTGATAGAAGACTTGATTTGGTTGCAGTGAGCACAAAGTGCTTTCATTCGTTTGTGTTGAAAAAAGGCACCCTGCTGGCCGTCTGTTGCAACCACAGCAGGGAGACAGCCGGCTCGTTGCAGAGGGGGAAGGGCGTGTGCCGATGTGTCCTGAAAGCGTTGTCGCATTTTCAGCTCATCTGTGTTGCTGTGGCCCGCGTGCTGGTGAATGCTCACTCTTTCCAAAAAGCAGCGTGGGCTCCTTCGAGCCGGCGACCTAAGGATGACAGATTTGCGACACACTACAGTCCTCCGCTCTACCAGCTGAGCTATCGAAGGAGAGGCCAGCAGTGATTCGCCCTTGCCGATGCTTTGCTGCGCTCCTCCACTAATGTGACGACGTTGTCTCCCTGAAACTCTGTCACTCTGGGAGATCCTGAGCCACTGGCTGATCTCCACAGCTTAGGCCTATGCTGGCATGAAGAAATCCTCTTTCGTGCTGGTCCCTAACTGCCAGATTCTGCCGGTACAGTACCTGAAGTGGAGAATGCGGGCATCGATCCCACTACCATTTGAGCTAATCCCGCGGTAAGTCAGCTGGCCATGCTTTCACTCCTTCCGCAGTGGATCCTGAGCAGCCACGCTCCAGGATGTGCGGGAAATCCTCTCGTCCGTCGGACGGCTGAGACCAAACATTGCTGATGCCTGTCTCGCTGAAACAACCAACTTGTCGGAGGAGCAGCAGCGGCAGCTGGTGGACTCAGGCGAGGCGGAAGGCCACATGGACGAGGAAAGAAGTGCTGAGGAGATGGCAATTGCTGATTGGAGGTCGAAACGACTTCAACCTTGGCGCAGCCACCACGAGCGTGAGGTGACGTCGCAGGGCCCCGCCTGACTGATAGAAGACTTGATTTGGTTGCAGTGAGCACAAAGTGCTTTCATGCGTTTGTGTTGAAAAAAGGCACCCTGCTGGCCGTCTGTTGCAACCACAGCAGGGAGACAGCCGGCTCGTTGCAGAGGGGGAAGGGCGTGTGCCGATGTGTCCTGAAAGCGTTGTCGCATTTTCAGCTCATCTGTGTTGCTGTGGCCCGCGTGCTGGTGAATGCTCACTCTTTCCAAAAAGCAGCGTGGGCTCCTTCGAGCCGGCGACCTAAGGATGACAGATTTGCGACACACTACAGTCCTCCGCTCTACCAGCTGAGCTATCGAAGGAGAGGCCAGCAGTGATTCGCCCTTGCCGATGCTTTGCTGCGCTCCTCCACTAATGTGACGACGTTGTCTCCCTGAAACTCTGTCACTCTGGGAGATCCTGAGCCACTGGCTGATCTCCACAGCTTAGGCCTATGCTGGCATGAAGAAATCCTCTTTCGTGCTGGTCCCTAACTGCCAGATTCTGCCGGTACAGTACCTGAAGTGGAGAATGCGGGCATCGATCCCACTACCATTTGAGCTAATCCCGCGGTAAGTCAGCTGGCCATGCTTTCACTCCTTCCGCAGTGGATCCTGAGCAGCCACGCTCCAGGATGTGCGGGAAATCCTCTCGTCCGTCGGACGGCTGAGACCAAACATTGCTGATGCCTGTCTCGCTGAAACAACCAACTTTTCGGAGGAGCAGCAGCGGCAGCTGGTGGACTCAGGCGAGGCGGAAGGCCACATGGACGAGGAAAGAAGTGCTGAGGAGATGGCAATTGCTGATTGGAGGTCGAAACGACTTCAACCTTGGCGCAGCCACCACGAGCGTGAGGTGACGTCGCAGGGCCCCGCCTGACTGATAGAAGACTTGATTTGGTTGCAGTGAGCACAAAGTGCTTTCATGCGTTTGTGTTGAAAAAAGGCACCCTGCTGGCCGTCTGTTGCAACCACAGCAGGGAGACAGCCGGCTCGTTGCAGAGGGGGAAGGGCGTGTGCCGATGTGTCCTGAAAGCGTTGTCGCATTTTCAGCTCATCTGTGTTGCTGTGGCCCGCGTGCTGGTGAATGCTCACTCTTTCCAAAAAGCAGCGTGGCCTCCTTCGAGCCGGAATTGAACCGGCGACCTAAGGATGACAGATTTGCGACACACTACAGTCCTCCGCTCTACCAGCTGAGCTATCGAAGGAGAGGCCAGCAGTGATTCGCCCTTGCCGATGCTTTGCTGCGCTCCTCCACTAATGTGACGACGTTGTCTCCCTGAAACTCTGTCACTCTGGGAGATCCTGAGCCACTGGCTGATCTCCACAGCTTAGGCCTATGCTGGCATGAAGAAATCCTCTTTCGTGCTGGTCCCTAACTGCCAGATTCTGCCGGTACAGTACCTGAAGTGGAGAATGCGGGCATCGATCCCACTACCATTTGAGCTAATCCCGCGGTAAGTCAGCTGGCCATGCTTTCACTCCTTCCGCAGTGGATCCTGAGCAGCCACGCTCCAGGATGTGCGGGAAATCCTCTCGTCCGTCGGACGGCTGAGACCAAACATTGCTGATGCCTGTCTCGCTGAAACAACCAACTTTTCGGAGGAGCAGCAGCGGCAGCTGGTGGACTCAGGCGAGGCGGAAGGCCACATGGACGAGGAAAGAAGTGCTGAGGAGATGGCAATTGCTGATTGGAGGTCGAAACGACTTCAACCTTGGCGCAGCCACCACGAGCGTGAGGTGACGTCGCAGGGCCCCGCCTGACTGATAGAAGACTTGATTTGGTTGCAGTGAGCACAAAGTGCTTTCATGCGTTTGTGTTGAAAAAAGGCACCCTGCTGGCCGTCTGTTGCAACCACAGCAGGGAGACAGCCGGCTCGTTGCAGAGGGGGAAGGGCGTGTGCCGATGTGTCCTGAAAGCGTTGTCGCATTTTCAGCTCATCTGTGTTGCTGTGGCCCGCGTGCTGGTGAATGCTCACTCTTTCCAAAAAGCAGCGTGGGCTCCTTCGAGCCGGCGACCTAAGGATGACAGATTTGCGACACACTACAGTCCTCCGCTCTACCAGCTGAGCTATCGAAGGAGAGGCCAGCAGTGATTCGCCCTTGCCGATGCTTTGCTGCGCTCCTCCACTAATGTGACGACGTTGTCTCCCTGAAACTCTGTCACTCTGGGAGATCCTGAGCCACTGGCTGATCTCCACAGCTTAGGCCTATGCTGGCATGAAGAAATCCTCTTTCGTGCTGGTCCCTAACTGCCAGATTCTGCCGGTACAGTACCTGAAGTGGAGAATGCGGGCATCGATCCCACTACCATTTGAGCTAATCCCGCGGTAAGTCAGCTGGCCATGCTTTCACTCCTTCCGCAGTGGATCCTGAGCAGCCACGCTCCAGGATGTGCGGGAAATCCTCTCGTCCGTCGGACGGCTGAGACCAAACATTGCTGATGCCTGTCTCGCTGAAACAACCAACTTGTCGGAGGAGCAGCAGCGGCAGCTGGTGGACTCAGGCGAGGCGGAAGGCCACATGGACGAGGAAAGAAGTGCTGAGGAGATGGCAATTGCTGATTGGAGGTCGAAACGACTTCAACCTTGGCGCAGCCACCACGAGCGTGAAGTGACGTCGCAGGGCCCCGCCTGACTGATAGAAGACTTGATTTGGTTGCAGTGAGCACAAAGTGCTTTCATGCGTTTGTGTTGAAAAAAGGCACCCTGCTGGCCGTCTGTTGCAACCACAGCAGGGAGACAGCCGGCTCGTTGCAGAGGGGGAAGGGCGTGTGCCGATGTGTCCTGAAAGCGTTGTCGCATTTTCAGCTCATCTGTGTTGCTGTGGCCCGCGTGCTGGTGAATGCTCACTCTTTCCAAAAAGCAGCGTGGGCTCCTTCGAGCCGGCGACCTAAGGATGACAGATTTGCGACACACTACAGTCCTCCGCTCTACCAGCTGAGCTATCGAAGGAGAGGCCAGCAGTGATTCGCCCTTGCCGATGCTTTGCTGCGCTCCTCCACTAATGTGACGACGTTGTCTCCCTGAAACTCTGTCACTCTGGGAGATCCTGAGCCACTGGCTGATCTCCACAGCTTAGGCCTATGCTGGCATGAAGAAATCCTCTTTCGTGCTGGTCCCTAACTGCCAGATTCTGCCGGTACAGTACCTGAAGTGGAGAATGCGGGCATCGATCCCACTACCATTTGAGCTAATCCCGCGGTAAGTCAGCTGGCCATGCTTTCACTCCTTCCGCAGTGGATCCTGAGCAGCCACGCTCCAGGATGTGCGGGAAATCCTCTCGTCCGTCGGACGGCTGAGACCAAACATTGCTGATGCCTGTCTCGCTGAAACAACCAACTTGTCGGAGGAGCAGCAGCGGCAGCTGGTGGACTCAGGCGAGGCGGAAGGCCACATGGACGAGGAAAGAAGTGCTGAGGAGATGGCAATTGCTGATTGGAGGTCGAAACGACTTCAACCTTGGCGCAGCCACCACGAGCGTGAGGTGACGTCGCAGGGCCCCGCCTGACTGATAGAAGACTTGATTTGGTTGCAGTGAGCACAAAGTGCTTTCATGCGTTTGTGTTGAAAAAAGGCACCCTGCTGGCCGTCTGTTGCAACCACAGCAGGGAGACAGCCGGCTCGTTGCAGAGGGGGAAGGGCGTGTGCCGATGTGTCCTGAAAGCGTTGTCGCATTTTCAGCTCATCTGTGTTGCTGTGGCCCGCGTGCTGGTGAATGCTCACTCTTTCCAAAAAGCAGCGTGGGCTCCTTCGAGCCGGCGACCTAAGGATGACAGATTTGCGACACACTACAGTCCTCCGCTCTACCAGCTGAGCTATCGAAGGAGAGGCCAGCAGTGATTCGCCCTTGCCGATGCTTTGCTGCGCTCCTCCACTAATGTGACGACGTTGTCTCCCTGAAACTCTGTCACTCTGGGAGATCCTGAGCCACTGGCTGATCTCCACAGCTTAGGCCTATGCTGGCATGAAGAAATCCTCTTTCGTGCTGGTCCCTAACTGCCAGATTCTGCCGGTACAGTACCTGAAGTGGAGAATGCGGGCATCGATCCCACTACCATTTGAGCTAATCCCGCGGTAAGTCAGCTGGCCATGCTTTCACTCCTTCCGCAGTGGATCCTGAGCAGCCACGCTCCAGGATGTGCGGGAAATCCTCTCGTCCGTCGGACGGCTGAGACCAAACATTGCTGATGCCTGTCTCGCTGAAACAACCAACTTGTCGGAGGAGCAGCAGCAGCAGCTGGTGGACTCAGGCGAGGCGGAAGGCCACATGGACGAGGAAAGAAGTGCTGAGGAGATGGCAATTGCTGATTGGAGGTCGAAACGACTTCAACCTTGGCGCAGCCACCACGAGCGTGAGGTGACGTCGCAGGGCCCCGCCTGACTGATAGAAGACTTGATTTGGTTGCAGTGAGCACAAAGTGCTTTCATGCGTTTGTGTTGAAAAAAGGCACCCTGCTGGCCGTCTGTTGCAACCACAGCAGGGAGACAGCCGGCTCGTTGCAGAGGGGGAAGGGCGTGTGCCGATGTGTCCTGAAAGCGTTGTCGCATTTTCAGCTCATCTGTGTTGCTGTGGCCCGCGTGCTGGTGAATGCTCACTCTTTCCAAAAAGCAGCGTGGGCTCCTTCGAGCCGGCGACCTAAGGATGACAGATTTGCGACACACTACAGTCCTCCGCTCTACCAGCTGAGCTATCGAAGGAGAGGCCAGCAGTGATTCGCCCTTGCCGATGCTTTGCTGCGCTCCTCCACTAATGTGACGACGTTGTCTCCCTGAAACTCTGTCACTCTGGGAGATCCTGAGCCACTGGCTGATCTCCACAGCTTAGGCCTATGCTGGCATGAAGAAATCCTCTTTCGTGCTGGTCCCTAACTGCCAGATTCTGCCGGTACAGTACCTGAAGTGGAGAATGCGGGCATCGATCCCACTACCATTTGAGCTAATCCCGCGGTAAGTCAGCTGGCCATGCTTTCACTCCTTCCGCAGTGGATCCTGAGCAGCCACGCTCCAGGATGTGCGGGAAATCCTCTCGTCCGTCGGACGGCTGAGACCAAACATTGCTGATGCCTGTCTCGCTGAAACAACCAACTTGTCGGAGGAGCAGCAGCAGCAGCTGGTGGACTCAGGCGAGGCGGAAGGCCACATGGACGAGGAAAGAAGTGCTGAGGAGATGGCAATTGCTGATTGGAGGTCGAAACGACTTCAACCTTGGCGCAGCCACCACGAGCGTGAGGTGACGTCGCAGGGCCCCGCCTGACTGATAGACGACTTGATTTGGTTGCAGTGAGCACAAAGTGCTTTCATTCGTTTGTGTTGAAAAAAGGCACCCTGCTGGCCGTCTGTTGCAACCACAGCAGGGAGACAGCCGGCTCGTTGCAGAGGGGGAAGGGCGTGTGCCGATGTGTCCTGAAAGCGTTGTCGCATTTTCAGCTCATCTGTGTTGCTGTGGCCCGCGTGCTGGTGAATGCTCACTCTTTCCAAAAAGCAGCGTGGCCTCCTTCGAGCCGGAATTGAACCGGCGACCTAAGGATGACAGATTTGCGACACACTACAGTCCTCCGCTCTACCAGCTGAGCTATCGAAGGAGAGGCCAGCAGTGATTCGCCCTTGCCGATGCTTTGCTGCGCTCCTCCACTAATGTGACGACGTTGTCTCCCTGAAACTCTGTCACTCTGGGAGATCCTGAGCCACTGGCTGATCTCCACAGCTTAGGCCTATGCTGGCATGAAGAAATCCTCTTTCGTGCTGGTCCCTAACTGCCAGATTCTGCCGGTACAGTACCTGAAGTGGAGAATGCGGGCATCGATCCCACTACCATTTGAGCTAATCCCGCGGTAAGTCAGCTGGCCATGCTTTCACTCCTTCCGCAGTGGATCCTGAGCAGCCACGCTCCAGGATGTGCGGGAAATCCTCTCGTCCGTCGGACGGCTGAGACCAAACATTGCTGATGCCTGTCTCGCTGAAACAACCAACTTGTCGGAGGAGCAGCAGCGGCAGCTGGTGGACTCAGGCGAGGCGGAAGGCCACATGGACGAGGAAAGAAGTGCTGAGGAGATGGCAATTGCTGATTGGAGGTCGAAACGACTTCAACCTTGGCGCAGCCACCACGAGCGTGAGGTGACGTCGCAGGGCCCCGCCTGACTGATAGAAGACTTGATTTGGTTGCAGTGAGCACAAAGTGCTTTCATGCGTTTGTGTTGAAAAAAGGCACCCTGCTGGCCGTCTGTTGCAACCACAGCAGGGAGACAGCCGGCTCGTTGCAGAGGGGGAAGGGCGTGTGCCGATGTGTCCTGAAAGCGTTGTCGCATTTTCAGCTCATCTGTGTTGCTGTGGCCCGCGTGCTGGTGAATGCTCACTCTTTCCAAAAAGCAGCGTGGGCTCCTTCGAGCCGGCGACCTAAGGATGACAGATTTGCGACACACTACAGTCCTCCGCTCTACCAGCTGAGCTATCGAAGGAGAGGCCAGCAGTGATTCGCCCTTGCCGATGCTTTGCTGCGCTCCTCCACTAATGTGACGACGTTGTCTCCCTGAAACTCTGTCACTCTGGGAGATCCTGAGCCACTGGCTGATCTCCACAGCTTAGGCCTATGCTGGCATGAAGAAATCCTCTTTCGTGCTGGTCCCTAACTGCCAGATTCTGCCGGTACAGTACCTGAAGTGGAGAATGCGGGCATCGATCCCACTACCATTTGAGCTAATCCCGCGGTAAGTCAGCTGGCCATGCTTTCACTCCTTCCGCAGTGGATCCTGAGCAGCCACGCTCCAGGATGTGCGGGAAATCCTCTCGTCCGTCGGACGGCTGAGACCAAACATTGCTGATGCCTGTCTCGCTGAAACAACCAACTTGTCGGAGGAGCAGCAGCGGCAGCTGGTGGACTCAGGCGAGGCGGAAGGCCACATGGACGAGGAAAGAAGTGCTGAGGAGATGGCAATTGCTGATTGGAGGTCGAAACGACTTCAACCTTGGCGCAGCCACCACGAGCGTGAAGTGACGTCGCAGGGCCCCGCCTGACTGATAGAAGACTTGATTTGGTTGCAGTGAGCACAAAGTGCTTTCATGCGTTTGTGTTGAAAAAAGGCACCCTGCTGGCCGTCTGTTGCAACCACAGCAGGGAGACAGCCGGCTCGTTGCAGAGGGGGAAGGGCGTGTGCCGATGTGTCCTGAAAGCGTTGTCGCATTTTCAGCTCATCTGTGTTGCTGTGGCCCGCGTGCTGGTGAATGCTCACTCTTTCCAAAAAGCAGCGTGGGCTCCTTCGAGCCGGCGACCTAAGGATGACAGATTTGCGACACACTACAGTCCTCCGCTCTACCAGCTGAGCTATCGAAGGAGAGGCCAGCAGTGATTCGCCCTTGCCGATGCTTTGCTGCGCTCCTCCACTAATGTGACGACGTTGTCTCCCTGAAACTCTGTCACTCTGGGAGATCCTGAGCCACTGGCTGATCTCCACAGCTTAGGCCTATGCTGGCATGAAGAAATCCTCTTTCGTGCTGGTCCCTAACTGCCAGATTCTGCCGGTACAGTACCTGAAGTGGAGAATGCGGGCATCGATCCCACTACCATTTGAGCTAATCCCGCGGTAAGTCAGCTGGCCATGCTTTCACTCCTTCCGCAGTGGATCCTGAGCAGCCACGCTCCAGGATGTGCGGGAAATCCTCTCGTCCGTCGGACGGCTGAGACCAAACATTGCTGATGCCTGTCTCGCTGAAACAACCAACTTGTCGGAGGAGCAGCAGCAGCAGCTGGTGGACTCAGGCGAGGCGGAAGGCCACATGGACGAGGAAAGAAGTGCTGAGGAGATGGCAATTGCTGATTGGAGGTCGAAACGACTTCAACCTTGGCGCAGCCACCACGAGCGTGAGGTGACGTCGCAGGGCCCCGCCTGACTGATAGAAGACTTGATTTGGTTGCAGTGAGCACAAAGTGCTTTCATTCGTTTGTGTTGAAAAAAGGCACCCTGCTGGCCGTCTGTTGCAACCACAGCAGGGAGACAGCCGGCTCGTTGCAGAGGGGGAAGGGCGTGTGCCGATGTGTCCTGAAAGCGTTGTCGCATTTTCAGCTCATCTGTGTTGCTGTGGCCCGCGTGCTGGTGAATGCTCACTCTTTCCAAAAAGCAGCGTGGGCTCCTTCGAGCCGGCGCCCTAAGGATGACAGATTTGCGACACACTACAGTCCTCCGCTCTACCAGCTGAGCTATCGAAGGAGAGGCCAGCAGTGATTCGCCCTTGCCGATGCTTTGCTGCGCTCCTCCACTAATGTGACGACGTTGTCTCCCTGAAACTCTGTCACTCTGGGAGATCCTGAGCCACTGGCTGATCTCCACAGCTTAGGCCTATGCTGGCATGAAGAAATCCTCTTTCGTGCTGGTCCCTAACTGCCAGATTCTGCCGGTACAGTACCTGAAGTGGAGAATGCGGGCATCGATCCCACTACCATTTGAGCTAATCCCGCGGTAAGTCAGCTGGCCATGCTTTCACTCCTTCCGCAGTGGATCCTGAGCAGCCACGCTCCAGGATGTGCGGGAAATCCTCTCGTCCGTCGGACGGCTGAGACCAAACATTGCTGATGCCTGTCTCGCTGAAACAACCAACTTGTCGGAGGAGCAGCAGCGGCAGCTGGTGGACTCAGGCGAGGCGGAAGGCCACATGGACGAGGAAAGAAGTGCTGAGGAGATGGCAATTGCTGATTGGAGGTCGAAACGACTTCAACCTTGGCGCAGCCACCACGAGCGTGAGGTGACGTCGCAGGGCCCCGCCTGACTGATAGAAGACTTGATTTGGTTGCAGTGAGCACAAAGTGCTTTCATTCGTTTGTGTTGAAAAAAGGCACCCTGCTGGCCGTCTGTTGCAACCACAGCAGGGAGACAGCCGGCTCGTTGCAGAGGGGGAAGGGCGTGTGCCGATGTGTCCTGAAAGCGTTGTCGCATTTTCAGCTCATCTGTGTTGCTGTGGCCCGCGTGCTGGTGAATGCTCACTCTTTCCAAAAAGCAGCGTGGGCTCCTTCGAGCCGGCGACCTAAGGATGACAGATTTGCGACACACTACAGTCCTCCGCTCTACCAGCTGAGCTATCGAAGGAGAGGCCAGCAGTGATTCGCCCTTGCCGATGCTTTGCTGCGCTCCTCCACTAATGTGACGACGTTGTCTCCCTGAAACTCTGTCACTCTGGGAGATCCTGAGCCACTGGCTGATCTCCACAGCTTAGGCCTATGCTGGCATGAAGAAATCCTCTTTCGTGCTGGTCCCTAACTGCCAGATTCTGCCGGTACAGTACCTGAAGTGGAGAATGCGGGCATCGATCCCACTACCATTTGAGCTAATCCCGCGGTAAGTCAGCTGGCCATGCTTTCACTCCTTCCGCAGTGGATCCTGAGCAGCCACGCTCCAGGATGTGCGGGAAATCCTCTCGTCCGTCGGACGGCTGAGACCAAACATTGCTGATGCCTGTCTCGCTGAAACAACCAACTTGTCGGAGGAGCAGCAGCAGCAGCTGGTGGACTCAGGCGAGGCGGAAGGCCACATGGACGAGGAAAGAAGTGCTGAGGAGATGGCAATTGCTGATTGGAGGTCGAAACGACTTCAACCTTGGCGCAGCCACCACGAGCGTGAGGTGACGTCGCAGGGCCCCGCCTGACTGATAGAAGACTTGATTTGGTTGCAGTGAGCACAAAGTGCTTTCATGCGTTTGTGTTGAAAAAAGGCACCCTGCTGGCCGTCTGTTGCAACCACAGCAGGGAGACAGCCGGCTCGTTGCAGAGGGGGAAGGGCGTGTGCCGATGTGTCCTGAAAGCGTTGTCGCATTTTCAGCTCATCTGTGTTGCTGTGGCCCGCGTGCTGGTGAATGCTCACTCTTTCCAAAACGCAGCGTGGGCTCCTTCGAGCCGGCGCCCTAAGGATGACAGATTTGCGACACACTACAGTCCTCCGCTCTACCAGCTGAGCTATCGAAGGAGAGGCCAGCAGTGATTCGCCCTTGCCGATGCTTTGCTGCGCTCCTCCACTAATGTGACGACGTTGTCTCCCTGAAACTCTGTCACTCTGGGAGATCCTGAGCCACTGGCTGATCTCCACAGCTTAGGCCTATGCTGGCATGAAGAAATCCTCTTTCGTGCTGGTCCCTAACTGCCAGATTCTGCCGGTACAGTACCTGAAGTGGAGAATGCGGGCATCGATCCCACTACCATTTGAGCTAATCCCGCGGTAAGTCAGCTGGCCATGCTTTCACTCCTTCCGCAGTGGATCCTGAGCAGCCACGCTCCAGGATGTGCGGGAAATCCTCTCGTCCGTCGGACGGCTGAGACCAAACATTGCTGATGCCTGTCTCGCTGAAACAACCAACTTTTCGGAGGAGCAGCAGCGGCAGCTGGTGGACTCAGGCGAGGCGGAAGGCCACATGGACGAGGAAAGAAGTGCTGAGGAGATGGCAATTGCTGATTGGAGGTCGAAACGACTTCAACCTTGGCGCAGCCACCACGAGCGTGAGGTGACGTCGCAGGGCCCCGCCTGACTGATAGAAGACTTGATTTGGTTGCAGTGAGCACAAAGTGCTTTCATGCGTTTGTGTTGAAAAAAGGCACCCTGCTGGCCGTCTGTTGCAACCACAGCAGGGAGACAGCCGGCTCGTTGCAGAGGGGGAAGGGCGTGTGCCGATGTGTCCTGAAAGCGTTGTCGCATTTTCAGCTCATCTGTGTTGCTGTGGCCCGCGTGCTGGTGAATGCTCACTCTTTCCAAAACGCAGCGTGGGCTCCTTCGAGCCGGCGCCCTAAGGATGACAGATTTGCGACACACTACAGTCCTCCGCTCTACCAGCTGAGCTATCGAAGGAGAGGCCAGCAGTGATTCGCCCTTGCCGATGCTTTGCTGCGCTCCTCCACTAATGTGACGACGTTGTCTCCCTGAAACTCTGTCACTCTGGGAGATCCTGAGCCACTGGCTGATCTCCACAGCTTAGGCCTATGCTGGCATGAAGAAATCCTCTTTCGTGCTGGTCCCTAACTGCCAGATTCTGCCGGTACAGTACCTGAAGTGGAGAATGCGGGCATCGATCCCACTACCATTTGAGCTAATCCCGCGGTAAGTCAGCTGGCCATGCTTTCACTCCTTCCGCAGTGGATCCTGAGCAGCCACGCTCCAGGATGTGCGGGAAATCCTCTCGTCCGTCGGACGGCTGAGACCAAACATTGCTGATGCCTGTCTCGCTGAAACAACCAACTTGTCGGAGGAGCAGCAGCGGCAGCTGGTGGACTCAGGCGAGGCGGAAGGCCACATGGACGAGGAAAGAAGTGCTGAGGAGATGGCAATTGCTGATTGGAGGTCGAAACGACTTCAACCTTGGCGCAGCCACCACGAGCGTGAGGTGACGTCGCAGGGCCCCGCCTGACTGATAGAAGACTTGATTTGGTTGCAGTGAGCACAAAGTGCTTTCATGCGTTTGTGTTGAAAAAAGGCACCCTGCTGGCCGTCTGTTGCAACCACAGCAGGGAGACAGCCGGCTCGTTGCAGAGGGGGAAGGGCGTGTGCCGATGTGTCCTGAAAGCGTTGTCGCATTTTCAGCTCATCTGTGTTGCTGTGGCCCGCGTGCTGGTGAATGCTCACTCTTTCCAAAACGCAGCGTGGGCTCCTTCGAGCCGGCGACCTAAGGATGACAGATTTGCGACACACTACAGTCCTCCGCTCTACCAGCTGAGCTATCGAAGGAGAGGCCAGCAGTGATTCGCCCTTGCCGATGCTTTGCTGCGCTCCTCCACTAATGTGACGACGTTGTCTCCCTGAAACTCTGTCACTCTGGGAGATCCTGAGCCACTGGCTGATCTCCACAGCTTAGGCCTATGCTGGCATGAAGAAATCCTCTTTCGTGCTGGTCCCTAACTGCCAGATTCTGCCGGTACAGTACCTGAAGTGGAGAATGCGGGCATCGATCCCACTACCATTTGAGCTAATCCCGCGGTAAGTCAGCTGGCCATGCTTTCACTCCTTCCGCAGTGGATCCTGAGCAGCCACGCTCCAGGATGTGCGGGAAATCCTCTCGTCCGTCGGACGGCTGAGACCAAACATTGCTGATGCCTGTCTCGCTGAAACAACCAACTTGTCGGAGGAGCAGCAGCGGCAGCTGGTGGACTCAGGCGAGGCGGAAGGCCACATGGACGAGGAAAGAAGTGCTGAGGAGATGGCAATTGCTGATTGGAGGTCGAAACGACTTCAACCTTGGCGCAGCCACCACGAGCGTGAGGTGACGTCGCAGGGCCCCGCCTGACTGATAGAAGACTTGATTTGGTTGCAGTGAGCACAAAGTGCTTTCATGCGTTTGTGTTGAAAAAAGGCACCCTGCTGGCCGTCTGTTGCAACCACAGCAGGGAGACAGCCGGCTCGTTGCAGAGGGGGAAGGGCGTGTGCCGATGTGTCCTGAAAGCGTTGTCGCATTTTCAGCTCATCTGTGTTGCTGTGGCCCGCGTGCTGGTGAATGCTCACTCTTTCCAAAAAGCAGCGTGGGCTCCTTCGAGCCGGCGCCCTAAGGATGACAGATTTGCGACACACTACAGTCCTCCGCTCTACCAGCTGAGCTATCGAAGGAGAGGCCAGCAGTGATTCGCCCTTGCCGATGCTTTGCTGCGCTCCTCCACTAATGTGACGACGTTGTCTCCCTGAAACTCTGTCACTCTGGGAGATCCTGAGCCACTGGCTGATCTCCACAGCTTAGGCCTATGCTGGCATGAGGAAATCCTCTTTCGTGCTGGTCCCTAACTGCCAGATTCTGCCGGTACAGTACCTGAAGTGGAGAATGCGGGCATCGATCCCACTACCATTTGAGCTAATCCCGCGGTAAGTCAGCTGGCCATGCTTTCACTCCTTCCGCAGTGGATCCTGAGCAGCCACGCTCCAGGATGTGCGGGAAATCCTCTCGTCCGTCGGACGGCTGAGACCAAACATTGCTGATGCCTGTCTCGCTGAAACAACCAACTTGTCGGAGGAGCAGCAGCAGCAGCTGGTGGACTCAGGCGAGGCGGAAGGCCACATGGACGAGGAAAGAAGTGCTGAGGAGATGGCAATTGCTGATTGGAGGTCGAAACGACTTCAACCTTGGCGCAGCCACCACGAGCGTGAGGTGACGTCGCAGGGCCCCGCCTGACTGATAGAAGACTTGATTTGGTTGCAGTGAGCACAAAGTGCTTTCATTCGTTTGTGTTGAAAAAAGGCACCCTGCTGGCCGTCTGTTGCAACCACAGCAGGGAGACAGCCGGCTCGTTGCAGAGGGGGAAGGGCGTGTGCCGATGTGTCCTGAAAGCGTTGTCGCATTTTCAGCTCATCTGTGTTGCTGTGGCCCGCGTGCTGGTGAATGCTCACTCTTTCCAAAAAGCAGCGTGGGCTCCTTCGAGCCGGCGCCCTAAGGATGACAGATTTGCGACACACTACAGTCCTCCGCTCTACCAGCTGAGCTATCGAAGGAGAGGCCAGCAGTGATTCGCCCTTGCCGATGCTTTGCTGCGCTCCTCCACTAATGTGACGACGTTGTCTCCCTGAAACTCTGTCACTCTGGGAGATCCTGAGCCACTGGCTGATCTCCACAGCTTAGGCCTATGCTGGCATGAGGAAATCCTCTTTCGTGCTGGTCCCTAACTGCCAGATTCTGCCGGTACAGTACCTGAAGTGGAGAATGCGGGCATCGATCCCACTACCATTTGAGCTAATCCCGCGGTAAGTCAGCTGGCCATGCTTTCACTCCTTCCGCAGTGGATCCTGAGCAGCCACGCTCCAGGATGTGCGGGAAATCCTCTCGTCCGTCGGACGGCTGAGACCAAACATTGCTGATGCCTGTCTCGCTGAAACAACCAACTTTTCGGAGGAGCAGCAGCAGCAGCTGGTGGACTCAGGCGAGGCGGAAGGCCACATGGACGAGGAAAGAAGTGCTGAGGAGATGGCAATTGCTGATTGGAGGTCGAAACGACTTCAACCTTGGCGCAGCCACCACGAGCGTGAGGTGACGTCGCAGGGCCCCGCCTGACTGATAGAAGACTTGATTTGGTTGCAGTGAGCACAAAGTGCTTTCATTCGTTTGTGTTGAAAAAAGGCACCCTGCTGGCCGTCTGTTGCAACCACAGCAGGGAGACAGCCGGCTCGTTGCAGAGGGGGAAGGGCGTGTGCCGATGTGTCCTGAAAGCGTTGTCGCATTTTCAGCTCATCTGTGTTGCTGTGGCCCGCGTGCTGGTGAATGCTCACTCTTTCCAAAAAGCAGCGTGGGCTCCTTCGAGCCGGCGCCCTAAGGATGACAGATTTGCGACACACTACAGTCCTCCGCTCTACCAGCTGAGCTATCGAAGGAGAGGCCAGCAGTGATTCGCCCTTGCCGATGCTTTGCTGCGCTCCTCCACTAATGTGACGACGTTGTCTCCCTGAAACTCTGTCACTCTGGGAGATCCTGAGCCACTGGCTGATCTCCACAGCTTAGGCCTATGCTGGCATGAAGAAATCCTCTTTCGTGCTGGTCCCTAACTGCCAGATTCTGCCGGTACAGTACCTGAAGTGGAGAATGCGGGCATCGATCCCACTACCATTTGAGCTAATCCCGCGGTAAGTCAGCTGGCCATGCTTTCACTCCTTCCGCAGTGGATCCTGAGCAGCCACGCTCCAGGATGTGCGGGAAATCCTCTCGTCCGTCGGACGGCTGAGACCAAACATTGCTGATGCCTGTCTCGCTGAAACAACCAACTTGTCGGAGGAGCAGCAGCGGCAGCTGGTGGACTCAGGCGAGGCGGAAGGCCACATGGACGAGGAAAGAAGTGCTGAGGAGATGGCAATTGCTGATTGGAGGTCGAAACGACTTCAACCTTGGCGCAGCCGCCACGAGCGTGAGGTGACGTCGCAGGGCCCCGCCTGACTGATAGAAGACTTGATTTGGTTGCAGTGAGCACAAAGTGCTTTCATGCGTTTGTGTTGAAAAAAGGCACCCTGCTGGCCGTCTGTTGCAACCACAGCAGGGAGACAGCCGGCTCGTTGCAGAGGGGGAAGGGCGTGTGCCGATGTGTCCTGAAAGCGTTGTCGCATTTTCAGCTCATCTGTGTTGCTGTGGCCCGCGTGCTGGTGAATGCTCACTCTTTCCAAAAAGCAGCGTGGGCTCCTTCGAGCCGGCGCCCTAAGGATGACAGATTTGCGACACACTACAGTCCTCCGCTCTACCAGCTGAGCTATCGAAGGAGAGGCCAGCAGTGATTCGCCCTTGCCGATGCTTTGCTGCGCTCCTCCACTAATGTGACGACGTTGTCTCCCTGAAACTCTGTCACTCTGGGAGATCCTGAGCCACTGGCTGATCTCCACAGCTTAGGCCTATGCTGGCATGAGGAAATCCTCTTTCGTGCTGGTCCCTAACTGCCAGATTCTGCCGGTACAGTACCTGAAGTGGAGAATGCGGGCATCGATCCCACTACCATTTGAGCTAATCCCGCGGTAAGTCAGCTGGCCATGCTTTCACTCCTTCCGCAGTGGATCCTGAGCAGCCACGCTCCAGGATGTGCGGGAAATCCTCTCGTCCGTCGGACGGCTGAGACCAAACATTGCTGATGCCTGTCTCGCTGAAACAACCAACTTGTCGGAGGAGCAGCAGCGGCAGCTGGTGGACTCAGGCGAGGCGGAAGGCCACATGGACGAGGAAAGAAGTGCTGAGGAGATGGCAATTGCTGATTGGAGGTCGAAACGACTTCAACCTTGGCGCAGCCGCCACGAGCGTGAGGTGACGTCGCAGGGCCCCGCCTGACTGATAGAAGACTTGATTTGGTTGCAGTGAGCACAAAGTGCTTTCATGCGTTTGTGTTGAAAAAAGGCACCCTGCTGGCCGTCTGTTGCAACCACAGCAGGGAGACAGCCGGCTCGTTGCAGAGGGGGAAGGGCGTGTGCCGATGTGTCCTGAAAGCGTTGTCGCATTTTCAGCTCATCTGTGTTGCTGTGGCCCGCGTGCTGGTGAATGCTCACTCTTTCCAAAAAGCAGCGTGGGCTCCTTCGAGCCGGCGCCCTAAGGATGACAGATTTGCGACACACTACAGTCCTCCGCTCTACCAGCTGAGCTATCGAAGGAGAGGCCAGCAGTGATTCGCCCTTGCCGATGCTTTGCTGCGCTCCTCCACTAATGTGACGACGTTGTCTCCCTGAAACTCTGTCACTCTGGGAGATCCTGAGCCACTGGCTGATCTCCACAGCTTAGGCCTATGCTGGCATGAGGAAATCCTCTTTCGTGCTGGTCCCTAACTGCCAGATTCTGCCGGTACAGTACCTGAAGTGGAGAATGCGGGCATCGATCCCACTACCATTTGAGCTAATCCCGCGGTAAGTCAGCTGGCCATGCTTTCACTCCTTCCGCAGTGGATCCTGAGCAGCCACGCTCCAGGATGTGCGGGAAATCCTCTCGTCCGTCGGACGGCTGAGACCAAACATTGCTGATGCCTGTCTCGCTGAAACAACCAACTTGTCGGAGGAGCAGCAGCGGCAGCTGGTGGACTCAGGCGAGGCGGAAGGCCACATGGACGAGGAAAGAAGTGCTGAGGAGATGGCAATTGCTGATTGGAGGTCGAAACGACTTCAACCTTGGCGCAGCCGCCACGAGCGTGAGGTGACGTCGCAGGGCCCCGCCTGACTGATAGAAGACTTGATTTGGTTGCAGTGAGCACAAAGTGCTTTCATGCGTTTGTGTTGAAAAAAGGCACCCTGCTGGCCGTCTGTTGCAACCACAGCAGGGAGACAGCCGGCTCGTTGCAGAGGGGGAAGGGCGTGTGCCGATGTGTCCTGAAAGCGTTGTCGCATTTTCAGCTCATCTGTGTTGCTGTGGCCCGCGTGCTGGTGAATGCTCACTCTTTCCAAAAAGCAGCGTGGGCTCCTTCGAGCCGGCGCCCTAAGGATGACAGATTTGCGACACACTACAGTCCTCCGCTCTACCAGCTGAGCTATCGAAGGAGAGGCCAGCAGTGATTCGCCCTTGCCGATGCTTTGCTGCGCTCCTCCACTAATGTGACGACGTTGTCTCCCTGAAACTCTGTCACTCTGGGAGATCCTGAGCCACTGGCTGATCTCCACAGCTTAGGCCTATGCTGGCATGAGGAAATCCTCTTTCGTGCTGGTCCCTAACTGCCAGATTCTGCCGGTACAGTACCTGAAGTGGAGAATGCGGGCATCGATCCCACTACCATTTGAGCTAATCCCGCGGTAAGTCAGCTGGCCATGCTTTCACTCCTTCCGCAGTGGATCCTGAGCAGCCACGCTCCAGGATGTGCGGGAAATCCTCTCGTCCGTCGGACGGCTGAGACCAAACATTGCTGATGCCTGTCTCGCTGAAACAACCAACTTGTCGGAGGAGCAGCAGCAGCAGCTGGTGGACTCAGGCGAGGCGGAAGGCCACATGGACGAGGAAAGAAGTGCTGAGGAGATGGCAATTGCTGATTGGAGGTCGAAACGACTTCAACCTTGGCGCAGCCACCACGAGCGTGAGGTGACGTCGCAGGGCCCCGCCTGACTGATAGAAGACTTGATTTGGTTGCAGTGAGCACAAAGTGCTTTCATTCGTTTGTGTTGAAAAAAGGCACCCTGCTGGCCGTCTGTTGCAACCACAGCAGGGAGACAGCCGGCTCGTTGCAGAGGGGGAAGGGCGTGTGCCGATGTGTCCTGAAAGCGTTGTCGCATTTTCAGCTCATCTGTGTTGCTGTGGCCCGCGTGCTGGTGAATGCTCACTCTTTCCAAAAAGCAGCGTGGGCTCCTTCGAGCCGGCGACCTAAGGATGACAGATTTGCGACACACTACAGTCCTCCGCTCTACCAGCTGAGCTATCGAAGGAGAGGCCAGCAGTGATTCGCCCTTGCCGATGCTTTGCTGCGCTCCTCCACTAATGTGACGACGTTGTCTCCCTGAAACTCTGTCACTCTGGGAGATCCTGAGCCACTGGCTGATCTCCACAGCTTAGGCCTATGCTGGCATGAGGAAATCCTCTTTCGTGCTGGTCCCTAACTGCCAGATTCTGCCGGTACAGTACCTGAAGTGGAGAATGCGGGCATCGATCCCACTACCATTTGAGCTAATCCCGCGGTAAGTCAGCTGGCCATGCTTTCACTCCTTCCGCAGTGGATCCTGAGCAGCCACGCTCCAGGATGTGCGGGAAATCCTCTCGTCCGTCGGACGGCTGAGACCAAACATTGCTGATGCCTGTCTCGCTGAAACAACCAACTTGTCGGAGGAGCAGCAGCGGCAGCTGGTGGACTCAGGCGAGGCGGAAGGCCACATGGACGAGGAAAGAAGTGCTGAGGAGATGGCAATTGCTGATTGGAGGTCGAAACGACTTCAACCTTGGCGCAGCCGCCACGAGCGTGAGGTGACGTCGCAGGGCCCCGCCTGACTGATAGAAGACTTGATTTGGTTGCAGTGAGCACAAAGTGCTTTCATGCGTTTGTGTTGAAAAAAGGCACCCTGCTGGCCGTCTGTTGCAACCACAGCAGGGAGACAGCCGGCTCGTTGCAGAGGGGGAAGGGCGTGTGCCGATGTGTCCTGAAAGCGTTGTCGCATTTTCAGCTCATCTGTGTTGCTGTGGCCCGCGTGCTGGTGAATGCTCACTCTTTCCAAAAAGCAGCGTGGGCTCCTTCGAGCCGGCGCCCTAAGGATGACAGATTTGCGACACACTACAGTCCTCCGCTCTACCAGCTGAGCTATCGAAGGAGAGGCCAGCAGTGATTCGCCCTTGCCGATGCTTTGCTGCGCTCCTCCACTAATGTGACGACGTTGTCTCCCTGAAACTCTGTCACTCTGGGAGATCCTGAGCCACTGGCTGATCTCCACAGCTTAGGCCTATGCTGGCATGAGGAAATCCTCTTTCGTGCTGGTCCCTAACTGCCAGATTCTGCCGGTACAGTACCTGAAGTGGAGAATGCGGGCATCGATCCCACTACCATTTGAGCTAATCCCGCGGTAAGTCAGCTGGCCATGCTTTCACTCCTTCCGCAGTGGATCCTGAGCAGCCACGCTCCAGGATGTGCGGGAAATCCTCTCGTCCGTCGGACGGCTGAGACCAAACATTGCTGATGCCTGTCTCGCTGAAACAACCAACTTGTCGGAGGAGCAGCAGCGGCAGCTGGTGGACTCAGGCGAGGCGGAAGGCCACATGGACGAGGAAAGAAGTGCTGAGGAGATGGCAATTGCTGATTGGAGGTCGAAACGACTTCAACCTTGGCGCAGCCGCCACGAGCGTGAGGTGACGTCGCAGGGCCCCGCCTGACTGATAGAAGACTTGATTTGGTTGCAGTGAGCACAAAGTGCTTTCATGCGTTTGTGTTGAAAAAAGGCACCCTGCTGGCCGTCTGTTGCAACCACAGCAGGGAGACAGCCGGCTCGTTGCAGAGGGGGAAGGGCGTGTGCCGATGTGTCCTGAAAGCGTTGTCGCATTTTCAGCTCATCTGTGTTGCTGTGGCCCGCGTGCTGGTGAATGCTCACTCTTTCCAAAAAGCAGCGTGGGCTCCTTCGAGCCGGCGCCCTAAGGATGACAGATTTGCGACACACTACAGTCCTCCGCTCTACCAGCTGAGCTATCGAAGGAGAGGCCAGCAGTGATTCGCCCTTGCCGATGCTTTGCTGCGCTCCTCCACTAATGTGACGACGTTGTCTCCCTGAAACTCTGTCACTCTGGGAGATCCTGAGCCACTGGCTGATCTCCACAGCTTAGGCCTATGCTGGCATGAGGAAATCCTCTTTCGTGCTGGTCCCTAACTGCCAGATTCTGCCGGTACAGTACCTGAAGTGGAGAATGCGGGCATCGATCCCACTACCATTTGAGCTAATCCCGCGGTAAGTCAGCTGGCCATGCTTTCACTCCTTCCGCAGTGGATCCTGAGCAGCCACGCTCCAGGATGTGCGGGAAATCCTCTCGTCCGTCGGACGGCTGAGACCAAACATTGCTGATGCCTGTCTCGCTGAAACAACCAACTTGTCGGAGGAGCAGCAGCGGCAGCTGGTGGACTCAGGCGAGGCGGAAGGCCACATGGACGAGGAAAGAAGTGCTGAGGAGATGGCAATTGCTGATTGGAGGTCAAAACGACTTCAACCTTGGCGCAGCCGCCACGAGCGTGAGGTGACGTCGCAGGGCCCCGCCTGACTGATAGAAGACTTGATTTGGTTGCAGTGAGCACAAAGTGCTTTCATGCGTTTGTGTTGAAAAAAGGCACCCTGCTGGCCGTCTGTTGCAACCACAGCAGGGAGACAGCCGGCTCGTTGCAGAGGGGGAAGGGCGTGTGCCGATGTGTCCTGAAAGCGTTGTCGCATTTTCAGCTCATCTGTGTTGCTGTGGCCCGCGTGCTGGTGAATGCTCACTCTTTCCAAAAAGCAGCGTGGGCTCCTTCGAGCCGGCGCCCTAAGGATGACAGATTTGCGACACACTACAGTCCTCCGCTCTACCAGCTGAGCTATCGAAGGAGAGGCCAGCAGTGATTCGCCCTTGCCGATGCTTTGCTGCGCTCCTCCACTAATGTGACGACGTTGTCTCCCTGAAACTCTGTCACTCTGGGAGATCCTGAGCCACTGGCTGATCTCCACAGCTTAGGCCTATGCTGGCATGAGGAAATCCTCTTTCGTGCTGGTCCCTAACTGCCAGATTCTGCCGGTACAGTACCTGAAGTGGAGAATGCGGGCATCGATCCCACTACCATTTGAGCTAATCCCGCGGTAAGTCAGCTGGCCATGCTTTCACTCCTTCCGCAGTGGATCCTGAGCAGCCACGCTCCAGGATGTGCGGGAAATCCTCTCGTCCGTCGGACGGCTGAGACCAAACATTGCTGATGCCTGTCTCGCTGAAACAACCAACTTGTCGGAGGAGCAGCAGCGGCAGCTGGTGGACTCAGGCGAGGCGGAAGGCCACATGGACGAGGAAAGAAGTGCTGAGGAGATGGCAATTGCTGATTGGAGGTCGAAACGACTTCAACCTTGGCGCAGCCGCCACGAGCGTGAGGTGACGTCGCAGGGCCCCGCCTGACTGATAGAAGACTTGATTTGGTTGCAGTGAGCACAAAGTGCTTTCATGCGTTTGTGTTGAAAAAAGGCACCCTGCTGGCCGTCTGTTGCAACCACAGCAGGGAGACAGCCGGCTCGTTGCAGAGGGGGAAGGGCGTGTGCCGATGTGTCCTGAAAGCGTTGTCGCATTTTCAGCTCATCTGTGTTGCTGTGGCCCGCGTGCTGGTGAATGCTCACTCTTTCCAAAAAGCAGCGTGGGCTCCTTCGAGCCGGCGCCCTAAGGATGACAGATTTGCGACACACTACAGTCCTCCGCTCTACCAGCTGAGCTATCGAAGGAGAGGCCAGCAGTGATTCGCCCTTGCCGATGCTTTGCTGCGCTCCTCCACTAATGTGACGACGTTGTCTCCCTGAAACTCTGTCACTCTGGGAGATCCTGAGCCACTGGCTGATCTCCACAGCTTAGGCCTATGCTGGCATGAGGAAATCCTCTTTCGTGCTGGTCCCTAACTGCCAGATTCTGCCGGTACAGTACCTGAAGTGGAGAATGCGGGCATCGATCCCACTACCATTTGAGCTAATCCCGCGGTAAGTCAGCTGGCCATGCTTTCACTCCTTCCGCAGTGGATCCTGAGCAGCCACGCTCCAGGATGTGCGGGAAATCCTCTCGTCCGTCGGACGGCTGAGACCAAACATTGCTGATGCCTGTCTCGCTGAAACAACCAACTTGTCGGAGGAGCAGCAGCGGCAGCTGGTGGACTCAGGCGAGGCGGAAGGCCACATGGACGAGGAAAGAAGTGCTGAGGAGATGGCAATTGCTGATTGGAGGTCAAAACGACTTCAACCTTGGCGCAGCCGCCACGAGCGTGAGGTGACGTCGCAGGGCCCCGCCTGACTGATAGAAGACTTGATTTGGTTGCAGTGAGCACAAAGTGCTTTCATGCGTTTGTGTTGAAAAAAGGCACCCTGCTGGCCGTCTGTTGCAACCACAGCAGGGAGACAGCCGGCTCGTTGCAGAGGGGGAAGGGCGTGTGCCGATGTGTCCTGAAAGCGTTGTCGCATTTTCAGCTCATCTGTGTTGCTGTGGCCCGCGTGCTGGTGAATGCTCACTCTTTCCAAAAAGCAGCGTGGGCTCCTTCGAGCCGGCGCCCTAAGGATGACAGATTTGCGACACACTACAGTCCTCCGCTCTACCAGCTGAGCTATCGAAGGAGAGGCCAGCAGTGATTCGCCCTTGCCGATGCTTTGCTGCGCTCCTCCACTAATGTGACGACGTTGTCTCCCTGAAACTCTGTCACTCTGGGAGATCCTGAGCCACTGGCTGATCTCCACAGCTTAGGCCTATGCTGGCATGAGGAAATCCTCTTTCGTGCTGGTCCCTAACTGCCAGATTCTGCCGGTACAGTACCTGAAGTGGAGAATGCGGGCATCGATCCCACTACCATTTGAGCTAATCCCGCGGTAAGTCAGCTGGCCATGCTTTCACTCCTTCCGCAGTGGATCCTGAGCAGCCACGCTCCAGGATGTGCGGGAAATCCTCTCGTCCGTCGGACGGCTGAGACCAAACATTGCTGATGCCTGTCTCGCTGAAACAACCAACTTGTCGGAGGAGCAGCAGCAGCAGCTGGTGGACTCAGGCGAGGCGGAAGGCCACATGGACGAGGAAAGAAGTGCTGAGGAGATGGCAATTGCTGATTGGAGGTCGAAACGACTTCAACCTTGGCGCAGCCACCACGAGCGTGAGGTGACGTCGCAGGGCCCCGCCTGACTGATAGAAGACTTGATTTGGTTGCAGTGAGCACAAAGTGCTTTCATTCGTTTGTGTTGAAAAAAGGCACCCTGCTGGCCGTCTGTTGCAACCACAGCAGGGAGACAGCCGGCTCGTTGCAGAGGGGGAAGGGCGTGTGCCGATGTGTCCTGAAAGCGTTGTCGCATTTTCAGCTCATCTGTGTTGCTGTGGCCCGCGTGCTGGTGAATGCTCACTCTTTCCAAAAAGCAGCGTGGGCTCCTTCGAGCCGGCGCCCTAAGGATGACAGATTTGCGACACACTACAGTCCTCCGCTCTACCAGCTGAGCTATCGAAGGAGAGGCCAGCAGTGATTCGCCCTTGCCGATGCTTTGCTGCGCTCCTCCACTAATGTGACGACGTTGTCTCCCTGAAACTCTGTCACTCTGGGAGATCCTGAGCCACTGGCTGATCTCCACAGCTTAGGCCTATGCTGGCATGAGGAAATCCTCTTTCGTGCTGGTCCCTAACTGCCAGATTCTGCCGGTACAGTACCTGAAGTGGAGAATGCGGGCATCGATCCCACTACCATTTGAGCTAATCCCGCGGTAAGTCAGCTGGCCATGCTTTCACTCCTTCCGCAGTGGATCCTGAGCAGCCACGCTCCAGGATGTGCGGGAAATCCTCTCGTCCGTCGGACGGCTGAGACCAAACATTGCTGATGCCTGTCTCGCTGAAACAACCAACTTGTCGGAGGAGCAGCAGCGGCAGCTGGTGGACTCAGGCGAGGCGGAAGGCCACATGGACGAGGAAAGAAGTGCTGAGGAGATGGCAATTGCTGATTGGAGGTCAAAACGACTTCAACCTTGGCGCAGCCGCCACGAGCGTGAGGTGACGTCGCAGGGCCCCGCCTGACTGATAGAAGACTTGATTTGGTTGCAGTGAGCACAAAGTGCTTTCATGCGTTTGTGTTGAAAAAAGGCACCCTGCTGGCCGTCTGTTGCAACCACAGCAGGGAGACAGCCGGCTCGTTGCAGAGGGGGAAGGGCGTGTGCCGATGTGTCCTGAAAGCGTTGTCGCATTTTCAGCTCATCTGTGTTGCTGTGGCCCGCGTGCTGGTGAATGCTCACTCTTTCCAAAAAGCAGCGTGGGCTCCTTCGAGCCGGCGCCCTAAGGATGACAGATTTGCGACACACTACAGTCCTCCGCTCTACCAGCTGAGCTATCGAAGGAGAGGCCAGCAGTGATTCGCCCTTGCCGATGCTTTGCTGCGCTCCTCCACTAATGTGACGACGTTGTCTCCCTGAAACTCTGTCACTCTGGGAGATCCTGAGCCACTGGCTGATCTCCACAGCTTAGGCCTATGCTGGCATGAGGAAATCCTCTTTCGTGCTGGTCCCTAACTGCCAGATTCTGCCGGTACAGTACCTGAAGTGGAGAATGCGGGCATCGATCCCACTACCATTTGAGCTAATCCCGCGGTAAGTCAGCTGGCCATGCTTTCACTCCTTCCGCAGTGGATCCTGAGCAGCCACGCTCCAGGATGTGCGGGAAATCCTCTCGTCCGTCGGACGGCTGAGACCAAACATTGCTGATGCCTGTCTCGCTGAAACAACCAACTTGTCGGAGGAGCAGCAGCGGCAGCTGGTGGACTCAGGCGAGGCGGAAGGCCACATGGACGAGGAAAGAAGTGCTGAGGAGATGGCAATTGCTGATTGGAGGTCAAAACGACTTCAACCTTGGCGCAGCCGCCACGAGCGTGAGGTGACGTCGCAGGGCCCCGCCTGACTGATAGAAGACTTGATTTGGTTGCAGTGAGCACAAAGTGCTTTCATGCGTTTGTGTTGAAAAAAGGCACCCTGCTGGCCGTCTGTTGCAACCACAGCAGGGAGACAGCCGGCTCGTTGCAGAGGGGGAAGGGCGTGTGCCGATGTGTCCTGAAAGCGTTGTCGCATTTTCAGCTCATCTGTGTTGCTGTGGCCCGCGTGCTGGTGAATGCTCACTCTTTCCAAAAAGCAGCGTGGGCTCCTTCGAGCCGGCGCCCTAAGGATGACAGATTTGCGACACACTACAGTCCTCCGCTCTACCAGCTGAGCTATCGAAGGAGAGGCCAGCAGTGATTCGCCCTTGCCGATGCTTTGCTGCGCTCCTCCACTAATGTGACGACGTTGTCTCCCTGAAACTCTGTCACTCTGGGAGATCCTGAGCCACTGGCTGATCTCCACAGCTTAGGCCTATGCTGGCATGAGGAAATCCTCTTTCGTGCTGGTCCCTAACTGCCAGATTCTGCCGGTACAGTACCTGAAGTGGAGAATGCGGGCATCGATCCCACTACCATTTGAGCTAATCCCGCGGTAAGTCAGCTGGCCATGCTTTCACTCCTTCCGCAGTGGATCCTGAGCAGCCACGCTCCAGGATGTGCGGGAAATCCTCTCGTCCGTCGGACGGCTGAGACCAAACATTGCTGATGCCTGTCTCGCTGAAACAACCAACTTGTCGGAGGAGCAGCAGCGGCAGCTGGTGGACTCAGGCGAGGCGGAAGGCCACATGGACGAGGAAAGAAGTGCTGAGGAGATGGCAATTGCTGATTGGAGGTCGAAACGACTTCAACCTTGGCGCAGCCGCCACGAGCGTGAGGTGACGTCGCAGGGCCCCGCCTGACTGATAGAAGACTTGATTTGGTTGCAGTGAGCACAAAGTGCTTTCATGCGTTTGTGTTGAAAAAAGGCACCCTGCTGGCCGTCTGTTGCAACCACAGCAGGGAGACAGCCAGCTCGTTGCAGAGGGGGAAGGGCGTGTGCCGATGTGTCCTGAAAGCGTTGTCGCATTTTCAGCTCATCTGTGTTGCTGTGGCCCGCGTGCTGGTGAATGCTCACTCTTTCCAAAAAGCAGCGTGGGCTCCTTCGAGCCGGCGCCCTAAGGATGACAGATTTGCGACACACTACAGTCCTCCGCTCTACCAGCTGAGCTATCGAAGGAGAGGCCAGCAGTGATTCGCCCTTGCCGATGCTTTGCTGCGCTCCTCCACTAATGTGACGACGTTGTCTCCCTGAAACTCTGTCACTCTGGGAGATCCTGAGCCACTGGCTGATCTCCACAGCTTAGGCCTATGCTGGCATGAGGAAATCCTCTTTCGTGCTGGTCCCTAACTGCCAGATTCTGCCGGTACAGTACCTGAAGTGGAGAATGCGGGCATCGATCCCACTACCATTTGAGCTAATCCCGCGGTAAGTCAGCTGGCCATGCTTTCACTCCTTCCGCAGTGGATCCTGAGCAGCCACGCTCCAGGATGTGCGGGAAATCCTCTCGTCCGTCGGACGGCTGAGACCAAACATTGCTGATGCCTGTCTCGCTGAAACAACCAACTTGTCGGAGGAGCAGCAGCGGCAGCTGGTGGACTCAGGCGAGGCGGAAGGCCACATGGACGAGGAAAGAAGTGCTGAGGAGATGGCAATTGCTGATTGGAGGTCGAAACGACTTCAACCTTGGCGCAGCCGCCACGAGCGTGAGGTGACGTCGCAGGGCCCCGCCTGACTGATAGAAGACTTGATTTGGTTGCAGTGAGCACAAAGTGCTTTCATGCGTTTGTGTTGAAAAAAGGCACCCTGCTGGCCGTCTGTTGCAACCACAGCAGGGAGACAGCCGGCTCGTTGCAGAGGGGGAAGGGCGTGTGCCGATGTGTCCTGAAAGCGTTGTCGCATTTTCAGCTCATCTGTGTTGCTGTGGCCCGCGTGCTGGTGAATGCTCACTCTTTCCAAAAAGCAGCGTGGGCTCCTTCGAGCCGGCGCCCTAAGGATGACAGATTTGCGACACACTACAGTCCTCCGCTCTACCAGCTGAGCTATCGAAGGAGAGGCCAGCAGTGATTCGCCCTTGCCGATGCTTTGCTGCGCTCCTCCACTAATGTGACGACGTTGTCTCCCTGAAACTCTGTCACTCTGGGAGATCCTGAGCCACTGGCTGATCTCCACAGCTTAGGCCTATGCTGGCATGAGGAAATCCTCTTTCGTGCTGGTCCCTAACTGCCAGATTCTGCCGGTACAGTACCTGAAGTGGAGAATGCGGGCATCGATCCCACTACCATTTGAGCTAATCCCGCGGTAAGTCAGCTGGCCATGCTTTCACTCCTTCCGCAGTGGATCCTGAGCAGCCACGCTCCAGGATGTGCGGGAAATCCTCTCGTCCGTCGGACGGCTGAGACCAAACATTGCTGATGCCTGTCTCGCTGAAACAACCAACTTGTCGGAGGAGCAGCAGCGGCAGCTGGTGGACTCAGGCGAGGCGGAAGGCCACATGGACGAGGAAAGAAGTGCTGAGGAGATGGCAATTGCTGATTGGAGGTCAAAACGACTTCAACCTTGGCGCAGCCGCCACGAGCGTGAGGTGACGTCGCAGGGCCCCGCCTGACTGATAGAAGACTTGATTTGGTTGCAGTGAGCACAAAGTGCTTTCATGCGTTTGTGTTGAAAAAAGGCACCCTGCTGGCCGTCTGTTGCAACCACAGCAGGGAGACAGCCAGCTCGTTGCAGAGGGGGAAGGGCGTGTGCCGATGTGTCCTGAAAGCGTTGTCGCATTTTCAGCTCATCTGTGTTGCTGTGGCCCGCGTGCTGGTGAATGCTCACTCTTTCCAAAAAGCAGCGTGGGCTCCTTCGAGCCGGCGCCCTAAGGATGACAGATTTGCGACACACTACAGTCCTCCGCTCTACCAGCTGAGCTATCGAAGGAGAGGCCAGCAGTGATTCGCCCTTGCCGATGCTTTGCTGCGCTCCTCCACTAATGTGACGACGTTGTCTCCCTGAAACTCTGTCACTCTGGGAGATCCTGAGCCACTGGCTGATCTCCACAGCTTAGGCCTATGCTGGCATGAGGAAATCCTCTTTCGTGCTGGTCCCTAACTGCCAGATTCTGCCGGTACAGTACCTGAAGTGGAGAATGCGGGCATCGATCCCACTACCATTTGAGCTAATCCCGCGGTAAGTCAGCTGGCCATGCTTTCACTCCTTCCGCAGTGGATCCTGAGCAGCCACGCTCCAGGATGTGCGGGAAATCCTCTCGTCCGTCGGACGGCTGAGACCAAACATTGCTGATGCCTGTCTCGCTGAAACAACCAACTTGTCGGAGGAGCAGCAGCGGCAGCTGGTGGACTCAGGCGAGGCGGAAGGCCACATGGACGAGGAAAGAAGTGCTGAGGAGATGGCAATTGCTGATTGGAGGTCGAAACGACTTCAACCTTGGCGCAGCCGCCACGAGCGTGAGGTGACGTCGCAGGGCCCCGCCTGACTGATAGAAGACTTGATTTGGTTGCAGTGAGCACAAAGTGCTTTCATGCGTTTGTGTTGAAAAAAGGCACCCTGCTGGCCGTCTGTTGCAACCACAGCAGGGAGACAGCCGGCTCGTTGCAGAGGGGGAAGGGCGTGTGCCGATGTGTCCTGAAAGCGTTGTCGCATTTTCAGCTCATCTGTGTTGCTGTGGCCCGCGTGCTGGTGAATGCTCACTCTTTCCAAAAAGCAGCGTGGGCTCCTTCGAGCCGGCGCCCTAAGGATGACAGATTTGCGACACACTACAGTCCTCCGCTCTACCAGCTGAGCTATCGAAGGAGAGGCCAGCAGTGATTCGCCCTTGCCGATGCTTTGCTGCGCTCCTCCACTAATGTGACGACGTTGTCTCCCTGAAACTCTGTCACTCTGGGAGATCCTGAGCCACTGGCTGATCTCCACAGCTTAGGCCTATGCTGGCATGAGGAAATCCTCTTTCGTGCTGGTCCCTAACTGCCAGATTCTGCCGGTACAGTACCTGAAGTGGAGAATGCGGGCATCGATCCCACTACCATTTGAGCTAATCCCGCGGTAAGTCAGCTGGCCATGCTTTCACTCCTTCCGCAGTGGATCCTGAGCAGCCACGCTCCAGGATGTGCGGGAAATCCTCTCGTCCGTCGGACGGCTGAGACCAAACATTGCTGATGCCTGTCTCGCTGAAACAACCAACTTGTCGGAGGAGCAGCAGCGGCAGCTGGTGGACTCAGGCGAGGCGGAAGGCCACATGGACGAGGAAAGAAGTGCTGAGGAGATGGCAATTGCTGATTGGAGGTCAAAACGACTTCAACCTTGGCGCAGCCGCCACGAGCGTGAGGTGACGTCGCAGGGCCCCGCCTGACTGATAGAAGACTTGATTTGGTTGCAGTGAGCACAAAGTGCTTTCATGCGTTTGTGTTGAAAAAAGGCACCCTGCTGGCCGTCTGTTGCAACCACAGCAGGGAGACAGCCAGCTCGTTGCAGAGGGGGAAGGGCGTGTGCCGATGTGTCCTGAAAGCGTTGTCGCATTTTCAGCTCATCTGTGTTGCTGTGGCCCGCGTGCTGGTGAATGCTCACTCTTTCCAAAAAGCAGCGTGGGCTCCTTCGAGCCGGCGCCCTAAGGATGACAGATTTGCGACACACTACAGTCCTCCGCTCTACCAGCTGAGCTATCGAAGGAGAGGCCAGCAGTGATTCGCCCTTGCCGATGCTTTGCTGCGCTCCTCCACTAATGTGACGACGTTGTCTCCCTGAAACTCTGTCACTCTGGGAGATCCTGAGCCACTGGCTGATCTCCACAGCTTAGGCCTATGCTGGCATGAGGAAATCCTCTTTCGTGCTGGTCCCTAACTGCCAGATTCTGCCGGTACAGTACCTGAAGTGGAGAATGCGGGCATCGATCCCACTACCATTTGAGCTAATCCCGCGGTAAGTCAGCTGGCCATGCTTTCACTCCTTCCGCAGTGGATCCTGAGCAGCCACGCTCCAGGATGTGCGGGAAATCCTCTCGTCCGTCGGACGGCTGAGACCAAACATTGCTGATGCCTGTCTCGCTGAAACAACCAACTTGTCGGAGGAGCAGCAGCGGCAGCTGGTGGACTCAGGCGAGGCGGAAGGCCACATGGACGAGGAAAGAAGTGCTGAGGAGATGGCAATTGCTGATTGGAGGTCGAAACGACTTCAACCTTGGCGCAGCCGCCACGAGCGTGAGGTGACGTCGCAGGGCCCCGCCTGACTGATAGAAGACTTGATTTGGTTGCAGTGAGCACAAAGTGCTTTCATGCGTTTGTGTTGAAAAAAGGCACCCTGCTGGCCGTCTGTTGCAACCACAGCAGGGAGACAGCCAGCTCGTTGCAGAGGGGGAAGGGCGTGTGCCGATGTGTCCTGAAAGCGTTGTCGCATTTTCAGCTCATCTGTGTTGCTGTGGCCCGCGTGCTGGTGAATGCTCACTCTTTCCAAAAAGCAGCGTGGGCTCCTTCGAGCCGGCGCCCTAAGGATGACAGATTTGCGACACACTACAGTCCTCCGCTCTACCAGCTGAGCTATCGAAGGAGAGGCCAGCAGTGATTCGCCCTTGCCGATGCTTTGCTGCGCTCCTCCACTAATGTGACGACGTTGTCTCCCTGAAACTCTGTCACTCTGGGAGATCCTGAGCCACTGGCTGATCTCCACAGCTTAGGCCTATGCTGGCATGAGGAAATCCTCTTTCGTGCTGGTCCCTAACTGCCAGATTCTGCCGGTACAGTACCTGAAGTGGAGAATGCGGGCATCGATCCCACTACCATTTGAGCTAATCCCGCGGTAAGTCAGCTGGCCATGCTTTCACTCCTTCCGCAGTGGATCCTGAGCAGCCACGCTCCAGGATGTGCGGGAAATCCTCTCGTCCGTCGGACGGCTGAGACCAAACATTGCTGATGCCTGTCTCGCTGAAACAACCAACTTGTCGGAGGAGCAGCAGCGGCAGCTGGTGGACTCAGGCGAGGCGGAAGGCCACATGGACGAGGAAAGAAGTGCTGAGGAGATGGCAATTGCTGATTGGAGGTCGAAACGACTTCAACCTTGGCGCAGCCGCCACGAGCGTGAGGTGACGTCGCAGGGCCCCGCCTGACTGATAGAAGACTTGATTTGGTTGCAGTGAGCACAAAGTGCTTTCATGCGTTTGTGTTGAAAAAAGGCACCCTGCTGGCCGTCTGTTGCAACCACAGCAGGGAGACAGCCAGCTCGTTGCAGAGGGGGAAGGGCGTGTGCCGATGTGTCCTGAAAGCGTTGTCGCATTTTCAGCTCATCTGTGTTGCTGTGGCCCGCGTGCTGGTGAATGCTCACTCTTTCCAAAAAGCAGCGTGGGCTCCTTCGAGCCGGCGCCCTAAGGATGACAGATTTGCGACACACTACAGTCCTCCGCTCTACCAGCTGAGCTATCGAAGGAGAGGCCAGCAGTGATTCGCCCTTGCCGATGCTTTGCTGCGCTCCTCCACTAATGTGACGACGTTGTCTCCCTGAAACTCTGTCACTCTGGGAGATCCTGAGCCACTGGCTGATCTCCACAGCTTAGGCCTATGCTGGCATGAGGAAATCCTCTTTCGTGCTGGTCCCTAACTGCCAGATTCTGCCGGTACAGTACCTGAAGTGGAGAATGCGGGCATCGATCCCACTACCATTTGAGCTAATCCCGCGGTAAGTCAGCTGGCCATGCTTTCACTCCTTCCGCAGTGGATCCTGAGCAGCCACGCTCCAGGATGTGCGGGAAATCCTCTCGTCCGTCGGACGGCTGAGACCAAACATTGCTGATGCCTGTCTCGCTGAAACAACCAACTTGTCGGAGGAGCAGCAGCGGCAGCTGGTGGACTCAGGCGAGGCGGAAGGCCACATGGACGAGGAAAGAAGTGCTGAGGAGATGGCAATTGCTGATTGGAGGTCGAAACGACTTCAACCTTGGCGCAGCCGCCACGAGCGTGAGGTGACGTCGCAGGGCCCCGCCTGACTGATAGAAGACTTGATTTGGTTGCAGTGAGCACAAAGTGCTTTCATGCGTTTGTGTTGAAAAAAGGCACCCTGCTGGCCGTCTGTTGCAACCACAGCAGGGAGACAGCCGGCTCGTTGCAGAGGGGGAAGGGCGTGTGCCGATGTGTCCTGAAAGCGTTGTCGCATTTTCAGCTCATCTGTGTTGCTGTGGCCCGCGTGCTGGTGAATGCTCACTCTTTCCAAAAAGCAGCGTGGGCTCCTTCGAGCCGGCGCCCTAAGGATGACAGATTTGCGACACACTACAGTCCTCCACTCTACCAGCTGAGCTATCGAAGGAGAGGCCAGCAGTGATTCGCCCTTGCCGATGCTTTGCTGCGCTCCTCCACTAATGTGACGACGTTGTCTCCCTGAAACTCTGTCACTCTGGGAGATCCTGAGCCACTGGCTGATCTCCACAGCTTAGGCCTATGCTGGCATGAGGAAATCCTCTTTCGTGCTGGTCCCTAACTGCCAGATTCTGCCGGTACAGTACCTGAAGTGGAGAATGCGGGCATCGATCCCACTACCATTTGAGCTAATCCCGCGGTAAGTCAGCTGGCCATGCTTTCACTCCTTCCGCAGTGGATCCTGAGCAGCCACGCTCCAGGATGTGCGGGAAATCCTCTCGTCCGTCGGACGGCTGAGACCAAACATTGCTGATGCCTGTCTCGCTGAAACAACCAACTTGTCGGAGGAGCAGCAGCGGCAGCTGGTGGACTCAGGCGAGGCGGAAGGCCACATGGACGAGGAAAGAAGTGCTGAGGAGATGGCAATTGCTGATTGGAGGTCAAAACGACTTCAACCTTGGCGCAGCCGCCACGAGCGTGAGGTGACGTCGCAGGGCCCCGCCTGACTGATAGAAGACTTGATTTGGTTGCAGTGAGCACAAAGTGCTTTCATGCGTTTGTGTTGAAAAAAGGCACCCTGCTGGCCGTCTGTTGCAACCACAGCAGGGAGACAGCCAGCTCGTTGCAGAGGGGGAAGGGCGTGTGCCGATGTGTCCTGAAAGCGTTGTCGCATTTTCAGCTCATCTGTGTTGCTGTGGCCCGCGTGCTGGTGAATGCTCACTCTTTCCAAAAAGCAGCGTGGGCTCCTTCGAGCCGGCGCCCTAAGGATGACAGATTTGCGACACACTACAGTCCTCCGCTCTACCAGCTGAGCTATCGAAGGAGAGGCCAGCAGTGATTCGCCCTTGCCGATGCTTTGCTGCGCTCCTCCACTAATGTGACGACGTTGTCTCCCTGAAACTCTGTCACTCTGGGAGATCCTGAGCCACTGGCTGATCTCCACAGCTTAGGCCTATGCTGGCATGAGGAAATCCTCTTTCGTGCTGGTCCCTAACTGCCAGATTCTGCCGGTACAGTACCTGAAGTGGAGAATGCGGGCATCGATCCCACTACCATTTGAGCTAATCCCGCGGTAAGTCAGCTGGCCATGCTTTCACTCCTTCCGCAGTGGATCCTGAGCAGCCACGCTCCAGGATGTGCGGGAAATCCTCTCGTCCGTCGGACGGCTGAGACCAAACATTGCTGATGCCTGTCTCGCTGAAACAACCAACTTGTCGGAGGAGCAGCAGCGGCAGCTGGTGGACTCAGGCGAGGCGGAAGGCCACATGGACGAGGAAAGAAGTGCTGAGGAGATGGCAATTGCTGATTGGAGGTCAAAACGACTTCAACCTTGGCGCAGCCGCCACGAGCGTGAGGTGACGTCGCAGGGCCCCGCCTGACTGATAGAAGACTTGATTTGGTTGCAGTGAGCACAAAGTGCTTTCATGCGTTTGTGTTGAAAAAAGGCACCCTGCTGGCCGTCTGTTGCAACCACAGCAGGGAGACAGCCGGCTCGTTGCAGAGGGGGAAGGGCGTGTGCCGATGTGTCCTGAAAGCGTTGTCGCATTTTCAGCTCATCTGTGTTGCTGTGGCCCGCGTGCTGGTGAATGCTCACTCTTTCCAAAAAGCAGCGTGGGCTCCTTCGAGCCGGCGCCCTAAGGATGACAGATTTGCGACACACTACAGTCCTCCGCTCTACCAGCTGAGCTATCGAAGGAGAGGCCAGCAGTGATTCGCCCTTGCCGATGCTTTGCTGCGCTCCTCCACTAATGTGACGACGTTGTCTCCCTGAAACTCTGTCACTCTGGGAGATCCTGAGCCACTGGCTGATCTCCACAGCTTAGGCCTATGCTGGCATGAGGAAATCCTCTTTCGTGCTGGTCCCTAACTGCCAGATTCTGCCGGTACAGTACCTGAAGTGGAGAATGCGGGCATCGATCCCACTACCATTTGAGCTAATCCCGCGGTAAGTCAGCTGGCCATGCTTTCACTCCTTCCGCAGTGGATCCTGAGCAGCCACGCTCCAGGATGTGCGGGAAATCCTCTCGTCCGTCGGACGGCTGAGACCAAACATTGCTGATGCCTGTCTCGCTGAAACAACCAACTTGTCGGAGGAGCAGCAGCGGCAGCTGGTGGACTCAGGCGAGGCGGAAGGCCACATGGACGAGGAAAGAAGTGCTGAGGAGATGGCAATTGCTGATTGGAGGTCAAAACGACTTCAACCTTGGCGCAGCCGCCACGAGCGTGAGGTGACGTCGCAGGGCCCCGCCTGACTGATAGAAGACTTGATTTGGTTGCAGTGAGCACAAAGTGCTTTCATGCGTTTGTGTTGAAAAAAGGCACCCTGCTGGCCGTCTGTTGCAACCACAGCAGGGAGACAGCCAGCTCGTTGCAGAGGGGGAAGGGCGTGTGCCGATGTGTCCTGAAAGCGTTGTCGCATTTTCAGCTCATCTGTGTTGCTGTGGCCCGCGTGCTGGTGAATGCTCACTCTTTCCAAAAAGCAGCGTGGGCTCCTTCGAGCCGGCGCCCTAAGGATGACAGATTTGCGACACACTACAGTCCTCCGCTCTACCAGCTGAGCTATCGAAGGAGAGGCCAGCAGTGATTCGCCCTTGCCGATGCTTTGCTGCGCTCCTCCACTAATGTGACGACGTTGTCTCCCTGAAACTCTGTCACTCTGGGAGATCCTGAGCCACTGGCTGATCTCCACAGCTTAGGCCTATGCTGGCATGAGGAAATCCTCTTTCGTGCTGGTCCCTAACTGCCAGATTCTGCCGGTACAGTACCTGAAGTGGAGAATGCGGGCATCGATCCCACTACCATTTGAGCTAATCCCGCGGTAAGTCAGCTGGCCATGCTTTCACTCCTTCCGCAGTGGATCCTGAGCAGCCACGCTCCAGGATGTGCGGGAAATCCTCTCGTCCGTCGGACGGCTGAGACCAAACATTGCTGATGCCTGTCTCGCTGAAACAACCAACTTGTCGGAGGAGCAGCAGCGGCAGCTGGTGGACTCAGGCGAGGCGGAAGGCCACATGGACGAGGAAAGAAGTGCTGAGGAGATGGCAATTGCTGATTGGAGGTCAAAACGACTTCAACCTTGGCGCAGCCGCCACGAGCGTGAGGTGACGTCGCAGGGCCCCGCCTGACTGATAGAAGACTTGATTTGGTTGCAGTGAGCACAAAGTGCTTTCATGCGTTTGTGTTGAAAAAAGGCACCCTGCTGGCCGTCTGTTGCAACCACAGCAGGGAGACAGCCGGCTCGTTGCAGAGGGGGAAGGGCGTGTGCCGATGTGTCCTGAAAGCGTTGTCGCATTTTCAGCTCATCTGTGTTGCTGTGGCCCGCGTGCTGGTGAATGCTCACTCTTTCCAAAAAGCAGCGTGGGCTCCTTCGAGCCGGCGCCCTAAGGATGACAGATTTGCGACACACTACAGTCCTCCGCTCTACCAGCTGAGCTATCGAAGGAGAGGCCAGCAGTGATTCGCCCTTGCCGATGCTTTGCTGCGCTCCTCCACTAATGTGACGACGTTGTCTCCCTGAAACTCTGTCACTCTGGGAGATCCTGAGCCACTGGCTGATCTCCACAGCTTAGGCCTATGCTGGCATGAGGAAATCCTCTTTCGTGCTGGTCCCTAACTGCCAGATTCTGCCGGTACAGTACCTGAAGTGGAGAATGCGGGCATCGATCCCACTACCATTTGAGCTAATCCCGCGGTAAGTCAGCTGGCCATGCTTTCACTCCTTCCGCAGTGGATCCTGAGCAGCCACGCTCCAGGATGTGCGGGAAATCCTCTCGTCCGTCGGACGGCTGAGACCAAACATTGCTGATGCCTGTCTCGCTGAAACAACCAACTTGTCGGAGGAGCAGCAGCGGCAGCTGGTGGACTCAGGCGAGGCGGAAGGCCACATGGACGAGGAAAGAAGTGCTGAGGAGATGGCAATTGCTGATTGGAGGTCAAAACGACTTCAACCTTGGCGCAGCCGCCACGAGCGTGAGGTGACGTCGCAGGGCCCCGCCTGACTGATAGAAGACTTGATTTGGTTGCAGTGAGCACAAAGTGCTTTCATGCGTTTGTGTTGAAAAAAGGCACCCTGCTGGCCGTCTGTTGCAACCACAGCAGGGAGACAGCCGGCTCGTTGCAGAGGGGGAAGGGCGTGTGCCGATGTGTCCTGAAAGCGTTGTCGCATTTTCAGCTCATCTGTGTTGCTGTGGCCCGCGTGCTGGTGAATGCTCACTCTTTCCAAAAAGCAGCGTGGGCTCCTTCGAGCCGGCGCCCTAAGGATGACAGATTTGCGACACACTACAGTCCTCCGCTCTACCAGCTGAGCTATCGAAGGAGAGGCCAGCAGTGATTCGCCCTTGCCGATGCTTTGCTGCGCTCCTCCACTAATGTGACGACGTTGTCTCCCTGAAACTCTGTCACTCTGGGAGATCCTGAGCCACTGGCTGATCTCCACAGCTTAGGCCTATGCTGGCATGAGGAAATCCTCTTTCGTGCTGGTCCCTAACTGCCAGATTCTGCCGGTACAGTACCTGAAGTGGAGAATGCGGGCATCGATCCCACTACCATTTGAGCTAATCCCGCGGTAAGTCAGCTGGCCATGCTTTCACTCCTTCCGCAGTGGATCCTGAGCAGCCACGCTCCAGGATGTGCGGGAAATCCTCTCGTCCGTCGGACGGCTGAGACCAAACATTGCTGATGCCTGTCTCGCTGAAACAACCAACTTGTCGGAGGAGCAGCAGCGGCAGCTGGTGGACTCAGGCGAGGCGGAAGGCCACATGGACGAGGAAAGAAGTGCTGAGGAGATGGCAATTGCTGATTGGAGGTCAAAACGACTTCAACCTTGGCGCAGCCGCCACGAGCGTGAGGTGACGTCGCAGGGCCCCGCCTGACTGATAGAAGACTTGATTTGGTTGCAGTGAGCACAAAGTGCTTTCATGCGTTTGTGTTGAAAAAAGGCACCCTGCTGGCCGTCTGTTGCAACCACAGCAGGGAGACAGCCGGCTCGTTGCAGAGGGGGAAGGGCGTGTGCCGATGTGTCCTGAAAGCGTTGTCGCATTTTCAGCTCATCTGTGTTGCTGTGGCCCGCGTGCTGGTGAATGCTCACTCTTTCCAAAAAGCAGCGTGGGCTCCTTCGAGCCGGCGCCCTAAGGATGACAGATTTGCGACACACTACAGTCCTCCGCTCTACCAGCTGAGCTATCGAAGGAGAGGCCAGCAGTGATTCGCCCTTGCCGATGCTTTGCTGCGCTCCTCCACTAATGTGACGACGTTGTCTCCCTGAAACTCTGTCACTCTGGGAGATCCTGAGCCACTGGCTGATCTCCACAGCTTAGGCCTATGCTGGCATGAGGAAATCCTCTTTCGTGCTGGTCCCTAACTGCCAGATTCTGCCGGTACAGTACCTGAAGTGGAGAATGCGGGCATCGATCCCACTACCATTTGAGCTAATCCCGCGGTAAGTCAGCTGGCCATGCTTTCACTCCTTCCGCAGTGGATCCTGAGCAGCCACGCTCCAGGATGTGCGGGAAATCCTCTCGTCCGTCGGACGGCTGAGACCAAACATTGCTGATGCCTGTCTCGCTGAAACAACCAACTTGTCGGAGGAGCAGCAGCGGCAGCTGGTGGACTCAGGCGAGGCGGAAGGCCACATGGACGAGGAAAGAAGTGCTGAGGAGATGGCAATTGCTGATTGGAGGTCAAAACGACTTCAACCTTGGCGCAGCCGCCACGAGCGTGAGGTGACGTCGCAGGGCCCCGCCTGACTGATAGAAGACTTGATTTGGTTGCAGTGAGCACAAAGTGCTTTCATGCGTTTGTGTTGAAAAAAGGCACCCTGCTGGCCGTCTGTTGCAACCACAGCAGGGAGACAGCCAGCTCGTTGCAGAGGGGGGAAGGGCGTGTGCCGATGTGTCCTGAAAGCGTTGTCGCATTTTCAGCTCATCTGTGTTGCTGTGGCCCGCGTGCTGGTGAATGCTCACTCTTTCCAAAAAGCAGCGTGGGCTCCTTCGAGCCGGCGCCCTAAGGATGACAGATTTGCGACACACTACAGTCCTCCGCTCTACCAGCTGAGCTATCGAAGGAGAGGCCAGCAGTGATTCGCCCTTGCCGATGCTTTGCTGCGCTCCTCCACTAATGTGACGACGTTGTCTCCCTGAAACTCTGTCACTCTGGGAGATCCTGAGCCACTGGCTGATCTCCACAGCTTAGGCCTATGCTGGCATGAGGAAATCCTCTTTCGTGCTGGTCCCTAACTGCCAGATTCTGCCGGTACAGTACCTGAAGTGGAGAATGCGGGCATCGATCCCACTACCATTTGAGCTAATCCCGCGGTAAGTCAGCTGGCCATGCTTTCACTCCTTCCGCAGTGGATCCTGAGCAGCCACGCTCCAGGATGTGCGGGAAATCCTCTCGTCCGTCGGACGGCTGAGACCAAACATTGCTGATGCCTGTCTCGCTGAAACAACCAACTTGTCGGAGGAGCAGCAGCGGCAGCTGGTGGACTCAGGCGAGGCGGAAGGCCACATGGACGAGGAAAGAAGTGCTGAGGAGATGGCAATTGCTGATTGGAGGTCAAAACGACTTCAACCTTGGCGCAGCCGCCACGAGCGTGAGGTGACGTCGCAGGGCCCCGCCTGACTGATAGAAGACTTGATTTGGTTGCAGTGAGCACAAAGTGCTTTCATGCGTTTGTGTTGAAAAAAGGCACCCTGCTGGCCGTCTGTTGCAACCACAGCAGGGAGACAGCCAGCTCGTTGCAGAGGGGGAAGGGCGTGTGCCGATGTGTCCTGAAAGCGTTGTCGCATTTTCAGCTCATCTGTGTTGCTGTGGCCCGCGTGCTGGTGAATGCTCACTCTTTCCAAAAAGCAGCGTGGGCTCCTTCGAGCCGGCGCCCTAAGGATGACAGATTTGCGACACACTACAGTCCTCCGCTCTACCAGCTGAGCTATCGAAGGAGAGGCCAGCAGTGATTCGCCCTTGCCGATGCTTTGCTGCGCTCCTCCACTAATGTGACGACGTTGTCTCCCTGAAACTCTGTCACTCTGGGAGATCCTGAGCCACTGGCTGATCTCCACAGCTTAGGCCTATGCTGGCATGAGGAAATCCTCTTTCGTGCTGGTCCCTAACTGCCAGATTCTGCCGGTACAGTACCTGAAGTGGAGAATGCGGGCATCGATCCCACTACCATTTGAGCTAATCCCGCGGTAAGTCAGCTGGCCATGCTTTCACTCCTTCCGCAGTGGATCCTGAGCAGCCACGCTCCAGGATGTGCGGGAAATCCTCTCGTCCGTCGGACGGCTGAGACCAAACATTGCTGATGCCTGTCTCGCTGAAACAACCAACTTGTCGGAGGAGCAGCAGCGGCAGCTGGTGGACTCAGGCGAGGCGGAAGGCCACATGGACGAGGAAAGAAGTGCTGAGGAGATGGCAATTGCTGATTGGAGGTCAAAACGACTTCAACCTTGGCGCAGCCGCCACGAGCGTGAGGTGACGTCGCAGGGCCCCGCCTGACTGATAGAAGACTTGATTTGGTTGCAGTGAGCACAAAGTGCTTTCATGCGTTTGTGTTGAAAAAAGGCACCCTGCTGGCCGTCTGTTGCAACCACAGCAGGGAGACAGCCGGCTCGTTGCAGAGGGGGAAGGGCGTGTGCCGATGTGTCCTGAAAGCGTTGTCGCATTTTCAGCTCATCTGTGTTGCTGTGGCCCGCGTGCTGGTGAATGCTCACTCTTTCCAAAAAGCAGCGTGGGCTCCTTCGAGCCGGCGCCCTAAGGATGACAGATTTGCGACACACTACAGTCCTCCGCTCTACCAGCTGAGCTATCGAAGGAGAGGCCAGCAGTGATTCGCCCTTGCCGATGCTTTGCTGCGCTCCTCCACTAATGTGACGACGTTGTCTCCCTGAAACTCTGTCACTCTGGGAGATCCTGAGCCACTGGCTGATCTCCACAGCTTAGGCCTATGCTGGCATGAGGAAATCCTCTTTCGTGCTGGTCCCTAACTGCCAGATTCTGCCGGTACAGTACCTGAAGTGGAGAATGCGGGCATCGATCCCACTACCATTTGAGCTAATCCCGCGGTAAGTCAGCTGGCCATGCTTTCACTCCTTCCGCAGTGGATCCTGAGCAGCCACGCTCCAGGATGTGCGGGAAATCCTCTCGTCCGTCGGACGGCTGAGACCAAACATTGCTGATGCCTGTCTCGCTGAAACAACCAACTTGTCGGAGGAGCAGCAGCGGCAGCTGGTGGACTCAGGCGAGGCGGAAGGCCACATGGACGAGGAAAGAAGTGCTGAGGAGATGGCAATTGCTGATTGGAGGTCAAAACGACTTCAACCTTGGCGCAGCCGCCACGAGCGTGAGGTGACGTCGCAGGGCCCCGCCTGACTGATAGAAGACTTGATTTGGTTGCAGTGAGCACAAAGTGCTTTCATGCGTTTGTGTTGAAAAAAGGCACCCTGCTGGCCGTCTGTTGCAACCACAGCAGGGAGACAGCCAGCTCGTTGCAGAGGGGGAAGGGCGTGTGCCGATGTGTCCTGAAAGCGTTGTCGCATTTTCAGCTCATCTGTGTTGCTGTGGCCCGCGTGCTGGTGAATGCTCACTCTTTCCAAAAAGCAGCGTGGGCTCCTTCGAGCCGGCGCCCTAAGGATGACAGATTTGCGACACACTACAGTCCTCCGCTCTACCAGCTGAGCTATCGAAGGAGAGGCCAGCAGTGATTCGCCCTTGCCGATGCTTTGCTGCGCTCCTCCACTAATGTGACGACGTTGTCTCCCTGAAACTCTGTCACTCTGGGAGATCCTGAGCCACTGGCTGATCTCCACAGCTTAGGCCTATGCTGGCATGAGGAAATCCTCTTTCGTGCTGGTCCCTAACTGCCAGATTCTGCCGGTACAGTACCTGAAGTGGAGAATGCGGGCATCGATCCCACTACCATTTGAGCTAATCCCGCGGTAAGTCAGCTGGCCATGCTTTCACTCCTTCCGCAGTGGATCCTGAGCAGCCACGCTCCAGGATGTGCGGGAAATCCTCTCGTCCGTCGGACGGCTGAGACCAAACATTGCTGATGCCTGTCTCGCTGAAACAACCAACTTGTCGGAGGAGCAGCAGCGGCAGCTGGTGGACTCAGGCGAGGCGGAAGGCCACATGGACGAGGAAAGAAGTGCTGAGGAGATGGCAATTGCTGATTGGAGGTCAAAACGACTTCAACCTTGGCGCAGCCGCCACGAGCGTGAGGTGACGTCGCAGGGCCCCGCCTGACTGATAGAAGACTTGATTTGGTTGCAGTGAGCACAAAGTGCTTTCATGCGTTTGTGTTGAAAAAAGGCACCCTGCTGGCCGTCTGTTGCAACCACAGCAGGGAGACAGCCAGCTCGTTGCAGAGGGGGAAGGGCGTGTGCCGATGTGTCCTGAAAGCGTTGTCGCATTTTCAGCTCATCTGTGTTGCTGTGGCCCGCGTGCTGGTGAATGCTCACTCTTTCCAAAAAGCAGCGTGGGCTCCTTCGAGCCGGCGCCCTAAGGATGACAGATTTGCGACACACTACAGTCCTCCGCTCTACCAGCTGAGCTATCGAAGGAGAGGCCAGCAGTGATTCGCCCTTGCCGATGCTTTGCTGCGCTCCTCCACTAATGTGACGACGTTGTCTCCCTGAAACTCTGTCACTCTGGGAGATCCTGAGCCACTGGCTGATCTCCACAGCTTAGGCCTATGCTGGCATGAGGAAATCCTCTTTCGTGCTGGTCCCTAACTGCCAGATTCTGCCGGTACAGTACCTGAAGTGGAGAATGCGGGCATCGATCCCACTACCATTTGAGCTAATCCCGCGGTAAGTCAGCTGGCCATGCTTTCACTCCTTCCGCAGTGGATCCTGAGCAGCCACGCTCCAGGATGTGCGGGAAATCCTCTCGTCCGTCGGACGGCTGAGACCAAACATTGCTGATGCCTGTCTCGCTGAAACAACCAACTTGTCGGAGGAGCAGCAGCGGCAGCTGGTGGACTCAGGCGAGGCGGAAGGCCACATGGACGAGGAAAGAAGTGCTGAGGAGATGGCAATTGCTGATTGGAGGTCAAAACGACTTCAACCTTGGCGCAGCCGCCACGAGCGTGAGGTGACGTCGCAGGGCCCCGCCTGACTGATAGAAGACTTGATTTGGTTGCAGTGAGCACAAAGTGCTTTCATGCGTTTGTGTTGAAAAAAGGCACCCTGCTGGCCGTCTGTTGCAACCACAGCAGGGAGACAGCCAGCTCGTTGCAGAGGGGGAAGGGCGTGTGCCGATGTGTCCTGAAAGCGTTGTCGCATTTTCAGCTCATCTGTGTTGCTGTGGCCCGCGTGCTGGTGAATGCTCACTCTTTCCAAAAAGCAGCGTGGGCTCCTTCGAGCCGGCGCCCTAAGGATGACAGATTTGCGACACACTACAGTCCTCCGCTCTACCAGCTGAGCTATCGAAGGAGAGGCCAGCAGTGATTCGCCCTTGCCGATGCTTTGCTGCGCTCCTCCACTAATGTGACGACGTTGTCTCCCTGAAACTCTGTCACTCTGGGAGATCCTGAGCCACTGGCTGATCTCCACAGCTTAGGCCTATGCTGGCATGAGGAAATCCTCTTTCGTGCGGGTCCCTAACTGCCAGATTCTGCCGGTACAGTACCTGAAGTGGAGAATGCGGGCATCGATCCCACTACCATTTGAGCTAATCCCGCGGTAAGTCAGCTGGCCATGCTTTCACTCCTTCCGCAGTGGATCCTGAGCAGCCACGCTCCAGGATGTGCGGGAAATCCTCTCGTCCGTCGGACGGCTGAGACCAAACATTGCTGATGCCTGTCTCGCTGAAACAACCAACTTGTCGGAGGAGCAGCAGCGGCAGCTGGTGGACTCAGGCGAGGCGGAAGGCCACATGGACGAGGAAAGAAGTGCTGAGGAGATGGCAATTGCTGATTGGAGGTCAAAACGACTTCAACCTTGGCGCAGCCGCCACGAGCGTGAGGTGACGTCGCAGGGCCCCGCCTGACTGATAGAAGACTTGATTTGGTTGCAGTGAGCACAAAGTGCTTTCATGCGTTTGTGTTGAAAAAAGGCACCCTGCTGGCCGTCTGTTGCAACCACAGCAGGGAGACAGCCAGCTCATTGCAGAGGGGGAAGGGCGTGTGCCGATGTGTCCTGAAAGCGTTGTCGCATTTTCAGCTCATCTGTGTTGCTGTGGCCCGCGTGCTGGTGAATGCTCACTCTTTCCAAAAAGCAGCGTGGGCTCCTTCGAGCCGGCGCCCTAAGGATGACAGATTTGCGACACACTACAGTCCTCCGCTCTACCAGCTGAGCTATCGAAGGAGAGGCCAGCAGTGATTCGCCCTTGCCGATGCTTTGCTGCGCTCCTCCACTAATGTGACGACGTTGTCTCCCTGAAACTCTGTCACTCTGGGAGATCCTGAGCCACTGGCTGATCTCCACAGCTTAGGCCTATGCTGGCATGAGGAAATCCTCTTTCGTGCTGGTCCCTAACTGCCAGATTCTGCCGGTACAGTACCTGAAGTGGAGAATGCGGGCATCGATCCCACTACCATTTGAGCTAATCCCGCGGTAAGTCAGCTGGCCATGCTTTCACTCCTTCCGCAGTGGATCCTGAGCAGCCACGCTCCAGGATGTGCGGGAAATCCTCTCGTCCGTCGGACGGCTGAGACCAAACATTGCTGATGCCTGTCTCGCTGAAACAACCAACTTGTCGGAGGAGCAGCAGCGGCAGCTGGTGGACTCAGGCGAGGCGGAAGGCCACATGGACGAGGAAAGAAGTGCTGAGGAGATGGCAATTGCTGATTGGAGGTCAAAACGACTTCAACCTTGGCGCAGCCGCCACGAGCGTGAGGTGACGTCGCAGGGCCCCGCCTGACTGATAGAAGACTTGATTTGGTTGCAGTGAGCACAAAGTGCTTTCATGCGTTTGTGTTGAAAAAAGGCACCCTGCTGGCCGTCTGTTGCAACCACAGCAGGGAGACAGCCAGCTCGTTGCAGAGGGGGAAGGGCGTGTGCCGATGTGTCCTGAAAGCGTTGTCGCATTTTCAGCTCATCTGTGTTGCTGTGGCCCGCGTGCTGGTGAATGCTCACTCTTTCCAAAAAGCAGCGTGGGCTCCTTCGAGCCGGCGCCCTAAGGATGACAGATTTGCGACACACTACAGTCCTCCGCTCTACCAGCTGAGCTATCGAAGGAGAGGCCAGCAGTGATTCGCCCTTGCCGATGCTTTGCTGCGCTCCTCCACTAATGTGACGACGTTGTCTCCCTGAAACTCTGTCACTCTGGGAGATCCTGAGCCACTGGCTGATCTCCACAGCTTAGGCCTATGCTGGCATGAGGAAATCCTCTTTCGTGCTGGTCCCTAACTGCCAGATTCTGCCGGTACAGTACCTGAAGTGGAGAATGCGGGCATCGATCCCACTACCATTTGAGCTAATCCCGCGGTAAGTCAGCTGGCCATGCTTTCACTCCTTCCGCAGTGGATCCTGAGCAGCCACGCTCCAGGATGTGCGGGAAATCCTCTCGTCCGTCGGACGGCTGAGACCAAACATTGCTGATGCCTGTCTCGCTGAAACAACCAACTTGTCGGAGGAGCAGCAGCGGCAGCTGGTGGACTCAGGCGAGGCGGAAGGCCACATGGACGAGGAAAGAAGTGCTGAGGAGATGGCAATTGCTGATTGGAGGTCAAAACGACTTCAACCTTGGCGCAGCCGCCACGAGCGTGAGGTGACGTCGCAGGGCCCCGCCTGACTGATAGAAGACTTGATTTGGTTGCAGTGAGCACAAAGTGCTTTCATGCGTTTGTGTTGAAAAAAGGCACCCTGCTGGCCGTCTGTTGCAACCACAGCAGGGAGACAGCCAGCTCATTGCAGAGGGGGAAGGGCGTGTGCCGATGTGTCCTGAAAGCGTTGTCGCATTTTCAGCTCATCTGTGTTGCTGTGGCCCGCGTGCTGGTGAATGCTCACTCTTTCCAAAAAGCAGCGTGGGCTCCTTCGAGCCGGCGCCCTAAGGATGACAGATTTGCGACACACTACAGTCCTCCGCTCTACCAGCTGAGCTATCGAAGGAGAGGCCAGCAGTGATTCGCCCTTGCCGATGCTTTGCTGCGCTCCTCCACTAATGTGACGACGTTGTCTCCCTGAAACTCTGTCACTCTGGGAGATCCTGAGCCACTGGCTGATCTCCACAGCTTAGGCCTATGCTGGCATGAGGAAATCCTCTTTCGTGCGGGTCCCTAACTGCCAGATTCTGCCGGTACAGTACCTGAAGTGGAGAATGCGGGCATCGATCCCACTACCATTTGAGCTAATCCCGCGGTAAGTCAGCTGGCCATGCTTTCACTCCTTCCGCAGTGGATCCTGAGCAGCCACGCTCCAGGATGTGCGGGAAATCCTCTCGTCCGTCGGACGGCTGAGACCAAACATTGCTGATGCCTGTCTCGCTGAAACAACCAACTTGTCGGAGGAGCAGCAGCGGCAGCTGGTGGACTCAGGCGAGGCGGAAGGCCACATGGACGAGGAAAGAAGTGCTGAGGAGATGGCAATTGCTGATTGGAGGTCAAAACGACTTCAACCTTGGCGCAGCCGCCACGAGCGTGAGGTGACGTCGCAGGGCCCCGCCTGACTGATAGAAGACTTGATTTGGTTGCAGTGAGCACAAAGTGCTTTCATGCGTTTGTGTTGAAAAAAGGCACCCTGCTGGCCGTCTGTTGCAACCACAGCAGGGAGACAGCCAGCTCGTTGCAGAGGGGGAAGGGCGTGTGCCGATGTGTCCTGAAAGCGTTGTCGCATTTTCAGCTCATCTGTGTTGCTGTGGCCCGCGTGCTGGTGAATGCTCACTCTTTCCAAAAAGCAGCGTGGGCTCCTTCGAGCCGGCGCCCTAAGGATGACAGATTTGCGACACACTACAGTCCTCCGCTCTACCAGCTGAGCTATCGAAGGAGAGGCCAGCAGTGATTCGCCCTTGCCGATGCTTTGCTGCGCTCCTCCACTAATGTGACGACGTTGTCTCCCTGAAACTCTGTCACTCTGGGAGATCCTGAGCCACTGGCTGATCTCCACAGCTTAGGCCTATGCTGGCATGAGGAAATCCTCTTTCGTGCTGGTCCCTAACTGCCAGATTCTGCCGGTACAGTACCTGAAGTGGAGAATGCGGGCATCGATCCCACTACCATTTGAGCTAATCCCGCGGTAAGTCAGCTGGCCATGCTTTCACTCCTTCCGCAGTGGATCCTGAGCAGCCACGCTCCAGGATGTGCGGGAAATCCTCTCGTCCGTCGGACGGCTGAGACCAAACATTGCTGATGCCTGTCTCGCTGAAACAACCAACTTGTCGGAGGAGCAGCAGCGGCAGCTGGTGGACTCAGGCGAGGCGGAAGGCCACATGGACGAGGAAAGAAGTGCTGAGGAGATGGCAATTGCTGATTGGAGGTCAAAACGACTTCAACCTTGGCGCAGCCGCCACGAGCGTGAGGTGACGTCGCAGGGCCCCGCCTGACTGATAGAAGACTTGATTTGGTTGCAGTGAGCACAAAGTGCTTTCATGCGTTTGTGTTGAAAAAAAGGCACCCTGCTGGCCGTCTGTTGCAACCACAGCAGGGAGACAGCCAGCTCGTTGCAGAGGGGGAAGGGCGTGTGCCGATGTGTCCTGAAAGCGTTGTCGCATTTTCAGCTCATCTGTGTTGCTGTGGCCCGCGTGCTGGTGAATGCTCACTCTTTCCAAAAAGCAGCGTGGGCTCCTTCGAGCCGGCGCCCTAAGGATGACAGATTTGCGACACACTACAGTCCTCCGCTCTACCAGCTGAGCTATCGAAGGAGAGGCCAGCAGTGATTCGCCCTTGCCGATGCTTTGCTGCGCTCCTCCACTAATGTGACGACGTTGTCTCCCTGAAACTCTGTCACTCTGGGAGATCCTGAGCCACTGGCTGATCTCCACAGCTTAGGCCTATGCTGGCATGAGGAAATCCTCTTTCGTGCTGGTCCCTAACTGCCAGATTCTGCCGGTACAGTACCTGAAGTGGAGAATGCGGGCATCGATCCCACTACCATTTGAGCTAATCCCGCGGTAAGTCAGCTGGCCATGCTTTCACTCCTTCCGCAGTGGATCCTGAGCAGCCACGCTCCAGGATGTGCGGGAAATCCTCTCGTCCGTCGGACGGCTGAGACCAAACATTGCTGATGCCTGTCTCGCTGAAACAACCAACTTGTCGGAGGAGCAGCAGCGGCAGCTGGTGGACTCAGGCGAGGCGGAAGGCCACATGGACGAGGAAAGAAGTGCTGAGGAGATGGCAATTGCTGATTGGAGGTCAAAACGACTTCAACCTTGGCGCAGCCGCCACGAGCGTGAGGTGACGTCGCAGGGCCCCGCCTGACTGATAGAAGACTTGATTTGGTTGCAGTGAGCACAAAGTGCTTTCATGCGTTTGTGTTGAAAAAAGGCACCCTGCTGGCCGTCTGTTGCAACCACAGCAGGGAGACAGCCAGCTCGTTGCAGAGGGGGAAGGGCGTGTGCCGATGTGTCCTGAAAGCGTTGTCGCATTTTCAGCTCATCTGTGTTGCTGTGGCCCGCGTGCTGGTGAATGCTCACTCTTTCCAAAAAGCAGCGTGGGCTCCTTCGAGCCGGCGCCCTAAGGATGACAGATTTGCGACACACTACAGTCCTCCGCTCTACCAGCTGAGCTATCGAAGGAGAGGCCAGCAGTGATTCGCCCTTGCCGATGCTTTGCTGCGCTCCTCCACTAATGTGACGACGTTGTCTCCCTGAAACTCTGTCACTCTGGGAGATCCTGAGCCACTGGCTGATCTCCACAGCTTAGGCCTATGCTGGCATGAGGAAATCCTCTTTCGTGCTGGTCCCTAACTGCCAGATTCTGCCGGTACAGTACCTGAAGTGGAGAATGCGGGCATCGATCCCACTACCATTTGAGCTAATCCCGCGGTAAGTCAGCTGGCCATGCTTTCACTCCTTCCGCAGTGGATCCTGAGCAGCCACGCTCCAGGATGTGCGGGAAATCCTCTCGTCCGTCGGACGGCTGAGACCAAACATTGCTGATGCCTGTCTCGCTGAAACAACCAACTTGTCGGAGGAGCAGCAGCGGCAGCTGGTGGACTCAGGCGAGGCGGAAGGCCACATGGACGAGGAAAGAAGTGCTGAGGAGATGGCAATTGCTGATTGGAGGTCAAAACGACTTCAACCTTGGCGCAGCCGCCACGAGCGTGAGGTGACGTCGCAGGGCCCCGCCTGACTGATAGAAGACTTGATTTGGTTGCAGTGAGCACAAAGTGCTTTCATGCGTTTGTGTTGAAAAAAGGCACCCTGCTGGCCGTCTGTTGCAACCACAGCAGGGAGACAGCCAGCTCGTTGCAGAGGGGGAAGGGCGTGTGCCGATGTGTCCTGAAAGCGTTGTCGCATTTTCAGCTCATCTGTGTTGCTGTGGCCCGCGTGCTGGTGAATGCTCACTCTTTCCAAAAAGCAGCGTGGGCTCCTTCGAGCCGGCGCCCTAAGGATGACAGATTTGCGACACACTACAGTCCTCCGCTCTACCAGCTGAGCTATCGAAGGAGAGGCCAGCAGTGATTCGCCCTTGCCGATGCTTTGCTGCGCTCCTCCACTAATGTGACGACGTTGTCTCCCTGAAACTCTGTCACTCTGGGAGATCCTGAGCCACTGGCTGATCTCCACAGCTTAGGCCTATGCTGGCATGAGGAAATCCTCTTTCGTGCTGGTCCCTAACTGCCAGATTCTGCCGGTACAGTACCTGAAGTGGAGAATGCGGGCATCGATCCCACTACCATTTGAGCTAATCCCGCGGTAAGTCAGCTGGCCATGCTTTCACTCCTTCCGCAGTGGATCCTGAGCAGCCACGCTCCAGGATGTGCGGGAAATCCTCTCGTCCGTCGGACGGCTGAGACCAAACATTGCTGATGCCTGTCTCGCTGAAACAACCAACTTGTCGGAGGAGCAGCAGCGGCAGCTGGTGGACTCAGGCGAGGCGGAAGGCCACATGGACGAGGAAAGAAGTGCTGAGGAGATGGCAATTGCTGATTGGAGGTCAAAACGACTTCAACCTTGGCGCAGCCGCCACGAGCGTGAGGTGACGTCGCAGGGCCCCGCCTGACTGATAGAAGACTTGATTTGGTTGCAGTGAGCACAAAGTGCTTTCATGCGTTTGTGTTGAAAAAAGGCACCCTGCTGGCCGTCTGTTGCAACCACAGCAGGGAGACAGCCAGCTCGTTGCAGAGGGGGGAAGGGCGTGTGCCGATGTGTCCTGAAAGCGTTGTCGCATTTTCAGCTCATCTGTGTTGCTGTGGCCCGCGTGCTGGTGAATGCTCACTCTTTCCAAAAAGCAGCGTGGGCTCCTTCGAGCCGGCGCCCTAAGGATGACAGATTTGCGACACACTACAGTCCTCCGCTCTACCAGCTGAGCTATCGAAGGAGAGGCCAGCAGTGATTCGCCCTTGCCGATGCTTTGCTGCGCTCCTCCACTAATGTGACGACGTTGTCTCCCTGAAACTCTGTCACTCTGGAGATCCTGAGCCACTGGCTGATCTCCACAGCTTAGGCCTATGCTGGCATGAGGAAATCCTCTTTCGTGCTGGTCCCTAACTGCCAGATTCTGCCGGTACAGTACCTGAAGTGGAGAATGCGGGCATCGATCCCACTACCATTTGAGCTAATCCCGCGGTAAGTCAGCTGGCCATGCTTTCACTCCTTCCGCAGTGGATCCTGAGCAGCCACGCTCCAGGATGTGCGGGAAATCCTCTCGTCCGTCGGACGGCTGAGACCAAACATTGCTGATGCCTGTCTCGCTGAAACAACCAACTTGTCGGAGGAGCAGCAGCGGCAGCTGGTGGACTCAGGCGAGGCGGAAGGCCACATGGACGAGGAAAGAAGTGCTGAGGAGATGGCAATTGCTGATTGGAGGTCGAAACGACTTCAACCTTGGCGCAGCCGCCACGAGCGTGAGGTGACGTCGCAGGGCCCCGCCTGACTGATAGAAGACTTGATTTGGTTGCAGTGAGCACAAAGTGCTTTCATGCGTTTGTGTTGAAAAAAGGCACCCTGCTGGCCGTCTGTTGCAACCACAGCAGGGAGACAGCCAGCTCGTTGCAGAGGGGGAAGGGCGTGTGCCGATGTGTCCTGAAAGCGTTGTCGCATTTTCAGCTCATCTGTGTTGCTGTGGCCCGCGTGCTGGTGAATGCTCACTCTTTCCAAAAAGCAGCGTGGGCTCCTTCGAGCCGGCGCCCTAAGGATGACAGATTTGCGACACACTACAGTCCTCCGCTCTACCAGCTGAGCTATCGAAGGAGAGGCCAGCAGTGATTCGCCCTTGCCGATGCTTTGCTGCGCTCCTCCACTAATGTGACGACGTTGTCTCCCTGAAACTCTGTCACTCTGGGAGATCCTGAGCCACTGGCTGATCTCCACAGCTTAGGCCTATGCTGGCATGAGGAAATCCTCTTTCGTGCTGGTCCCTAACTGCCAGATTCTGCCGGTACAGTACCTGAAGTGGAGAATGCGGGCATCGATCCCACTACCATTTGAGCTAATCCCGCGGTAAGTCAGCTGGCCATGCTTTCACTCCTTCCGCAGTGGATCCTGAGCAGCCACGCTCCAGGATGTGCGGGAAATCCTCTCGTCCGTCGGACGGCTGAGACCAAACATTGCTGATGCCTGTCTCGCTGAAACAACCAACTTGTCGGAGGAGCAGCAGCGGCAGCTGGTGGACTCAGGCGAGGCGGAAGGCCACATGGACGAGGAAAGAAGTGCTGAGGAGATGGCAATTGCTGATTGGAGGTCAAAACGACTTCAACCTTGGCGCAGCCGCCACGAGCGTGAGGTGACGTCGCAGGGCCCCGCCTGACTGATAGAAGACTTGATTTGGTTGCAGTGAGCACAAAGTGCTTTCATGCGTTTGTGTTGAAAAAAGGCACCCTGCTGGCCGTCTGTTGCAACCACAGCAGGGAGACAGCCAGCTCGTTGCAGAGGGGGAAGGGCGTGTGCCGATGTGTCCTGAAAGCGTTGTCGCATTTTCAGCTCATCTGTGTTGCTGTGGCCCGCGTGCTGGTGAATGCTCACTCTTTCCAAAAAGCAGCGTGGGCTCCTTCGAGCCGGCGCCCTAAGGATGACAGATTTGCGACACACTACAGTCCTCCGCTCTACCAGCTGAGCTATCGAAGGAGAGGCCAGCAGTGATTCGCCCTTGCCGATGCTTTGCTGCGCTCCTCCACTAATGTGACGACGTTGTCTCCCTGAAACTCTGTCACTCTGGGAGATCCTGAGCCACTGGCTGATCTCCACAGCTTAGGCCTATGCTGGCATGAGGAAATCCTCTTTCGTGCTGGTCCCTAACTGCCAGATTCTGCCGGTACAGTACCTGAAGTGGAGAATGCGGGCATCGATCCCACTACCATTTGAGCTAATCCCGCGGTAAGTCAGCTGGCCATGCTTTCACTCCTTCCGCAGTGGATCCTGAGCAGCCACGCTCCAGGATGTGCGGGAAATCCTCTCGTCCGTCGGACGGCTGAGACCAAACATTGCTGATGCCTGTCTCGCTGAAACAACCAACTTGTCGGAGGAGCAGCAGCGGCAGCTGGTGGACTCAGGCGAGGCGGAAGGCCACATGGACGAGGAAAGAAGTGCTGAGGAGATGGCAATTGCTGATTGGAGGTCAAAACGACTTCAACCTTGGCGCAGCCGCCACGAGCGTGAGGTGACGTCGCAGGGCCCCGCCTGACTGATAGAAGACTTGATTTGGTTGCAGTGAGCACAAAGTGCTTTCATGCGTTTGTGTTGAAAAAAGGCACCCTGCTGGCCGTCTGTTGCAACCACAGCAGGGAGACAGCCAGCTCGTTGCAGAGGGGGAAGGGCGTGTGCCGATGTGTCCTGAAAGCGTTGTCGCATTTTCAGCTCATCTGTGTTGCTGTGGCCCGCGTGCTGGTGAATGCTCACTCTTTCCAAAAAGCAGCGTGGGCTCCTTCGAGCCGGCGCCCTAAGGATGACAGATTTGCGACACACTACAGTCCTCCGCTCTACCAGCTGAGCTATCGAAGGAGAGGCCAGCAGTGATTCGCCCTTGCCGATGCTTTGCTGCGCTCCTCCACTAATGTGACGACGTTGTCTCCCTGAAACTCTGTCACTCTGGGAGATCCTGAGCCACTGGCTGATCTCCACAGCTTAGGCCTATGCTGGCATGAGGAAATCCTCTTTCGTGCTGGTCCCTAACTGCCAGATTCTGCCGGTACAGTACCTGAAGTGGAGAATGCGGGCATCGATCCCACTACCATTTGAGCTAATCCCGCGGTAAGTCAGCTGGCCATGCTTTCACTCCTTCCGCAGTGGATCCTGAGCAGCCACGCTCCAGGATGTGCGGGAAATCCTCTCGTCCGTCGGACGGCTGAGACCAAACATTGCTGATGCCTGTCTCGCTGAAACAACCAACTTGTCGGAGGAGCAGCAGCGGCAGCTGGTGGACTCAGGCGAGGCGGAAGGCCACATGGACGAGGAAAGAAGTGCTGAGGAGATGGCAATTGCTGATTGGAGGTCAAAACGACTTCAACCTTGGCGCAGCCGCCACGAGCGTGAGGTGACGTCGCAGGGCCCCGCCTGACTGATAGAAGACTTGATTTGGTTGCAGTGAGCACAAAGTGCTTTCATGCGTTTGTGTTGAAAAAAGGCACCCTGCTGGCCGTCTGTTGCAACCACAGCAGGGAGACAGCCAGCTCGTTGCAGAGGGGGAAGGGCGTGTGCCGATGTGTCCTGAAAGCGTTGTCGCATTTTCAGCTCATCTGTGTTGCTGTGGCCCGCGTGCTGGTGAATGCTCACTCTTTCCAAAAAGCAGCGTGGGCTCCTTCGAGCCGGCGCCCTAAGGATGACAGATTTGCGACACACTACAGTCCTCCGCTCTACCAGCTGAGCTATCGAAGGAGAGGCCAGCAGTGATTCGCCCTTGCCGATGCTTTGCTGCGCTCCTCCACTAATGTGACGACGTTGTCTCCCTGAAACTCTGTCACTCTGGGAGATCCTGAGCCACTGGCTGATCTCCACAGCTTAGGCCTATGCTGGCATGAGGAAATCCTCTTTCGTGCTGGTCCCTAACTGCCAGATTCTGCCGGTACAGTACCTGAAGTGGAGAATGCGGGCATCGATCCCACTACCATTTGAGCTAATCCCGCGGTAAGTCAGCTGGCCATGCTTTCACTCCTTCCGCAGTGGATCCTGAGCAGCCACGCTCCAGGATGTGCGGGAAATCCTCTCGTCCGTCGGACGGCTGAGACCAAACATTGCTGATGCCTGTCTCGCTGAAACAACCAACTTGTCGGAGGAGCAGCAGCAGCAGCTGGTGGACTCAGGCGAGGCGGAAGGCCACATGGACGAGGAAAGAAGTGCTGAGGAGATGGCAATTGCTGATTGGAGGTCAAAACGACTTCAACCTTGGCGCAGCCGCCACGAGCGTGAGGTGACGTCGCAGGGCCCCGCCTGACTGATAGAAGACTTGATTTGGTTGCAGTGAGCACAAAGTGCTTTCATGCGTTTGTGTTGAAAAAAGGCACCCTGCTGGCCGTCTGTTGCAACCACAGCAGGGAGACAGCCAGCTCGTTGCAGAGGGGGGAAGGGCGTGTGCCGATGTGTCCTGAAAGCGTTGTCGCATTTTCAGCTCATCTGTGTTGCTGTGGCCCGCGTGCTGGTGAATGCTCACTCTTTCCAAAAAGCAGCGTGGGCTCCTTCGAGCCGGCGCCCTAAGGATGACAGATTTGCGACACACTACAGTCCTCCGCTCTACCAGCTGAGCTATCGAAGGAGAGGCCAGCAGTGATTCGCCCTTGCCGATGCTTTGCTGCGCTCCTCCACTAATGTGACGACGTTGTCTCCCTGAAACTCTGTCACTCTGGGAGATCCTGAGCCACTGGCTGATCTCCACAGCTTAGGCCTATGCTGGCATGAGGAAATCCTCTTTCGTGCTGGTCCCTAACTGCCAGATTCTGCCGGTACAGTACCTGAAGTGGAGAATGCGGGCATCGATCCCACTACCATTTGAGCTAATCCCGCGGTAAGTCAGCTGGCCATGCTTTCACTCCTTCCGCAGTGGATCCTGAGCAGCCACGCTCCAGGATGTGCGGGAAATCCTCTCGTCCGTCGGACGGCTGAGACCAAACATTGCTGATGCCTGTCTCGCTGAAACAACCAACTTGTCGGAGGAGCAGCAGCGGCAGCTGGTGGACTCAGGCGAGGCGGAAGGCCACATGGACGAGGAAAGAAGTGCTGAGGAGATGGCAATTGCTGATTGGAGGTCAAAACGACTTCAACCTTGGCGCAGCCGCCACGAGCGTGAGGTGACGTCGCAGGGCCCCGCCTGACTGATAGAAGACTTGATTTGGTTGCAGTGAGCACAAAGTGCTTTCATGCGTTTGTGTTGAAAAAAGGCACCCTGCTGGCCGTCTGTTGCAACCACAGCAGGGAGACAGCCAGCTCGTTGCAGAGGGGGAAGGGCGTGTGCCGATGTGTCCTGAAAGCGTTGTCGCATTTTCAGCTCATCTGTGTTGCTGTGGCCCGCGTGCTGGTGAATGCTCACTCTTTCCAAAAAGCAGCGTGGGCTCCTTCGAGCCGGCGCCCTAAGGATGACAGATTTGCGACACACTACAGTCCTCCGCTCTACCAGCTGAGCTATCGAAGGAGAGGCCAGCAGTGATTCGCCCTTGCCGATGCTTTGCTGCGCTCCTCCACTAATGTGACGACGTTGTCTCCCTGAAACTCTGTCACTCTGGGAGATCCTGAGCCACTGGCTGATCTCCACAGCTTAGGCCTATGCTGGCATGAGGAAATCCTCTTTCGTGCTGGTCCCTAACTGCCAGATTCTGCCGGTACAGTACCTGAAGTGGAGAATGCGGGCATCGATCCCACTACCATTTGAGCTAATCCCGCGGTAAGTCAGCTGGCCATGCTTTCACTCCTTCCGCAGTGGATCCTGAGCAGCCACGCTCCAGGATGTGCGGGAAATCCTCTCGTCCGTCGGACGGCTGAGACCAAACATTGCTGATGCCTGTCTCGCTGAAACAACCAACTTGTCGGAGGAGCAGCAGCGGCAGCTGGTGGACTCAGGCGAGGCGGAAGGCCACATGGACGAGGAAAGAAGTGCTGAGGAGATGGCAATTGCTGATTGGAGGTCAAAACGACTTCAACCTTGGCGCAGCCGCCACGAGCGTGAGGTGACGTCGCAGGGCCCCGCCTGACTGATAGAAGACTTGATTTGGTTGCAGTGAGCACAAAGTGCTTTCATGCGTTTGTGTTGAAAAAAGGCACCCTGCTGGCCGTCTGTTGCAACCACAGCAGGGAGACAGCCAGCTCGTTGCAGAGGGGGAAGGGCGTGTGCCGATGTGTCCTGAAAGCGTTGTCGCATTTTCAGCTCATCTGTGTTGCTGTGGCCCGCGTGCTGGTGAATGCTCACTCTTTCCAAAAAGCAGCGTGGGCTCCTTCGAGCCGGCGCCCTAAGGATGACAGATTTGCGACACACTACAGTCCTCCGCTCTACCAGCTGAGCTATCGAAGGAGAGGCCAGCAGTGATTCGCCCTTGCCGATGCTTTGCTGCGCTCCTCCACTAATGTGACGACGTTGTCTCCCTGAAACTCTGTCACTCTGGGAGATCCTGAGCCACTGGCTGATCTCCACAGCTTAGGCCTATGCTGGCATGAGGAAATCCTCTTTCGTGCTGGTCCCTAACTGCCAGATTCTGCCGGTACAGTACCTGAAGTGGAGAATGCGGGCATCGATCCCACTACCATTTGAGCTAATCCCGCGGTAAGTCAGCTGGCCATGCTTTCACTCCTTCCGCAGTGGATCCTGAGCAGCCACGCTCCAGGATGTGCGGGAAATCCTCTCGTCCGTCGGACGGCTGAGACCAAACATTGCTGATGCCTGTCTCGCTGAAACAACCAACTTGTCGGAGGAGCAGCAGCGGCAGCTGGTGGACTCAGGCGAGGCGGAAGGCCACATGGACGAGGAAAGAAGTGCTGAGGAGATGGCAATTGCTGATTGGAGGTCAAAACGACTTCAACCTTGGCGCAGCCGCCACGAGCGTGAGGTGACGTCGCAGGGCCCCGCCTGACTGATAGAAGACTTGATTTGGTTGCAGTGAGCACAAAGTGCTTTCATGCGTTTGTGTTGAAAAAAGGCACCCTGCTGGCCGTCTGTTGCAACCACAGCAGGGAGACAGCCAGCTCGTTGCAGAGGGGGAAGGGCGTGTGCCGATGTGTCCTGAAAGCGTTGTCGCATTTTCAGCTCATCTGTGTTGCTGTGGCCCGCGTGCTGGTGAATGCTCACTCTTTCCAAAAAGCAGCGTGGGCTCCTTCGAGCCGGCGCCCTAAGGATGACAGATTTGCGACACACTACAGTCCTCCGCTCTACCAGCTGAGCTATCGAAGGAGAGGCCAGCAGTGATTCGCCCTTGCCGATGCTTTGCTGCGCTCCTCCACTAATGTGACGACGTTGTCTCCCTGAAACTCTGTCACTCTGGGAGATCCTGAGCCACTGGCTGATCTCCACAGCTTAGGCCTATGCTGGCATGAGGAAATCCTCTTTCGTGCTGGTCCCTAACTGCCAGATTCTGCCGGTACAGTACCTGAAGTGGAGAATGCGGGCATCGATCCCACTACCATTTGAGCTAATCCCGCGGTAAGTCAGCTGGCCATGCTTTCACTCCTTCCGCAGTGGATCCTGAGCAGCCACGCTCCAGGATGTGCGGGAAATCCTCTCGTCCGTCGGACGGCTGAGACCAAACATTGCTGATGCCTGTCTCGCTGAAACAACCAACTTGTCGGAGGAGCAGCAGCGGCAGCTGGTGGACTCAGGCGAGGCGGAAGGCCACATGGACGAGGAAAGAAGTGCTGAGGAGATGGCAATTGCTGATTGGAGGTCAAAACGACTTCAACCTTGGCGCAGCCGCCACGAGCGTGAGGTGACGTCGCAGGGCCCCGCCTGACTGATAGAAGACTTGATTTGGTTGCAGTGAGCACAAAGTGCTTTCATGCGTTTGTGTTGAAAAAAGGCACCCTGCTGGCCGTCTGTTGCAACCACAGCAGGGAGACAGCCAGCTCGTTGCAGAGGGGGAAGGGCGTGTGCCGATGTGTCCTGAAAGCGTTGTCGCATTTTCAGCTCATCTGTGTTGCTGTGGCCCGCGTGCTGGTGAATGCTCACTCTTTCCAAAAAGCAGCGTGGGCTCCTTCGAGCCGGCGCCCTAAGGATGACAGATTTGCGACACACTACAGTCCTCCGCTCTACCAGCTGAGCTATCGAAGGAGAGGCCAGCAGTGATTCGCCCTTGCCGATGCTTTGCTGCGCTCCTCCACTAATGTGACGACGTTGTCTCCCTGAAACTCTGTCACTCTGGGAGATCCTGAGCCACTGGCTGATCTCCACAGCTTAGGCCTATGCTGGCATGAGGAAATCCTCTTTCGTGCGGGTCCCTAACTGCCAGATTCTGCCGGTACAGTACCTGAAGTGGAGAATGCGGGCATCGATCCCACTACCATTTGAGCTAATCCCGCGGTAAGTCAGCTGGCCATGCTTTCACTCCTTCCGCAGTGGATCCTGAGCAGCCACGCTCCAGGATGTGCGGGAAATCCTCTCGTCCGTCGGACGGCTGAGACCAAACATTGCTGATGCCTGTCTCGCTGAAACAACCAACTTGTCGGAGGAGCAGCAGCGGCAGCTGGTGGACTCAGGCGAGGCGGAAGGCCACATGGACGAGGAAAGAAGTGCTGAGGAGATGGCAATTGCTGATTGGAGGTCAAAACGACTTCAACCTTGGCGCAGCCGCCACGAGCGTGAGGTGACGTCGCAGGGCCCCGCCTGACTGATAGAAGACTTGATTTGGTTGCAGTGAGCACAAAGTGCTTTCATGCGTTTGTGTTGAAAAAAGGCACCCTGCTGGCCGTCTGTTGCAACCACAGCAGGGAGACAGCCAGCTCGTTGCAGAGGGGGAAGGGCGTGTGCCGATGTGTCCTGAAAGCGTTGTCGCATTTTCAGCTCATCTGTGTTGCTGTGGCCCGCGTGCTGGTGAATGCTCACTCTTTCCAAAAAGCAGCGTGGGCTCCTTCGAGCCGGCGCCCTAAGGATGACAGATTTGCGACACACTACAGTCCTCCGCTCTACCAGCTGAGCTATCGAAGGAGAGGCCAGCAGTGATTCGCCCTTGCCGATGCTTTGCTGCGCTCCTCCACTAATGTGACGACGTTGTCTCCCTGAAACTCTGTCACTCTGGGAGATCCTGAGCCACTGGCTGATCTCCACAGCTTAGGCCTATGCTGGCATGAGGAAATCCTCTTTCGTGCTGGTCCCTAACTGCCAGATTCTGCCGGTACAGTACCTGAAGTGGAGAATGCGGGCATCGATCCCACTACCATTTGAGCTAATCCCGCGGTAAGTCAGCTGGCCATGCTTTCACTCCTTCCGCAGTGGATCCTGAGCAGCCACGCTCCAGGATGTGCGGGAAATCCTCTCGTCCGTCGGACGGCTGAGACCAAACATTGCTGATGCCTGTCTCGCTGAAACAACCAACTTTTCGGAGGAGCAGCAGCAGCAGCTGGTGGACTCAGGCGAGGCGGAAGGCCACATGGACGAGGAAAGAAGTGCTGAGGAGATGGCAATTGCTGATTGGAGGTCGAAACGACTTCAACCTTGGCGCAGCCGCCACGAGCGTGAGGTGACGTCGCAGGGCCCCGCCTGACTGATAGAAGACTTGATTTGGTTGCAGTGAGCACAAAGTGCTTTCATTCGTTTGTGTTGAAAAAAGGCACCCTGCTGGCCGTCTGTTGCAACCACAGCAGGGAGACAGCCGGCTCGTTGCAGAGGGGGAAGGGCGTGTGCCGATGTGTCCTGAAAGCGTTGTCGCATTTTCAGCTCATCTGTGTTGCTGTGGCCCGCGTGCTGGTGAATGCTCACTCTTTCCAAAAAGCAGCGTGGGCTCCTTCGAGCCGGCGCCCTAAGGATGACAGATTTGCGACACACTACAGTCCTCCGCTCTACCAGCTGAGCTATCGAAGGAGAGGCCAGCAGTGATTCGCCCTTGCCGATGCTTTGCTGCGCTCCTCCACTAATGTGACGACGTTGTCTCCCTGAAACTCTGTCACTCTGGGAGATCCTGAGCCACTGGCTGATCTCCACAGCTTAGGCCTATGCTGGCATGAGGAAATCCTCTTTCGTGCGGGTCCCTAACTGCCAGATTCTGCCGGTACAGTACCTGAAGTGGAGAATGCGGGCATCGATCCCACTACCATTTGAGCTAATCCCGCGGTAAGTCAGCTGGCCATGCTTTCACTCCTTCCGCAGTGGATCCTGAGCAGCCACGCTCCAGGATGTGCGGGAAATCCTCTCGTCCGTCGGACGGCTGAGACCAAACATTGCTGATGCCTGTCTCGCTGAAACAACCAACTTGTCGGAGGAGCAGCAGCGGCAGCTGGTGGACTCAGGCGAGGCGGAAGGCCACATGGACGAGGAAAGAAGTGCTGAGGAGATGGCAATTGCTGATTGGAGGTCAAAACGACTTCAACCTTGGCGCAGCCGCCACGAGCGTGAGGTGACGTCGCAGGGCCCCGCCTGACTGATAGAAGACTTGATTTGGTTGCAGTGAGCACAAAGTGCTTTCATGCGTTTGTGTTGAAAAAAGGCACCCTGCTGGCCGTCTGTTGCAACCACAGCAGGGAGACAGCCAGCTCGTTGCAGAGGGGGAAGGGCGTGTGCCGATGTGTCCTGAAAGCGTTGTCGCATTTTCAGCTCATCTGTGTTGCTGTGGCCCGCGTGCTGGTGAATGCTCACTCTTTCCAAAAAGCAGCGTGGGCTCCTTCGAGCCGGCGCCCTAAGGATGACAGATTTGCGACACACTACAGTCCTCCGCTCTACCAGCTGAGCTATCGAAGGAGAGGCCAGCAGTGATTCGCCCTTGCCGATGCTTTGCTGCGCTCCTCCACTAATGTGACGACGTTGTCTCCCTGAAACTCTGTCACTCTGGGAGATCCTGAGCCACTGGCTGATCTCCACAGCTTAGGCCTATGCTGGCATGAGGAAATCCTCTTTCGTGCTGGTCCCTAACTGCCAGATTCTGCCGGTACAGTACCTGAAGTGGAGAATGCGGGCATCGATCCCACTACCATTTGAGCTAATCCCGCGGTAAGTCAGCTGGCCATGCTTTCACTCCTTCCGCAGTGGATCCTGAGCAGCCACGCTCCAGGATGTGCGGGAAATCCTCTCGTCCGTCGGACGGCTGAGACCAAACATTGCTGATGCCTGTCTCGCTGAAACAACCAACTTGTCGGAGGAGCAGCAGCGGCAGCTGGTGGACTCAGGCGAGGCGGAAGGCCACATGGACGAGGAAAGAAGTGCTGAGGAGATGGCAATTGCTGATTGGAGGTCAAAACGACTTCAACCTTGGCGCAGCCGCCACGAGCGTGAGGTGACGTCGCAGGGCCCCGCCTGACTGATAGAAGACTTGATTTGGTTGCAGTGAGCACAAAGTGCTTTCATGCGTTTGTGTTGAAAAAAGGCACCCTGCTGGCCGTCTGTTGCAACCACAGCAGGGAGACAGCCGGCTCGTTGCAGAGGGGGAAGGGCGTGTGCCGATGTGTCCTGAAAGCGTTGTCGCATTTTCAGCTCATCTGTGTTGCTGTGGCCCGCGTGCTGGTGAATGCTCACTCTTTCCAAAAAGCAGCGTGGGCTCCTTCGAGCCGGCGCCCTAAGGATGACAGATTTGCGACACACTACAGTCCTCCGCTCTACCAGCTGAGCTATCGAAGGAGAGGCCAGCAGTGATTCGCCCTTGCCGATGCTTTGCTGCGCTCCTCCACTAATGTGACGACGTTGTCTCCCTGAAACTCTGTCACTCTGGGAGATCCTGAGCCACTGGCTGATCTCCACAGCTTAGGCCTATGCTGGCATGAGGAAATCCTCTTTCGTGCTGGTCCCTAACTGCCAGATTCTGCCGGTACAGTACCTGAAGTGGAGAATGCGGGCATCGATCCCACTACCATTTGAGCTAATCCCGCGGTAAGTCAGCTGGCCATGCTTTCACTCCTTCCGCAGTGGATCCTGAGCAGCCACGCTCCAGGATGTGCGGGAAATCCTCTCGTCCGTCGGACGGCTGAGACCAAACATTGCTGATGCCTGTCTCGCTGAAACAACCAACTTGTCGGAGGAGCAGCAGCGGCAGCTGGTGGACTCAGGCGAGGCGGAAGGCCACATGGACGAGGAAAGAAGTGCTGAGGAGATGGCAATTGCTGATTGGAGGTCAAAACGACTTCAACCTTGGCGCAGCCGCCACGAGCGTGAGGTGACGTCGCAGGGCCCCGCCTGACTGATAGAAGACTTGATTTGGTTGCAGTGAGCACAAAGTGCTTTCATGCGTTTGTGTTGAAAAAAGGCACCCTGCTGGCCGTCTGTTGCAACCACAGCAGGGAGACAGCCAGCTCGTTGCAGAGGGGGAAGGGCGTGTGCCGATGTGTCCTGAAAGCGTTGTCGCATTTTCAGCTCATCTGTGTTGCTGTGGCCCGCGTGCTGGTGAATGCTCACTCTTTCCAAAAAGCAGCGTGGGCTCCTTCGAGCCGGCGCCCTAAGGATGACAGATTTGCGACACACTACAGTCCTCCGCTCTACCAGCTGAGCTATCGAAGGAGAGGCCAGCAGTGATTCGCCCTTGCCGATGCTTTGCTGCGCTCCTCCACTAATGTGACGACGTTGTCTCCCTGAAACTCTGTCACTCTGGGAGATCCTGAGCCACTGGCTGATCTCCACAGCTTAGGCCTATGCTGGCATGAGGAAATCCTCTTTCGTGCTGGTCCCTAACTGCCAGATTCTGCCGGTACAGTACCTGAAGTGGAGAATGCGGGCATCGATCCCACTACCATTTGAGCTAATCCCGCGGTAAGTCAGCTGGCCATGCTTTCACTCCTTCCGCAGTGGATCCTGAGCAGCCACGCTCCAGGATGTGCGGGAAATCCTCTCGTCCGTCGGACGGCTGAGACCAAACATTGCTGATGCCTGTCTCGCTGAAACAACCAACTTGTCGGAGGAGCAGCAGCGGCAGCTGGTGGACTCAGGCGAGGCGGAAGGCCACATGGACGAGGAAAGAAGTGCTGAGGAGATGGCAATTGCTGATTGGAGGTCAAAACGACTTCAACCTTGGCGCAGCCGCCACGAGCGTGAGGTGACGTCGCAGGGCCCCGCCTGACTGATAGAAGACTTGATTTGGTTGCAGTGAGCACAAAGTGCTTTCATGCGTTTGTGTTGAAAAAAGGCACCCTGCTGGCCGTCTGTTGCAACCACAGCAGGGAGACAGCCAGCTCGTTGCAGAGGGGGAAGGGCGTGTGCCGATGTGTCCTGAAAGCGTTGTCGCATTTTCAGCTCATCTGTGTTGCTGTGGCCCGCGTGCTGGTGAATGCTCACTCTTTCCAAAAAGCAGCGTGGGCTCCTTCGAGCCGGCGCCCTAAGGATGACAGATTTGCGACACACTACAGTCCTCCGCTCTACCAGCTGAGCTATCGAAGGAGAGGCCAGCAGTGATTCGCCCTTGCCGATGCTTTGCTGCGCTCCTCCACTAATGTGACGACGTTGTCTCCCTGAAACTCTGTCACTCTGGGAGATCCTGAGCCACTGGCTGATCTCCACAGCTTAGGCCTATGCTGGCATGAGGAAATCCTCTTTCGTGCTGGTCCCTAACTGCCAGATTCTGCCGGTACAGTACCTGAAGTGGAGAATGCGGGCATCGATCCCACTACCATTTGAGCTAATCCCGCGGTAAGTCAGCTGGCCATGCTTTCACTCCTTCCGCAGTGGATCCTGAGCAGCCACGCTCCAGGATGTGCGGGAAATCCTCTCGTCCGTCGGACGGCTGAGACCAAACATTGCTGATGCCTGTCTCGCTGAAACAACCAACTTGTCGGAGGAGCAGCAGCGGCAGCTGGTGGACTCAGGCGAGGCGGAAGGCCACATGGACGAGGAAAGAAGTGCTGAGGAGATGGCAATTGCTGATTGGAGGTCAAAACGACTTCAACCTTGGCGCAGCCGCCACGAGCGTGAGGTGACGTCGCAGGGCCCCGCCTGACTGATAGAAGACTTGATTTGGTTGCAGTGAGCACAAAGTGCTTTCATGCGTTTGTGTTGAAAAAAGGCACCCTGCTGGCCGTCTGTTGCAACCACAGCAGGGAGACAGCCAGCTCGTTGCAGAGGGGGAAGGGCGTGTGCCGATGTGTCCTGAAAGCGTTGTCGCATTTTCAGCTCATCTGTGTTGCTGTGGCCCGCGTGCTGGTGAATGCTCACTCTTTCCAAAAAGCAGCGTGGGCTCCTTCGAGCCGGCGCCCTAAGGATGACAGATTTGCGACACACTACAGTCCTCCGCTCTACCAGCTGAGCTATCGAAGGAGAGGCCAGCAGTGATTCGCCCTTGCCGATGCTTTGCTGCGCTCCTCCACTAATGTGACGACGTTGTCTCCCTGAAACTCTGTCACTCTGGGAGATCCTGAGCCACTGGCTGATCTCCACAGCTTAGGCCTATGCTGGCATGAGGAAATCCTCTTTCGTGCTGGTCCCTAACTGCCAGATTCTGCCGGTACAGTACCTGAAGTGGAGAATGCGGGCATCGATCCCACTACCATTTGAGCTAATCCCGCGGTAAGTCAGCTGGCCATGCTTTCACTCCTTCCGCAGTGGATCCTGAGCAGCCACGCTCCAGGATGTGCGGGAAATCCTCTCGTCCGTCGGACGGCTGAGACCAAACATTGCTGATGCCTGTCTCGCTGAAACAACCAACTTTTCGGAGGAGCAGCAGCAGCAGCTGGTGGACTCAGGCGAGGCGGAAGGCCACATGGACGAGGAAAGAAGTGCTGAGGAGATGGCAATTGCTGATTGGAGGTCGAAACGACTTCAACCTTGGCGCAGCCGCCACGAGCGTGAGGTGACGTCGCAGGGCCCCGCCTGACTGATAGAAGACTTGATTTGGTTGCAGTGAGCACAAAGTGCTTTCATGCGTTTGTGTTGAAAAAAGGCACCCTGCTGGCCGTCTGTTGCAACCACAGCAGGGAGACAGCCAGCTCGTTGCAGAGGGGGAAGGGCGTGTGCCGATGTGTCCTGAAAGCGTTGTCGCATTTTCAGCTCATCTGTGTTGCTGTGGCCCGCGTGCTGGTGAATGCTCACTCTTTCCAAAAAGCAGCGTGGGCTCCTTCGAGCCGGCGCCCTAAGGATGACAGATTTGCGACACACTACAGTCCTCCGCTCTACCAGCTGAGCTATCGAAGGAGAGGCCAGCAGTGATTCGCCCTTGCCGATGCTTTGCTGCGCTCCTCCACTAATGTGACGACGTTGTCTCCCTGAAACTCTGTCACTCTGGGAGATCCTGAGCCACTGGCTGATCTCCACAGCTTAGGCCTATGCTGGCATGAGGAAATCCTCTTTCGTGCTGGTCCCTAACTGCCAGATTCTGCCGGTACAGTACCTGAAGTGGAGAATGCGGGCATCGATCCCACTACCATTTGAGCTAATCCCGCGGTAAGTCAGCTGGCCATGCTTTCACTCCTTCCGCAGTGGATCCTGAGCAGCCACGCTCCAGGATGTGCGGGAAATCCTCTCGTCCGTCGGACGGCTGAGACCAAACATTGCTGATGCCTGTCTCGCTGAAACAACCAACTTGTCGGAGGAGCAGCAGCGGCAGCTGGTGGACTCAGGCGAGGCGGAAGGCCACATGGACGAGGAAAGAAGTGCTGAGGAGATGGCAATTGCTGATTGGAGGTCAAAACGACTTCAACCTTGGCGCAGCCGCCACGAGCGTGAGGTGACGTCGCAGGGCCCCGCCTGACTGATAGAAGACTTGATTTGGTTGCAGTGAGCACAAAGTGCTTTCATGCGTTTGTGTTGAAAAAAGGCACCCTGCTGGCCGTCTGTTGCAACCACAGCAGGGAGACAGCCAGCTCGTTGCAGAGGGGGAAGGGCGTGTGCCGATGTGTCCTGAAAGCGTTGTCGCATTTTCAGCTCATCTGTGTTGCTGTGGCCCGCGTGCTGGTGAATGCTCACTCTTTCCAAAAAGCAGCGTGGGCTCCTTCGAGCCGGCGCCCTAAGGATGACAGATTTGCGACACACTACAGTCCTCCGCTCTACCAGCTGAGCTATCGAAGGAGAGGCCAGCAGTGATTCGCCCTTGCCGATGCTTTGCTGCGCTCCTCCACTAATGTGACGACGTTGTCTCCCTGAAACTCTGTCACTCTGGGAGATCCTGAGCCACTGGCTGATCTCCACAGCTTAGGCCTATGCTGGCATGAGGAAATCCTCTTTCGTGCTGGTCCCTAACTGCCAGATTCTGCCGGTACAGTACCTGAAGTGGAGAATGCGGGCATCGATCCCACTACCATTTGAGCTAATCCCGCGGTAAGTCAGCTGGCCATGCTTTCACTCCTTCCGCAGTGGATCCTGAGCAGCCACGCTCCAGGATGTGCGGGAAATCCTCTCGTCCGTCGGACGGCTGAGACCAAACATTGCTGATGCCTGTCTCGCTGAAACAACCAACTTGTCGGAGGAGCAGCAGCGGCAGCTGGTGGACTCAGGCGAGGCGGAAGGCCACATGGACGAGGAAAGAAGTGCTGAGGAGATGGCAATTGCTGATTGGAGGTCAAAACGACTTCAACCTTGGCGCAGCCGCCACGAGCGTGAGGTGACGTCGCAGGGCCCCGCCTGACTGATAGAAGACTTGATTTGGTTGCAGTGAGCACAAAGTGCTTTCATGCGTTTGTGTTGAAAAAAGGCACCCTGCTGGCCGTCTGTTGCAACCACAGCAGGGAGACAGCCAGCTCGTTGCAGAGGGGGAAGGGCGTGTGCCGATGTGTCCTGAAAGCGTTGTCGCATTTTCAGCTCATCTGTGTTGCTGTGGCCCGCGTGCTGGTGAATGCTCACTCTTTCCAAAAAGCAGCGTGGGCTCCTTCGAGCCGGCGCCCTAAGGATGACAGATTTGCGACACACTACAGTCCTCCGCTCTACCAGCTGAGCTATCGAAGGAGAGGCCAGCAGTGATTCGCCCTTGCCGATGCTTTGCTGCGCTCCTCCACTAATGTGACGACGTTGTCTCCCTGAAACTCTGTCACTCTGGGAGATCCTGAGCCACTGGCTGATCTCCACAGCTTAGGCCTATGCTGGCATGAGGAAATCCTCTTTCGTGCTGGTCCCTAACTGCCAGATTCTGCCGGTACAGTACCTGAAGTGGAGAATGCGGGCATCGATCCCACTACCATTTGAGCTAATCCCGCGGTAAGTCAGCTGGCCATGCTTTCACTCCTTCCGCAGTGGATCCTGAGCAGCCACGCTCCAGGATGTGCGGGAAATCCTCTCGTCCGTCGGACGGCTGAGACCAAACATTGCTGATGCCTGTCTCGCTGAAACAACCAACTTGTCGGAGGAGCAGCAGCGGCAGCTGGTGGACTCAGGCGAGGCGGAAGGCCACATGGACGAGGAAAGAAGTGCTGAGGAGATGGCAATTGCTGATTGGAGGTCAAAACGACTTCAACCTTGGCGCAGCCGCCACGAGCGTGAGGTGACGTCGCAGGGCCCCGCCTGACTGATAGAAGACTTGATTTGGTTGCAGTGAGCACAAAGTGCTTTCATGCGTTTGTGTTGAAAAAAGGCACCCTGCTGGCCGTCTGTTGCAACCACAGCAGGGAGACAGCCAGCTCGTTGCAGAGGGGGAAGGGCGTGTGCCGATGTGTCCTGAAAGCGTTGTCGCATTTTCAGCTCATCTGTGTTGCTGTGGCCCGCGTGCTGGTGAATGCTCACTCTTTCCAAAAAGCAGCGTGGCTCCTTCGAGCCGGCGCCCTAAGGATGACAGATTTGCGACACACTACAGTCCTCCGCTCTACCAGCTGAGCTATCGAAGGAGAGGCCAGCAGTGATTCGCCCTTGCCGATGCTTTGCTGCGCTCCTCCACTAATGTGACGACGTTGTCTCCCTGAAACTCTGTCACTCTGGGAGATCCTGAGCCACTGGCTGATCTCCACAGCTTAGGCCTATGCTGGCATGAGGAAATCCTCTTTCGTGCTGGTCCCTAACTGCCAGATTCTGCCGGTACAGTACCTGAAGTGGAGAATGCGGGCATCGATCCCACTACCATTTGAGCTAATCCCGCGGTAAGTCAGCTGGCCATGCTTTCACTCCTTCCGCAGTGGATCCTGAGCAGCCACGCTCCAGGATGTGCGGGAAATCCTCTCGTCCGTCGGACGGCTGAGACCAAACATTGCTGATGCCTGTCTCGCTGAAACAACCAACTTGTCGGAGGAGCAGCAGCGGCAGCTGGTGGACTCAGGCGAGGCGGAAGGCCACATGGACGAGGAAAGAAGTGCTGAGGAGATGGCAATTGCTGATTGGAGGTCAAAACGACTTCAACCTTGGCGCAGCCGCCACGAGCGTGAGGTGACGTCGCAGGGCCCCGCCTGACTGATAGAAGACTTGATTTGGTTGCAGTGAGCACAAAGTGCTTTCATGCGTTTGTGTTGAAAAAAGGCACCCTGCTGGCCGTCTGTTGCAACCACAGCAGGGAGACAGCCAGCTCGTTGCAGAGGGGGAAGGGCGTGTGCCGATGTGTCCTGAAAGCGTTGTCGCATTTTCAGCTCATCTGTGTTGCTGTGGCCCGCGTGCTGGTGAATGCTCACTCTTTCCAAAAAGCAGCGTGGGCTCCTTCGAGCCGGCGCCCTAAGGATGACAGATTTGCGACACACTACAGTCCTCCGCTCTACCAGCTGAGCTATCGAAGGAGAGGCCAGCAGTGATTCGCCCTTGCCGATGCTTTGCTGCGCTCCTCCACTAATGTGACGACGTTGTCTCCCTGAAACTCTGTCACTCTGGGAGATCCTGAGCCACTGGCTGATCTCCACAGCTTAGGCCTATGCTGGCATGAGGAAATCCTCTTTCGTGCTGGTCCCTAACTGCCAGATTCTGCCGGTACAGTACCTGAAGTGGAGAATGCGGGCATCGATCCCACTACCATTTGAGCTAATCCCGCGGTAAGTCAGCTGGCCATGCTTTCACTCCTTCCGCAGTGGATCCTGAGCAGCCACGCTCCAGGATGTGCGGGAAATCCTCTCGTCCGTCGGACGGCTGAGACCAAACATTGCTGATGCCTGTCTCGCTGAAACAACCAACTTGTCGGAGGAGCAGCAGCGGCAGCTGGTGGACTCAGGCGAGGCGGAAGGCCACATGGACGAGGAAAGAAGTGCTGAGGAGATGGCAATTGCTGATTGGAGGTCAAAACGACTTCAACCTTGGCGCAGCCGCCACGAGCGTGAGGTGACGTCGCAGGGCCCCGCCTGACTGATAGAAGACTTGATTTGGTTGCAGTGAGCACAAAGTGCTTTCATGCGTTTGTGTTGAAAAAAGGCACCCTGCTGGCCGTCTGTTGCAACCACAGCAGGGAGACAGCCAGCTCGTTGCAGAGGGGGAAGGGCGTGTGCCGATGTGTCCTGAAAGCGTTGTCGCATTTTCAGCTCATCTGTGTTGCTGTGGCCCGCGTGCTGGTGAATGCTCACTCTTTCCAAAAAGCAGCGTGGGCTCCTTCGAGCCGGCGCCCTAAGGATGACAGATTTGCGACACACTACAGTCCTCCGCTCTACCAGCTGAGCTATCGAAGGAGAGGCCAGCAGTGATTCGCCCTTGCCGATGCTTTGCTGCGCTCCTCCACTAATGTGACGACGTTGTCTCCCTGAAACTCTGTCACTCTGGGAGATCCTGAGCCACTGGCTGATCTCCACAGCTTAGGCCTATGCTGGCATGAGGAAATCCTCTTTCGTGCTGGTCCCTAACTGCCAGATTCTGCCGGTACAGTACCTGAAGTGGAGAATGCGGGCATCGATCCCACTACCATTTGAGCTAATCCCGCGGTAAGTCAGCTGGCCATGCTTTCACTCCTTCCGCAGTGGATCCTGAGCAGCCACGCTCCAGGATGTGCGGGAAATCCTCTCGTCCGTCGGACGGCTGAGACCAAACATTGCTGATGCCTGTCTCGCTGAAACAACCAACTTGTCGGAGGAGCAGCAGCGGCAGCTGGTGGACTCAGGCGAGGCGGAAGGCCACATGGACGAGGAAAGAAGTGCTGAGGAGATGGCAATTGCTGATTGGAGGTCAAAACGACTTCAACCTTGGCGCAGCCGCCACGAGCGTGAGGTGACGTCGCAGGGCCCCGCCTGACTGATAGAAGACTTGATTTGGTTGCAGTGAGCACAAAGTGCTTTCATGCGTTTGTGTTGAAAAAAGGCACCCTGCTGGCCGTCTGTTGCAACCACAGCAGGGAGACAGCCAGCTCATTGCAGAGGGGGAAGGGCGTGTGCCGATGTGTCCTGAAAGCGTTGTCGCATTTTCAGCTCATCTGTGTTGCTGTGGCCCGCGTGCTGGTGAATGCTCACTCTTTCCAAAAAGCAGCGTGGGCTCCTTCGAGCCGGCGCCCTAAGGATGACAGATTTGCGACACACTACAGTCCTCCGCTCTACCAGCTGAGCTATCGAAGGAGAGGCCAGCCGTGATTCGCCCTTGCCGATGCTTTGCTGCGCTCCTCCACTAATGTGACGACGTTGTCTCCCTGAAACTCTGTCACTCTGGGAGATCCTGAGCCACTGGCTGATCTCCACAGCTTAGGCCTATGCTGGCATGAGGAAATCCTCTTTCGTGCTGGTCCCTAACTGCCAGATTCTGCCGGTACAGTACCTGAAGTGGAGAATGCGGGCATCGATCCCACTACCATTTGAGCTAATCCCGCGGTAAGTCAGCTGGCCATGCTTTCACTCCTTCCGCAGTGGATCCTGAGCAGCCACGCTCCAGGATGTGCGGGAAATCCTCTCGTCCGTCGGACGGCTGAGACCAAACATTGCTGATGCCTGTCTCGCTGAAACAACCAACTTGTCGGAGGAGCAGCAGCGGCAGCTGGTGGACTCAGGCGAGGCGGAAGGCCACATGGACGAGGAAAGAAGTGCTGAGGAGATGGCAATTGCTGATTGGAGGTCAAAACGACTTCAACCTTGGCGCAGCCGCCACGAGCGTGAGGTGACGTCGCAGGGCCCCGCCTGACTGATAGAAGACTTGATTTGGTTGCAGTGAGCACAAAGTGCTTTCATGCGTTTGTGTTGAAAAAAGGCACCCTGCTGGCCGTCTGTTGCAACCACAGCAGGGAGACAGCCAGCTCGTTGCAGAGGGGGAAGGGCGTGTGCCGATGTGTCCTGAAAGCGTTGTCGCATTTTCAGCTCATCTGTGTTGCTGTGGCCCGCGTGCTGGTGAATGCTCACTCTTTCCAAAAAGCAGCGTGGCTCCTTCGAGCCGGCGCCCTAAGGATGACAGATTTGCGACACACTACAGTCCTCCGCTCTACCAGCTGAGCTATCGAAGGAGAGGCCAGCAGTGATTCGCCCTTGCCGATGCTTTGCTGCGCTCCTCCACTAATGTGACGACGTTGTCTCCCTGAAACTCTGTCACTCTGGGAGATCCTGAGCCACTGGCTGATCTCCACAGCTTAGGCCTATGCTGGCATGAGGAAATCCTCTTTCGTGCTGGTCCCTAACTGCCAGATTCTGCCGGTACAGTACCTGAAGTGGAGAATGCGGGCATCGATCCCACTACCATTTGAGCTAATCCCGCGGTAAGTCAGCTGGCCATGCTTTCACTCCTTCCGCAGTGGATCCTGAGCAGCCACGCTCCAGGATGTGCGGGAAATCCTCTCGTCCGTCGGACGGCTGAGACCAAACATTGCTGATGCCTGTCTCGCTGAAACAACCAACTTGTCGGAGGAGCAGCAGCGGCAGCTGGTGGACTCAGGCGAGGCGGAAGGCCACATGGACGAGGAAAGAAGTGCTGAGGAGATGGCAATTGCTGATTGGAGGTCAAAACGACTTCAACCTTGGCGCAGCCGCCACGAGCGTGAGGTGACGTCGCAGGGCCCCGCCTGACTGATAGAAGACTTGATTTGGTTGCAGTGAGCACAAAGTGCTTTCATGCGTTTGTGTTGAAAAAAGGCACCCTGCTGGCCGTCTGTTGCAACCACAGCAGGGAGACAGCCAGCTCGTTGCAGAGGGGGAAGGGCGTGTGCCGATGTGTCCTGAAAGCGTTGTCGCATTTTCAGCTCATCTGTGTTGCTGTGGCCCGCGTGCTGGTGAATGCTCACTCTTTCCAAAAAGCAGCGCGGCCTCCTTCGAGCCGGAATTGAACCGGCGACCTAAGGATGACAGATTTGCGACACACTACAGTCCTCCGCTCTACCAGCTGAGCTATCGAAGGAGAGGCCAGCAGTGATTCGCCCTTGCCGATGCTTTGCTGCGCTCCTCCACTAATGTGACGACGTTGTCTCCCTGAAACTCTGTCACTCTGGGAGATCCTGAGCCACTGGCTGATCTCCACAGCTTAGGCCTATGCTGGCATGAGGAAATCCTCTTTCGTGCGGGTCCCTAACTGCCAGATTCTGCCGGTACAGTACCTGAAGTGGAGAATGCGGGCATCGATCCCACTACCATTTGAGCTAATCCCGCGGTAAGTCAGCTGGCCATGCTTTCACTCCTTCCGCAGTGGATCCTGAGCAGCCACGCTCCAGGATGTGCGGGAAATCCTCTCGTCCGTCGGACGGCTGAGACCAAACATTGCTGATGCCTGTCTCGCTGAAACAACCAACTTGTCGGAGGAGCAGCAGCGGCAGCTGGTGGACTCAGGCGAGGCGGAAGGCCACATGGACGAGGAAAGAAGTGCTGAGGAGATGGCAATTGCTGATTGGAGGTCAAAACGACTTCAACCTTGGCGCAGCCGCCACGAGCGTGAGGTGACGTCGCAGGGCCCCGCCTGACTGATAGAAGACTTGATTTGGTTGCAGTGAGCACAAAGTGCTTTCATGCGTTTGTGTTGAAAAAAGGCACCCTGCTGGCCGTCTGTTGCAACCACAGCAGGGAGACAGCCAGCTCGTTGCAGAGGGGGAAGGGCGTGTGCCGATGTGTCCTGAAAGCGTTGTCGCATTTTCAGCTCATCTGTGTTGCTGTGGCCCGCGTGCTGGTGAATGCTCACTCTTTCCAAAAAGCAGCGTGGGCTCCTTCGAGCCGGCGCCCTAAGGATGACAGATTTGCGACACACTACAGTCCTCCGCTCTACCAGCTGAGCTATCGAAGGAGAGGCCAGCAGTGATTCGCCCTTGCCGATGCTTTGCTGCGCTCCTCCACTAATGTGACGACGTTGTCTCCCTGAAACTCTGTCACTCTGGGAGATCCTGAGCCACTGGCTGATCTCCACAGCTTAGGCCTATGCTGGCATGAGGAAATCCTCTTTCGTGCTGGTCCCTAACTGCCAGATTCTGCCGGTACAGTACCTGAAGTGGAGAATGCGGGCATCGATCCCACTACCATTTGAGCTAATCCCGCGGTAAGTCAGCTGGCCATGCTTTCACTCCTTCCGCAGTGGATCCTGAGCAGCCACGCTCCAGGATGTGCGGGAAATCCTCTCGTCCGTCGGACGGCTGAGACCAAACATTGCTGATGCCTGTCTCGCTGAAACAACCAACTTGTCGGAGGAGCAGCAGCGGCAGCTGGTGGACTCAGGCGAGGCGGAAGGCCACATGGACGAGGAAAGAAGTGCTGAGGAGATGGCAATTGCTGATTGGAGGTCAAAACGACTTCAACCTTGGCGCAGCCGCCACGAGCGTGAGGTGACGTCGCAGGGCCCCGCCTGACTGATAGAAGACTTGATTTGGTTGCAGTGAGCACAAAGTGCTTTCATGCGTTTGTGTTGAAAAAAGGCACCCTGCTGGCCGTCTGTTGCAACCACAGCAGGGAGACAGCCAGCTCGTTGCAGAGGGGGAAGGGCGTGTGCCGATGTGTCCTGAAAGCGTTGTCGCATTTTCAGCTCATCTGTGTTGCTGTGGCCCGCGTGCTGGTGAATGCTCACTCTTTCCAAAAAGCAGCGTGGGCTCCTTCGAGCCGGCGCCCTAAGGATGACAGATTTGCGACACACTACAGTCCTCTGCTCTACCAGCTGAGCTATCGAAGGAGAGGCCAGCAGTGATTCGCCCTTGCCGATGCTTTGCTGCGCTCCTCCACTAATGTGACGACGTTGTCTCCCTGAAACTCTGTCACTCTGGGAGATCCTGAGCCACTGGCTGATCTCCACAGCTTAGGCCTATGCTGGCATGAGGAAATCCTCTTTCGTGCTGGTCCCTAACTGCCAGATTCTGCCGGTACAGTACCTGAAGTGGAGAATGCGGGCATCGATCCCACTACCATTTGAGCTAATCCCGCGGTAAGTCAGCTGGCCATGCTTTCACTCCTTCCGCAGTGGATCCTGAGCAGCCACGCTCCAGGATGTGCGGGAAATCCTCTCGTCCGTCGGACGGCTGAGACCAAACATTGCTGATGCCTGTCTCGCTGAAACAACCAACTTGTCGGAGGAGCAGCAGCGGCAGCTGGTGGACTCAGGCGAGGCGGAAGGCCACATGGACGAGGAAAGAAGTGCTGAGGAGATGGCAATTGCTGATTGGAGGTCAAAACGACTTCAACCTTGGCGCAGCCGCCACGAGCGTGAGGTGACGTCGCAGGGCCCCGCCTGACTGATAGAAGACTTGATTTGGTTGCAGTGAGCACAAAGTGCTTTCATGCGTTTGTGTTGAAAAAAGGCACCCTGCTGGCCGTCTGTTGCAACCACAGCAGGGAGACAGCCAGCTCGTTGCAGAGGGGGAAGGGCGTGTGCCGATGTGTCCTGAAAGCGTTGTCGCATTTTCAGCTCATCTGTGTTGCTGTGGCCCGCGTGCTGGTGAATGCTCACTCTTTCCAAAAAGCAGCGTGGGCTCCTTCGAGCCGGCGCCCTAAGGATGACAGATTTGCGACACACTACAGTCCTCCGCTCTACCAGCTGAGCTATCGAAGGAGAGGCCAGCAGTGATTCGCCCTTGCCGATGCTTTGCTGCGCTCCTCCACTAATGTGACGACGTTGTCTCCCTGAAACTCTGTCACTCTGGGAGATCCTGAGCCACTGGCTGATCTCCACAGCTTAGGCCTATGCTGGCATGAGGAAATCCTCTTTCGTGCTGGTCCCTAACTGCCAGATTCTGCCGGTACAGTACCTGAAGTGGAGAATGCGGGCATCGATCCCACTACCATTTGAGCTAATCCCGCGGTAAGTCAGCTGGCCATGCTTTCACTCCTTCCGCAGTGGATCCTGAGCAGCCACGCTCCAGGATGTGCGGGAAATCCTCTCGTCCGTCGGACGGCTGAGACCAAACATTGCTGATGCCTGTCTCGCTGAAACAACCAACTTGTCGGAGGAGCAGCAGCGGCAGCTGGTGGACTCAGGCGAGGCGGAAGGCCACATGGACGAGGAAAGAAGTGCTGAGGAGATGGCAATTGCTGATTGGAGGTCAAAACGACTTCAACCTTGGCGCAGCCGCCACGAGCGTGAGGTGACGTCGCAGGGCCCCGCCTGACTGATAGAAGACTTGATTTGGTTGCAGTGAGCACAAAGTGCTTTCATGCGTTTGTGTTGAAAAAAGGCACCCTGCTGGCCGTCTGTTGCAACCACAGCAGGGAGACAGCCAGCTCATTGCAGAGGGGGAAGGGCGTGTGCCGATGTGTCCTGAAAGCGTTGTCGCATTTTCAGCTCATCTGTGTTGCTGTGGCCCGCGTGCTGGTGAATGCTCACTCTTTCCAAAAAGCAGCGTGGGCTCCTTCGAGCCGGCGCCCTAAGGATGACAGATTTGCGACACACTACAGTCCTCCGCTCTACCAGCTGAGCTATCGAAGGAGAGGCCAGCAGTGATTCGCCCTTGCCGATGCTTTGCTGCGCTCCTCCACTAATGTGACGACGTTGTCTCCCTGAAACTCTGTCACTCTGGGAGATCCTGAGCCACTGGCTGATCTCCACAGCTTAGGCCTATGCTGGCATGAGGAAATCCTCTTTCGTGCTGGTCCCTAACTGCCAGATTCTGCCGGTACAGTACCTGAAGTGGAGAATGCGGGCATCGATCCCACTACCATTTGAGCTAATCCCGCGGTAAGTCAGCTGGCCATGCTTTCACTCCTTCCGCAGTGGATCCTGAGCAGCCACGCTCCAGGATGTGCGGGAAATCCTCTCGTCCGTCGGACGGCTGAGACCAAACATTGCTGATGCCTGTCTCGCTGAAACAACCAACTTGTCGGAGGAGCAGCAGCGGCAGCTGGTGGACTCAGGCGAGGCGGAAGGCCACATGGACGAGGAAAGAAGTGCTGAGGAGATGGCAATTGCTGATTGGAGGTCAAAACGACTTCAACCTTGGCGCAGCCGCCACGAGCGTGAGGTGACGTCGCAGGGCCCCGCCTGACTGATAGAAGACTTGATTTGGTTGCAGTGAGCACAAAGTGCTTTCATGCGTTTGTGTTGAAAAAAGGCACCCTGCTGGCCGTCTGTTGCAACCACAGCAGGGAGACAGCCAGCTCGTTGCAGAGGGGGAAGGGCGTGTGCCGATGTGTCCTGAAAGCGTTGTCGCATTTTCAGCTCATCTGTGTTGCTGTGGCCCGCGTGCTGGTGAATGCTCACTCTTTCCAAAAAGCAGCGTGGCCTCCTTCGAGCCGGAATTGAACCGGCGACCTAAGGATGACATATTTGCGACACACTACAGTCCTCCGCTCTACCAGCTGAGCTATCGAAGGAGAGGCCAGCAGTGATTCGCCCTTGCCGATGCTTTGCTGCGCTCCTCCACTAATGTGACGACGTTGTCTCCCTGAAACTCTGTCACTCTGGGAGATCCTGAGCCACTGGCTGATCTCCACAGCTTAGGCCTATGCTGGCATGAGGAAATCCTCTTTCGTGCTGGTCCCTAACTGCCAGATTCTGCCGGTACAGTACCTGAAGTGGAGAATGCGGGCATCGATCCCACTACCATTTGAGCTAATCCCGCGGTAAGTCAGCTGGCCATGCTTTCACTCCTTCCGCAGTGGATCCTGAGCAGCCACGCTCCAGGATGTGCGGGAAATCCTCTCGTCCGTCGGACGGCTGAGACCAAACATTGCTGATGCCTGTCTCGCTGAAACAACCAACTTGTCGGAGGAGCAGCAGCGGCAGCTGGTGGACTCAGGCGAGGCGGAAGGCCACATGGACGAGGAAAGAAGTGCTGAGGAGATGGCAATTGCTGATTGGAGGTCAAAACGACTTCAACCTTGGCGCAGCCGCCACGAGCGTGAGGTGACGTCGCAGGGCCCCGCCTGACTGATAGAAGACTTGATTTGGTTGCAGTGAGCACAAAGTGCTTTCATGCGTTTGTGTTGAAAAAAGGCACCCTGCTGGCCGTCTGTTGCAACCACAGCAGGGAGACAGCCAGCTCGTTGCAGAGGGGGAAGGGCGTGTGCCGATGTGTCCTGAAAGCGTTGTCGCATTTTCAGCTCATCTGTGTTGCTGTGGCCCGCGTGCTGGTGAATGCTCACTCTTTCCAAAAAGCAGCGCGGGCTCCTTCGAGCCGGCGCCCTAAGGATGACAGATTTGCGACACACTACAGTCCTCCGCTCTACCAGCTGAGCTATCGAAGGAGAGGCCAGCAGTGATTCGCCCTTGCCGATGCTTTGCTGCGCTCCTCCACTAATGTGACGACGTTGTCTCCCTGAAACTCTGTCACTCTGGGAGATCCTGAGCCACTGGCTGATCTCCACAGCTTAGGCCTATGCTGGCATGAGGAAATCCTCTTTCGTGCGGGTCCCTAACTGCCAGATTCTGCCGGTACAGTACCTGAAGTGGAGAATGCGGGCATCGATCCCACTACCATTTGAGCTAATCCCGCGGTAAGTCAGCTGGCCATGCTTTCACTCCTTCCGCAGTGGATCCTGAGCAGCCACGCTCCAGGATGTGCGGGAAATCCTCTCGTCCGTCGGACGGCTGAGACCAAACATTGCTGATGCCTGTCTCGCTGAAACAACCAACTTGTCGGAGGAGCAGCAGCGGCAGCTGGTGGACTCAGGCGAGGCGGAAGGCCACATGGACGAGGAAAGAAGTGCTGAGGAGATGGCAATTGCTGATTGGAGGTCAAAACGACTTCAACCTTGGCGCAGCCGCCACGAGCGTGAGGTGACGTCGCAGGGCCCCGCCTGACTGATAGAAGACTTGATTTGGTTGCAGTGAGCACAAAGTGCTTTCATGCGTTTGTGTTGAAAAAAGGCACCCTGCTGGCCGTCTGTTGCAACCACAGCAGGGAGACAGCCAGCTCGTTGCAGAGGGGGAAGGGCGTGTGCCGATGTGTCCTGAAAGCGTTGTCGCATTTTCAGCTCATCTGTGTTGCTGTGGCCCGCGTGCTGGTGAATGCTCACTCTTTCCAAAAAGCAGCGTGGCTCCTTCGAGCCGGCGCCCTAAGGATGACAGATTTGCGACACACTACAGTCCTCCGCTCGACCAGCTGAGCTATCGAAGGAGAGGCCAGCAGTGATTCGCCCTTGCCGATGCTTTGCTGCGCTCCTCCACTAATGTGACGACGTTGTCTCCCTGAAACTCTGTCACTCTGGGAGATCCTGAGCCACTGGCTGATCTCCACAGCTTAGGCCTATGCTGGCATGAGGAAATCCTCTTTCGTGCTGGTCCCTAACTGCCAGATTCTGCCGGTACAGTACCTGAAGTGGAGAATGCGGGCATCGATCCCACTACCATTTGAGCTAATCCCGCGGTAAGTCAGCTGGCCATGCTTTCACTCCTTCCGCAGTGGATCCTGAGCAGCCACGCTCCAGGATGTGCGGGAAATCCTCTCGTCCGTCGGACGGCTGAGACCAAACATTGCTGATGCCTGTCTCGCTGAAACAACCAACTTGTCGGAGGAGCAGCAGCGGCAGCTGGTGGACTCAGGCAAGGCGGAAGGCCACATGGACGAGGAAAGAAGTGCTGAGGAGATGGCAATTGCTGATTGGAGGTCAAAACGACTTCAACCTTGGCGCAGCCGCCACGAGCGTGAGGTGACGTCGCAGGGCCCCGCCTGACTGATAGAAGACTTGATTTGGTTGCAGTGAGCACAAAGTGCTTTCATGCGTTTGTGTTGAAAAAAGGCACCCTGCTGGCCGTCTGTTGCAACCACAGCAGGGAGACAGCCAGCTCATTGCAGAGGGGGAAGGGCGTGTGCCGATGTGTCCTGAAAGCGTTGTCGCATTTTCAGCTCATCTGTGTTGCTGTGGCCCGCGTGCTGGTGAATGCTCACTCTTTCCAAAAAGCAGCGTGGGCTCCTTCGAGCCGGCGCCCTAAGGATGACAGATTTGCGACACACTACAGTCCTCTGCTCTACCAGCTGAGCTATCGAAGGAGAGGCCAGCAGTGATTCGCCCTTGCCGATGCTTTGCTGCGCTCCTCCACTAATGTGACGACGTTGTCTCCCTGAAACTCTGTCACTCTGGGAGATCCTGAGCCACTGGCTGATCTCCACAGCTTAGGCCTATGCTGGCATGAGGAAATCCTCTTTCGTGCTGGTCCCTAACTGCCAGATTCTGCCGGTACAGTACCTGAAGTGGAGAATGCGGGCATCGATCCCACTACCATTTGAGCTAATCCCGCGGTAAGTCAGCTGGCCATGCTTTCACTCCTTCCGCAGTGGATCCTGAGCAGCCACGCTCCAGGATGTGCGGGAAATCCTCTCGTCCGTCGGACGGCTGAGACCAAACATTGCTGATGCCTGTCTCGCTGAAACAACCAACTTGTCGGAGGAGCAGCAGCGGCAGCTGGTGGACTCAGGCGAGGCGGAAGGCCACATGGACGAGGAAAGAAGTGCTGAGGAGATGGCAATTGCTGATTGGAGGTCAAAACGACTTCAACCTTGGCGCAGCCGCCACGAGCGTGAGGTGACGTCGCAGGGCCCCGCCTGACTGATAGAAGACTTGATTTGGTTGCAGTGAGCACAAAGTGCTTTCATGCGTTTGTGTTGAAAAAAGGCACCCTGCTGGCCGTCTGTTGCAACCACAGCAGGGAGACAGCCAGCTCGTTGCAGAGGGGGAAGGGCGTGTGCCGATGTGTCCTGAAAGCGTTGTCGCATTTTCAGCTCATCTGTGTTGCTGTGGCCCGCGTGCTGGTGAATGCTCACTCTTTCCAAAAAGCAGCGTGGGCTCCTTCGAGCCGGCGCCCTAAGGATGACAGATTTGCGACACACTACAGTCCTCCGCTCTACCAGCTGAGCTATCGAAGGAGAGGCCAGCAGTGATTCGCCCTTGCCGATGCTTTGCTGCGCTCCTCCACTAATGTGACGACGTTGTCTCCCTGAAACTCTGTCACTCTGGGAGATCCTGAGCCACTGGCTGATCTCCACAGCTTAGGCCTATGCTGGCATGAGGAAATCCTCTTTCGTGCTGGTCCCTAACTGCCAGATTCTGCCGGTACAGTACCTGAAGTGGAGAATGCGGGCATCGATCCCACTACCATTTGAGCTAATCCCGCGGTAAGTCAGCTGGCCATGCTTTCACTCCTTCCGCAGTGGATCCTGAGCAGCCACGCTCCAGGATGTGCGGGAAATCCTCTCGTCCGTCGGACGGCTGAGACCAAACATTGCTGATGCCTGTCTCGCTGAAACAACCAACTTGTCGGAGGAGCAGCAGCGGCAGCTGGTGGACTCAGGCGAGGCGGAAGGCCACATGGACGAGGAAAGAAGTGCTGAGGAGATGGCAATTGCTGATTGGAGGTCAAAACGACTTCAACCTTGGCGCAGCCGCCACGAGCGTGAGGTGACGTCGCAGGGCCCCGCCTGACTGATAGAAGACTTGATTTGGTTGCAGTGAGCACAAAGTGCTTTCATGCGTTTGTGTTGAAAAAAGGCACCCTGCTGGCCGTCTGTTGCAACCACAGCAGGGAGACAGCCAGCTCATTGCAGAGGGGGAAGGGCGTGTGCCGATGTGTCCTGAAAGCGTTGTCGCATTTTCAGCTCATCTGTGTTGCTGTGGCCCGCGTGCTGGTGAATGCTCACTCTTTCCAAAAAGCAGCGTGGGCTCCTTCGAGCCGGCGCCCTAAGGATGACAGATTTGCGACACACTACAGTCCTCCGCTCTACCAGCTGAGCTATCGAAGGAGAGGCCAGCAGTGATTCGCCCTTGCCGATGCTTTGCTGCGCTCCTCCACTAATGTGACGACGTTGTCTCCCTGAAACTCTGTCACTCTGGGAGATCCTGAGCCACTGGCTGATCTCCACAGCTTAGGCCTATGCTGGCATGAGGAAATCCTCTTTCGTGCTGGTCCCTAACTGCCAGATTCTGCCGGTACAGTACCTGAAGTGGAGAATGCGGGCATCGATCCCACTACCATTTGAGCTAATCCCGCGGTAAGTCAGCTGGCCATGCTTTCACTCCTTCCGCAGTGGATCCTGAGCAGCCACGCTCCAGGATGTGCGGGAAATCCTCTCGTCCGTCGGACGGCTGAGACCAAACATTGCTGATGCCTGTCTCGCTGAAACAACCAACTTGTCGGAGGAGCAGCAGCGGCAGCTGGTGGACTCAGGCGAGGCGGAAGGCCACATGGACGAGGAAAGAAGTGCTGAGGAGATGGCAATTGCTGATTGGAGGTCAAAACGACTTCAACCTTGGCGCAGCCGCCACGAGCGTGAGGTGACGTCGCAGGGCCCCGCCTGACTGATAGAAGACTTGATTTGGTTGCAGTGAGCACAAAGTGCTTTCATGCGTTTGTGTTGAAAAAAGGCACCCTGCTGGCCGTCTGTTGCAACCACAGCAGGGAGACAGCCAGCTCGTTGCAGAGGGGGAAGGGCGTGTGCCGATGTGTCCTGAAAGCGTTGTCGCATTTTCAGCTCATCTGTGTTGCTGTGGCCCGCGTGCTGGTGAATGCTCACTCTTTCCAAAAAGCAGCGTGGCCTCCTTCGAGCCGGCGACCTAAGGATGACATATTTGCGACACACTACAGTCCTCCGCTCTACCAGCTGAGCTATCGAAGGAGAGGCCAGCAGTGATTCGCCCTTGCCGATGCTTTGCTGCGCTCCTCCACTAATGTGACGACGTTGTCTCCCTGAAACTCTGTCACTCTGGGAGATCCTGAGCCACTGGCTGATCTCCACAGCTTAGGCCTATGCTGGCATGAGGAAATCCTCTTTCGTGCTGGTCCCTAACTGCCAGATTCTGCCGGTACAGTACCTGAAGTGGAGAATGCGGGCATCGATCCCACTACCATTTGAGCTAATCCCGCGGTAAGTCAGCTGGCCATGCTTTCACTCCTTCCGCAGTGGATCCTGAGCAGCCACGCTCCAGGATGTGCGGGAAATCCTCTCGTCCGTCGGACGGCTGAGACCAAACATTGCTGATGCCTGTCTCGCTGAAACAACCAACTTGTCGGAGGAGCAGCAGCGGCAGCTGGTGGACTCAGGCGAGGCGGAAGGCCACATGGACGAGGAAAGAAGTGCTGAGGAGATGGCAATTGCTGATTGGAGGTCAAAACGACTTCAACCTTGGCGCAGCCGCCACGAGCGTGAGGTGACGTCGCAGGGCCCCGCCTGACTGATAGAAGACTTGATTTGGTTGCAGTGAGCACAAAGTGCTTTCATGCGTTTGTGTTGAAAAAAGGCACCCTGCTGGCCGTCTGTTGCAACCACAGCAGGGAGACAGCCAGCTCGTTGCAGAGGGGGAAGGGCGTGTGCCGATGTGTCCTGAAAGCGTTGTCGCATTTTCAGCTCATCTGTGTTGCTGTGGCCCGCGTGCTGGTGAATGCTCACTCTTTCCAAAAAGCAGCGTGGGCTCCTTCGAGCCGGCGCCCTAAGGATGACAGATTTGCGACACACTACAGTCCTCCGCTCTACCAGCTGAGCTATCGAAGGAGAGGCCAGCAGTGATTCGCCCTTGCCGATGCTTTGCTGCGCTCCTCCACTAATGTGACGACGTTGTCTCCCTGAAACTCTGTCACTCTGGGAGATCCTGAGCCACTGGCTGATCTCCACAGCTTAGGCCTATGCTGGCATGAGGAAATCCTCTTTCGTGCTGGTCCCTAACTGCCAGATTCTGCCGGTACAGTACCTGAAGTGGAGAATGCGGGCATCGATCCCACTACCATTTGAGCTAATCCCGCGGTAAGTCAGCTGGCCATGCTTTCACTCCTTCCGCAGTGGATCCTGAGCAGCCACGCTCCAGGATGTGCGGGAAATCCTCTCGTCCGTCGGACGGCTGAGACCAAACATTGCTGATGCCTGTCTCGCTGAAACAACCAACTTGTCGGAGGAGCAGCAGCGGCAGCTGGTGGACTCAGGCGAGGCGGAAGGCCACATGGACGAGGAAAGAAGTGCTGAGGAGATGGCAATTGCTGATTGGAGGTCAAAACGACTTCAACCTTGGCGCAGCCGCCACGAGCGTGAGGTGACGTCGCAGGGCCCCGCCTGACTGATAGAAGACTTGATTTGGTTGCAGTGAGCACAAAGTGCTTTCATGCGTTTGTGTTGAAAAAAGGCACCCTGCTGGCCGTCTGTTGCAACCACAGCAGGGAGACAGCCAGCTCATTGCAGAGGGGGAAGGGCGTGTGCCGATGTGTCCTGAAAGCGTTGTCGCATTTTCAGCTCATCTGTGTTGCTGTGGCCCGCGTGCTGGTGAATGCTCACTCTTTCCAAAAAGCAGCGTGGGCTCCTTCGAGCCGGAATTGAACCGGCGACCTAAGGATGACAGATTTGCGACACACTACAGTCCTCCGCTCTACCAGCTGAGCTATCGAAGGAGAGGCCAGCAGTGATTCGCCCTTGCCGATGCTTTGCTGCGCTCCTCCACTAATGTGACGACGTTGTCTCCCTGAAACTCTGTCACTCTGGGAGATCCTGAGCCACTGGCTGATCTCCACAGCTTAGGCCTATGCTGGCATGAGGAAATCCTCTTTCGTGCTGGTCCCTAACTGCCAGATTCTGCCGGTACAGTACCTGAAGTGGAGAATGCGGGCATCGATCCCACTACCATTTGAGCTAATCCCGCGGTAAGTCAGCTGGCCATGCTTTCACTCCTTCCGCAGTGGATCCTGAGCAGCCACGCTCCAGGATGTGCGGGAAATCCTCTCGTCCGTCGGACGGCTGAGACCAAACATTGCTGATGCCTGTCTCGCTGAAACAACCAACTTGTCGGAGGAGCAGCAGCGGCAGCTGGTGGACTCAGGCGAGGCGGAAGGCCACATGGACGAGGAAAGAAGTGCTGAGGAGATGGCAATTGCTGATTGGAGGTCAAAACGACTTCAACCTTGGCGCAGCCGCCACGAGCGTGAGGTGACGTCGCAGGGCCCCGCCTGACTGATAGAAGACTTGATTTGGTTGCAGTGAGCACAAAGTGCTTTCATGCGTTTGTGTTGAAAAAAGGCACCCTGCTGGCCGTCTGTTGCAACCACAGCAGGGAGACAGCCAGCTCGTTGCAGAGGGGGAAGGGCGTGTGCCGATGTGTCCTGAAAGCGTTGTCGCATTTTCAGCTCATCTGTGTTGCTGTGGCCCGCGTGCTGGTGAATGCTCACTCTTTCCAAAAAGCAGCGTGGGCTCCTTCGAGCCGGCGCCCTAAGGATGACAGATTTGCGACACACTACAGTCCTCCGCTCTACCAGCTGAGCTATCGAAGGAGAGGCCAGCAGTGATTCGCCCTTGCCGATGCTTTGCTGCGCTCCTCCACTAATGTGACGACGTTGTCTCCCTGAAACTCTGTCACTCTGGGAGATCCTGAGCCACTGGCTGATCTCCACAGCTTAGGCCTATGCTGGCATGAGGAAATCCTCTTTCGTGCTGGTCCCTAACTGCCAGATTCTGCCGGTACAGTACCTGAAGTGGAGAATGCGGGCATCGATCCCACTACCATTTGAGCTAATCCCGCGGTAAGTCAGCTGGCCATGCTTTCACTCCTTCCGCAGTGGATCCTGAGCAGCCACGCTCCAGGATGTGCGGGAAATCCTCTCGTCCGTCGGACGGCTGAGACCAAACATTGCTGATGCCTGTCTCGCTGAAACAACCAACTTTTCGGAGGAGCAGCAGCAGCAGCTGGTGGACTCAGGCGAGGCGGAAGGCCACATGGACGAGGAAAGAAGTGCTGAGGAGATGGCAATTGCTGATTGGAGGTCGTAACGACTTCAACCTTGGCGCAGCCGCCACGAGCGTGAGGTGACGTCGCAGGGCCCCGCCTGACTGATAGAAGACTTGATTTGGTTGCAGTGAGCACAAAGTGCTTTCATGCGTTTGTGTTGAAAAAAGGCACCCTGCTGGCCGTCTGTTGCAACCACAGCAGGGAGACAGCCGGCTCGTTGCAGAGGGGGAAGGGCGTGTGCCGATGTGTCCTGAAAGCGTTGTCGCATTTTCAGCTCATCTGTGTTGCTGTGGCCCGCGTGCTGGTGAATGCTCACTCTTTCCAAAAAGCAGCGTGGGCTCCTTCGAGCCGGAATTGAACCGGCGACCTAAGGATGACAGATTTGCGACACACTACAGTCCTCCGCTCTACCAGCTGAGCTATCGAAGGAGAGGCCAGCAGTGATTCGCCCTTGCCGATGCTTTGCTGCGCTCCTCCACTAATGTGACGACGTTGTCTCCCTGAAACTCTGTCACTCTGGGAGATCCTGAGCCACTGGCTGATCTCCACAGCTTAGGCCTATGCTGGCATGAGGAAATCCTCTTTCGTGCTGGTCCCTAACTGCCAGATTCTGCCGGTACAGTACCTGAAGTGGAGAATGCGGGCATCGATCCCACTACCATTTGAGCTAATCCCGCGGTAAGTCAGCTGGCCATGCTTTCACTCCTTCCGCAGTGGATCCTGAGCAGCCACGCTCCAGGATGTGCGGGAAATCCTCTCGTCCGTCGGACGGCTGAGACCAAACATTGCTGATGCCTGTCTCGCTGAAACAACCAACTTGTCGGAGGAGCAGCAGCGGCAGCTGGTGGACTCAGGCGAGGCGGAAGGCCACATGGACGAGGAAAGAAGTGCTGAGGAGATGGCAATTGCTGATTGGAGGTCAAAACGACTTCAACCTTGGCGCAGCCGCCACGAGCGTGAGGTGACGTCGCAGGGCCCCGCCTGACTGATAGAAGACTTGATTTGGTTGCAGTGAGCACAAAGTGCTTTCATGCGTTTGTGTTGAAAAAAGGCACCCTGCTGGCCGTCTGTTGCAACCACAGCAGGGAGACAGCCGGCTCGTTGCAGAGGGGGAAGGGCGTGTGCCGACGTGTCCTGAAAGCGTTGCCGCATTTTCAGCTCATCTGTGTTGCTGTGGCCCGCGTGCTGGTGAATGCTCACTCTTTCCAAAAAGCAGCGTGGGCTCCTTCGAGCCGGAATTGAACCGGCGACCTAAGGATGACAGATTTGCGACACACTACAGTCCTCCGCTCTACCAGCTGAGCTATCGAAGGAGAGGCCAGCAGTGATTCGCCCTTGCCGATGCTTTGCTGCGCTCCTCCACTAATGTGACGACGTTGTCTCCCTGAAACTCTGTCACTCTGGGAGATCCTGAGCCACTGGCTGATCTCCACAGCTTAGGCCTATGCTGGCATGAGGAAATCCTCTTTCGTGCTGGTCCCTAACTGCCAGATTCTGCCGGTACAGTACCTGAAGTGGAGAATGCGGGCATCGATCCCACTACCATTTGAGCTAATCCCGCGGTAAGTCAGCTGGCCATGCTTTCACTCCTTCCGCAGTGGATCCTGAGCAGCCACGCTCCAGGATGTGCGGGAAATCCTCTCGTCCGTCGGACGGCTGAGACCAAACATTGCTGATGCCTGTCTCGCTGAAACAACCAACTTGTCGGAGGAGCAGCAGCGGCAGCTGGTGGACTCAGGCGAGGCGGAAGGCCACATGGACGAGGAAAGAAGTGCTGAGGAGATGGCAATTGCTGATTGGAGGTCAAAACGACTTCAACCTTGGCGCAGCCGCCACGAGCGTGAGGTGACGTCGCAGGGCCCCGCCTGACTGATAGAAGACTTGATTTGGTTGCAGTGAGCACAAAGTGCTTTCATGCGTTTGTGTTGAAAAAAGGCACCCTGCTGGCCGTCTGTTGCAACCACAGCAGGGAGACAGCCGGCTCGTTGCAGAGGGGGAAGGGCGTGTGCCGATGTGTCCTGAAAGCGTTGTCGCATTTTCAGCTCATCTGTGTTGCTGTGGCCCGCGTGCTGGTGAATGCTCACTCTTTCCAAAAAGCAGCGTGGGCTCCTTCGAGCCGGAATTGAACCGGCGACCTAAGGATGACAGATTTGCGACACACTACAGTCCTCCGCTCTACCAGCTGAGCTATCGAAGGAGAGGCCAGCAGTGATTCGCCCTTGCCGATGCTTTGCTGCGCTCCTCCACTAATGTGACGACGTTGTCTCCCTGAAACTCTGTCACTCTGGGAGATCCTGAGCCACTGGCTGATCTCCACAGCTTAGGCCTATGCTGGCATGAGGAAATCCTCTTTCGTGCTGGTCCCTAACTGCCAGATTCTGCCGGTACAGTACCTGAAGTGGAGAATGCGGGCATCGATCCCACTACCATTTGAGCTAATCCCGCGGTAAGTCAGCTGGCCATGCTTTCACTCCTTCCGCAGTGGATCCTGAGCAGCCACGCTCCAGGATGTGCGGGAAATCCTCTCGTCCGTCGGACGGCTGAGACCAAACATTGCTGATGCCTGTCTCGCTGAAACAACCAACTTGTCGGAGGAGCAGCAGCGGCAGCTGGTGGACTCAGGCGAGGCGGAAGGCCACATGGACGAGGAAAGAAGTGCTGAGGAGATGGCAATTGCTGATTGGAGGTCAAAACGACTTCAACCTTGGCGCAGCCGCCACGAGCGTGAGGTGACGTCGCAGGGCCCCGCCTGACTGATAGAAGACTTGATTTGGTTGCAGTGAGCACAAAGTGCTTTCATGCGTTTGTGTTGAAAAAAGGCACCCTGCTGGCCGTCTGTTGCAACCACAGCAGGGAGACAGCCAGCTCATTGCAGAGGGGGAAGGGCGTGTGCCGATGTGTCCTGAAAGCGTTGTCGCATTTTCAGCTCATCTGTGTTGCTGTGGCCCGCGTGCTGGTGAATGCTCACTCTTTCCAAAAAGCAGCGTGGGCTCCTTCGAGCCGGCGCCCTAAGGATGACAGATTTGCGACACACTACAGTCCTCCGCTCTACCAGCTGAGCTATCGAAGGAGAGGCCAGCAGTGATTCGCCCTTGCCGATGCTTTGCTGCGCTCCTCCACTAATGTGACGACGTTGTCTCCCTGAAACTCTGTCACTCTGGGAGATCCTGAGCCACTGGCTGATCTCCACAGCTTAGGCCTATGCTGGCATGAGGAAATCCTCTTTCGTGCTGGTCCCTAACTGCCAGATTCTGCCGGTACAGTACCTGAAGTGGAGAATGCGGGCATCGATCCCACTACCATTTGAGCTAATCCCGCGGTAAGTCAGCTGGCCATGCTTTCACTCCTTCCGCAGTGGATCCTGAGCAGCCACGCTCCAGGATGTGCGGGAAATCCTCTCGTCCGTCGGACGGCTGAGACCAAACATTGCTGATGCCTGTCTCGCTGAAACAACCAACTTGTCGGAGGAGCAGCAGCGGCAGCTGGTGGACTCAGGCGAGGCGGAAGGCCACATGGACGAGGAAAGAAGTGCTGAGGAGATGGCAATTGCTGATTGGAGGTCAAAACGACTTCAACCTTGGCGCAGCCGCCACGAGCGTGAGGTGACGTCGCAGGGCCCCGCCTGACTGATAGAAGACTTGATTTGGTTGCAGTGAGCACAAAGTGCTTTCATGCGTTTGTGTTGAAAAAAGGCACCCTGCTGGCCGTCTGTTGCAACCACAGCAGGGAGACAGCCAGCTCATTGCAGAGGGGGAAGGGCGTGTGCCGATGTGTCCTGAAAGCGTTGTCGCATTTTCAGCTCATCTGTGTTGCTGTGGCCCGCGTGCTGGTGAATGCTCACTCTTTCCAAAAAGCAGCGTGGGCTCCTTCGAGCCGGCGCCCTAAGGATGACAGATTTGCGACACACTACAGTCCTCCGCTCTACCAGCTGAGCTATCGAAGGAGAGGCCAGCAGTGATTCGCCCTTGCCGATGCTTTGCTGCGCTCCTCCACTAATGTGACGACGTTGTCTCCCTGAAACTCTGTCACTCTGGGAGATCCTGAGCCACTGGCTGATCTCCACAGCTTAGGCCTATGCTGGCATGAGGAAATCCTCTTTCGTGCTGGTCCCTAACTGCCAGATTCTGCCGGTACAGTACCTGAAGTGGAGAATGCGGGCATCGATCCCACTACCATTTGAGCTAATCCCGCGGTAAGTCAGCTGGCCATGCTTTCACTCCTTCCGCAGTGGATCCTGAGCAGCCACGCTCCAGGATGTGCGGGAAATCCTCTCGTCCGTCGGACGGCTGAGACCAAACATTGCTGATGCCTGTCTCGCTGAAACAACCAACTTGTCGGAGGAGCAGCAGCGGCAGCTGGTGGACTCAGGCGAGGCGGAAGGCCACATGGACGAGGAAAGAAGTGCTGAGGAGATGGCAATTGCTGATTGGAGGTCAAAACGACTTCAACCTTGGCGCAGCCGCCACGAGCGTGAGGTGACGTCGCAGGGCCCCGCCTGACTGATAGAAGACTTGATTTGGTTGCAGTGAGCACAAAGTGCTTTCATGCGTTTGTGTTGAAAAAAGGCACCCTGCTGGCCGTCTGTTGCAACCACAGCAGGGAGACAGCCAGCTCATTGCAGAGGGGGAAGGGCGTGTGCCGATGTGTCCTGAAAGCGTTGTCGCATTTTCAGCTCATCTGTGTTGCTGTGGCCCGCGTGCTGGTGAATGCTCACTCTTTCCAAAAAGCAGCGTGGGCTCCTTCGAGCCGGCGCCCTAAGGATGACAGATTTGCGACACACTCCAGTCCTCCGCTCTACCAGCTGAGCTATCGAAGGAGAGGCCAGCAGTGATTCGCCCTTGCCGATGCTTTGCTGCGCTCCTCCACTAATGTGACGACGTTGTCTCCCTGAAACTCTGTCACTCTGGGAGATCCTGAGCCACTGGCTGATCTCCACAGCTTAGGCCTATGCTGGCATGAGGAAATCCTCTTTCGTGCTGGTCCCTAACTGCCAGATTCTGCCGGTACAGTACCTGAAGTGGAGAATGCGGGCATCGATCCCACTACCATTTGAGCTAATCCCGCGGTAAGTCAGCTGGCCATGCTTTCACTCCTTCCGCAGTGGATCCTGAGCAGCCACGCTCCAGGATGTGCGGGAAATCCTCTCGTCCGTCGGACGGCTGAGACCAAACATTGCTGATGCCTGTCTCGCTGAAACAACCAACTTGTCGGAGGAGCAGCAGCGGCAGCTGGTGGACTCAGGCGAGGCGGAAGGCCACATGGACGAGGAAAGAAGTGCTGAGGAGATGGCAATTGCTGATTGGAGGTCAAAACGACTTCAACCTTGGCGCAGCCGCCACGAGCGTGAGGTGACGTCGCAGGGCCCCGCCTGACTGATAGAAGACTTGATTTGGTTGCAGTGAGCACAAAGTGCTTTCATGCGTTTGTGTTGAAAAAAGGCACCCTGCTGGCCGTCTGTTGCAACCACAGCAGGGAGACAGCCAGCTCATTGCAGAGGGGGAAGGGCGTGTGCCGATGTGTCCTGAAAGCGTTGTCGCATTTTCAGCTCATCTGTGTTGCTGTGGCCCGCGTGCTGGTGAATGCTCACTCTTTCCAAAAAGCAGCGTGGGCTCCTTCGAGCCGGCGCCCTAAGGATGACAGATTTGCGACACACTACAGTCCTCCGCTCTACCAGCTGAGCTATCGAAGGAGAGGCCAGCAGTGATTCGCCCTTGCCGATGCTTTGCTGCGCTCCTCCACTAATGTGACGACGTTGTCTCCCTGAAACTCTGTCACTCTGGGAGATCCTGAGCCACTGGCTGATCTCCACAGCTTAGGCCTATGCTGGCATGAGGAAATCCTCTTTCGTGCTGGTCCCTAACTGCCAGATTCTGCCGGTACAGTACCTGAAGTGGAGAATGCGGGCATCGATCCCACTACCATTTGAGCTAATCCCGCGGTAAGTCAGCTGGCCATGCTTTCACTCCTTCCGCAGTGGATCCTGAGCAGCCACGCTCCAGGATGTGCGGGAAATCCTCTCGTCCGTCGGACGGCTGAGACCAAACATTGCTGATGCCTGTCTCGCTGAAACAACCAACTTGTCGGAGGAGCAGCAGCGGCAGCTGGTGGACTCAGGCGAGGCGGAAGGCCACATGGACGAGGAAAGAAGTGCTGAGGAGATGGCAATTGCTGATTGGAGGTCAAAACGACTTCAACCTTGGCGCAGCCGCCACGAGCGTGAGGTGACGTCGCAGGGCCCCGCCTGACTGATAGAAGACTTGATTTGGTTGCAGTGAGCACAAAGTGCTTTCATGCGTTTGTGTTGAAAAAAGGCACCCTGCTGGCCGTCTGTTGCAACCACAGCAGGGAGACAGCCGGCTCGTTGCAGAGGGGGAAGGGCGTGTGCCGACGTGTCCTGAAAGCGTTGCCGCATTTTCAGCTCATCTGTGTTGCTGTGGCCCGCGTGCTGGTGAATGCTCACTCTTTCCAAAAAGCAGCGTGGGCTCCTTCGAGCCGGAATTGAACCGGCGACCTAAGGATGACAGATTTGCGACACACTACAGTCCTCCGCTCTACCAGCTGAGCTATCGAAGGAGAGGCCAGCAGTGATTCGCCCTTGCCGATGCTTTGCTGCGCTCCTCCACTAATGTGACGACGTTGTCTCCCTGAAACTCTGTCACTCTGGGAGATCCTGAGCCACTGGCTGATCTCCACAGCTTAGGCCTATGCTGGCATGAGGAAATCCTCTTTCGTGCGGGTCCCTAACTGCCAGATTCTGCCGGTACAGTACCTGAAGTGGAGAATGCGGGCATCGATCCCACTACCATTTGAGCTAATCCCGCGGTAAGTCAGCTGGCCATGCTTTCACTCCTTCCGCAGTGGATCCTGAGCAGCCACGCTCCAGGATGTGCGGGAAATCCTCTCGTCCGTCGGACGGCTGAGACCAAACATTGCTGATGCCTGTCTCGCTGAAACAACCAACTTGTCGGAGGAGCAGCAGCGGCAGCTGGTGGACTCAGGCGAGGCGGAAGGCCACATGGACGAGGAAAGAAGTGCTGAGGAGATGGCAATTGCTGATTGGAGGTCAAAACGACTTCAACCTTGGCGCAGCCGCCACGAGCGTGAGGTGACGTCGCAGGGCCCCGCCTGACTGATAGAAGACTTGATTTGGTTGCAGTGAGCACAAAGTGCTTTCATGCGTTTGTGTTGAAAAAAGGCACCCTGCTGGCCGTCTGTTGCAACCACAGCAGGGAGACAGCCGGCTCGTTGCAGAGGGGGAAGGGCGTGTGCCGATGTGTCCTGAAAGCGTTGTCGCATTTTCAGCTCATCTGTGTTGCTGTGGCCCGCGTGCTGGTGAATGCTCACTCTTTCCAAAAAGCAGCGTGGGCTCCTTCGAGCCGGAATTGAACCGGCGACCTAAGGATGACAGATTTGCGACACACTACAGTCCTCCGCTCTACCAGCTGAGCTATCGAAGGAGAGGCCAGCAGTGATTCGCCCTTGCCGATGCTTTGCTGCGCTCCTCCACTAATGTGACGACGTTGTCTCCCTGAAACTCTGTCACTCTGGGAGATCCTGAGCCACTGGCTGATCTCCACAGCTTAGGCCTATGCTGGCATGAGGAAATCCTCTTTCGTGCGGGTCCCTAACTGCCAGATTCTGCCGGTACAGTACCTGAAGTGGAGAATGCGGGCATCGATCCCACTACCATTTGAGCTAATCCCGCGGTAAGTCAGCTGGCCATGCTTTCACTCCTTCCGCAGTGGATCCTGAGCAGCCACGCTCCAGGATGTGCGGGAAATCCTCTCGTCCGTCGGACGGCTGAGACCAAACATTGCTGATGCCTGTCTCGCTGAAACAACCAACTTTTCGGAGGAGCAGCAGCAGCAGCTGGTGGACTCAGGCGAGGCGGAAGGCCACATGGACGAGGAAAGAAGTGCTGAGGAGATGGCAATTGCTGATTGGAGGTCAAAACGACTTCAACCTTGGCGCAGCCGCCACGAGCGTGAGGTGACGTCGCAGGGCCCCGCCTGACTGATAGAAGACTTGATTTGGTTGCAGTGAGCACAAAGTGCTTTCATGCGTTTGTGTTGAAAAAAGGCACCCTGCTGGCCGTCTGTTGCAACCACAGCAGGGAGACAGCCAGCTCATTGCAGAGGGGGAAGGGCGTGTGCCGATGTGTCCTGAAAGCGTTGTCGCATTTTCAGCTCATCTGTGTTGCTGTGGCCCGCGTGCTGGTGAATGCTCACTCTTTCCAAAAAGCAGCGTGGGCTCCTTCGAGCCGGCGCCCTAAGGATGACAGATTTGCGACACACTACAGTCCTCCGCTCTACCAGCTGAGCTATCGAAGGAGAGGCCAGCAGTGATTCGCCCTTGCCGATGCTTTGCTGCGCTCCTCCACTAATGTGACGACGTTGTCTCCCTGAAACTCTGTCACTCTGGGAGATCCTGAGCCACTGGCTGATCTCCACAGCTTAGGCCTATGCTGGCATGAGGAAATCCTCTTTCGTGCTGGTCCCTAACTGCCAGATTCTGCCGGTACAGTACCTGAAGTGGAGAATGCGGGCATCGATCCCACTACCATTTGAGCTAATCCCGCGGTAAGTCAGCTGGCCATGCTTTCACTCCTTCCGCAGTGGATCCTGAGCAGCCACGCTCCAGGATGTGCGGGAAATCCTCTCGTCCGTCGGACGGCTGAGACCAAACATTGCTGATGCCTGTCTCGCTGAAACAACCAACTTGTCGGAGGAGCAGCAGCGGCAGCTGGTGGACTCAGGCGAGGCGGAAGGCCACATGGACGAGGAAAGAAGTGCTGAGGAGATGGCAATTGCTGATTGGAGGTCAAAACGACTTCAACCTTGGCGCAGCCGCCACGAGCGTGAGGTGACGTCGCAGGGCCCCGCCTGACTGATAGAAGACTTGATTTGGTTGCAGTGAGCACAAAGTGCTTTCATGCGTTTGTGTTGAAAAAAGGCACCCTGCTGGCCGTCTGTTGCAACCACAGCAGGGAGACAGCCAGCTCATTGCAGAGGGGGAAGGGCGTGTGCCGATGTGTCCTGAAAGCGTTGTCGCATTTTCAGCTCATCTGTGTTGCTGTGGCCCGCGTGCTGGTGAATGCTCACTCTTTCCAAAAAGCAGCGTGGGCTCCTTCGAGCCGGCGCCCTAAGGATGACAGATTTGCGACACACTACAGTCCTCCGCTCTACCAGCTGAGCTATCGAAGGAGAGGCCAGCAGTGATTCGCCCTTGCCGATGCTTTGCTGCGCTCCTCCACTAATGTGACGACGTTGTCTCCCTGAAACTCTGTCACTCTGGGAGATCCTGAGCCACTGGCTGATCTCCACAGCTTAGGCCTATGCTGGCATGAGGAAATCCTCTTTCGTGCTGGTCCCTAACTGCCAGATTCTGCCGGTACAGTACCTGAAGTGGAGAATGCGGGCATCGATCCCACTACCATTTGAGCTAATCCCGCGGTAAGTCAGCTGGCCATGCTTTCACTCCTTCCGCAGTGGATCCTGAGCAGCCACGCTCCAGGATGTGCGGGAAATCCTCTCGTCCGTCGGACGGCTGAGACCAAACATTGCTGATGCCTGTCTCGCTGAAACAACCAACTTGTCGGAGGAGCAGCAGCGGCAGCTGGTGGACTCAGGCGAGGCGGAAGGCCACATGGACGAGGAAAGAAGTGCTGAGGAGATGGCAATTGCTGATTGGAGGTCAAAACGACTTCAACCTTGGCGCAGCCGCCACGAGCGTGAGGTGACGTCGCAGGGCCCCGCCTGACTGATAGAAGACTTGATTTGGTTGCAGTGAGCACAAAGTGCTTTCATGCGTTTGTGTTGAAAAAAGGCACCCTGCTGGCCGTCTGTTGCAACCACAGCAGGGAGACAGCCAGCTCATTGCAGAGGGGGAAGGGCGTGTGCCGATGTGTCCTGAAAGCGTTGTCGCATTTTCAGCTCATCTGTGTTGCTGTGGCCCGCGTGCTGGTGAATGCTCACTCTTTCCAAAAAGCAGCGTGGGCTCCTTCGAGCCGGCGCCCTAAGGATGACAGATTTGCGACACACTACAGTCCTCCGCTCTACCAGCTGAGCTATCGAAGGAGAGGCCAGCAGTGATTCGCCCTTGCCGATGCTTTGCTGCGCTCCTCCACTAATGTGACGACGTTGTCTCCCTGAAACTCTGTCACTCTGGGAGATCCTGAGCCACTGGCTGATCTCCACAGCTTAGGCCTATGCTGGCATGAGGAAATCCTCTTTCGTGCGGGTCCCTAACTGCCAGATTCTGCCGGTACAGTACCTGAAGTGGAGAATGCGGGCATCGATCCCACTACCATTTGAGCTAATCCCGCGGTAAGTCAGCTGGCCATGCTTTCACTCCTTCCGCAGTGGATCCTGAGCAGCCACGCTCCAGGATGTGCGGGAAATCCTCTCGTCCGTCGGACGGCTGAGACCAAACATTGCTGATGCCTGTCTCGCTGAAACAACCAACTTGTCGGAGGAGCAGCAGCGGCAGCTGGTGGACTCAGGCGAGGCGGAAGGCCACATGGACGAGGAAAGAAGTGCTGAGGAGATGGCAATTGCTGATTGGAGGTCAAAACGACTTCAACCTTGGCGCAGCCGCCACGAGCGTGAGGTGACGTCGCAGGGCCCCGCCTGACTGATAGAAGACTTGATTTGGTTGCAGTGAGCACAAAGTGCTTTCATGCGTTTGTGTTGAAAAAAGGCACCCTGCTGGCCGTCTGTTGCAACCACAGCAGGGAGACAGCCAGCTCATTGCAGAGGGGGAAGGGCGTGTGCCGATGTGTCCTGAAAGCGTTGTCGCATTTTCAGCTCATCTGTGTTGCTGTGGCCCGCGTGCTGGTGAATGCTCACTCTTTCCAAAAAGCAGCGTGGGCTCCTTCGAGCCGGCGCCCTAAGGATGACAGATTTGCGACACACTACAGTCCTCCGCTCTACCAGCTGAGCTCTCGAAGGAGAGCCCCGCAGTGGCTCTGCCTTGCTGATGCTTTGCCGTGCTCCTCCGCTAATGTGACGCCGTTGTCTCCCTGAAACTCTGTCACTCTGGGAGATCCTGAGCCACTGGCTGATCTCCACAGCTTCGGCCTGTGCTGGCATGAAGAAATCGTCTTGAGTGCTGATCCGAAACTGCCAGATTCTGCCGGTACAGTATCTGAGTCGCATCTTCATGTACATGTCAGGTTAGGGTTTGGGCCGCAGCTTAACGACTGGTTCAAGTTGCCTCCAAACATGTCCAGGACGTGGCCGGCCGCTGACCTCAGGCAGCTCACCCACCGCCGGGATGATCCTTTCCAGGAGCTGACTTTCACCCGCAGAGAAAAGCGTCAACGCCGCGGGCGTTTGCCTTCGCTGCGCAGCTCGACTTCCTTCCTGCGCTGCACCCTGAAACGGCGGGACCTGCCTGTCGCTCACGCGTGAAGCTTTTGATCTCTCGGGACCACTCTCAGGGAGGCGGTTGACGCAAACGGTATTCCCTCTGCTGCAGACCAGCCGAGTGAGAGGGCGCACTTGCAGTTTTAAAAGGAAGTGGAGAATGCGGGCATCGATCCCGCTACTTCTCGCATGCAAAGCGAGCGCTCTACCATTTGAGCTAATTCCCCTGGCAGACAGCTGGCCCTGCTTTCACTCCTTCCGCAGTGGATCCTGAGCAGCCACGCTCCGGGAGGGGCAGGAAATCCTCTCATCCGTCGGACGGCTGAGACCAAACATTGCTGATGCCTGTCTCGCTGAAACAACCAACTTGTCGGAGGAGCGGTAGCTGGTGGACTGAAACGAGGCGGAAGACTACGTAGACGAGGAAAGAAGTGCTGAGGAAATGGCAATTGCTGATTGGAGCTCGAAACGACTTCAACCTTGGCGCAGCCACCACGAGCGTGAGGTGATGACGCAGGGCCCCGCCTGACTGATAGAAGACTTGATTTGCTTGCAGTGAGCACAAAGTGCTTTCATGCGTTTGTGTTGAAAAAAGGCACCCTGCTGGCCGTCAGCTACAACCACAGCAGGGAGAAAGCTGACTCTTTGCAGAGGGGGAAGGGCGTGTGCCGATGTGTCCTGAAAACGTTGTCGCGTTTTCAGCTCATCTGTGTTGCTGTGGCCCGCGTGCTGGTGAATGCTCACTCTTTCCAAAAAGCAGCTGAGGCTCCTTCGAGCCGGCGACCTAAGGATGACAGATGTGCGACACACTACAGTCCTCCGCTCTACCAGCTGAGCTCTCGAAGGAGAGCCCCGCAGTGGCTCTGCCTTGCTGATGCTTTGCCGTGCTCCTCCGCTAATGTGACGCCGTTGTCTCCCTGAAACTCTGTCACTCTGGGAGATCCTGAGCCACTGGCTGATCTCCACAGCTTCGGCCTGTGCTGGCATGAAGAAATCGTCTTGAGTGCTGATCCGAAACTGCCAGATTCTGCCGGTACAGTATCTGAGTCGCATCTTCATGTACATGTCAGGTTAGGGTTTGGGCCGCAGCTTAACGACTGGTTCAAGTTGCCTCCAAACATGTCCAGGACGTGGCCGGCCGCTGACCTCAGGCAGCTCACCCACCGCCGGGATGATCCTTTCCAGGAGCTGACTTTCACCCGCAGAGAAAAGCGTCAACGCCGCGGGCGTTTGCCTTCGCTGCGCAGCTCGACTTCCTTCCTGCGCTGCACCCTGAAACGGCGGGACCTGCCTGTCGCTCACGCGTGAAGCTTTTGATCTCTCGGGACCACTCTCAGGGAGGCGGTTGACGCAAACGGTATTCCCTCTGCTGCAGACCAGCCGAGTGAGAGGGCGCACTTGCAGTTTTAAAAGGAAGTGGAGAATGCGGGCATCGATCCCGCTACTTCTCGCATGCAAAGCGAGCGCTCTACCATTTGAGCTAATTCCCCTGGCAGACAGCTGGCCCTGCTTTCACTCCTTCCGCAGTGGATCCTGAGCAGCCACGCTCCGGGAGGGGCAGGAAATCCTCTCATCCGTCGGACGGCTGAGACCAAACATTGCTGATGCCTGTCTCGCTGAAACAACCAACTTGTCGGAGGAGCGGTAGCTGGTGGACTGAAACGAGGCGGAAGACTACGTAGACGAGGAAAGAAGTGCTGAGGAAATGGCAATTGCTGATTGGAGCTCGAAACGACTTCAACCTTGGCGCAGCCACCACGAGCGTGAGGTGATGACGCAGGGCCCCGCCTGACTGATAGAAGACTTGATTTGCTTGCAGTGAGCACAAAGTGCTTTCATGCGTTTGTGTTGAAAAAAGGCACCCTGCTGGCCGTCAGCTACAACCACAGCAGGGAGAAAGCTGACTCTTTGCAGAGGGGGAAGGGCGTGTGCCGATGTGTCCTGAAAACGTTGTCGCGTTTTCAGCTCATCTGTGTTGCTGTGGCCCGCGTGCTGGTGAATGCTCACTCTTTCCAAAAAGCAGCTGAGGCTCCTTCGAGCCGGCGACCTAAGGATGACAGATGTGCGACACACTACAGTCCTCCGCTCTACCAGCTGAGCTCTCGAAGGAGAGCCCCGCAGTGGCTCTGCCTTGCTGATGCTTTGCCGTGCTCCTCCGCTAATGTGACGCCGTTGTCTCCCTGAAACTCTGTCACTCTGGGAGATCCTGAGCCACTGGCTGATCTCCACAGCTTCGGCCTGTGCTGGCATGAAGAAATCGTCTTGAGTGCTGATCCGAAACTGCCAGATTCTGCCGGTACAGTATCTGAGTCGCATCTTCATGTACATGTCAGGTTAGGGTTTGGGCCGCAGCTTAACGACTGGTTCAAGTTGCCTCCAAACATGTCCAGGACGTGGCCGGCCGCTGACCTCAGGCAGCTCACCCACCGCCGGGATGATCCTTTCCAGGAGCTGACTTTCACCCGCAGAGAAAAGCGTCAACGCCGCGGGCGTTTGCCTTCGCTGCGCAGCTCGACTTCCTTCCTGCGCTGCACCCTGAAACGGCGGGACCTGCCTGTCGCTCACGCGTGAAGCTTTTGATCTCTCGGGACCACTCTCAGGGAGGCGGTTGACGCAAACGGTATTCCCTCTGCTGCAGACCAGCCGAGTGAGAGGGCGCACTTGCAGTTTTAAAAGGAAGTGGAGAATGCGGGCATCGATCCCGCTACTTCTCGCATGCAAAGCGAGCGCTCTACCATTTGAGCTAATTCCCCTGGCAGACAGCTGGCCCTGCTTTCACTCCTTCCGCAGTGGATCCTGAGCAGCCACGCTCCGGGAGGGGCAGGAAATCCTCTCATCCGTCGGACGGCTGAGACCAAACATTGCTGATGCCTGTCTCGCTGAAACAACCAACTTGTCGGAGGAGCGGTAGCTGGTGGACTGAAACGAGGCGGAAGACTACGTAGACGAGGAAAGAAGTGCTGAGGAAATGGCAATTGCTGATTGGAGCTCGAAACGACTTCAACCTTGGCGCAGCCACCACGAGCGTGAGGTGATGACGCAGGGCCCCGCCTGACTGATAGAAGACTTGATTTGCTTGCAGTGAGCACAAAGTGCTTTCATGCGTTTGTGTTGAAAAAAGGCACCCTGCTGGCCGTCAGCTACAACCACAGCAGGGAGAAAGCTGACTCTTTGCAGAGGGGGAAGGGCGTGTGCCGATGTGTCCTGAAAACGTTGTCGCGTTTTCAGCTCATCTGTGTTGCTGTGGCCCGCGTGCTGGTGAATGCTCACTCTTTCCAAAAAGCAGCTGAGGCTCCTTCGAGCCGGCGACCTAAGGATGACAGATGTGCGACACACTACAGTCCTCCGCTCTACCAGCTGAGCTCTCGAAGGAGAGCCCCGCAGTGGCTCTGCCTTGCTGATGCTTTGCCGTGCTCCTCCGCTAATGTGACGCCGTTGTCTCCCTGAAACTCTGTCACTCTGGGAGATCCTGAGCCACTGGCTGATCTCCACAGCTTCGGCCTGTGCTGGCATGAAGAAATCGTCTTGAGTGCTGATCCGAAACTGCCAGATTCTGCCGGTACAGTATCTGAGTCGCATCTTCATGTACATGTCAGGTTAGGGTTTGGGCCGCAGCTTAACGACTGGTTCAAGTTGCCTCCAAACATGTCCAGGACGTGGCCGGCCGCTGACCTCAGGCAGCTCACCCACCGCCGGGATGATCCTTTCCAGGAGCTGACTTTCACCCGCAGAGAAAAGCGTCAACGCCGCGGGCGTTTGCCTTCGCTGCGCAGCTCGACTTCCTTCCTGCGCTGCACCCTGAAACGGCGGGACCTGCCTGTCGCTCACGCGTGAAGCTTTTGATCTCTCGGGACCACTCTCAGGGAGGCGGCTGACGCAAACGGTATTCCCTCTGCTGCAGACCAGCCGAGTGAGAGGGCGCACTTGCAGTTTTAAAAGGAAGTGGAGAATGCGGGCATCGATCCCGCTACTTCTCGCATGCAAAGCGAGCGCTCTACCATTTGAGCTAATTCCCCTGGCAGACAGCTGGCCCTGCTTTCACTCCTTCCGCAGTGGATCCTGAGCAGCCATGCTCCGGGAGGGGCAGGAAATCCTCTCATCCGTCGGACGGCTGAGACCAAACATTGCTGATGCCTGTCTCGCTGAAACAACCAACTTGTCGGAGGAGCGGTAGCTGGTGGACTGAAACGAGGCGGAAGACTACGTAGACGAGGAAAGAAGTGCTGAGGAAATGGCAATTGCTGATTGGAGCTCGAAACGACTTCAACCTTGGCGCAGCCACCACGAGCGTGAGGTGATGACGCAGGGCCCCGCCTGACTGATAGAAGACTTGATTTGCTTGCAGTGAGCACAAAGTGCTTTCATGCGTTTGTGTTGAAAAAAGGCACCCTGCTGGCCGTCAGCTACAACCACAGCAGGGAGAAAGCTGACTCTTTGCAGAGGGGGAAGGGCGTGTGCCGATGTGTCCTGAAAACGTTGTCGCGTTTTCAGCTCATCTGTGTTGATGTGGCCCGCGTGCTGGTGAATGCTCACTCTTTCCAAAAAGCAGCTGAGGCTCCTTCGAGCCGGCGACCTAAGGATGACAGATGTGCGACACACTACAGTCCTCCGCTCTACCAGCTGAGCTCTCGAAGGAGAGCCCCGCAGTGGCTCTGCCTTGCTGATGCTTTGCCGTGCTCCTCCGCTAATGTGACGCCGTTGTCTCCCTGAAACTCTGTCACTCTGGGAGATCCTGAGCCACTGGCTGATCTCCACAGCTTCGGCCTGTGCTGGCATGAAGAAATCGTCTTGAGTGCTGATCCGAAACTGCCAGATTCTGCCGGTACAGTATCTGAGTCGCATCTTCATGTACATGTCAGGTTAGGGTTTGGGCCGCAGCTTAACGACTGGTTCAAGTTGCCTCCAAACATGTCCAGGACGTGGCCGGCCGCTGACCTCAGGCAGCTCACCCACCGCCGGGATGATCCTTTCCAGGAGCTGACTTTCACCCGCAGAGAAAAGCGTCAACGCCGCGGGCGTTTGCCTTCGCTGCGCAGCTCGACTTCCTTCCTGCGCTGCACCCTGAAACGGCGGGACCTGCCTGTCGCTCACGCGTGAAGCTTTTGATCTCTCGGGACCACTCTCAGGGAGGCGGTTGACGCAAACGGTATTCCCTCTGCTGCAGACCAGCCGAGTGAGAGGGCGCACTTGCAGTTTTAAAAGGAAGTGGAGAATGCGGGCATCGATCCCGCTACTTCTCGCATGCAAAGCGAGCGCTCTACCATTTGAGCTAATTCCCCTGGCAGACAGCTGGCCCTGCTTTCACTCCTTCCGCAGTGGATCCTGAGCAGCCATGCTCCGGGAGGGGCAGGAAATCCTCTCATCCGTCGGACGGCTGAGACCAAACATTGCTGATGCCTGTCTCGCTGAAACAACCAACTTGTCGGAGGAGCGGTAGCTGGTGGACTGAAACGAGGCGGAAGACTACGTAGACGAGGAAAGAAGTGCTGACGAAATGGCAATTGCTGATTGGAGCTCGAAACGACTTCAACCTTGGCGCAGCCACCACGAGCGTGAGGTGATGACGCAGGGCCCCGCCTGACTGATAGAAGACTTGATTTGCTTGCAGTGAGCACAAAGTGCTTTCATGCGTTTGTGTTGAAAAAAGGCACCCTGCTGGCCGTCAGCTACAACCACAGCAGGGAGAAAGCTGACTCTTTGCAGAGGGGGAAGGGCGTGTGCCGATGTGTCCTGAAAACGTTGTCGCGTTTTCAGCTCATCTGTGTTGCTGTGGCCCGCGTGCTGGTGAATGCTCACTCTTTCCAAAAAGCAGCTGAGGCTCCTTCGAGCCGGCGACCTAAGGATGACAGATGTGCGACACACTACAGTCCTCCGCTCTACCAGCTGAGCTCTCGAAGGAGAGCCCCGCAGTGGCTCTGCCTTGCTGATGCTTTGCCGTGCTCCTCCGCTAATGTGACGCCGTTGTCTCCCTGAAACTCTGTCACTCTGGGAGATCCTGAGCCACTGGCTGATCTCCACAGCTTCGGCCTGTGCTGGCATGAAGAAATCGTCTTGAGTGCTGATCCGAAACTGCCAGATTCTGCCGGTACAGTATCTGAGTCGCATCTTCATGTACATGTCAGGTTAGGGTTTGGGCCGCAGCTTAACGACTGGTTCAAGTTGCCTCCAAACATGTCCAGGACGTGGCCGGCCGCTGACCTCAGGCAGCTCACCCACCGCCGGGATGATCCTTTCCAGGAGCTGACTTTCACCCGCAGAGAAAAGCGTCAACGCCGCGGGCGTTTGCCTTCGCTGCGCAGCTCGACTTCCTTCCTGCGCTGCACCCTGAAACGGCGGGACCTGCCTGTCGCTCACGCGTGAAGCTTTTGATCTCTCGGGACCACTCTCAGGGAGGCGGCTGACGCAAACGGTATTCCCTCTGCTGCAGACCAGCCGAGTGAGAGGGCGCACTTGCAGTTTTAAAAGTAAGTGGAGAATGCGGGCATCGATCCCGCTACATCTGGCATGCAAAGCGAGCGCTCTACCATTTGAGCTAATTCCCCTGGCAGACAGCTGGCCCTGCTTTCACTCCTTCCGCAGTGGATCCTGAGCAGCCACGCTCCGGGAGGGGCAGGAAATCCTCTCATCCGTCGGACGGCTGAGACCAAACATTGCTGATGCCTGTCTCGCTGAAACAACCAACTTGTCGGAGGAGCGGTAGCTGGTGGACTGAAACGAGGCGGAAGACTACGTAGACGAGGAAAGAAGTGCTGAGGAAATGGCAATTGCTGATTGGAGCTCGAAACGACTTCAACCTTGGCGCAGCCACCACGAGCGTGAGGTGATGACGCAGGGCCCCGCCTGACTGATAGAAGACTTGATTTGCTTGCAGTGAGCACAAAGTGCTTTCATGCGTTTGTGTTGAAAAAAGGCACCCTGCTGGCCGTCAGCTACAACCACAGCAGGGAGAAAGCTGACTCTTTGCAGAGGGGGAAGGGCGTGTGCCGATGTGTCCTGAAAACGTTGTCGCGTTTTCAGGTCATCTGTGTTGCTGTGGCCCGCGTGCTGGTGAATGCTCACTCTTTCCAAAAAGCAGCTGAGGCTCCTTCGAGCCGGCGACCTAAGGATGACAGATGTGCGACACACTACAGTCCTCCGCTCTACCAGCTGAGCTCTCGAAGGAGAGCCCCGCAGTGGCTCTGCCTTGCTGATGCTTTGCCGTGCTCCTCCGCTAATGTGACGCCGTTGTCTCCCTGAAACTCTGTCACTCTGGGAGATCCTGAGCCACTGGCTGATCTCCACAGCTTCGGCCTGTGCTGGCATGAAGAAATCGTCTTGAGTGCTGATCCGAAACTGCCAGATTCTGCCGGTACAGTATCTGAGTCGCATCTTCATGTACATGTCAGGTTAGGGTTTGGGCCGCAGCTTAACGACTGGTTCAAGTTGCCTCCAAACATGTCCAGGACGTGGCCGGCCGCTGACCTCAGGCAGCTCACCCACCGCCGGGATGATCCTTTCCAGGAGCTGACTTTCACCCGCAGAGAAAAGCGTCAACGCCGCGGGCGTTTGCCTTCGCTGCGCAGCTCGACTTCCTTCCTGCGCTGCACCGCACCCTGAAACGGCGGGACCTGCCTGTCGCTCACGCGTGAAGCTTTTGATCTCTCGGGACCACTCTCAGGGAGGCGGTTGACGCAAACGGTATTCCCTCTGCTGCAGACCAGCCGAGTGAGAGGGCGCACTTGCAGTTTTAAAAGGAAGTGGAGAATGCGGGCATTGATCCCGCTACTTCTCGCATGCAAAGCGAGCGCTCTACCATTTGAGCTAATTCCCCTGGCAGACAGCTGGCCCTGCTTTCACTCCTTCCGCAGTGGATCCTGAGCAGCCATGCTCCGGGAGGGGCAGGAAATCCTCTCATCCGTCGGACGGCTGAGACCAAACATTGCTGATGCCTGTCTCGCTGAAACAACCAACTTGTCGGAGGAGCGGTAGCTGGTGGACTGAAACGAGGCGGAAGACTACGTAGACGAGGAAAGAAGTGCTGAGGAAATGGCAATTGCTGATTGGAGCTCGAAACGACTTCAACCTTGGCGCAGCCACCACGAGCGTGAGGTGATGACGCAGGGCCCCGCCTGACTGATAGAAGACTTGATTTGCTTGCAGTGAGCACAAAGTGCTTTCATGCGTTTGTGTTGAAAAAAGGCACCCTGCTGGCCGTCAGCTACAACCACAGCAGGGAGAAAGCTGACTCTTTGCAGAGGGGGAAGGGCGTGTGCCGATGTGTCCTGAAAACGTTGTCGCGTTTTCAGGTCATCTGTGTTGCTGTGGCCCGCGTGCTGGTGAATGCTCACTCTTTCCAAAAAGCAGCTGAGGCTCCTTCGAGCCGGCGACCTAAGGATGACAGATGTGCGACACACTACAGTCCTCCGCTCTACCAGCTGAGCTCTCGAAGGAGAGCCCCGCAGTGGCTCTGCCTTGCTGATGCTTTGCCGTGCTCCTCCGCTAATGTGACGCCGTTGTCTCCCTGAAACTCTGTCACTCTGGGAGATCCTGAGCCACTGGCTGATCTCCACAGCTTCGGCCTGTGCTGGCATGAAGAAATCGTCTTGAGTGCTGATCCGAAACTGCCAGATTCTGCCGGTACAGTATCTGAGTCGCATCTTCATGTACATGTCAGGTTAGGGTTTGGGCCGCAGCTTAACGACTGGTTCAAGTTGCCTCCAAACATGTCCAGGACGTGGCCGGCCGCTGACCTCAGGCAGCTCACCCACCGCCGGGATGATCCTTTCCAGGAGCTGACTTTCACCCGCAGAGAAAAGCGTCAACGCCGCGGGCGTTTGCCTTCGCTGCGCAGCTCGACTTCCTTCCTGCGCTGCACCCTGAAACGGCGGGACCTGCCTGTCGCTCACGCGTGAAGCTTTTGATCTCTCGGGACCACTCTCAGGGAGGCGGCTGACGCAAACGGTATTCCCTCTGCTGCAGACCAGCCGAGTGAGAGGGCGCACTTGCAGTTTTAAAAGGAAGTGGAGAATGCGGGCATCGATCCCGCTACTTCTCGCATGCAAAGCGAGCGCTCTACCATTTGAGCTAATTCCCCTGGCAGACAGCTGGCCCGGCTTTCACTCCTTCCGCAGTGGATCCTGAGCAGCCACGCTCCGGGAGGGGCAGGAAATCCTCTCATCCGTCGGACGGCTGAGACCAAACATTGCTGATGCCTGTCTCGCTGAAACAACCAACTTGTCGGAGGAGCGGTAGCTGGTGGACTGAAACGAGGCGGAAGACTACGTAGACGAGGAAAGAAGTGCTGACGAAATGGCAATTGCTGATTGGAGCTCGAAACGACTTCAACCTTGGCGCAGCCACCACGAGCGTGAGGTGATGACTCAGGGCCCCGCCTGACTGATAGAAGACTTGATTTGCTTGCAGTGAGCACAAAGTGCTTTCATGCGTTTGTGTTGAAAAAAGGCACCCTGCTGGCCGTCAGCTACAACCACAGCAGGGAGAAAGCTGACTCTTTGCAGAGGGGGAAGGGCGTGTGCCGATGTGTCCTGAAAACGTTGTCGCGTTTTCAGCTCATCTGTGTTGCTGTGGCCCGCGTGCTGGTGAATGCTCACTCTTTCCAAAAAGCAGCTGAGGCTCCTTCGAGCCGGCGACCTAAGGATGACAGATGTGCGACACACTACAGTCCTCCGCTCTACCAGCTGAGCTCTCGAAGGAGAGCCCCGCAGTGGCTCTGCCTTGCTGATGCTTTGCCGTGCTCCTCCGCTAATGTGACGCCGTTGTCTCCCTGAAACTCTGTCACTCTGGGAGATCCTGAGCCACTGGCTGATCTCCACAGCTTCGGCCTGTGCTGGCATGAAGAAATCGTCTTGAGTGCTGATCCGAAACTGCCAGATTCTGCCGGTACAGTATCTGAGTCGCATCTTCACGTACATGTCAGGTTAGGGTTTGGGCCGCAGCTTAACGACTGGTTCAAGTTGCCTCCAAACATGTCCAGGACGTGGCCGGCCGCTGACCTCAGGCAGCTCACCCACCGCCGGGATGATCCTTTCCAGGAGCTGACTTTCACCCGCAGAGAAAAGCGTCAACGCCGCGGGCGTTTGCCTTCGCTGCGCAGCTCGACTTCCTTCCTGCGCTGCACCCTGAAACGGCGGGACCTGCCTGTCGCTCACGCGTGAAGCTTTTGATCTCTCGGGACCACTCTCAGGGAGGCGGTTGACGCAAACGGTATTCTCTCTGCTGCAGACCAGCCGAGTGAGAGGACGCACTTGCAGTTTTAAAAGGAAGTGGAGAATGCGGGCATCGATCCCGCTACTTCTCGCATGCAAAGCGAGCGCTCTACCATTTGAGCTAATTCCCCTGGCAGACAGCTGGCCCTGCTTTCACTCCTTCCGCAGTGGATCCTGAGCAGCCATGCTCCGGGAGGGGCAGGAAATCCTCTCATCCGTCGGACGGCTGAGACCAAACATTGCTGATGCCTGTCTCGCTGAAACAACCAACTTGTCGGAGGAGCGGTAGCTGGTGGACTGAAACGAGGCGGAAGACTACGTAGACGAGGAAAGAAGTGCTGACGAAATGGCAATTGCTGATTGGAGCTCGAAACGACTTCAACCTTGGCGCAGCCACCACGAGCGTGAGGTGATGACGCAGGGCCCCGCCTGACTGATAGAAGACTTGATTTGCTTGCAGTGAGCACAAAGTGCTTTCATGCGTTTGTGTTGAAAAAAGGCACCCTGCTGGCCGTCAGCTACAACCACAGCAGGGAGAAAGCTGACTCTTTGCAGAGGGGGAAGGGCGTGTGCCGATGTGTCCTGAAAACGTTGTCGCGTTTTCAGCTCATCTGTGTTGCTGTGGCCCGCGTGCTGGTGAATGCTCACTCTTTCCAAAAAGCAGCTGAGGCTCCTTCGAGCCGGCGACCTAAGGATGACAGATGTGCGACACACTACAGTCCTCCGCTCTACCAGCTGAGCTCTCGAAGGAGAGCCCCGCAGTGGCTCTGCCTTGCTGATGCTTTGCCGTGCTCCTCCGCTAATGTGACGCCGTTGTCTCCCTGAAACTCTGTCACTCTGGGAGATCCTGAGCCACTGGCTGATCTCCACAGCTTCGGCCTGTGCTGGCATGAAGAAATCGTCTTGAGTGCTGATCCGAAACTGCCAGATTCTGCCGGTACAGTATCTGAGTCGCATCTTCATGTACATGTCAGGTTAGGGTTTGGGCCGCAGCTTAACGACTGGTTCAAGTTGCCTCCAAACATGTCCAGGACGTGGCCGGCCGCTGACCTCAGGCAGCTCACCCACCGCCGGGATGATCCTTTCCAGGAGCTGACTTTCACCCGCAGAGAAAAGCGTCAACGCCGCGGGCGTTTGCCTTCGCTGCGCAGCTCGACTTCCTTCCTGCGCTGCACCCTGAAACGGCGGGACCTGCCTGTCGCTCACGCGTGAAGCTTTTGATCTCTCGGGACCACTCTCAGGGAGGCGGCTGACGCAAACGGTATTCCCTCTGCTGCAGACCAGCCGAGTGAGAGGGCGCACTTGCAGTTTTAAAAGGAAGTGGAGAATGCGGGCATCGATCCCGCTACTTCTCGCATGCAAAGCGAGCGCTCTACCATTTGAGCTAATTCCCCTGGCAGACAGCTGGCCCTGCTTTCACTCCTTCCGCAGTGGATCCTGAGCAGCCATGCTCCGGGAGGGGCAGGAAATCCTCTCATCCGTCGGACGGCTGAGACCAAACATTGCTGATGCCTGTCTCGCTGAAACAACCAACTTGTCGGAGGAGCGGTAGCTGGTGGACTGAAACGAGGCGGAAGACTACGTAGACGAGGAAAGAAGTGCTGACGAAATGGCAATTGCTGATTGGAGCTCGAAACGACTTCAACCTTGGCGCAGCCACCACGAGCGTGAGGTGATGACGCAGGGCCCCGCCTGACTGATAGAAGACTTGATTTGCTTGCAGTGAGCACAAAGTGCTTTCATGCGTTTGTGTTGAAAAAAGGCACCCTGCTGGCCGTCAGCTACAACCACAGCAGGGAGAAAGCTGACTCTTTGCAGAGGGGGAAGGGCGTGTGCCGATGTGTCCTGAAAACGTTGTCGCGTTTTCAGCTCATCTGTGTTGCTGTGGCCCGCGTGCTGGTGAATGCTCACTCTTTCCAAAAAGCAGCTGAGGCTCCTTCGAGCCGGCGACCTAAGGATGACAGATGTGCGACACACTACAGTCCTCCGCTCTACCAGCTGAGCTCTCGAAGGAGAGCCCCGCAGTGGCTCTGCCTTGCTGATGCTTTGCCGTGCTCCTCCGCTAATGTGACGCCGTTGTCTCCCTGAAACTCTGTCACTCTGGGAGATCCTGAGCCACTGGCTGATCTCCACAGCTTCGGCCTGTGCTGGCATGAAGAAATCGTCTTGAGTGCTGATCCGAAACTGCCAGATTCTGCCGGTACAGTATCTGAGTCGCATCTTCATGTACATGTCAGGTTAGGGTTTGGGCCGCAGCTTAACGACTGGTTCAAGTTGCCTCCAAACATGTCCAGGACGTGGCCGGCCGCTGACCTCAGGCAGCTCACCCACCGCCGGGATGATCCTTTCCAGGAGCTGACTTTCACCCGCAGAGAAAAGCGTCAACGCCGCGGGCGTTTGCCTTCGCTGCGCAGCTCGACTTCCTTCCTGCGCTGCACCCTGAAACGGCGGGACCTGCCTGTCGCTCACGCGTGAAGCTTTTGATCTCTCGGGACCACTCTCAGGGAGGCGGCTGACGCAAACGGTATTCCCTCTGCTGCAGACCAGCCGAGTGAGAGGGCGCACTTGCAGTTTTAAAAGGAAGTGGAGAATGCGGGCATTGATCCCGCTACTTCTCGCATGCAAAGCGAGCGCTCTACCATTTGAGCTAATTCCCCTGGCAGACAGCTGGCCCGGCTTTCACTCCTTCCGCAGTGGATCCTGAGCAGCCACGCTCCGGGAGGGGCAGGAAATCCTCTCATCCGTCGGACGGCTGAGACCAAACATTGCTGATGCCTGTCTCGCTGAAACAACCAACTTGTCGGAGGAGCGGTAGCTGGTGGACTGAAACGAGGCGGAAGACTACGTAGACGAGGAAAGAAGTGCTGACGAAATGGCAATTGCTGATTGGAGCTCGAAACGACTTCAACCTTGGCGCAGCCACCACGAGCGTGAGGTGATGACGCAGGGCCCCGCCTGACTGATAGAAGACTTGATTTGCTTGCAGTGAGCACAAAGTGCTTTCATGCGTTTGTGTTGAAAAAAGGCACCCTGCTGGCCGTCAGCTACAACCACAGCAGGGAGAAAGCTGACTCTTTGCAGAGGGGGAAGGGCGTGTGCCGATGTGTCCTGAAAACGTTGTCGCGTTTTCAGCTCATCTGTGTTGCTGTGGCCCGCGTGCTGGTGAATGCTCACTCTTTCCAAAAAGCAGCTGAGGCTCCTTCGAGCCGGCGACCTAAGGATGACAGATGTGCGACACACTACAGTCCTCCGCTCTACCAGCTGAGCTCTCGAAGGAGAGCCCCGCAGTGGCTCTGCCTTGCTGATGCTTTGCCGTGCTCCTCCGCTAATGTGACGCCGTTGTCTCCCTGAAACTCTGTCACTCTGGGAGATCCTGAGCCACTGGCTGATCTCCACAGCTTCGGCCTGTGCTGGCATGAAGAAATCGTCTTGAGTGCTGATCCGAAACTGCCAGATTCTGCCGGTACAGTATCTGAGTCGCATCTTCATGTACATGTCAGGTTAGGGTTTGGGCCGCAGCTTAACGACTGGTTCAAGTTGCCTCCAAACATGTCCAGGACGTGGCCGGCCGCTGACCTCAGGCAGCTCACCCACCGCCGGGATGATCCTTTCCAGGAGCTGACTTTCACCCGCAGAGAAAAGCGTCAACGCCGCGGGCGTTTGCCTTCGCTGCGCAGCTCGACTTCCTTCCTGCGCTGCACCCTGAAACGGCGGGACCTGCCTGTCGCTCACGCGTGAAGCTTTTGATCTCTCGGGACCACTCTCAGGGAGGCGGCTGACGCAAACGGTATTCCCTCTGCTGCAGACCAGCCGAGTGAGAGGGCGCACTTGCAGTTTTAAAAGGAAGTGGAGAATGCGGGCATCGATCCCGCTACTTCTCGCATGCAAAGCGAGCGCTCTACCATTTGAGCTAATTCCCCTGGCAGACAGCTGGCCCGGCTTTCACTCCTTCCGCAGTGGATCCTGAGCAGCCACGCTCCGGGAGGGGCAGGAAATCCTCTCATCCGTCGGACGGCTGAGACCAAACATTGCTGATGCCTGTCTCGCTGAAACAACCAACTTGTCGGAGGAGCGGTAGCTGGTGGACTGAAACGAGGCGGAAGACTACGTAGACGAGGAAAGAAGTGCTGACGAAATGGCAATTGCTGATTGGAGCTCGAAACGACTTCAACCTTGGCGCAGCCACCACGAGCGTGAGGTGATGACGCAGGGCCCCGCCTGACTGATAGAAGACTTGATTTGCTTGCAGTGAGCACAAAGTGCTTTCATGCGTTTGTGTTGAAAAAAGGCACCCTGCTGGCCGTCAGCTACAACCACAGCAGGGAGAAAGCTGACTCTTTGCAGAGGGGGAAGGGCGTGTGCCGATGTGTCCTGAAAACGTTGTCGCGTTTTCAGGTCATCTGTGTTGCTGTGGCCCGCGTGCTGGTGAATGCTCACTCTTTCCAAAAAGCAGCTGAGGCTCCTTCGAGCCGGCGACCTAAGGATGACAGATGTGCGACACACTACAGTCCTCCGCTCTACCAGCTGAGCTCTCGAAGGAGAGCCCCGCAGTGGCTCTGCCTTGCTGATGCTTTGCCGTGCTCCTCCGCTAATGTGACGCCGTTGTCTCCCTGAAACTCTGTCACTCTGGGAGATCCTGAGCCACTGGCTGATCTCCACAGCTTCGGCCTGTGCTGGCATGAAGAAATCGTCTTGAGTGCTGATCCGAAACTGCCAGATTCTGCCGGTACAGTATCTGAGTCGCATCTTCATGTACATGTCAGGTTAGGGTTTGGGCCGCAGCTTAACGACTGGTTCAAGTTGCCTCCAAACATGTCCAGGACGTGGCCGGCCGCTGACCTCAGGCAGCTCACCCACCGCCGGGATGATCCTTTCCAGGAGCTGACTTTCACCCGCAGAGAAAAGCGTCAACGCCGCGGGCGTTTGCCTTCGCTGCGCAGCTCGACTTCCTTCCTGCGCTGCACCCTGAAACGGCGGGACCTGCCTGTCGCTCACGCGTGAAGCTTTTGATCTCTCGGGACCACTCTCAGGGAGGCGGTTGACGCAAACGGTATTCTCTCTGCTGCAGACCAGCCGAGTGAGAGGGCGCCCTTGCAGTTTTAAAAGGAAGTGGAGAATGCGGGCATCGATCCCGCTACTTCTCGCATGCAAAGCGAGTGCTCTACCATTTGAGCTAATTCCCCTGGCAGACAGCTGGCCCTGCTTTCACTCCTTCCGCAGTGGATCCTGAGCAGCCACGCTCCGGGAGGGGCAGGAAATCCTCTCATCCGTCGGACGGCTGAGACCAAACATTGCTGATGCCTGTCTCGCTGAAACAACCAACTTGTCGGAGGAGCGGTAGCTGGTGGACTGAAACGAGGCGGAAGACTACGTAGACGAGGAAAGAAGTGCTGACGAAATGGCAATTGCTGATTGGAGCTCGAAACGACTTCAACCTTGGCGCAGCCACCACGAGCGTGAGGTGATGACGCAGGGCCCCGCCTGACTGATAGAAGACTTGATTTGCTTGCAGTGAGCACAAAGTGCTTTCATGCGTTTGTGTTGAAAAAAGGCACCCTGCTGGCCGTCAGCTACAACCACAGCAGGGAGAAAGCTGACTCTTTGCAGAGGGGGAAGGGCGTGTGCCGATGTGTCCTGAAAACGTTGTCGCGTTTTCAGGTCATCTGTGTTGCTGTGGCCCGCGTGCTGGTGAATGCTCACTCTTTCCAAAAAGCAGCTGAGGCTCCTTCGAGCCGGCGACCTAAGGATGACAGATGTGCGACACACTACAGTCCTCCGCTCTACCAGCTGAGCTCTCGAAGGAGAGCCCCGCAGTGGCTCTGCCTTGCTGATGCTTTGCCGTGCTCCTCCGCTAATGTGACGCCGTTGTCTCCCTGAAACTCTGTCACTCTGGGAGATCCTGAGCCACTGGCTGATCTCCACAGCTTCGGCCTGTGCTGGCATGAAGAAATCGTCTTGAGTGCTGATCCGAAACTGCCAGATTCTGCCGGTACAGTATCTGAGTCGCATCTTCATGTACATGTCAGGTTAGGGTTTGGGCCGCAGCTTAACGACTGGTTCAAGTTGCCTCCAAACATGTCCAGGACGTGGCCGGCCGCTGACCTCAGGCAGCTCACCCACCGCCGGGATGATCCTTTCCAGGAGCTGACTTTCACCCGCAGAGAAAAGCGTCAACGCCGCGGGCGTTTGCCTTCGCTGCGCAGCTCGACTTCCTTCCTGCGCTGCACCCTGAAACGGCGGGACCTGCCTGTCGCTCACGCGTGAAGCTTTTGATCTCTCGGGACCACTCTCAGGGAGGCGGCTGACGCAAACGGTATTCCCTCTGCTGCAGACCAGCCGAGTGAGAGGGCGCACTTGCAGTTTTAAAAGGAAGTGGAGAATGCGGGCATCGATCCCGCTACTTCTCGCATGCAAAGCGAGCGCTCTACCATTTGAGCTAATTCCCCTGGCAGACAGCTGGCCCGGCTTTCACTCCTTCCGCAGTGGATCCTGAGCAGCCACGCTCCGGGAGGGGCAGGAAATCCTCTCATCCGTCGGACGGCTGAGACCAAACATTGCTGATGCCTGTCTCGCTGAAACAACCAACTTGTCGGAGGAGCGGTAGCTGGTGGACTGAAACGAGGCGGAAGACTACGTAGACGAGGAAAGAAGTGCTGAGGAAATGGCAATTGCTGATTGGAGCTCGAAACGACTTCAACCTTGGCGCAGCCACCACGAGCGTGAGGTGATGACGCAGGGCCCCCGCCTGACTGATAGAAGACTTGATTTGCTTGCAGTGAGCACAAAGTGCTTTCATGCGTTTGTGTTGAAAAAAGGCACCCTGCTGGCCGTCAGCTACAACCACAGCAGGGAGAAAGCTGACTCTTTGCAGAGGGGGAAGGGCGTGTGCCGATGTGTCCTGAAAACGTTGTCGCGTTTTCAGGTCATCTGTGTTGCTGTGGCCCGCGTGCTGGTGAATGCTCACTCTTTCCAAAAAGCAGCTGAGGCTCCTTCGAGCCGGCGACCTAAGGATGACAGATGTGCGACACACTACAGTCCTCCGCTCTACCAGCTGAGCTCTCGAAGGAGAGCCCCGCAGTGGCTCTGCCTTGCTGATGCTTTGCCGTGCTCCTCCGCTAATGTGACGCCGTTGTCTCCCTGAAACTCTGTCACTCTGGGAGATCCTGAGCCACTGGCTGATCTCCACAGCTTCGGCCTGTGCTGGCATGAAGAAATCGTCTTGAGTGCTGATCCGAAACTGCCAGATTCTGCCGGTACAGTATCTGAGTCGCATCTTCACGTACATGTCAGGTTAGGGTTTGGGCCGCAGCTTAACGACTGGTTCAAGTTGCCTCCAAACATGTCCAGGACGTGGCCGGCCGCTGACCTCAGGCAGCTCACCCACCGCCGGGATGATCCTTTCCAGGAGCTGACTTTCACCCGCAGAGAAAAGCGTCAACGCCGCGGGCGTTTGCCTTCGCTGCGCAGCTCGACTTCCTTCCTGCGCTGCACCCTGAAACGGCGGGACCTGCCTGTCGCTCACGCGTGAAGCTTTTGATCTCTCGGGACCACTCTCAGGGAGGCGGTTGACGCAAACGGTATTCTCTCTGCTGCAGACCAGCCGAGTGAGAGGGCGCACTTGCAGTTTTAAAAGGAAGTGGAGAATGCGGGCATCGATCCCGCTACTTCTCGCATGCAAAGCGAGCGCTCTACCATTTGAGCTAATTCCCCTGGCAGACAGCTGGCCCTGCTTTCACTCCTTCCGCAGTGGATCCTGAGCAGCCACGCTCCGGGAGGGGCAGGAAATCCTCTCATCCGTCGGACGGCTGAGACCAAACATTGCTGATGCCTGTCTCGCTGAAACAACCAACTTGTCGGAGGAGCGGTAGCTGGTGGACTGAAACGAGGCGGAAGACTACGTAGACGAGGAAAGAAGTGCTGACGAAATGGCAATTGCTGATTGGAGCTCGAAACGACTTCAACCTTGGCGCAGCCACCACGAGCGTGAGGTGATGACGCAGGGCCCCGCCTGACTGATAGAAGACTTGATTTGCTTGCAGTGAGCACAAAGTGCTTTCATGCGTTTGTGTTGAAAAAAGGCACCCTGCTGGCCGTCAGCTACAACCACAGCAGGGAGAAAGCTGACTCTTTGCAGAGGGGGAAGGGCGTGTGCCGATGTGTCCTGAAAACGTTGTCACGTTTTCAGCTCATCTGTGTTGCTGTGGCCCGCGTGCTGGTGAATGCTCACTCTTTCCAAAAAGCAGCTGAGGCTCCTTCGAGCCGGCGACCTAAGGATGACAGATGTGCGACACACTACAGTCCTCCGCTCTACCAGCTGAGCTCTCGAAGGAGAGCCCCGCAGTGGCTCTGCCTTGCTGATGCTTTGCCGTGCTCCTCCGCTAATGTGACGCCGTTGTCTCCCTGAAACTCTGTCACTCTGGGAGATCCTGAGCCACTGGCTGATCTCCACAGCTTCGGCCTGTGCTGGCATGAAGAAATCGTCTTGAGTGCTGATCCGAAACTGCCAGATTCTGCCGGTACAGTATCTGAGTCGCATCTTCATGTACATGTCAGGTTAGGGTTTGGGCCGCAGCTTAACGACTGGTTCAAGTTGCCTCCAAACATGTCCAGGACGTGGCCGGCCGCTGACCTCAGGCAGCTCACCCACCGCCGGGATGATCCTTTCCAGGAGCTGACTTTCACCCGCAGAGAAAAGCGTCAACGCCGCGGGCGTTTGCCTTCGCTGCGCAGCTCGACTTCCTTCCTGCGCTGCACCCTGAAACGGCGGGACCTGCCTGTCGCTCACGCGTGAAGCTTTTGATCTCTCGGGACCACTCTCAGGGAGGCGGCTGACGCAAACGGTATTCCCTCTGCTGCAGACCAGCCGAGTGAGAGGGCGCACTTGCAGTTTTAAAAGGAAGTGGAGAATGCGGGCATCGATCCCGCTACTTCTCGCATGCAAAGCGAGCGCTCTACCATTTGAGCTAATTCCCCTGGCAGACAGCTGGCCCGGCTTTCACTCCTTCCGCAGTGGATCCTGAGCAGCCACGCTCCGGGAGGGGCAGGAAATCCTCTCATCCGTCGGACGGCTGAGACCAAACATTGCTGATGCCTGTCTCGCTGAAACAACCAACTTGTCGGAGGAGCGGTAGCTGGTGGACTGAAACGAGGCGGAAGACTACGTAGACGAGGAAAGAAGTGCTGAGGAAATGGCAATTGCTGATTGGAGCTCGAAACGACTTCAACCTTGGCGCAGCCACCACGAGCGTGAGGTGATGACGCAGGGCCCCGCCTGACTGATAGAAGACTTGATTTGCTTGCAGTGAGCACAAAGTGCTTTCATGCGTTTGTGTTGAAAAAAGGCACCCTGCTGGCCGTCAGCTACAACCACAGCAGGGAGAAAGCTGACTCTTTGCAGAGGGGGAAGGGCGTGTGCCGATGTGTCCTGAAAACGTTGTCGCGTTTTCAGCTCATCTGTGTTGCTGTGGCCCGCGTGCTGGTGAATGCTCACTCTTTCCAAAAAGCAGCTGAGGCTCCTTCGAGCCGGCGACCTAAGGATGACAGATGTGCGACACACTACAGTCCTCCGCTCTACCAGCTGAGCTCTCGAAGGAGAGCCCCGCAGTGGCTCTGCCTTGCTGATGCTTTGCCGTGCTCCTCCGCTAATGTGACGCCGTTGTCTCCCTGAAACTCTGTCACTCTGGGAGATCCTGAGCCACTGGCTGATCTCCACAGCTTCGGCCTGTGCTGGCATGAAGAAATCGTCTTGAGTGCTGATCCGAAACTGCCAGATTCTGCCGGTACAGTATCTGAGTCGCATCTTCATGTACATGTCAGGTTAGGGTTTGGGCCGCAGCTTAACGACTGGTTCAAGTTGCCTCCAAACATGTCCAGGACGTGGCCGGCCGCTGACCTCAGGCAGCTCACCCACCGCCGGGATGATCCTTTCCAGGAGCTGACTTTCACCCGCAGAGAAAAGCGTCAACGCCGCGGGCGTTTGCCTTCGCTGCGCAGCTCGACTTCCTTCCTGCGCTGCACCCTGAAACGGCGGGACCTGCCTGTCGCTCACGCGTGAAGCTTTTGATCTCTCGGGACCACTCTCAGGGAGGCGGCTGACGCAAACGGTATTCCCTCTGCTGCAGACCAGCCGAGTGAGAGGGCGCACTTGCAGTTTTAAAAGGAAGTGGAGAATGCGGGCATCGATCCCGCTACTTCTCGCATGCAAAGCGAGCGCTCTACCATTTGAGCTAATTCCCCTGGCAGACAGCTGGCCCTGCTTTCACTCCTTCCGCAGTGGATCCTGAGCAGCCACGCTCCGGGAGGGGCAGGAAATCCTCTCATCCGTCGGACGGCTGAGACCAAACATTGCTGATGCCTGTCTCGCTGAAACAACCAACTTGTCGGAGGAGCGGTAGCTGGTGGACTGAAACGAGGCGGAAGACTACGTAGACGAGGAAAGAAGTGCTGAGGAAATGGCAATTGCTGATTGGAGCTCGAAACGACTTCAACCTTGGCGCAGCCACCACGAGCGTGAGGTGATGACGCAGGGCCCCGCCTGACTGATAGAAGACTTGATTTGCTTGCAGTGAGCACAAAGTGCTTTCATGCGTTTGTGTTGAAAAAAGGCACCCTGCTGGCCGTCAGCTACAACCACAGCAGGGAGAAAGCTGACTCTTTGCAGAGGGGGAAGGGCGTGTGCCGATGTGTCCTGAAAACGTTGTCGCGTTTTCAGCTCATCTGTGTTGCTGTGGCCCGCGTGCTGGTGAATGCTCACTCTTTCCAAAAAGCAGCTGAGGCTCCTTCGAGCCGGCGACCTAAGGATGACAGATGTGCGACACACTACAGTCCTCCGCTCTACCAGCTGAGCTCTCGAAGGAGAGCCCCGCAGTGGCTCTGCCTTGCTGATGCTTTGCCGTGCTCCTCCGCTAATGTGACGCCGTTGTCTCCCTGAAACTCTGTCACTCTGGGAGATCCTGAGCCACTGGCTGATCTCCACAGCTTCGGCCTGTGCTGGCATGAAGAAATCGTCTTGAGTGCTGATCCGAAACTGCCAGATTCTGCCGGTACAGTATCTGAGTCGCATCTTCATGTACATGTCAGGTTAGGGTTTGGGCCGCAGCTTAACGACTGGTTCAAGTTGCCTCCAAACATGTCCAGGACGTGGCCGGCCGCTGACCTCAGGCAGCTCACCCACCGCCGGGATGATCCTTTCCAGGAGCTGACTTTCACCCGCAGAGAAAAGCGTCAACGCCGCGGGCGTTTGCCTTCGCTGCGCAGCTCGACTTCCTTCCTGCGCTGCACCCTGAAACGGCGGGACCTGCCTGTCGCTCACGCGTGAAGCTTTTGATCTCTCGGGACCACTCTCAGGGAGGCGGCTGACGCAAACGGTATTCCCTCTGCTGCAGACCAGCCGAGTGAGAGGGCGCACTTGCAGTTTTAAAAGGAAGTGGAGAATGCGGGCATCGATCCCGCTACTTCTCGCATGCAAAGCGAGCGCTCTACCATTTGAGCTAATTCCCCTGGCAGACAGCTGGCCCTGCTTTCACTCCTTCCGCAGTGGATCCTGAGCAGCCACGCTCCGGGAGGGGCAGGAAATCCTCTCATCCGTCGGACGGCTGAGACCAAACATTGCTGATGCCTGTCTCGCTGAAACAACCAACTTGTCGGAGGAGCGGTAGCTGGTGGACTGAAACGAGGCGGAAGACTACGTAGACGAGGAAAGAAGTGCTGACGAAATGGCAATTGCTGATTGGAGCTCGAAACGACTTCAACCTTGGCGCAGCCACCACGAGCGTGAGGTGATGACGCAGGGCCCCGCCTGACTGATAGAAGACTTGATTTGCTTGCAGTGAGCACAAAGTGCTTTCATGCGTTTGTGTTGAAAAAAGGCACCCTGCTGGCCGTCAGCTACAACCACAGCAGGGAGAAAGCTGACTCTTTGCAGAGGGGGAAGGGCGTGTGCCGATGTGTCCTGAAAACGTTGTCGCGTTTTCAGCTCATCTGTGTTGCTGTGGCCCGCGTGCTGGTGAATGCTCACTCTTTCCAAAAAGCAGCTGAGGCTCCTTCGAGCCGGCGACCTAAGGATGACAGATGTGCGACACACTACAGTCCTCCGCTCTACCAGCTGAGCTCTCGAAGGAGAGCCCCGCAGTGGCTCTGCCTTGCTGATGCTTTGCCGTGCTCCTCCGCTAATGTGACGCCGTTGTCTCCCTGAAACTCTGTCACTCTGGGAGATCCTGAGCCACTGGCTGATCTCCACAGCTTCGGCCTGTGCTGGCATGAAGAAATCGTCTTGAGTGCTGATCCGAAACTGCCAGATTCTGCCGGTACAGTATCTGAGTCGCATCTTCATGTACATGTCAGGTTAGGGTTTGGGCCGCAGCTTAACGACTGGTTCAAGTTGCCTCCAAACATGTCCAGGACGTGGCCGGCCGCTGACCTCAGGCAGCTCACCCACCGCCGGGATGATCCTTTCCAGGAGCTGACTTTCACCCGCAGAGAAAAGCGTCAACGCCGCGGGCGTTTGCCTTCGCTGCGCAGCTCGACTTCCTTCCTGCGCTGCACCCTGAAACGGCGGGACCTGCCTGTCGCTCACGCGTGAAGCTTTTGATCTCTCGGGACCACTCTCAGGGAGGCGGCTGACGCAAACGGTATTCCCTCTGCTGCAGACCAGCCGAGTGAGAGGGCGCACTTGCAGTTTTAAAAGGAAGTGGAGAATGCGGGCATCGATCCCGCTACTTCTCGCATGCAAAGCGAGCGCTCTACCATTTGAGCTAATTCCCCTGGCAGACAGCTGGCCCTGCTTTCACTCCTTCCGCAGTGGATCCTGAGCAGCCACGCTCCGGGAGGGGCAGGAAATCCTCTCATCCGTCGGACGGCTGAGACCAAACATTGCTGATGCCTGTCTCGCTGAAACAACCAACTTGTCGGAGGAGCGGTAGCTGGTGGACTGAAACGAGGCGGAAGACTACGTAGACGAGGAAAGAAGTGCTGAGGAAATGGCAATTGCTGATTGGAGCTCGAAACGACTTCAACCTTGGCGCAGCCACCACGAGCGTGAGGTGATGACGCAGGGCCCCGCCTGACTGATAGAAGACTTGATTTGCTTGCAGTGAGCACAAAGTGCTTTCATGCGTTTGTGTTGAAAAAAGGCACCCTGCTGGCCGTCAGCTACAACCACAGCAGGGAGAAAGCTGACTCTTTGCAGAGGGGGAAGGGCGTGTGCCGATGTGTCCTGAAAACGTTGTCGCGTTTTCAGCTCATCTGTGTTGCTGTGGCCCGCGTGCTGGTGAATGCTCACTCTTTCCAAAAAGCAGCTGAGGCTCCTTCGAGCCGGCGACCTAAGGATGACAGATGTGCGACACACTACAGTCCTCCGCTCTACCAGCTGAGCTCTCGAAGGAGAGCCCCGCAGTGGCTCTGCCTTGCTGATGCTTTGCCGTGCTCCTCCGCTAATGTGACGCCGTTGTCTCCCTGAAACTCTGTCACTCTGGGAGATCCTGAGCCACTGGCTGATCTCCACAGCTTCGGCCTGTGCTGGCATGAAGAAATCGTCTTGAGTGCTGATCCGAAACTGCCAGATTCTGCCGGTACAGTATCTGAGTCGCATCTTCATGTACATGTCAGGTTAGGGTTTGGGCCGCAGCTTAACGACTGGTTCAAGTTGCCTCCAAACATGTCCAGGACGTGGCCGGCCGCTGACCTCAGGCAGCTCACCCACCGCCGGGATGATCCTTTCCAGGAGCTGACTTTCACCCGCAGAGAAAAGCGTCAACGCCGCGGGCGTTTGCCTTCGCTGCGCAGCTCGACTTCCTTCCTGCGCTGCACCCTGAAACGGCGGGACCTGCCTGTCGCTCACGCGTGAAGCTTTTGATCTCTCGGGACCACTCTCAGGGAGGCGGCTGACGCAAACGGTATTCCCTCTGCTGCAGACCAGCCGAGTGAGAGGGCGCACTTGCAGTTTTAAAAGGAAGTGGAGAATGCGGGCATCGATCCCGCTACTTCTCGCATGCAAAGCGAGCGCTCTACCATTTGAGCTAATTCCCCTGGCAGACAGCTGGCCCTGCTTTCACTCCTTCCGCAGTGGATCCTGAGCAGCCACGCTCCGGGAGGGGCAGGAAATCCTCTCATCCGTCGGACGGCTGAGACCAAACATTGCTGATGCCTGTCTCGCTGAAACAACCAACTTGTCGGAGGAGCGGTAGCTGGTGGACTGAAACGAGGCGGAAGACTACGTAGACGAGGAAAGAAGTGCTGAGGAAATGGCAATTGCTGATTGGAGCTCGAAACGACTTCAACCTTGGCGCAGCCACCACGAGCGTGAGGTGATGACGCAGGGCCCCGCCTGACTGATAGAAGACTTGATTTGCTTGCAGTGAGCACAAAGTGCTTTCATGCGTTTGTGTTGAAAAAAGGCACCCTGCTGGCCGTCAGCTACAACCACAGCAGGGAGAAAGCTGACTCTTTGCAGAGGGGGAAGGGCGTGTGCCGATGTGTCCTGAAAACGTTGTCGCGTTTTCAGCTCATCTGTGTTGCTGTGGCCCGCGTGCTGGTGAATGCTCACTCTTTCCAAAAAGCAGCTGAGGCTCCTTCGAGCCGGCGACCTAAGGATGACAGATGTGCGACACACTACAGTCCTCCGCTCTACCAGCTGAGCTCTCGAAGGAGAGCCCCGCAGTGGCTCTGCCTTGCTGATGCTTTGCCGTGCTCCTCCGCTAATGTGACGCCGTTGTCTCCCTGAAACTCTGTCACTCTGGGAGATCCTGAGCCACTGGCTGATCTCCACAGCTTCGGCCTGTGCTGGCATGAAGAAATCGTCTTGAGTGCTGATCCGAAACTGCCAGATTCTGCCGGTACAGTATCTGAGTCGCATCTTCATGTACATGTCAGGTTAGGGTTTGGGCCGCAGCTTAACGACTGGTTCAAGTTGCCTCCAAACATGTCCAGGACGTGGCCGGCCGCTGACCTCAGGCAGCTCACCCACCGCCGGGATGATCCTTTCCAGGAGCTGACTTTCACCCGCAGAGAAAAGCGTCAACGCCGCGGGCGTTTGCCTTCGCTGCGCAGCTCGACTTCCTTCCTGCGCTGCACCCTGAAACGGCGGGACCTGCCTGTCGCTCACGCGTGAAGCTTTTGATCTCTCGGGACCACTCTCAGGGAGGCGGCTGACGCAAACGGTATTCCCTCTGCTGCAGACCAGCCGAGTGAGAGGGCGCACTTGCAGTTTTAAAAGGAAGTGGAGAATGCGGGCATCGATCCCGCTACTTCTCGCATGCAAAGCGAGCGCTCTACCATTTGAGCTAATTCCCCTGGCAGACAGCTGGCCCTGCTTTCACTCCTTCCGCAGTGGATCCTGAGCAGCCACGCTCCGGGAGGGGCAGGAAATCCTCTCATCCGTCGGACGGCTGAGACCAAACATTGCTGATGCCTGTCTCGCTGAAACAACCAACTTGTCGGAGGAGCGGTAGCTGGTGGACTGAAACGAGGCGGAAGACTACGTAGACGAGGAAAGAAGTGCTGAGGAAATGGCAATTGCTGATTGGAGCTCGAAACGACTTCAACCTTGGCGCAGCCACCACGAGCGTGAGGTGATGACGCAGGGCCCCGCCTGACTGATAGAAGACTTGATTTGCTTGCAGTGAGCACAAAGTGCTTTCATGCGTTTGTGTTGAAAAAAGGCACCCTGCTGGCCGTCAGCTACAACCACAGCAGGGAGAAAGCTGACTCTTTGCAGAGGGGGAAGGGCGTGTGCCGATGTGTCCTGAAAACGTTGTCGCGTTTTCAGCTCATCTGTGTTGCTGTGGCCCGCGTGCTGGTGAATGCTCACTCTTTCCAAAAAGCAGCTGAGGCTCCTTCGAGCCGGCGACCTAAGGATGACAGATGTGCGACACACTACAGTCCTCCGCTCTACCAGCTGAGCTCTCGAAGGAGAGCCCCGCAGTGGCTCTGCCTTGCTGATGCTTTGCCGTGCTCCTCCGCTAATGTGACGCCGTTGTCTCCCTGAAACTCTGTCACTCTGGGAGATCCTGAGCCACTGGCTGATCTCCACAGCTTCGGCCTGTGCTGGCATGAAGAAATCGTCTTGAGTGCTGATCCGAAACTGCCAGATTCTGCCGGTACAGTATCTGAGTCGCATCTTCATGTACATGTCAGGTTAGGGTTTGGGCCGCAGCTTAACGACTGGTTCAAGTTGCCTCCAAACATGTCCAGGACGTGGCCGGCCGCTGACCTCAGGCAGCTCACCCACCGCCGGGATGATCCTTTCCAGGAGCTGACTTTCACCCGCAGAGAAAAGCGTCAACGCCGCGGGCGTTTGCCTTCGCTGCGCAGCTCGACTTCCTTCCTGCGCTGCACCCTGAAACGGCGGGACCTGCCTGTCGCTCACGCGTGAAGCTTTTGATCTCTCGGGACCACTCTCAGGGAGGCGGCTGACGCAAACGGTATTCCCTCTGCTGCAGACCAGCCGAGTGAGAGGGCGCACTTGCAGTTTTAAAAGGAAGTGGAGAATGCGGGCATCGATCCCGCTACTTCTCGCATGCAAAGCGAGCGCTCTACCATTTGAGCTAATTCCCCTGGCAGACAGCTGGCCCTGCTTTCACTCCTTCCGCAGTGGATCCTGAGCAGCCACGCTCCGGGAGGGGCAGGAAATCCTCTCATCCGTCGGACGGCTGAGACCAAACATTGCTGATGCCTGTCTCGCTGAAACAACCAACTTGTCGGAGGAGCGGTAGCTGGTGGACTGAAACGAGGCGGAAGACTACGTAGACGAGGAAAGAAGTGCTGAGGAAATGGCAATTGCTGATTGGAGCTCGAAACGACTTCAACCTTGGCGCAGCCACCACGAGCGTGAGGTGATGACGCAGGGCCCCGCCTGACTGATAGAAGACTTGATTTGCTTGCAGTGAGCACAAAGTGCTTTCATGCGTTTGTGTTGAAAAAAGGCACCCTGCTGGCCGTCAGCTACAACCACAGCAGGGAGAAAGCTGACTCTTTGCAGAGGGGGAAGGGCGTGTGCCGATGTGTCCTGAAAACGTTGTCGCGTTTTCAGCTCATCTGTGTTGCTGTGGCCCGCGTGCTGGTGAATGCTCACTCTTTCCAAAAAGCAGCTGAGGCTCCTTCGAGCCGGCGACCTAAGGATGACAGATGTGCGACACACTACAGTCCTCCGCTCTACCAGCTGAGCTCTCGAAGGAGAGCCCCGCAGTGGCTCTGCCTTGCTGATGCTTTGCCGTGCTCCTCCGCTAATGTGACGCCGTTGTCTCCCTGAAACTCTGTCACTCTGGGAGATCCTGAGCCACTGGCTGATCTCCACAGCTTCGGCCTGTGCTGGCATGAAGAAATCGTCTTGAGTGCTGATCCGAAACTGCCAGATTCTGCCGGTACAGTATCTGAGTCGCATCTTCATGTACATGTCAGGTTAGGGTTTGGGCCGCAGCTTAACGACTGGTTCAAGTTGCCTCCAAACATGTCCAGGACGTGGCCGGCCGCTGACCTCAGGCAGCTCACCCACCGCCGGGATGATCCTTTCCAGGAGCTGACTTTCACCCGCAGAGAAAAGCGTCAACGCCGCGGGCGTTTGCCTTCGCTGCGCAGCTCGACTTCCTTCCTGCGCTGCACCCTGAAACGGCGGGACCTGCCTGTCGCTCACGCGTGAAGCTTTTGATCTCTCGGGACCACTCTCAGGGAGGCGGCTGACGCAAACGGTATTCCCTCTGCTGCAGACCAGCCGAGTGAGAGGGCGCACTTGCAGTTTTAAAAGGAAGTGGAGAATGCGGGCATCGATCCCGCTACTTCTCGCATGCAAAGCGAGCGCTCTACCATTTGAGCTAATTCCCCTGGCAGACAGCTGGCCCTGCTTTCACTCCTTCCGCAGTGGATCCTGAGCAGCCACGCTCCGGGAGGGGCAGGAAATCCTCTCATCCGTCGGACGGCTGAGACCAAACATTGCTGATGCCTGTCTCGCTGAAACAACCAACTTGTCGGAGGAGCGGTAGCTGGTGGACTGAAACGAGGCGGAAGACTACGTAGACGAGGAAAGAAGTGCTGAGGAAATGGCAATTGCTGATTGGAGCTCGAAACGACTTCAACCTTGGCGCAGCCACCACGAGCGTGAGGTGATGACGCAGGGCCCCGCCTGACTGATAGAAGACTTGATTTGCTTGCAGTGAGCACAAAGTGCTTTCATGCGTTTGTGTTGAAAAAAGGCACCCTGCTGGCCGTCAGCTACAACCACAGCAGGGAGAAAGCTGACTCTTTGCAGAGGGGGAAGGGCGTGTGCCGATGTGTCCTGAAAACGTTGTCGCGTTTTCAGCTCATCTGTGTTGCTGTGGCCCGCGTGCTGGTGAATGCTCACTCTTTCCAAAAAGCAGCTGAGGCTCCTTCGAGCCGGCGACCTAAGGATGACAGATGTGCGACACACTACAGTCCTCCGCTCTACCAGCTGAGCTCTCGAAGGAGAGCCCCGCAGTGGCTCTGCCTTGCTGATGCTTTGCCGTGCTCCTCCGCTAATGTGACGCCGTTGTCTCCCTGAAACTCTGTCACTCTGGGAGATCCTGAGCCACTGGCTGATCTCCACAGCTTCGGCCTGTGCTGGCATGAAGAAATCGTCTTGAGTGCTGATCCGAAACTGCCAGATTCTGCCGGTACAGTATCTGAGTCGCATCTTCATGTACATGTCAGGTTAGGGTTTGGGCCGCAGCTTAACGACTGGTTCAAGTTGCCTCCAAACATGTCCAGGACGTGGCCGGCCGCTGACCTCAGGCAGCTCACCCACCGCCGGGATGATCCTTTCCAGGAGCTGACTTTCACCCGCAGAGAAAAGCGTCAACGCCGCGGGCGTTTGCCTTCGCTGCGCAGCTCGACTTCCTTCCTGCGCTGCACCCTGAAACGGCGGGACCTGCCTGTCGCTCACGCGTGAAGCTTTTGATCTCTCGGGACCACTCTCAGGGAGGCGGCTGACGCAAACGGTATTCCCTCTGCTGCAGACCAGCCGAGTGAGAGGGCGCACTTGCAGTTTTAAAAGGAAGTGGAGAATGCGGGCATCGATCCCGCTACTTCTCGCATGCAAAGCGAGCGCTCTACCATTTGAGCTAATTCCCCTGGCAGACAGCTGGCCCTGCTTTCACTCCTTCCGCAGTGGATCCTGAGCAGCCACGCTCCGGGAGGGGCAGGAAATCCTCTCATCCGTCGGACGGCTGAGACCAAACATTGCTGATGCCTGTCTCGCTGAAACAACCAACTTGTCGGAGGAGCGGTAGCTGGTGGACTGAAACGAGGCGGAAGACTACGTAGACGAGGAAAGAAGTGCTGAGGAAATGGCAATTGCTGATTGGAGCTCGAAACGACTTCAACCTTGGCGCAGCCACCACGAGCGTGAGGTGATGACGCAGGGCCCCGCCTGACTGATAGAAGACTTGATTTGCTTGCAGTGAGCACAAAGTGCTTTCATGCGTTTGTGTTGAAAAAAGGCACCCTGCTGGCCGTCAGCTACAACCACAGCAGGGAGAAAGCTGACTCTTTGCAGAGGGGGAAGGGCGTGTGCCGATGTGTCCTGAAAACGTTGTCGCGTTTTCAGCTCATCTGTGTTGCTGTGGCCCGCGTGCTGGTGAATGCTCACTCTTTCCAAAAAGCAGCTGAGGCTCCTTCGAGCCGGCGACCTAAGGATGACAGATGTGCGACACACTACAGTCCTCCGCTCTACCAGCTGAGCTCTCGAAGGAGAGCCCCGCAGTGGCTCTGCCTTGCTGATGCTTTGCCGTGCTCCTCCGCTAATGTGACGCCGTTGTCTCCCTGAAACTCTGTCACTCTGGGAGATCCTGAGCCACTGGCTGATCTCCACAGCTTCGGCCTGTGCTGGCATGAAGAAATCGTCTTGAGTGCTGATCCGAAACTGCCAGATTCTGCCGGTACAGTATCTGAGTCGCATCTTCATGTACATGTCAGGTTAGGGTTTGGGCCGCAGCTTAACGACTGGTTCAAGTTGCCTCCAAACATGTCCAGGACGTGGCCGGCCGCTGACCTCAGGCAGCTCACCCACCGCCGGGATGATCCTTTCCAGGAGCTGACTTTCACCCGCAGAGAAAAGCGTCAACGCCGCGGGCGTTTGCCTTCGCTGCGCAGCTCGACTTCCTTCCTGCGCTGCACCCTGAAACGGCGGGACCTGCCTGTCGCTCACGCGTGAAGCTTTTGATCTCTCGGGACCACTCTCAGGGAGGCGGCTGACGCAAACGGTATTCCCTCTGCTGCAGACCAGCCGAGTGAGAGGGCGCACTTGCAGTTTTAAAAAGGAAGTGGAGAATGCGGGCATCGATCCCGCTACTTCTCGCATGCAAAGCGAGCGCTCTACCATTTGAGCTAATTCCCCTGGCAGACAGCTGGCCCTGCTTTCACTCCTTCCGCAGTGGATCCTGAGCAGCCACGCTCCGGGAGGGGCAGGAAATCCTCTCATCCGTCGGACGGCTGAGACCAAACATTGCTGATGCCTGTCTCGCTGAAACAACCAACTTGTCGGAGGAGCGGTAGCTGGTGGACTGAAACGAGGCGGAAGACTACGTAGACGAGGAAAGAAGTGCTGACGAAATGGCAATTGCTGATTGGAGCTCGAAACGACTTCAACCTTGGCGCAGCCACCACGAGCGTGAGGTGATGACGCAGGGCCCCGCCTGACTGATAGAAGACTTGATTTGCTTGCAGTGAGCACAAAGTGCTTTCATGCGTTTGTGTTGAAAAAAGGCACCCTGCTGGCCGTCAGCTACAACCACAGCAGGGAGAAAGCTGACTCTTTGCAGAGGGGGAAGGGCGTGTGCCGATGTGTCCTGAAAACGTTGTCGCGTTTTCAGCTCATCTGTGTTGCTGTGGCCCGCGTGCTGGTGAATGCTCACTCTTTCCAAAAAGCAGCTGAGGCTCCTTCGAGCCGGCGACCTAAGGATGACAGATGTGCGACACACTACAGTCCTCCGCTCTACCAGCTGAGCTCTCGAAGGAGAGCCCCGCAGTGGCTCTGCCTTGCTGATGCTTTGCCGTGCTCCTCCGCTAATGTGACGCCGTTGTCTCCCTGAAACTCTGTCACTCTGGGAGATCCTGAGCCACTGGCTGATCTCCACAGCTTCGGCCTGTGCTGGCATGAAGAAATCGTCTTGAGTGCTGATCCGAAACTGCCAGATTCTGCCGGTACAGTATCTGAGTCGCATCTTCATGTACATGTCAGGTTAGGGTTTGGGCCGCAGCTTAACGACTGGTTCAAGTTGCCTCCAAACATGTCCAGGACGTGGCCGGCCGCTGACCTCAGGCAGCTCACCCACCGCCGGGATGATCCTTTCCAGGAGCTGACTTTCACCCGCAGAGAAAAGCGTCAACGCCGCGGGCGTTTGCCTTCGCTGCGCAGCTCGACTTCCTTCCTGCGCTGCACCCTGAAACGGCGGGACCTGCCTGTCGCTCACGCGTGAAGCTTTTGATCTCTCGGGACCACTCTCAGGGAGGCGGCTGACGCAAACGGTATTCCCTCTGCTGCAGACCAGCCGAGTGAGAGGGCGCACTTGCAGTTTTAAAAGGAAGTGGAGAATGCGGGCATCGATCCCGCTACTTCTCGCATGCAAAGCGAGCGCTCTACCATTTGAGCTAATTCCCCTGGCAGACAGCTGGCCCTGCTTTCACTCCTTCCGCAGTGGATCCTGAGCAGCCACGCTCCGGGAGGGGCAGGAAATCCTCTCATCCGTCGGACGGCTGAGACCAAACATTGCTGATGCCTGTCTCGCTGAAACAACCAACTTGTCGGAGGAGCGATAGCTGGTGGACTGAAACGAGGCGGAAGACTACGTAGACGAGGAAAGAAGTGCTGAGGAAATGGCAATTGCTGATTGGAGCTCGAAACGACTTCAACCTTGGCGCAGCCACCACGAGCGTGAGGTGATGACGCAGGGCCCCCGCCTGACTGATAGAAGACTTGATTTGCTTGCAGTGAGCACAAAGTGCTTTCATGCGTTTGTGTTGAAAAAAGGCACCCTGCTGGCCGTCAGCTACAACCACAGCAGGGAGAAAGCTGACTCTTTGCAGAGGGGGGAAGGGCGTGTGCCGATGTGTCCTGAAAACGTTGTCGCGTTTTCAGCTCATCTGTGTTGCTGTGGCCCGCGTGCTGGTGAATGCTCACTCTTTCCAAAAAGCAGCTGAGGCTCCTTCGAGCCGGCGACCTAAGGATGACAGATGTGCGACACACTACAGTCCTCCGCTCTACCAGCTGAGCTCTCGAAGGAGAGCCCCGCAGTGGCTCTGCCTTGCTGATGCTTTGCCGTGCTCCTCCGCTAATGTGACGCCGTTGTCTCCCTGAAACTCTGTCACTCTGGGAGATCCTGAGCCACTGGCTGATCTCCACAGCTTCGGCCTGTGCTGGCATGAAGAAATCGTCTTGAGTGCTGATCCGAAACTGCCAGATTCTGCCGGTACAGTATCTGAGTCGCATCTTCATGTACATGTCAGGTTAGGGTTTGGGCCGCAGCTTAACGACTGGTTCAAGTTGCCTCCAAACATGTCCAGGACGTGGCCGGCCGCTGACCTCAGGCAGCTCACCCACCGCCGGGATGATCCTTTCCAGGAGCTGACTTTCACCCGCAGAGAAAAGCGTCAACGCCGCGGGCGTTTGCCTTCGCTGCGCAGCTCGACTTCCTTCCTGCGCTGCACCCTGAAACGGCGGGACCTGCCTGTCGCTCACGCGTGAAGCTTTTGATCTCTCGGGACCACTCTCAGGGAGGCGGCTGACGCAAACGGTATTCCCTCTGCTGCAGACCAGCCGAGTGAGAGGGCGCACTTGCAGTTTTAAAAGGAAGTGGAGAATGCGGGCATTGATCCCGCTACTTCTCGCATGCAAAGCGAGCGCTCTACCATTTGAGCTAATTCCCCTGGCAGATGGCTGGCCCTGCTTTCACTCCTTCCGCAGTGGATCCTGAGCAGCCACGCTCCGGGAGGGGCAGGAAATCCTCTCATCCGTCGGACGGCTGAGACCAAACATTGCTGATGCCTGTCTCGCTGAAACAACCAACTTGTCGGAGGAGCGGTAGCTGGTGGACTGAAACGAGGCGGAAGACTACGTAGACGAGGAAAGAAGTGCTGAGGAAATGGCAATTGCTGATTGGAGCTCGAAACGACTTCAACCTTGGCGCAGCCACCACGAGCGTGAGGTGATGACGCAGGGCCCCGCCTGACTGATAGAAGACTTGATTTGCTTGCAGTGAGCACAAAGTGCTTTCATGCGTTTGTGTTGAAAAAAGGCACCCTGCTGGCCGTCAGCTACAACCACAGCAGGGAGAAAGCTGACTCTTTGCAGAGGGGGAAGGGCGTGTGCCGATGTGTCCTGAAAACGTTGTCGCGTTTTCAGCTCATCTGTGTTGCTGTGGCCCGCGTGCTGGTGAATGCTCACTCTTTCCAAAAAGCAGCTGAGGCTCCTTCGAGCCGGCGACCTAAGGATGACAGATGTGCGACACACTACAGTCCTCCGCTCTACCAGCTGAGCTCTCGAAGGAGAGCCCCGCAGTGGCTCTGCCTTGCTGATGCTTTGCCGTGCTCCTCCGCTAATGTGACGCCGTTGTCTCCCTGAAACTCTGTCACTCTGGGAGATCCTGAGCCACTGGCTGATCTCCACAGCTTCGGCCTGTGCTGGCATGAAGAAATCGTCTTGAGTGCTGATCCGAAACTGCCAGATTCTGCCGGTACAGTATCTGAGTCGCATCTTCATGTACATGTCAGGTTAGGGTTTGGGCCGCAGCTTAACGACTGGTTCAAGTTGCCTCCAAACATGTCCAGGACGTGGCCGGCCGCTGACCTCAGGCAGCTCACCCACCGCCGGGATGATCCTTTCCAGGAGCTGACTTTCACCCGCAGAGAAAAGCGTCAACGCCGCGGGCGTTTGCCTTCGCTGCGCAGCTCGACTTCCTTCCTGCGCTGCACCCTGAAACGGCGGGACCTGCCTGTCGCTCACGCGTGAAGCTTTTGATCTCTCGGGACCACTCTCAGGGAGGCGGCTGACGCAAACGGTATTCCCTCTGCTGCAGACCAGCCGAGTGAGAGGGCGCACTTGCAGTTTTAAAAGGAAGTGGAGAATGCGGGCATCGATCCCGCTACTTCTCGCATGCAAAGCGAGCGCTCTACCATTTGAGCTAATTCCCCTGGCAGACAGCTGGCCCTGCTTTCACTCCTTCCGCAGTGGATCCTGAGCAGCCACGCTCCGGGAGGGGCAGGAAATCCTCTCATCCGTCGGACGGCTGAGACCAAACATTGCTGATGCCTGTCTCGCTGAAACAACCAACTTGTCGGAGGAGCGGTAGCTGGTGGACTGAAACGAGGCGGAAGACTACGTAGACGAGGAAAGAAGTGCTGAGGAAATGGCAATTGCTGATTGGAGCTCGAAACGACTTCAACCTTGGCGCAGCCACCACGAGCGTGAGGTGATGACGCAGGGCCCCGCCTGACTGATAGAAGACTTGATTTGCTTGCAGTGAGCACAAAGTGCTTTCATGCGTTTGTGTTGAAAAAAGGCACCCTGCTGGCCGTCAGCTACAACCACAGCAGGGAGAAAGCTGACTCTTTGCAGAGGGGGAAGGGCGTGTGCCGATGTGTCCTGAAAACGTTGTCGCGTTTTCAGCTCATCTGTGTTGCTGTGGCCCGCGTGCTGGTGAATGCTCACTCTTTCCAAAAAGCAGCTGAGGCTCCTTCGAGCCGGCGACCTAAGGATGACAGATGTGCGACACACTACAGTCCTCCGCTCTACCAGCTGAGCTCTCGAAGGAGAGCCCCGCAGTGGCTCTGCCTTGCTGATGCTTTGCCGTGCTCCTCCGCTAATGTGACGCCGTTGTCTCCCTGAAACTCTGTCACTCTGGGAGATCCTGAGCCACTGGCTGATCTCCACAGCTTCGGCCTGTGCTGGCATGAAGAAATCGTCTTGAGTGCTGATCCGAAACTGCCAGATTCTGCCGGTACAGTATCTGAGTCGCATCTTCATGTACATGTCAGGTTAGGGTTTGGGCCGCAGCTTAACGACTGGTTCAAGTTGCCTCCAAACATGTCCAGGACGTGGCCGGCCGCTGACCTCAGGCAGCTCACCCACCGCCGGGATGATCCTTTCCAGGAGCTGACTTTCACCCGCAGAGAAAAGCGTCAACGCCGCGGGCGTTTGCCTTCGCTGCGCAGCTCGACTTCCTTCCTGCGCTGCACCCTGAAACGGCGGGACCTGCCTGTCGCTCACGCGTGAAGCTTTTGATCTCTCGGGACCACTCTCAGGGAGGCGGCTGACGCAAACGGTATTCCCTCTGCTGCAGACCAGCCGAGTGAGAGGGCGCACTTGCAGTTTTAAAAGGAAGTGGAGAATGCGGGCATCGATCCCGCTACTTCTCGCATGCAAAGCGAGCGCTCTACCATTTGAGCTAATTCCCCTGGCAGACAGCTGGCCCTGCTTTCACTCCTTCCGCAGTGGATCCTGAGCAGCCACGCTCCGGGAGGGGCAGGAAATCCTCTCATCCGTCGGACGGCTGAGACCAAACATTGCTGATGCCTGTCTCGCTGAAACAACCAACTTGTCGGAGGAGCGGTAGCTGGTGGACTGAAACGAGGCGGAAGACTACGTAGACGAGGAAAGAAGTGCTGAGGAAATGGCAATTGCTGATTGGAGCTCGAAACGACTTCAACCTTGGCGCAGCCACCACGAGCGTGAGGTGATGACGCAGGGCCCCGCCTGACTGATAGAAGACTTGATTTGCTTGCAGTGAGCACAAAGTGCTTTCATGCGTTTGTGTTGAAAAAAGGCACCCTGCTGGCCGTCAGCTACAACCACAGCAGGGAGAAAGCTGACTCTTTGCAGAGGGGGAAGGGCGTGTGCCGATGTGTCCTGAAAACGTTGTCGCGTTTTCAGCTCATCTGTGTTGCTGTGGCCCGCGTGCTGGTGAATGCTCACTCTTTCCAAAAAGCAGCTGAGGCTCCTTCGAGCCGGCGACCTAAGGATGACAGATGTGCGACACACTACAGTCCTCCGCTCTACCAGCTGAGCTCTCGAAGGAGAGCCCCGCAGTGGCTCTGCCTTGCTGATGCTTTGCCGTGCTCCTCCGCTAATGTGACGCCGTTGTCTCCCTGAAACTCTGTCACTCTGGGAGATCCTGAGCCACTGGCTGATCTCCACAGCTTCGGCCTGTGCTGGCATGAAGAAATCGTCTTGAGTGCTGATCCGAAACTGCCAGATTCTGCCGGTACAGTATCTGAGTCGCATCTTCATGTACATGTCAGGTTAGGGTTTGGGCCGCAGCTTAACGACTGGTTCAAGTTGCCTCCAAACATGTCCAGGACGTGGCCGGCCGCTGACCTCAGGCAGCTCACCCACCGCCGGGATGATCCTTTCCAGGAGCTGACTTTCACCCGCAGAGAAAAGCGTCAACGCCGCGGGCGTTTGCCTTCGCTGCGCAGCTCGACTTCCTTCCTGCGCTGCACCCTGAAACGGCGGGACCTGCCTGTCGCTCACGCGTGAAGCTTTTGATCTCTCGGGACCACTCTCAGGGAGGCGGCTGACGCAAACGGTATTCCCTCTGCTGCAGACCAGCCGAGTGAGAGGGCGCACTTGCAGTTTTAAAAGGAAGTGGAGAATGCGGGCATCGATCCCGCTACTTCTCGCATGCAAAGCGAGCGCTCTACCATTTGAGCTAATTCCCCTGGCAGACAGCTGGCCCTGCTTTCACTCCTTCCGCAGTGGATCCTGAGCAGCCACGCTCCGGGAGGGGCAGGAAATCCTCTCATCCGTCGGACGGCTGAGACCAAACATTGCTGATGCCTGTCTCGCTGAAACAACCAACTTGTCGGAGGAGCGATAGCTGGTGGACTGAAACGAGGCGGAAGACTACGTAGACGAGGAAAGAAGTGCTGAGGAAATGGCAATTGCTGATTGGAGCTCGAAACGACTTCAACCTTGGCGCAGCCACCACGAGCGTGAGGTGATGACGCAGGGCCCCGCCTGACTGATAGAAGACTTGATTTGCTTGCAGTGAGCACAAAGTGCTTTCATGCGTTTGTGTTGAAAAAAGGCACCCTGCTGGCCGTCAGCTACAACCACAGCAGGGAGAAAGCTGACTCTTTGCAGAGGGGGAAGGGCGTGTGCCGATGTGTCCTGAAAACGTTGTCGCGTTTTCAGCTCATCTGTGTTGCTGTGGCCCGCGTGCTGGTGAATGCTCACTCTTTCCAAAAAGCAGCTGAGGCTCCTTCGAGCCGGCGACCTAAGGATGACAGATGTGCGACACACTACAGTCCTCCGCTCTACCAGCTGAGCTCTCGAAGGAGAGCCCCGCAGTGGCTCTGCCTTGCTGATGCTTTGCCGTGCTCCTCCGCTAATGTGACGCCGTTGTCTCCCTGAAACTCTGTCACTCTGGGAGATCCTGAGCCACTGGCTGATCTCCACAGCTTCGGCCTGTGCTGGCATGAAGAAATCGTCTTGAGTGCTGATCCGAAACTGCCAGATTCTGCCGGTACAGTATCTGAGTCGCATCTTCATGTACATGTCAGGTTAGGGTTTGGGCCGCAGCTTAACGACTGGTTCAAGTTGCCTCCAAACATGTCCAGGACGTGGCCGGCCGCTGACCTCAGGCAGCTCACCCACCGCCGGGATGATCCTTTCCAGGAGCTGACTTTCACCCGCAGAGAAAAGCGTCAACGCCGCGGGCGTTTGCCTTCGCTGCGCAGCTCGACTTCCTTCCTGCGCTGCACCCTGAAACGGCGGGACCTGCCTGTCGCTCACGCGTGAAGCTTTTGATCTCTCGGGACCACTCTCAGGGAGGCGGCTGACGCAAACGGTATTCCCTCTGCTGCAGACCAGCCGAGTGAGAGGGCGCACTTGCAGTTTTAAAAGGAAGTGGAGAATGCGGGCATTGATCCCGCTACTTCTCGCATGCAAAGCGAGCGCTCTACCATTTGAGCTAATTCCCCTGGCAGATGGCTGGCCCTGCTTTCACTCCTTCCGCAGTGGATCCTGAGCAGCCACGCTCCGGGAGGGGCAGGAAATCCTCTCATCCGTCGGACGGCTGAGACCAAACATTGCTGATGCCTGTCTCGCTGAAACAACCAACTTGTCGGAGGAGCGGTAGCTGGTGGACTGAAACGAGGCGGAAGACTACGTAGACGAGGAAAGAAGTGCTGAGGAAATGGCAATTGCTGATTGGAGCTCGAAACGACTTCAACCTTGGCGCAGCCACCACGAGCGTGAGGTGATGACGCAGGGCCCCGCCTGACTGATAGAAGACTTGATTTGCTTGCAGTGAGCACAAAGTGCTTTCATGCGTTTGTGTTGAAAAAAGGCACCCTGCTGGCCGTCAGCTACAACCACAGCAGGGAGAAAGCTGACTCTTTGCAGAGGGGGAAGGGCGTGTGCCGATGTGTCCTGAAAACGTTGTCGCGTTTTCAGCTCATCTGTGTTGCTGTGGCCCGCGTGCTGGTGAATGCTCACTCTTTCCAAAAAGCAGCTGAGGCTCCTTCGAGCCGGCGACCTAAGGATGACAGATGTGCGACACACTACAGTCCTCCGCTCTACCAGCTGAGCTCTCGAAGGAGAGCCCCGCAGTGGCTCTGCCTTGCTGATGCTTTGCCGTGCTCCTCCGCTAATGTGACGCCGTTGTCTCCCTGAAACTCTGTCACTCTGGGAGATCCTGAGCCACTGGCTGATCTCCACAGCTTCGGCCTGTGCTGGCATGAAGAAATCGTCTTGAGTGCTGATCCGAAACTGCCAGATTCTGCCGGTACAGTATCTGAGTCGCATCTTCATGTACATGTCAGGTTAGGGTTTGGGCCGCAGCTTAACGACTGGTTCAAGTTGCCTCCAAACATGTCCAGGACGTGGCCGGCCGCTGACCTCAGGCAGCTCACCCACCGCCGGGATGATCCTTTCCAGGAGCTGACTTTCACCCGCAGAGAAAAGCGTCAACGCCGCGGGCGTTTGCCTTCGCTGCGCAGCTCGACTTCCTTCCTGCGCTGCACCCTGAAACGGCGGGACCTGCCTGTCGCTCACGCGTGAAGCTTTTGATCTCTCGGGACCACTCTCAGGGAGGCGGCTGACGCAAACGGTATTCCCTCTGCTGCAGACCAGCCGAGTGAGAGGGCGCACTTGCAGTTTTAAAAGGAAGTGGAGAATGCGGGCATCGATCCCGCTACTTCTCGCATGCAAAGCGAGCGCTCTACCATTTGAGCTAATTCCCCTGGCAGACAGCTGGCCCTGCTTTCACTCCTTCCGCAGTGGATCCTGAGCAGCCACGCTCCGGGAGGGGCAGGAAATCCTCTCATCCGTCGGACGGCTGAGACCAAACATTGCTGATGCCTGTCTCGCTGAAACAACCAACTTGTCGGAGGAGCGGTAGCTGGTGGACTGAAACGAGGCGGAAGACTACGTAGACGAGGAAAGAAGTGCTGAGGAAATGGCAATTGCTGATTGGAGCTCGAAACGACTTCAACCTTGGCGCAGCCACCACGAGCGTGAGGTGATGACGCAGGGCCCCGCCTGACTGATAGAAGACTTGATTTGCTTGCAGTGAGCACAAAGTGCTTTCATGCGTTTGTGTTGAAAAAAGGCACCCTGCTGGCCGTCAGCTACAACCACAGCAGGGAGAAAGCTGACTCTTTGCAGAGGGGGAAGGGCGTGTGCCGATGTGTCCTGAAAACGTTGTCGCGTTTTCAGCTCATCTGTGTTGCTGTGGCCCGCGTGCTGGTGAATGCTCACTCTTTCCAAAAAGCAGCTGAGGCTCCTTCGAGCCGGCGACCTAAGGATGACAGATGTGCGACACACTACAGTCCTCCGCTCTACCAGCTGAGCTCTCGAAGGAGAGCCCCGCAGTGGCTCTGCCTTGCTGATGCTTTGCCGTGCTCCTCCGCTAATGTGACGCCGTTGTCTCCCTGAAACTCTGTCACTCTGGGAGATCCTGAGCCACTGGCTGATCTCCACAGCTTCGGCCTGTGCTGGCATGAAGAAATCGTCTTGAGTGCTGATCCGAAACTGCCAGATTCTGCCGGTACAGTATCTGAGTCGCATCTTCATGTACATGTCAGGTTAGGGTTTGGGCCGCAGCTTAACGACTGGTTCAAGTTGCCTCCAAACATGTCCAGGACGTGGCCGGCCGCTGACCTCAGGCAGCTCACCCACCGCCGGGATGATCCTTTCCAGGAGCTGACTTTCACCCGCAGAGAAAAGCGTCAACGCCGCGGGCGTTTGCCTTCGCTGCGCAGCTCGACTTCCTTCCTGCGCTGCACCCTGAAACGGCGGGACCTGCCTGTCGCTCACGCGTGAAGCTTTTGATCTCTCGGGACCACTCTCAGGGAGGCGGCTGACGCAAACGGTATTCCCTCTGCTGCAGACCAGCCGAGTGAGAGGGCGCACTTGCAGTTTTAAAAGGAAGTGGAGAATGCGGGCATCGATCCCGCTACTTCTCGCATGCAAAGCGAGCGCTCTACCATTTGAGCTAATTCCCCTGGCAGACAGCTGGCCCTGCTTTCACTCCTTCCGCAGTGGATCCTGAGCAGCCACGCTCCGGGAGGGGCAGGAAATCCTCTCATCCGTCGGACGGCTGAGACCAAACATTGCTGATGCCTGTCTCGCTGAAACAACCAACTTGTCGGAGGAGCGGTAGCTGGTGGACTGAAACGAGGCGGAAGACTACGTAGACGAGGAAAGAAGTGCTGAGGAAATGGCAATTGCTGATTGGAGCTCGAAACGACTTCAACCTTGGCGCAGCCACCACGAGCGTGAGGTGATGACGCAGGGCCCCGCCTGACTGATAGAAGACTTGATTTGCTTGCAGTGAGCACAAAGTGCTTTCATGCGTTTGTGTTGAAAAAAGGCACCCTGCTGGCCGTCAGCTACAACCACAGCAGGGAGAAAGCTGACTCTTTGCAGAGGGGGAAGGGCGTGTGCCGATGTGTCCTGAAAACGTTGTCGCGTTTTCAGCTCATCTGTGTTGCTGTGGCCCGCGTGCTGGTGAATGCTCACTCTTTCCAAAAAGCAGCTGAGGCTCCTTCGAGCCGGCGACCTAAGGATGACAGATGTGCGACACACTACAGTCCTCCGCTCTACCAGCTGAGCTCTCGAAGGAGAGCCCCGCAGTGGCTCTGCCTTGCTGATGCTTTGCCGTGCTCCTCCGCTAATGTGACGCCGTTGTCTCCCTGAAACTCTGTCACTCTGGGAGATCCTGAGCCACTGGCTGATCTCCACAGCTTCGGCCTGTGCTGGCATGAAGAAATCGTCTTGAGTGCTGATCCGAAACTGCCAGATTCTGCCGGTACAGTATCTGAGTCGCATCTTCATGTACATGTCAGGTTAGGGTTTGGGCCGCAGCTTAACGACTGGTTCAAGTTGCCTCCAAACATGTCCAGGACGTGGCCGGCCGCTGACCTCAGGCAGCTCACCCACCGCCGGGATGATCCTTTCCAGGAGCTGACTTTCACCCGCAGAGAAAAGCGTCAACGCCGCGGGCGTTTGCCTTCGCTGCGCAGCTCGACTTCCTTCCTGCGCTGCACCCTGAAACGGCGGGACCTGCCTGTCGCTCACGCGTGAAGCTTTTGATCTCTCGGGACCACTCTCAGGGAGGCGGCTGACGCAAACGGTATTCCCTCTGCTGCAGACCAGCCGAGTGAGAGGGCGCACTTGCAGTTTTAAAAGGAAGTGGAGAATGCGGGCATCGATCCCGCTACTTCTCGCATGCAAAGCGAGCGCTCTACCATTTGAGCTAATTCCCCTGGCAGACAGCTGGCCCTGCTTTCACTCCTTCCGCAGTGGATCCTGAGCAGCCACGCTCCGGGAGGGGCAGGAAATCCTCTCATCCGTCGGACGGCTGAGACCAAACATTGCTGATGCCTGTCTCGCTGAAACAACCAACTTGTCGGAGGAGCGATAGCTGGTGGACTGAAACGAGGCGGAAGACTACGTAGACGAGGAAAGAAGTGCTGAGGAAATGGCAATTGCTGATTGGAGCTCGAAACGACTTCAACCTTGGCGCAGCCACCACGAGCGTGAGGTGATGACGCAGGGCCCCGCCTGACTGATAGAAGACTTGATTTGCTTGCAGTGAGCACAAAGTGCTTTCATGCGTTTGTGTTGAAAAAAGGCACCCTGCTGGCCGTCAGCTACAACCACAGCAGGGAGAAAGCTGACTCTTTGCAGAGGGGGAAGGGCGTGTGCCGATGTGTCCTGAAAACGTTGTCGCGTTTTCAGCTCATCTGTGTTGCTGTGGCCCGCGTGCTGGTGAATGCTCACTCTTTCCAAAAAGCAGCTGAGGCTCCTTCGAGCCGGCGACCTAAGGATGACAGATGTGCGACACACTACAGTCCTCCGCTCTACCAGCTGAGCTCTCGAAGGAGAGCCCCGCAGTGGCTCTGCCTTGCTGATGCTTTGCCGTGCTCCTCCGCTAATGTGACGCCGTTGTCTCCCTGAAACTCTGTCACTCTGGGAGATCCTGAGCCACTGGCTGATCTCCACAGCTTCGGCCTGTGCTGGCATGAAGAAATCGTCTTGAGTGCTGATCCGAAACTGCCAGATTCTGCCGGTACAGTATCTGAGTCGCATCTTCATGTACATGTCAGGTTAGGGTTTGGGCCGCAGCTTAACGACTGGTTCAAGTTGCCTCCAAACATGTCCAGGACGTGGCCGGCCGCTGACCTCAGGCAGCTCACCCACCGCCGGGATGATCCTTTCCAGGAGCTGACTTTCACCCGCAGAGAAAAGCGTCAACGCCGCGGGCGTTTGCCTTCGCTGCGCAGCTCGACTTCCTTCCTGCGCTGCACCCTGAAACGGCGGGACCTGCCTGTCGCTCACGCGTGAAGCTTTTGATCTCTCGGGACCACTCTCAGGGAGGCGGCTGACGCAAACGGTATTCCCTCTGCTGCAGACCAGCCGAGTGAGAGGGCGCACTTGCAGTTTTAAAAGGAAGTGGAGAATGCGGGCATTGATCCCGCTACTTCTCGCATGCAAAGCGAGCGCTCTACCATTTGAGCTAATTCCCCTGGCAGATGGCTGGCCCTGCTTTCACTCCTTCCGCAGTGGATCCTGAGCAGCCACGCTCCGGGAGGGGCAGGAAATCCTCTCATCCGTCGGACGGCTGAGACCAAACATTGCTGATGCCTGTCTCGCTGAAACAACCAACTTGTCGGAGGAGCGGTAGCTGGTGGACTGAAACGAGGCGGAAGACTACGTAGACGAGGAAAGAAGTGCTGAGGAAATGGCAATTGCTGATTGGAGCTCGAAACGACTTCAACCTTGGCGCAGCCACCACGAGCGTGAGGTGATGACGCAGGGCCCCGCCTGACTGATAGAAGACTTGATTTGCTTGCAGTGAGCACAAAGTGCTTTCATGCGTTTGTGTTGAAAAAAGGCACCCTGCTGGCCGTCAGCTACAACCACAGCAGGGAGAAAGCTGACTCTTTGCAGAGGGGGAAGGGCGTGTGCCGATGTGTCCTGAAAACGTTGTCGCGTTTTCAGCTCATCTGTGTTGCTGTGGCCCGCGTGCTGGTGAATGCTCACTCTTTCCAAAAAGCAGCTGAGGCTCCTTCGAGCCGGCGACCTAAGGATGACAGATGTGCGACACACTACAGTCCTCCGCTCTACCAGCTGAGCTCTCGAAGGAGAGCCCCGCAGTGGCTCTGCCTTGCTGATGCTTTGCCGTGCTCCTCCGCTAATGTGACGCCGTTGTCTCCCTGAAACTCTGTCACTCTGGGAGATCCTGAGCCACTGGCTGATCTCCACAGCTTCGGCCTGTGCTGGCATGAAGAAATCGTCTTGAGTGCTGATCCGAAACTGCCAGATTCTGCCGGTACAGTATCTGAGTCGCATCTTCATGTACATGTCAGGTTAGGGTTTGGGCCGCAGCTTAACGACTGGTTCAAGTTGCCTCCAAACATGTCCAGGACGTGGCCGGCCGCTGACCTCAGGCAGCTCACCCACCGCCGGGATGATCCTTTCCAGGAGCTGACTTTCACCCGCAGAGAAAAGCGTCAACGCCGCGGGCGTTTGCCTTCGCTGCGCAGCTCGACTTCCTTCCTGCGCTGCACCCTGAAACGGCGGGACCTGCCTGTCGCTCACGCGTGAAGCTTTTGATCTCTCGGGACCACTCTCAGGGAGGCGGCTGACGCAAACGGTATTCCCTCTGCTGCAGACCAGCCGAGTGAGAGGGCGCACTTGCAGTTTTAAAAGGAAGTGGAGAATGCGGGCATCGATCCCGCTACTTCTCGCATGCAAAGCGAGCGCTCTACCATTTGAGCTAATTCCCCTGGCAGACAGCTGGCCCTGCTTTCACTCCTTCCGCAGTGGATCCTGAGCAGCCACGCTCCGGGAGGGGCAGGAAATCCTCTCATCCGTCGGACGGCTGAGACCAAACATTGCTGATGCCTGTCTCGCTGAAACAACCAACTTGTCGGAGGAGCGGTAGCTGGTGGACTGAAACGAGGCGGAAGACTACGTAGACGAGGAAAGAAGTGCTGAGGAAATGGCAATTGCTGATTGGAGCTCGAAACGACTTCAACCTTGGCGCAGCCACCACGAGCGTGAGGTGATGACGCAGGGCCCCGCCTGACTGATAGAAGACTTGATTTGCTTGCAGTGAGCACAAAGTGCTTTCATGCGTTTGTGTTGAAAAAAGGCACCCTGCTGGCCGTCAGCTACAACCACAGCAGGGAGAAAGCTGACTCTTTGCAGAGGGGGAAGGGCGTGTGCCGATGTGTCCTGAAAACGTTGTCGCGTTTTCAGCTCATCTGTGTTGCTGTGGCCCGCGTGCTGGTGAATGCTCACTCTTTCCAAAAAGCAGCTGAGGCTCCTTCGAGCCGGCGACCTAAGGATGACAGATGTGCGACACACTACAGTCCTCCGCTCTACCAGCTGAGCTCTCGAAGGAGAGCCCCGCAGTGGCTCTGCCTTGCTGATGCTTTGCCGTGCTCCTCCGCTAATGTGACGCCGTTGTCTCCCTGAAACTCTGTCACTCTGGGAGATCCTGAGCCACTGGCTGATCTCCACAGCTTCGGCCTGTGCTGGCATGAAGAAATCGTCTTGAGTGCTGATCCGAAACTGCCAGATTCTGCCGGTACAGTATCTGAGTCGCATCTTCATGTACATGTCAGGTTAGGGTTTGGGCCGCAGCTTAACGACTGGTTCAAGTTGCCTCCAAACATGTCCAGGACGTGGCCGGCCGCTGACCTCAGGCAGCTCACCCACCGCCGGGATGATCCTTTCCAGGAGCTGACTTTCACCCGCAGAGAAAAGCGTCAACGCCGCGGGCGTTTGCCTTCGCTGCGCAGCTCGACTTCCTTCCTGCGCTGCACCCTGAAACGGCGGGACCTGCCTGTCGCTCACGCGTGAAGCTTTTGATCTCTCGGGACCACTCTCAGGGAGGCGGCTGACGCAAACGGTATTCCCTCTGCTGCAGACCAGCCGAGTGAGAGGGCGCACTTGCAGTTTTAAAAGGAAGTGGAGAATGCGGGCATCGATCCCGCTACTTCTCGCATGCAAAGCGAGCGCTCTACCATTTGAGCTAATTCCCCTGGCAGACAGCTGGCCCTGCTTTCACTCCTTCCGCAGTGGATCCTGAGCAGCCACGCTCCGGGAGGGGCAGGAAATCCTCTCATCCGTCGGACGGCTGAGACCAAACATTGCTGATGCCTGTCTCGCTGAAACAACCAACTTGTCGGAGGAGCGATAGCTGGTGGACTGAAACGAGGCGGAAGACTACGTAGACGAGGAAAGAAGTGCTGAGGAAATGGCAATTGCTGATTGGAGCTCGAAACGACTTCAACCTTGGCGCAGCCACCACGAGCGTGAGGTGATGACGCAGGGCCCCGCCTGACTGATAGAAGACTTGATTTGCTTGCAGTGAGCACAAAGTGCTTTCATGCGTTTGTGTTGAAAAAAGGCACCCTGCTGGCCGTCAGCTACAACCACAGCAGGGAGAAAGCTGACTCTTTGCAGAGGGGGAAGGGCGTGTGCCGATGTGTCCTGAAAACGTTGTCGCGTTTTCAGCTCATCTGTGTTGCTGTGGCCCGCGTGCTGGTGAATGCTCACTCTTTCCAAAAAGCAGCTGAGGCTCCTTCGAGCCGGCGACCTAAGGATGACAGATGTGCGACACACTACAGTCCTCCGCTCTACCAGCTGAGCTCTCGAAGGAGAGCCCCGCAGTGGCTCTGCCTTGCTGATGCTTTGCCGTGCTCCTCCGCTAATGTGACGCCGTTGTCTCCCTGAAACTCTGTCACTCTGGGAGATCCTGAGCCACTGGCTGATCTCCACAGCTTCGGCCTGTGCTGGCATGAAGAAATCGTCTTGAGTGCTGATCCGAAACTGCCAGATTCTGCCGGTACAGTATCTGAGTCGCATCTTCATGTACATGTCAGGTTAGGGTTTGGGCCGCAGCTTAACGACTGGTTCAAGTTGCCTCCAAACATGTCCAGGACGTGGCCGGCCGCTGACCTCAGGCAGCTCACCCACCGCCGGGATGATCCTTTCCAGGAGCTGACTTTCACCCGCAGAGAAAAGCGTCAACGCCGCGGGCGTTTGCCTTCGCTGCGCAGCTCGACTTCCTTCCTGCGCTGCACCCTGAAACGGCGGGACCTGCCTGTCGCTCACGCGTGAAGCTTTTGATCTCTCGGGACCACTCTCAGGGAGGCGGCTGACGCAAACGGTATTCCCTCTGCTGCAGACCAGCCGAGTGAGAGGGCGCACTTGCAGTTTTAAAAGGAAGTGGAGAATGCGGGCATCGATCCCGCTACTTCTCGCATGCAAAGCGAGCGCTCTACCATTTGAGCTAATTCCCCTGGCAGACAGCTGGCCCTGCTTTCACTCCTTCCGCAGTGGATCCTGAGCAGCCACGCTCCGGGAGGGGCAGGAAATCCTCTCATCCGTCGGACGGCTGAGACCAAACATTGCTGATGCCTGTCTCGCTGAAACAACCAACTTGTCGGAGGAGCGGTAGCTGGTGGACTGAAACGAGGCGGAAGACTACGTAGACGAGGAAAGAAGTGCTGAGGAAATGGCAATTGCTGATTGGAGCTCGAAACGACTTCAACCTTGGCGCAGCCACCACGAGCGTGAGGTGATGACGCAGGGCCCCGCCTGACTGATAGAAGACTTGATTTGCTTGCAGTGAGCACAAAGTGCTTTCATGCGTTTGTGTTGAAAAAAGGCACCCTGCTGGCCGTCAGCTACAACCACAGCAGGGAGAAAGCTGACTCTTTGCAGAGGGGGAAGGGCGTGTGCCGATGTGTCCTGAAAACGTTGTCGCGTTTTCAGCTCATCTGTGTTGCTGTGGCCCGCGTGCTGGTGAATGCTCACTCTTTCCAAAAAGCAGCTGAGGCTCCTTCGAGCCGGCGACCTAAGGATGACAGATGTGCGACACACTACAGTCCTCCGCTCTACCAGCTGAGCTCTCGAAGGAGAGCCCCGCAGTGGCTCTGCCTTGCTGATGCTTTGCCGTGCTCCTCCGCTAATGTGACGCCGTTGTCTCCCTGAAACTCTGTCACTCTGGGAGATCCTGAGCCACTGGCTGATCTCCACAGCTTCGGCCTGTGCTGGCATGAAGAAATCGTCTTGAGTGCTGATCCGAAACTGCCAGATTCTGCCGGTACAGTATCTGAGTCGCATCTTCATGTACATGTCAGGTTAGGGTTTGGGCCGCAGCTTAACGACTGGTTCAAGTTGCCTCCAAACATGTCCAGGACGTGGCCGGCCGCTGACCTCAGGCAGCTCACCCACCGCCGGGATGATCCTTTCCAGGAGCTGACTTTCACCCGCAGAGAAAAGCGTCAACGCCGCGGGCGTTTGCCTTCGCTGCGCAGCTCGACTTCCTTCCTGCGCTGCACCCTGAAACGGCGGGACCTGCCTGTCGCTCACGCGTGAAGCTTTTGATCTCTCGGGACCACTCTCAGGGAGGCGGCTGACGCAAACGGTATTCCCTCTGCTGCAGACCAGCCGAGTGAGAGGGCGCACTTGCAGTTTTAAAAAGAAGTGGAGAATGCGGGCATCGATCCCGCTACTTCTCGCATGCAAAGCGAGCGCTCTACCATTTGAGCTAATTCCCCTGGCAGACAGCTGGCCCTGCTTTCACTCCTTCCGCAGTGGATCCTGAGCAGCCACGCTCCGGGAGGGGCAGGAAATCCTCTCATCCGTCGGACGGCTGAGACCAAACATTGCTGATGCCTGTCTCGCTGAAACAACCAACTTGTCGGAGGAGCGATAGCTGGTGGACTGAAACGAGGCGGAAGACTACGTAGACGAGGAAAGAAGTGCTGAGGAAATGGCAATTGCTGATTGGAGCTCGAAACGACTTCAACCTTGGCGCAGCCACCACGAGCGTGAGGTGATGACGCAGGGCCCCGCCTGACTGATAGAAGACTTGATTTGCTTGCAGTGAGCACAAAGTGCTTTCATGCGTTTGTGTTGAAAAAAGGCACCCTGCTGGCCGTCAGCTACAACCACAGCAGGGAGAAAGCTGACTCTTTGCAGAGGGGGAAGGGCGTGTGCCGATGTGTCCTGAAAACGTTGTCGCGTTTTCAGCTCATCTGTGTTGCTGTGGCCCGCGTGCTGGTGAATGCTCACTCTTTCCAAAAAGCAGCTGAGGCTCCTTCGAGCCGGCGACCTAAGGATGACAGATGTGCGACACACTACAGTCCTCCGCTCTACCAGCTGAGCTCTCGAAGGAGAGCCCCGCAGTGGCTCTGCCTTGCTGATGCTTTGCCGTGCTCCTCCGCTAATGTGACGCCGTTGTCTCCCTGAAACTCTGTCACTCTGGGAGATCCTGAGCCACTGGCTGATCTCCACAGCTTCGGCCTGTGCTGGCATGAAGAAATCGTCTTGAGTGCTGATCCGAAACTGCCAGATTCTGCCGGTACAGTATCTGAGTCGCATCTTCATGTACATGTCAGGTTAGGGTTTGGGCCGCAGCTTAACGACTGGTTCAAGTTGCCTCCAAACATGTCCAGGACGTGGCCGGCCGCTGACCTCAGGCAGCTCACCCACCGCCGGGATGATCCTTTCCAGGAGCTGACTTTCACCCGCAGAGAAAAGCGTCAACGCCGCGGGCGTTTGCCTTCGCTGCGCAGCTCGACTTCCTTCCTGCGCTGCACCCTGAAACGGCGGGACCTGCCTGTCGCTCACGCGTGAAGCTTTTGATCTCTCGGGACCACTCTCAGGGAGGCGGCTGACGCAAACGGTATTCCCTCTGCTGCAGACCAGCCGAGTGAGAGGGCGCACTTGCAGTTTTAAAAGGAAGTGGAGAATGCGGGCATTGATCCCGCTACTTCTGGCATGCAAAGCGAGCGCTCTACCATTTGAGCTAATTCCCCTGGCAGATGGCTGGCCCTGCTTTCACTCCTTCCGCAGTGGATCCTGAGCAGCCACGCTCCGGGAGGGGCAGGAAATCCTCTCATCCGTCGGACGGCTGAGACCAAACATTGCTGATGCCTGTCTCGCTGAAACAACCAACTTGTCGGAGGAGCGGTAGCTGGTGGACTGAAACGAGGCGGAAGACTACGTAGACGAGGAAAGAAGTGCTGAGGAAATGGCAATTGCTGATTGGAGCTCGAAACGACTTCAACCTTGGCGCAGCCACCACGAGCGTGAGGTGATGACGCAGGGCCCCGCCTGACTGATAGAAGACTTGATTTGCTTGCAGTGAGCACAAAGTGCTTTCATGCGTTTGTGTTGAAAAAAGGCACCCTGCTGGCCGTCAGCTACAACCACAGCAGGGAGAAAGCTGACTCTTTGCAGAGGGGGAAGGGCGTGTGCCGATGTGTCCTGAAAACGTTGTCGCGTTTTCAGCTCATCTGTGTTGCTGTGGCCCGCGTGCTGGTGAATGCTCACTCTTTCCAAAAAGCAGCTGAGGCTCCTTCGAGCCGGCGACCTAAGGATGACAGATGTGCGACACACTACAGTCCTCCGCTCTACCAGCTGAGCTCTCGAAGGAGAGCCCCGCAGTGGCTCTGCCTTGCTGATGCTTTGCCGTGCTCCTCCGCTAATGTGACGCCGTTGTCTCCCTGAAACTCTGTCACTCTGGGAGATCCTGAGCCACTGGCTGATCTCCACAGCTTCGGCCTGTGCTGGCATGAAGAAATCGTCTTGAGTGCTGATCCGAAACTGCCAGATTCTGCCGGTACAGTATCTGAGTCGCATCTTCATGTACATGTCAGGTTAGGGTTTGGGCCGCAGCTTAACGACTGGTTCAAGTTGCCTCCAAACATGTCCAGGACGTGGCCGGCCGCTGACCTCAGGCAGCTCACCCACCGCCGGGATGATCCTTTCCAGGAGCTGACTTTCACCCGCAGAGAAAAGCGTCAACGCCGCGGGCGTTTGCCTTCGCTGCGCAGCTCGACTTCCTTCCTGCGCTGCACCCTGAAACGGCGGGACCTGCCTGTCGCTCACGCGTGAAGCTTTTGATCTCTCGGGACCACTCTCAGGGAGGCGGCTGACGCAAACGGTATTCCCTCTGCTGCAGACCAGCCGAGTGAGAGGGCGCACTTGCAGTTTTAAAAGGAAGTGGAGAATGCGGGCATCGATCCCGCTACTTCTGGCATGCAAAGCGAGCGCTCTACCATTTGAGCTAATTCCCCTGGCAGACAGCTGGCCCTGCTTTCACTCCTTCCGCAGTGGATCCTGAGCAGCCACGCTCCGGGAGGGGCAGGAAATCCTCTCATCCGTCGGACGGCTGAGACCAAACATTGCTGATGCCTGTCTCGCTGAAACAACCAACTTGTCGGAGGAGCGGTAGCTGGTGGACTGAAACGAGGCGGAAGACTACGTAGACGAGGAAAGAAGTGCTGAGGAAATGGCAATTGCTGATTGGAGCTCGAAACGACTTCAACCTTGGCGCAGCCACCACGAGCGTGAGGTGATGACGCAGGGCCCCGCCTGACTGATAGAAGACTTGATTTGCTTGCAGTGAGCACAAAGTGCTTTCATGCGTTTGTGTTGAAAAAAGGCACCCTGCTGGCCGTCAGCTACAACCACAGCAGGGAGAAAGCTGACTCTTTGCAGAGGGGGAAGGGCGTGTGCCGATGTGTCCTGAAAACGTTGTCGCGTTTTCAGCTCATCTGTGTTGCTGTGGCCCGCGTGCTGGTGAATGCTCACTCTTTCCAAAAAGCAGCTGAGGCTCCTTCGAGCCGGCGACCTAAGGATGACAGATGTGCGACACACTACAGTCCTCCGCTCTACCAGCTGAGCTCTCGAAGGAGAGCCCCGCAGTGGCTCTGCCTTGCTGATGCTTTGCCGTGCTCCTCCGCTAATGTGACGCCGTTGTCTCCCTGAAACTCTGTCACTCTGGGAGATCCTGAGCCACTGGCTGATCTCCACAGCTTCGGCCTGTGCTGGCATGAAGAAATCGTCTTGAGTGCTGATCCGAAACTGCCAGATTCTGCCGGTACAGTATCTGAGTCGCATCTTCATGTACATGTCAGGTTAGGGTTTGGGCCGCAGCTTAACGACTGGTTCAAGTTGCCTCCAAACATGTCCAGGACGTGGCCGGCCGCTGACCTCAGGCAGCTCACCCACCGCCGGGATGATCCTTTCCAGGAGCTGACTTTCACCCGCAGAGAAAAGCGTCAACGCCGCGGGCGTTTGCCTTCGCTGCGCAGCTCGACTTCCTTCCTGCGCTGCACCCTGAAATGGCGGGACCTGCCTGTCGCTCACGCGTGAAGCTTTTGATCTCTCGGGACCACTCTCAGGGAGGCGGCTGACGCAAACGGTATTCCCTCTGCTGCAGACCAGCCGAGTGAGAGGGCGCACTTGCAGTTTTAAAAAGAAGTGGAGAATGCGGGCATCGATCCCGCTACTTCTCGCATGCAAAGCGAGCGCTCTACCATTTGAGCTAATTCCCCTGGCAGACAGCTGGCCCTGCTTTCACTCCTTCCGCAGTGGATCCTGAGCAGCCACGCTCCGGGAGGGGCAGGAAATCCTCTCATCCGTCGGACGGCTGAGACCAAACATTGCTGATGCCTGTCTCGCTGAAACAACCAACTTGTCGGAGGAGCGATAGCTGGTGGACTGAAACGAGGCGGAAGACTACGTAGACGAGGAAAGAAGTGCTGAGGAAATGGCAATTGCTGATTGGAGCTCGAAACGACTTCAACCTTGGCGCAGCCACCACGAGCGTGAGGTGATGACGCAGGGCCCCGCCTGACTGATAGAAGACTTGATTTGCTTGCAGTGAGCACAAAGTGCTTTCATGCGTTTGTGTTGAAAAAAGGCACCCTGCTGGCCGTCAGCTACAACCACAGCAGGGAGAAAGCTGACTCTTTGCAGAGGGGGAAGGGCGTGTGCCGATGTGTCCTGAAAACGTTGTCGCGTTTTCAGCTCATCTGTGTTGCTGTGGCCCGCGTGCTGGTGAATGCTCACTCTTTCCAAAAAGCAGCTGAGGCTCCTTCGAGCCGGCGACCTAAGGATGACAGATGTGCGACACACTACAGTCCTCCGCTCTACCAGCTGAGCTCTCGAAGGAGAGCCCCGCAGTGGCTCTGCCTTGCTGATGCTTTGCCGTGCTCCTCCGCTAATGTGACGCCGTTGTCTCCCTGAAACTCTGTCACTCTGGGAGATCCTGAGCCACTGGCTGATCTCCACAGCTTCGGCCTGTGCTGGCATGAAGAAATCGTCTTGAGTGCTGATCCGAAACTGCCAGATTCTGCCGGTACAGTATCTGAGTCGCATCTTCATGTACATGTCAGGTTAGGGTTTGGGCCGCAGCTTAACGACTGGTTCAAGTTGCCTCCAAACATGTCCAGGACGTGGCCGGCCGCTGACCTCAGGCAGCTCACCCACCGCCGGGATGATCCTTTCCAGGAGCTGACTTTCACCCGCAGAGAAAAGCGTCAACGCCGCGGGCGTTTGCCTTCGCTGCGCAGCTCGACTTCCTTCCTGCGCTGCACCCTGAAATGGCGGGACCTGCCTGTCGCTCACGCGTGAAGCTTTTGATCTCTCGGGACCACTCTCAGGGAGGCGGCTGACGCAAACGGTATTCCCTCTGCTGCAGACCAGCCGAGTGAGAGGGCGCACTTGCAGTTTTAAAAGGAAGTGGAGAATGCGGGCATTGATCCCACTACCTCTCGCATGCGAAACGAGCGCTCTACCATTTGAGCTAATTCCCCAACAGTGTGCACTGATTGGCCCCATGCTGCTTCGGAATGATGAGCTGACAGCAGCAGGCGAATTCCTCTCGAGATTGCACGCTGTATTCAACCGAACAACGCCATGCGACTATCGGCACATCCGAGCAGCAGCAGCAGCAGCACGTGCGTCAAGTCTTCTGGAAAACACGGTGCCGCCGAAAGAATCGCCACCGAGACGCTCTGAGATTGCAGAATCCAAACGAACCGATCGGCACGAGCAGTCACAACAAGTGTGAGGTAGCACGCGAGAGCGCTGTCTGACTGATTGGAGACTTGCGACACTTTCAAGTGAGTGCTGACTGACTGCGTGGATGTTGTGTTCCTCCAGAGGGCTCCCTGCTGCTCATGGTTTGCAACTGCAGACGTCACAGCACACCACCAGGCAGTATTCTCTGAAGAGGTAGAAGGTGTATATTGGAGAAAGAGAACACTTGGGGCTGTTACCAGATAAAAAAAGAGAGCTTCTTCTTCATCCTCGCGAGCTGCAGCCCTGCGGTCAGGTTCCGCAAAGTGCTGCTTTCAGATACACGCCGAGCAGGCCGAGATGCAAACAGCAACCGCCACTCGTCTGAAGCAGCACCCACTAGCCCTGTCTGACCGGTAGGGCCTTTCCTTAGTGCTGACCTGCTCGGGTGCGTTGCTGTTCAACTTGTGCAACTGTGGAAGTGGCACAGCCCGTGCAGGCCGAACTTCATGAAGAGGAAACGAAGAGAAGTCCACCGGCGGTTTTCCGACAGGAATGGAAGGCTCCTTCGTCCGGACATTGACATAGTAAGTTGTCATCGAGCAGTTTAGAGCGCTGGCTGCTTCGCGGGAAAACTTTGCTTGGAAGGAGTCATAGAGTCATAGAGATGTACATGACGGAAAGAGACCCTTCGGTCGGAGCTTTCCGACCAGATATGCCATCCCAATCTAGTCGTACCTGCCAGCACCCGGGCCATATCCCTCCAAAGCCTTCCTATTCATATAGCCATCCAGATGCCTTTTAAATGTTGCAATTGTACTAGCCTCCACCACTTCCTCTGGCAGCTCATTCCATACATGTGCCACCCTCTGTGTGAAAAAGGTGGCCCTTAGTTCTACTTTGATATCTTTTCCCTCTCACCCTAAACCTCTGCCATCTCGTGCTGGTCTCCCGCACCCCAGGGAAAAGACTTTGTCTATTTATCCTATCTATAGGCCTCATGATTTGATATCAATGATACAAATATCTCAGCAAGGGGCCCAGCGATCACTTCCCTAGCTTCCCACAGACCTGATCAGGTCCTGGGCATTTATCTACTCGTATGCATTTCAAGGCATCCAGCATTCCTCCTGGAGGAATGTGGACAACTTTCAACAGGTCACCATCCATTTCCCTATATTCTATACTTCTCCATACATTCTATCCTTGTCCACAGTAAACACTGATGCAAAATACTCGTTTAGTATTGCGGCTCGACCCAAAGGCCGCTGTGCTGATCATTGAGGGGCCCTATTCTCTCTCTATCTGCCAAAGCTATCTCAGGTCCCCTTTTTGTCCTCCTGATTTCCCGACTGTCTTTACACTCTTGTAAGGATTCACGCGAACTATCCTGTCTATACCTGACATGTGCTTCCTTCTTTTTCTTAACCAAAGCCTCATTTTCATAGGCTCTTTGGTAAACGGAAGCACCCCACTTCTTGCCTGCATGGAGTGCTGAGCAAAGGATCTTAGTGCGTTGGGGCGTGGCTCTCCAGTAGCGGAGCCATTGAGACAAAGAGGTGAAAAAGGCTTCGCCGAGACATACCGGCCTTTGCCGACCTCCAGACGCCACGGCTCTGCGGCACCGCGAGCGGGCCGGAGCCCAGCATGTAACGGGTGACGTGCGTGATTGTGGATCGAAAGCCCGACATCCTGGCCTCACTTGAGCTGCAGCTTTCTGACAAAGGTTGCTCTGTGGCTCACAGCACCTTGAAAACCGACCTATAGGCCTCATGATTTGATATCAATGATACAAATATCTCAGCAAGGGGCCCAGCGATCACTTCCCTAGCTTCCCACAGACCTGATCAGGTCCTGGGCATTTATCTACTCGTATGCATTTCAAGGCATCCTTCATTCCTCCTGGAGGAATGTGGACAACTTTCAACAGGTCACCATCCATTTCCCTATATTCTATACTTCTCCATTCATTCTATCCTTGTCCACAGTAAACACTGATGCAAAATACTCGTTTAGTATTGCGGCTCGACCCAAAGGCCGCTGTGCTGATCATTGAGGGGCCCTATTCTCTCTCTATCTGCCAAAGCTATCTCAGGTCCCCTTTTTGTCCTCCTGATTTCCCGACTGTCTTTACACTCTTGTAAGGATTCACGTGAACTATCCTGTCTATACCTGACATGTGCTTCCTTCTTTTTCTTAACCAAAGCCTCATTTTCATAGGCTCTTTGGTAAACGGAAGCACCCCACTTCTTGCCTGCATGGAGTGCTGAGCAAAGGATCTTAGTGCGCAGGGGCGTGGCTCTCCAGTAGCGGAGCCATTGAGACAAAGAGGTGAAAAAGGCTTCGCCGAGACATACCGGCCTTTGCCGACCTCCAGACGCCACGGCTCTGCGGCACCGCGAGCGGGCCGGAGCCCAGCATGTAACGGGTGACGTGCGTGATTGTGGATCGAAAGCCCGACATCCTGGCCTCACTTGAGCTGCAGCTTTCTGACAAAGTTTGCTCTGTGGTTCACAGCACCTTGAAAACCGGCCTATTTGGGCACGCGGTATAACTCGCTGCTGTCGGCTGTCCTTCTTAGCGCATTCGGTAGCGCTGTCAGTCTCATAATCTGAAGGTCTTGAATTCAATCCTCAGAGAAGGCAAGTCTATGTCCTTTGCCACCTTACGCATTATCTTTCTCTCCGCGGGCAATAATATTTGATTCGGATGGCTTCACGCCTGATTTGAAACGCGCTGCTCAAACCTTTCACATCGGGGCGACACGTGCTCAAGCTTTTTTTTCTGCACAGCATTTTATAACTCACCATCGTGCGATGTGTGCAGCAGCAAAGACTGGAGCCATACGCAGGCTTCGCGCGAGGTCACACTGCCTGCGTCTCATGCGTATCCCCAGGAAAAAGCACTGTGGAGAATGTGGGCATCGATCCCACTACCTCTCGCATGCTAAGCGAGCACTCTACCATTTGAGCTAATTCCCCGACAGTGCACACCGTTTGGCCCCATGCTGCTTCGGAACGATGAGCTGACAGCAGCAGGCGAATTCCTCTCGAGATTGCACGCTGTATTCAACCGAACAACGCCATGCGACTATCGGCACATCCGAGCAGCAGCAGCAGCAGCACGTGCGTCAAGTCTTCTGGAAAACACGGTGCCGCCGAAAGAATCGCCACCGAGACGCTCTGAGATTGCAGAATCCAAACGAACCGATCGGCACGAGCAGTCACAACAAGTGTGAGGTAGCACGCGAGAGCGCTGTCTGACTGATTGGAGACTTGCGACACTTTCAAGTGAGTGCTGACTGACTGCGTGGATGTTGTGTTCCTCCAGAGGGCTCCCTGCTGCTCATGGTTTGCAACTGCAGACGTCACAGCACACCACCAGGCAGTATTCTCTGAAGAGGTAGAAGGTGTATATTGGAGAAAGAGAACACTTGGGGCTGTTACCAGAGGAAAAAAGAGGGCTTCTTCTTCATCCTCGCGAGCTGCAGCCCTGCGGTCAGGTTCCGCAAAGTGCTGCTTTCAGATACACGCCGAGCAGGCCGAGACGCAAACAGCAACCGCCACTCGTCTGAAGCAGCACCCGCTAGCCCTGTCTGACCGGTAGGGCCTTTCCTTAGTGCTGACCTGCTCGGGTGCGTTGCTGTTCAACTTGTGCAACTGTGGAAGTGGCACAGCCCGTGCAGGCCGAACTTCATGAAGAGGAAACGAAGAGAAGTCCACCGGCGGTTTTCCGACAGGAATGGAAGGCTCCTTCGTCCGGACATTGACATAGTAAGTTGTCATCGAGCAGTTTAGAGCGCTGGCTGCTTCGCGGGAAAACTTTGCTTGGAAGGAGTCATAGAGTCATAGAGATGTACATGACGGAAAGAGACCCTTCGGTCGGAGCTTTCCGACCAGATATGCCATCCCAATCTAGTCGTACCTGCCAGCACCCGGGCCATATCCCTCCAAAGCCTTCCTATTCATATAGCCATCCAGATGCCTTTTAAATGTTGCAATTGTACTAGCCTCCACCACTTCCTCTGGCAGCTCATTCCATACACGTGCCACCCTCTGTGTGAAAAAGGTGGCCCTTAGTTCTACTTTGATATCTTTTCCCTCTCACCCTAAACCTCTGCCATCTCGTGCTGGTCTCCCGCACCCAGGGAAAAGACTTTGTCTATTTATCCTATCTCTCGGCCTCATGATTTGATATCAATGATACAAATATCTCAGCAAGGGGCCCAGCGATCACTTCCCTAGCTTCCCACAGACCTGATCAGGTCCTGGGCATTTATCTACTCGTATGCATTTCAAGGCATCCATCATTCCTCCTGGAGGAATGTGGACAACTTTCAACAGGTCACCATCCATTTCCCTATATTCTATACTTCTCCATACATTCTATCCTTGTCCACAGTAAACACTGATGCAAAATACTCGTTTAGTATTGCGGCTCGACCCAAAGGCCGCTGTGCTGATCATTGAGGGGCCCTATTCTCTCTCTATCTGCCAAAGCTATCTCAGGTCCCCTTTTTGTCCTCCTGATTTCCCGACTGTCTTTACACTCTTGTAAGGATTCACGTGAACTATCCTGTCTATACCTGACATGTGCTTCCTTCTTTTTCTTAACCAAAGCCTCATTTTCATAGGCTCTTTGGTAAACGGAAGCACCCCACTTCTTGCCTGCATGGAGTGCTGAGCAAAGGATCTTAGTGCGCAGGGGCGTGGCTCTCCAGTAGCGGAGCCATTGAGACAAAGAGGTGAAAAAGGCTTCGCCGAGACATACCGGCCTTTGCCTACCTCCAGACGCCACGGCTCTGCGGCACCGCGAGCGGGCCGGAGCCCAGCATGTAACGGGTGACGTGCGTGATTGTGGATCGAAAGCCCGACATCCTGGCCTCACTTGAGCTGCAGCTTTCTGACAAAGTTTGCTCTGTGGTTCACAGCACCTTGAAAACCGGCCTATTTGGGCACGCGGTATAACTCGCTGCTGTCGGCTGTCCTTCTTAGCGCATTCGGTAGCGCTGTCAGTCTCATAATCTGAAGGTCCTGAATTCAATCCTCAGAGAAGGCAAGTCTATGTCCTTTGCCACCTTACGCATTATCTTTCTCTCCGCGGGCAATAATATTTGATTCGGATGGCTTCACGCCTGATTTGAAACGCGCTGCTCAAACCTTTCACATCGGGGCGACACGTGCTCAAGCTTTTTTTTCTGCACAGCATTTTATAACTCACCATCGTGCGATGTGTGCAGCAGCAAAGACTGGAGCCATACGCAGGCTTCGCGCGAGGTCACACTGCCTGCGTCTCATGCGTATCCCCAGGAAAAAGCACTGTGGAGAATGTGGGCATCGATCCCACTACCTCTCGCATGCTAAGCGAGCGCTCTACCATTTGAGCTAATTCCCCGACAGTGCACACAGTTTGGCCCCATGCTGCTTCGGAACGATGAGCTGACAGCAGCAGGCGAATTCCTCTCGAGATTGCACGCTGTATTCAACCGAACAACGCCATGCGACTATCGGCACATCCGAGCAGCAGCAGCAGCAGCACGTGCGTCAAGTCTTCTGGAAAACACGGTGCCGCCGAAAGAATCGCCACCGAGACGCTCTGAGATTGCAGAATCCAAACGAACCGATCGGCACGAGCAGTCACAACAAGTGTGAGGTAGCACGCGAGAGCGCTGTCTGACTGATTGGAGACTTGCGACACTTTCAAGTGAGTGCTGACTGACTGCGTGGATGTTGTGTTCCTCCAGAGGGCTCCCTGCTGCTCATGGTTTGCAACTGCAGACGTCACAGCACACCACCAGGCAGTATTCTCTGAAGAGGTAGAAGGTGTATATTGGAGAAAGAGAACACTTGGGGCTGTTACCAGAGGAAAAAAGAGGGCTTCTTCTTCATCCTCGCGAGCTGCAGCCCTGCGGTCAGGTTCCGCAAAGTGCTGCTTTCAGATACACGCCGAGCAGGCCGAGATGCAAACAGCAACCGCCACTCGTCTGAAGCAGCACCCGCTAGCCCTGTCTGACCGGTAGGGCCTTTCCTTAGTGCTGACCTGCTCGGGTGCGTTGCTGTTCAACTTGTGCAACTGTGGAAGTGGCACAGCCCGTGCAGGCCGAACTTCATGAAGAGGAAACGAAGAGAAGTCCACCGGCGGTTTTCCGACAGGAATGGAAGGCTCCTTCGTCCGGACATTGACATAGTAAGTTGTCATCGAGCAGTTTAGAGCGCTGGCTGCTTCGCGGGAAAACTTTGCTTGGAAGGAGTCATAGAGTCATAGAGATGTACATGACGGAAAGAGACCCTTCGGTCGGAGCTTTCCGACCAGATATGCCATCCCAATCTAGTCGTACCTGCCAGCACCCGGGCCATATCCCTCCAAAGCCTTCCTATTCATATAGCCATCCAGATGCCTTTTAAATGTTGCAATTGTACTAGCCTCCACCACTTCCTCTGGCAGCTCATTCCATACACGTGCCACCCTCTGTGTGAAAAAGGTGGCCCTTAGTTCTACTTTGATATCTTTTCCCTCTCACCCTAAACCTCTGCCATCTCGTGCTGGTCTCCCGCACCCCAGGGAAAAGACTTTGTCTATTTATCCTATCTCTCGGCCTCATGATTTGATATCAATGATACAAATATCTCAGCAAGGGGCCCAGCGATCACTTCCCTAGCTTCCCACAGACCTGATCAGGTCCTGGGCATTTATCTACTCGTATGCATTTCAAGGCATCCATCATTCCTCCTGGAGGAATGTGGACAACTTTCAACAGGTCACCATCCATTTCCCTATATTCTATACTTCTCCATACATTCTATCCTTGTCCACAGTAAACACTGATGCAAAATACTCGTTTAGTATTGCGGCTCGACCCAAAGGCCGCTGTGCTGATCATTGAGGGGCCCTATTCTCTCTCTATCTGCCAAAGCTATCTCAGGTCCCCTTTATGTCCTCCTGATTTCCCGACTGTCTTTACACTCTTGTAAGGATTCACGTGAACTATCCTGTCTATACCTGACATGTGCTTCCTTCTTTTTCTTAACCAAAGCCTCATTTTCATAGGCTCTTTGGTAAACGGAAGCACCCCACTTCTTGCCTGCATGGAGTGCTGAGCAAAGGATCTTAGTGCGCAGGGGCGTGGCTCTCCAGTAGCGGAGCCATTGAGACAAAGAGGTGAAAAAGGCTTCGCCGAGACATACCGGCCTTTGCCGACCTCCAGACGCCACGGCTCTGCGGCACCGCGAGCGGGCCGGAGCCCAGCATGTAACGGGTGACGTGCGTGATTGTGGATCGAAAGCCCGACATCCTGGCCTCACTTGAGCTGCAGCTTTCTGACAAAGTTTGCTCTGTGGTTCACAGCACCTTGAAAACCGGCCTATTTGGGCACGCGGTATAACTCGCTGCTGTCGGCTGGCCTTCTTAGCGCATTCGGTAGCGCTGTCAGTCTCATAATCTGAAGGTCCTGAATTCAATCCTCAGAGAAGGCAAGTCTATGTCCTTTGCCACCTTACGCATTATCTTTCTCTCCGCGGGCAATAATATTTGATTCGGATGGCTTCACGCCTGATTTGAAACGCGCTGCTCAAACCTTTCACATCGGGGCGACACGTGCTCAAGCTTTTTTTTCTGCACAGCATTTTATAACTCACCATCGTGCGATGTGTGCAGCAGCAAAGACTGGAGCCATACGCAGGCTTCGCGCGAGGTCACACTGCCTGCGTCTCATGCGTATCCCCAGGAAAAAGCACTGTGGAGAATGTGGGCATCGATCCCACTACCTCTCGCATGCTAAGCGAGCGCTCTACCATTTGAACTAATTCCCCGACAGTGCACACAGTTTGGCCCCATGCTGCTTCGGAACGATGAGCTGACAGCAGCAGGCGAATTCCTCTCGAGATTGCACGCTGTATTCAACCGAACAACGCCATGCGACTATCGGCACATCCGAGCAGCAGCAGCAGCAGCACGTGCGTCAAGTCTTCTGGAAAACACGGTGCCGCCGAAAGAATCGCCACCGAGACGCTCTGAGATTGCAGAATCCAAACGAACCGATCGGCACGAGCAGTCACAACAAGTGTGAGGTAGCACGCGAGAGCGCTGTCTGACTGATTGGAGACTTGCGACACTTTCAAGTGAGTGCTGACTGACTGCGTGGATGTTGTGTTCCTCCAGAGGGCTCCCTGCTGCTCATGGTTTGCAACTGCAGACGTCACAGCACACCACCAGGCAGTATTCTCTGAAGAGGTAGAAGGTGTATATTGGAGAAAGAGAACACTTGGGGCTGTTACCAGAGGAAAAAAGAGGGCTTCTTCTTCATCCTCGCGAGCTGCAGCCCTGCGGTCAGGTTCCGCAAAGTGCTGCTTTCAGATACACGCCGAGCAGGCCGAGATGCAAACAGCAACCGCCACTCGTCTGAAGCAGCACCCGCTAGCCCTGTCTGACCGGTAGGGCCTTTCCTTAGTGCTGACCTGCTCGGGTGCGTTGCTGTTCAACTTGTGCAACTGTGGAAGTGGCACAGCCCGTGCAGGCCGAACTTCATGAAGAGGAAACGAAGAGAAGTCCACCGGCGGTTTTCCGACAGGAATGGAAGGCTCCTTCGTCCGGACATTGACATAGTAAGTTGTCATCGAGCAGTTTAGAGCGCTGGCTGCTTCGCGGGAAAACTTTGCTTGGAAGGAGTCATAGAGTCATAGAGATGTACATGACGGAAAGAGACCCTTCGGTCGGAGCTTTCCGACCAGATATGCCATCCCAATCTAGTCGTACCTGCCAGCACCCGGGCCATATCCCTCCAAAGCCTTCCTATTCATATAGCCATCCAGATGCCTTTTAAATGTTGCAATTGTACTAGCCTCCACCACTTCCTCTGGCAGCTCATTCCATACACGTGCCACCCTCTGTGTGAAAAAGGTGGCCCTTAGTTCTACTTTGATATCTTTTCCCTCTCACCCTAAACCTCTGCCATCTCGTGCTGGTCTCCCGCACCCCAGGGAAAAGACTTTGTCTATTTATCCTATCTCTCGGCCTCATGATTTGATATCAATGATACAAATATCTCAGCAAGGGGCCCAGCGATCACTTCCCTAGCTTCCCACAGACCTGATCAGGTCCTGGGCATTTATCTACTCGTATGCATTTCAAGGCATCCATCATTCCTCCTGGAGGAATGTGGACAACTTTCAACAGGTCACCATCCATTTCCCTATATTCTATACTTCTCCATACATTCTATCCTTGTCCACAGTAAACACTGATGCAAAATACTCGTTTAGTATTGCGGCTCGACCCAAAGGCCGCTGTGCTGATCATTGAGGGGCCCTATTCTCTCTCTATCTGCCAAAGCTATCTCAGGTCCCCTTTTTGTCCTCCTGATTTCCCGACTGTCTTTACACTCTTGTAAGGATTCACGTGAACTATCCTGACTATACCTGACATGTGCTTCCTTCTTTTTCTTAACCAAAGCCTCATTTTCATAGGCTCTTTGGTAAACGGAAGCACCCCACTTCTTGCCTGCATGGAGTGCTGAGCAAAGGATCTTAGTGCGCAGGGGCGTGGCTCTCCAGTAGCGGAGCCATTGAGACAAAGAGGTGAAAAAGGCTTCGCCGAGACATACCGGCCTTTGCCGACCTCCAGACGCCACGGCTCTGCGGCACCGCGAGCGGGCCGGAGCCCAGCATGTAACGGGTGACGTGCGTGATTGTGGATCGAAAGCCCGACATCCTGGCCTCACTTGAGCTGCAGCTTTCTGACAAAGTTTGCTCTGTGGTTCACAGCACCTTGAAAACCGGCCTATTTGGGCACGCGGTATAACTCGCTGCTGTCGGCTGGCCTTCTTAGCGCATTCGGTAGCGCTGTCAGTCTCATAATCTGAAGGTCCTGAATTCAATCCTCAGAGAAGGCAAGTCTATGTCCTTTGCCACCTTACGCATTATCTTTCTCTCCGCGGGCAATAATATTTGATTCGGATGGCTTCACGCCTGATTTGAAACGCGCTGCTCAAACCTTTCACATCGGGGCGACACGTGCTCAAGCTTTTTTTTCTGCACAGCATTTTATAACTCACCATCGTGCGATGTGTGCAGCAGCAAAGACTGGAGCCATACGCAGGCTTCGCGCGAGGTCACACTGCCTGCGTCTCATGCGTATCCCCAGGAAAAAGCACTGTGGAGAATGTGGGCATCGATCCCACTACCTCTCGCATGCTAAGTGAGCGCTCTACCATTTGAGCTAATTCCCCGACAGTGCACACAGTCTGGCCCCATGCTGCTTCGGAACGATGAGCTGACAGCAGCAGGCGAATTCCTCTCGAGATTGCACGCTGTATTCAACCGAACAACGCCATGCGACTATCGGCACATCCGAGCAGCAGCAGCAGCAGCACGTGCGTCAAGTCTTCTGGAAAACACGGTGCCGCCGAAAGAATCGCCACCGAGACGCTCTGAGATTGCAGAATCCAAACGAACCGATCGGCACGAGCAGTCACAACAAGTGTGAGGTAGCACGCGAGAGCGCTGTCTGACTGATTGGAGACTTGCGACACTTTCAAGTGAGTGCTGACTGACTGCGTGGATGTTGTGTTCCTCCAGAGGGCTCCCTGCTGCTCATGGTTTGCAACTGCAGACGTCACAGCACACCACCAGGCAGTATTCTCTGAAGAGGTAGAAGGTGTATATTGGAGAAAGAGAACACTTGGGGCTGTTACCAGAGGAAAAAAGAGGGCTTCTTCTTCATCCTCGCGAGCTGCAGCCCTGCGGTCAGGTTCCGCAAAGTGCTGCTTTCAGATACACGCCGAGCAGGCCGAGATGCAAACAGCAACCGCCACTCGTCTGAAGCAGCACCCGCTAGCCCTGTCTGACCGGTAGGGCCTTTCCTTAGTGCTGACCTGCTCGGGTGCGTTGCTGTTCAACTTGTGCAACTGTGGAAGTGGCACAGCCCGTGCAGGCCGAACTTCATGAAGAGGAAACGAAGAGAAGTCCACCGGCGGTTTTCCGACAGGAATGGAAGGCTCCTTCGTCCGGACATTGACATAGTAAGTTGTCATCGAGCAGTTTAGAGCGCTGGCTGCTTCGCGGGAAAACTTTGCTTGGAAGGAGTCATAGAGTCATAGAGATGTACATGACGGAAAGAGACCCTTCGGTCGGAGCTTTCCGACCAGATATGCCATCCCAATCTAGTCGTACCTGCCAGCACCCGGGCCATATCCCTCCAAAGCCTTCCTATTCATATAGCCATCCAGATGCCTTTTAAATGTTGCAATTGTACTAGCCTCCACCACTTCCTCTGGCAGCTCATTCCATACACGTGCCACCCTCTGTGTGAAAAAGGTGGCCCTTAGTTCTACTTTGATATCTTTTCCCTCTCACCCTAAACCTCTGCCATCTCGTGCTGGTCTCCCGCACCCCAGGGAAAAGACTTTGTCTATTTATCCTATCTCTCGGCCTCATGATTTGATATCAATGATACAAATATCTCAGCAAGGGGCCCAGCGATCACTTCCCTAGCTTCCCACAGACCTGATCAGGTCCTGGGCATTTATCTACTCGTATGCATTTCAAGGCATCCATCATTCCTCCTGGAGGAATGTGGACAACTTTCAACAGGTCACCATCCATTTCCCTATATTCTATACTTCTCCATACATTCTATCCTTGTCCACAGTAAACACTGATGCAAAATACTCGTTTAGTATTGCGGCTCGACCCAAAGGCCGCTGTGCTGATCATTGAGGGGCCCTATTCTCTCTCTATCTGCCAAAGCTATCTCAGGTCCCCTTTTTGTCCTCCTGATTTCCCGACTGTCTTTACACTCTTGTAAGGATTCACGCGAACTATCCTGTCTATACCTGACATGTGCTTCCTTCTTTTTCTTAACCAAAGCCTCATTTTCATAGGCTCTTTGGTAAACGGAAGCACCCCACTTCTTGCCTGCATGGAGTGCTGAGCAAAGGATCTTAGTGCGTTGGGGCGTGGCTCTCCAGTAGCGGAGCCATTGAGACAAAGAGGTGAAAAAGGCTTCGCCGAGACATACCGGTCTTTGCCGACCTCCAGACGCCACGGCTCTGCGGCACCGCGAGCGGGCCGGAGCCCAGCATGTAACGGGTGACGTGCGTGATTGTGGATCGAAAGCCCGACATCCTGGCCTCACTTGAGCTGCAGCTTTCTGACAAAGGTTGCTCTGTGGCTCACAGCACCTTGAAAACCGACCTATAGGCCTCATGATTTGATATCAATGATACAAATATCTCAGCAAGGGGCCCAGCGATCACTTCCCTAGCTTCCCACAGACCTGATCAGGTCCTGGGCATTTATCTACTCGTATGCATTTCAAGGCATCCATCATTCCTCCTGGGGGAATGTGGACAACTTTCAACAGGTCACCATCCATTTCCCTATATTCTATACTTCTCCATACATTCTATCCTTGTCCACAGTAAACACTAATGCAAAATACTCGTTTAGTATTGCGGCTCGACCCAAAGGCCGCTGTGCTGATCATTGAGGGGCCCTATTCTCTCTCTATCTGCCAAAGCTATCTCAGGTCCCCTTTTTGTCCTCCTGATTTCCCGACTGTCTTTACACTCTTGTAAGGATTCACGTGAACTATCCTGTCTATACCTGACATGTGCTTCCTTCTTTTTCTTAACCAAAGCCTCATTTTCATAGGCTCTTTGGTAAACGGAAGCACCCCACTTCTTGCCTGCATGGAGTGCTGAGCAAAGGATCTTAGTGCGCAGGGGCGTGGCTCTCCAGTAGCGGAGCCATTGAGACAAAGAGGTGAAAAAGGCTTCGCCGAGACATACCGGCCTTTGCCGACCTCCAGACGCCACGGCTCTGCGGCACCGCGAGCGGGCCGGAGCCCAGCATGTAACGGGTGACGTGCGTGATTGTGGATCGAAAGCCCGACATCCTGGCCTCACTTGAGCTGCAGCTTTCTGACAAAGTTTGCTCTGTGGTTCACAGCACCTTGAAAACCGGCCTATTTGGGCACGCGGTATAACTCGCTGCTGTCGGCTGGCCTTCTTAGCGCATTCGGTAGCGCTGTCAGTCTCATAATCTGAAGGTCCTGAATTCAATCCTCAGAGAAGGCAAGTCTATGTCCTTTGCCACCTTACGCATTATCTTTCTCTCCGCGGGCAATAATATTTGATTCGGATGGCTTCACGCCTGATTTGAAACGCGCTGCTCAAACCTTTCACATCGGGGCGACACGTGCTCAAGCTTTTTTTTCTGCACAGCATTTTATAACTCACCATCGTGCGATGTGTGCAGCAGCAAAGACTGGAGCCATACGCAGGCTTCGCGCGAGGTCACACTGCCTGCGTCTCATGCGTATCCCCAGGAAAAAGCACTGTGGAGAATGTGGGCATCGATCCCACTACCTCTCGCATGCTAAGCGAGCGCTCTACCATTTGAGCTAATTCCCCGACAGTGCACACAGTTTGGCCCCATGCTGCTTCGGAACGATGAGCTGACAGCAGCAGGCGAATTCCTCTCGAGATTGCACGCTGTATTCAACCGAACAACGCCATGCGACTATCGGCACATCCGAGCAGCAGCAGCAGCAGCACGTGCGTCAAGTCTTCTGGAAAACACGGTGCCGCCGAAAGAATCGCCACCGAGACGCTCTGAGATTGCAGAATCCAAACGAACCGATCGGCACGAGCAGTCACAACAAGTGTGAGGTAGCACGCGAGAGCGCTGTCTGACTGATTGGAGACTTGCGACACTTTCAAGTGAGTGCTGACTGACTGCGTGGATGTTGTGTTCCTCCAGAGGGCTCCCTGCTGCTCATGGTTTGCAACTGCAGACGTCACAGCACACCACCAGGCAGTATTCTCTGAAGAGGTAGAAGGTGTATATTGGAGAAAGAGAACACTTGGGGCTGTTACCAGAGGAAAAAAGAGGGCTTCTTCTTCATCCTCGCGAGCTGCAGCCCTGCGGTCAGGTTCCGCAAAGTGCTGCTTTCAGATACACGCCGAGCAGGCCGAGATGCAAACAGCAACCGCCACTCGTCTGAAGCAGCACCCGCTAGCCCTGTCTGACCGGTAGGGCCTTTCCTTAGTGCTGACCTGCTCGGGTGCGTTGCTGTTCAACTTGTGCAACTGTGGAAGTGGCACAGCCCGTGCAGGCCGAACTTCATGAAGAGGAAACGAAGAGAAGTCCACCGGCGGTTTTCCGACAGGAATGGAAGGCTCCTTCGTCCGGACATTGACATAGTAAGTTGTCATCGAGCAGTTTAGAGCGCTGGCTGCTTCGCGGGAAAACTTTGCTTGGAAGGAGTCATAGAGTCATAGAGATGTACATGACGGAAAGAGACCCTTCGGTCGGAGCTTTCCGACCAGATATGCCATCCCAATCTAGTCGTACCTGCCAGCACCCGGGCCATATCCCTCCAAAGCCTTCCTATTCATATAGCCATCCAGATGCCTTTTAAATGTTGCAATTGTACTAGCCTCCACCACTTCCTCTGGCAGCTCATTCCATACACGTGCCACCCTCTGTGTGAAAAAGGTGGCCCTTAGTTCTACTTTGATATCTTTTCCCTCTCACCCTAAACCTCTGCCATCTCGTGCTGGTCTCCCGCACCCCAGGGAAAAGACTTTGTCTATTTATCCTATCTCTCGGCCTCATGATTTGATATCAATGATACAAATATCTCAGCAAGGGGCCCAGCGATCACTTCCCTAGCTTCCCACAGACCTGATCAGGTCCTGGGCATTTATCTACTCGTATGCATTTCAAGGCATCCATCATTCCTCCTGGAGGAATGTGGACAACTTTCAACAGGTCACCATCCATTTCCCTATATTCTATACTTCTCCATACATTCTATCCTTGTCCACAGTAAACACTGATGCAAAATACTCGTTTAGTATTGCGGCTCGACCCAAAGGCCGCTGTGCTGATCATTGAGGGGCCCTATTCTCTCTCTATCTGCCAAAGCTATCTCAGGTCCCCTTTTTGTCCTCCTGATTTCCCGACTGTCTTTACACTCTTGTAAGGATTCACGCGAACTATCCTGTCTATACCTGACATGTGCTTCCTTCTTTTTCTTAACCAAAGCCTCATTTTCATAGGCTCTTTGGTAAACGGAAGCACCCCACTTCTTGCCTGCATGGAGTGCTGAGCAAAGGATCTTAGTGCGTTGGGGCGTGGCTCTCCAGTAGCGGAGCCATTGAGACAAAGAGGTGAAAAAGGCTTCGCCGAGACATACCGGTCTTTGCCGACCTCCAGACGCCACGGCTCTGCGGCACCGCGAGCGGGCCGGAGCCCAGCATGTAACGGGTGACGTGCGTGATTGTGGATCGAAAGCCCGACATCCTGGCCTCACTTGAGCTGCAGCTTTCTGACAAAGGTTGCTCTGTGGCTCACAGCACCTTGAAAACCGACCTATAGGCCTCATGATTTGATATCAATGATACAAATATCTCAGCAAGGGGCCCAGCGATCACTTCCCTAGCTTCCCACAGACCTGATCAGGTCCTGGGCATTTATCTACTCGTATGCATTTCAAGGCATCCATCATTCCTCCTGGGGGAATGTGGACAACTTTCAACAGGTCACCATCCATTTCCCTATATTCTATACTTCTCCATACATTCTATCCTTGTCCACAGTAAACACTGATGCAAAATACTCGTTTAGTATTGCGGCTCGACCCAAAGGCCGCTGTGCTGATCATTGAGGGGCCCTATTCTCTCTCTATCTGCCAAAGCTATCTCAGGTCCCCTTTTTGTCCTCCTGATTTCCCGACTGTCTTTACACTCTTGTAAGGATTCACGTGAACTATCCTGTCTATACCTGACATGTGCTTCCTTCTTTTTCTTAACCAAAGCCTCATTTTCATAGGCTCTTTGGTAAACGGAAGCACCCCACTTCTTGCCTGCATGGAGTGCTGAGCAAAGGATCTTAGTGCGCAGGGGCGTGGCTCTCCAGTAGCGGAGCCATTGAGACAAAGAGGTGAAAAAGGCTTCGCCGAGACATACCGGCCTTTGCCGACCTCCAGACGCCACGGCTCTGCGGCACCGCGAGCGGGCCGGAGCCCAGCATGTAACGGGTGACGTGCGTGATTGTGGATCGAAAGCCCGACATCCTGGCCTCACTTGAGCTGCAGCTTTCTGACAAAGTTTGCTCTGTGGTTCACAGCACCTTGAAAACCGGCCTATTTGGGCACGCGGTATAACTCGCTGCTGTCGGCTGGCCTTCTTAGCGCATTCGGTAGCGCTGTCAGTCTCATAATCTGAAGGTCCTGAATTCAATCCTCAGAGAAGGCAAGTCTATGTCCTTTGCCACCTTACGCATTATCTTTCTCTCCGCGGGCAATAATATTTGATTCGGATGGCTTCACGCCTGATTTGAAACGCGCTGCTCAAACCTTTCACATCGGGGCGACACGTGCTCAAGCTTTTTTTTCTGCACAGCATTTTATAACTCACCATCGTGCGATGTGTGCAGCAGCAAAGACTGGAGCCATACGCAGGCTTCGCGCGAGGTCACACTGCCTGCGTCTCATGCGTATCCCCAGGAAAAAGCACTGTGGAGAATGTGGGCATCGATCCCACTACCTCTCGCATGCTAAGCGAGCGCTCTACCATTTGAGCTAATTCCCCGACAGTGCACACAGTTTGGCCCCATGCTGCTTCGGAACGATGAGCTGACAGCAGCAGGCGAATTCCTCTCGAGATTGCACGCTGTATTCAACCGAACAACGCCATGCGACTATCGGCACATCCGAGCAGCAGCAGCAGCAGCACGTGCGTCAAGTCTTCTGGAAAACACGGTGCCGCCGAAAGAATCGCCACCGAGACGCTCTGAGATTGCAGAATCCAAACGAACCGATCGGCACGAGCAGTCACAACAAGTGTGAGGTAGCACGCGAGAGCGCTGTCTGACTGATTGGAGACTTGCGACACTTTCAAGTGAGTGCTGACTGACTGCGTGGATGTTGTGTTCCTCCAGAGGGCTCCCTGCTGCTCATGGTTTGCAACTGCAGACGTCACAGCACACCACCAGGCAGTATTCTCTGAAGAGGTAGAAGGTGTATATTGGAGAAAGAGAACACTTGGGGCTGTTACCAGAGGAAAAAAGAGGGCTTCTTCTTCATCCTCGCGAGCTGCAGCCCTGCGGTCAGGTTCCGCAAAGTGCTGCTTTCAGATACACGCCGAGCAGGCCGAGATGCAAACAGCAACCGCCACTCGTCTGAAGCAGCACCCGCTAGCCCTGTCTGACCGGTAGGGCCTTTCCTTAGTGCTGACCTGCTCGGGTGCGTTGCTGTTCAACTTGTGCAACTGTGGAAGTGGCACAGCCCGTGCAGGCCGAACTTCATGAAGAGGAAACGAAGAGAAGTCCACCGGCGGTTTTCCGACAGGAATGGAAGGCTCCTTCGTCCGGACATTGACATAGTAAGTTGTCATCGAGCAGTTTAGAGCGCTGGCTGCTTCGCGGGAAAACTTTGCTTGGAAGGAGTCATAGAGTCATAGAGATGTACATGACGGAAAGAGACCCTTCGGTCGGAGCTTTCCGACCAGATATGCCATCCCAATCTAGTCGTACCTGCCAGCACCCGGGCCATATCCCTCCAAAGCCTTCCTATTCATATAGCCATCCAGATGCCTTTTAAATGTTGCAATTGTACTAGCCTCCACCACTTCCTCTGGCAGCTCATTCCATACACGTGCCACCCTCTGTGTGAAAAAGGTGGCCCTTAGTTCTACTTTGATATCTTTTCCCTCTCACCCTAAACCTCTGCCATCTCGTGCTGGTCTCCCGCACCCCAGGGAAAAGACTTTGTCTATTTATCCTATCTCTCGGCCTCATGATTTGATATCAATGATACAAATATCTCAGCAAGGGGCCCAGCGATCACTTCCCTAGCTTCCCACAGACCTGATCAGGTCCTGGGCATTTATCTACTCGTATGCATTTCAAGGCATCCATCATTCCTCCTGGAGGAATGTGGACAACTTTCAACAGGTCACCATCCATTTCCCTATATTCTATACTTCTCCATACATTCTATCCTTGTCCACAGTAAACACTGATGCAAAATACTCGTTTAGTATTGCGGCTCGACCCAAAGGCCGCTGTGCTGATCATTGAGGGGCCCTATTCTCTCTCTATCTGCCAAAGCTATCTCAGGTCCCCTTTTTGTCCTCCTGATTTCCCGACTGTCTTTACACTCTTGTAAGGATTCACGCGAACTATCCTGTCTATACCTGACATGTGCTTCCTTCTTTTTCTTAACCAAAGCCTCATTTTCATAGGCTCTTTGGTAAACGGAAGCACCCCACTTCTTGCCTGCATGGAGTGCTGAGCAAAGGATCTTAGTGCGTTGGGGCGTGGCTCTCCAGTAGCGGAGCCATTGAGACAAAGAGGTGAAAAAGGCTTCGCCGAGACATACCGGTCTTTGCCGACCTCCAGACGCCACGGCTCTGCGGCACCGCGAGCGGGCCGGAGCCCAGCATGTAACGGGTGACGTGCGTGATTGTGGATCGAAAGCCCGACATCCTGGCCTCACTTGAGCTGCAGCTTTCTGACAAAGGTTGCTCTGTGGCTCACAGCACCTTGAAAACCGACCTATAGGCCTCATGATTTGATATCAATGATACAAATATCTCAGCAAGGGGCCCAGCGATCACTTCCCTAGCTTCCCACAGACCTGATCAGGTCCTGGGCATTTATCTACTCGTATGCATTTCAAGGCATCCATCATTCCTCCTGGAGGAATGTGGACAACTTTCAACAGGTCACCATCCATTTCCCTATATTCTATACTTCTCCATACATTCTATCCTTGTCCACAGTAAACACTGATGCAAAATACTCGTTTAGTATTGCGGCTCGACCCAAAGGCCGCTGTGCTGATCATTGAGGGGCCCTATTCTCTCTCTATCTGCCAAAGCTATCTCAGGTCCCCTTTTTGTCCTCCTGATTTCCCGACTGTCTTTACACTCTTGTAAGGATTCACGTGAACTATCCTGTCTATACCTGACATGTGCTTCCTTCTTTTTCTTAACCAAAGCCTCATTTTCATAGGCTCTTTGGTAAACGGAAGCACCCCACTTCTTGCCTGCATGGAGTGCTGAGCAAAGGATCTTAGTGCGCAGGGGCGTGGCTCTCCAGTAGCGGAGCCATTGAGACAAAGAGGTGAAAAAGGCTTCGCCGAGACATACCGGCCTTTGCCGACCTCCAGACGCCACGGCTCTGCGGCACCGCGAGCGGGCTGGAGCCCAGCATGTAACGGGTGACGTGCGTGATTGTGGATCGAAAGCCCGACATCCTGGCCTCACTTGAGCTGCAGCTTTCTGACAAAGTTTGCTCTGTGGTTCACAGCACCTTGAAAACCGGCCTATTTGGGCACGCGGTATAACTCGCTGCTGTCGGCTGGCCTTCTTAGCGCATTCGGTAGCGCTGTCAGTCTCATAATCTGAAGGTCCTGAATTCAATCCTCAGAGAAGGCAAGTCTATGTCCTTTGCCACCTTACGCATTATCTTTCTCTCCGCGGGCAATAATATTTGATTCGGATGGCTTCACGCCTGATTTGAAACGCGCTGCTCAAACCTTTCACATCGGGGCGACACGTGCTCAAGCTTTTTTTTCTGCACAGCATTTTATAACTCACCATCGTGCGATGTGTGCAGCAGCAAAGACTGGAGCCATACGCAGGCTTCGCGCGAGGTCACACTGCCTGCGTCTCATGCGTATCCCCAGGAAAAAGCACTGTGGAGAATGTGGGCATCGATCCCACTACCTCTCGCATGCTAAGCGAGCGCTCTACCATTTGAGCTAATTCCCCGACAGTGCACACAGTTTGGCCCCATGCTGCTTCGGAACGATGAGCTGACAGCAGCAGGCGAATTCCTCTCGAGATTGCACGCTGTATTCAACCGAACAACGCCATGCGACTATCGGCACATCCGAGCAGCAGCAGCAGCAGCACGTGCGTCAAGTCTTCTGGAAAACACGGTGCCGCCGAAAGAATCGCCACCGAGACGCTCTGAGATTGCAGAATCCAAACGAACCGATCGGCACGAGCAGTCACAACAAGTGTGAGGTAGCACGCGAGAGCGCTGTCTGACTGATTGGAGACTTGCGACACTTTCAAGTGAGTGCTGACTGACTGCGTGGATGTTGTGTTCCTCCAGAGGGCTCCCTGCTGCTCATGGTTTGCAACTGCAGACGTCACAGCACACCACCAGGCAGTATTCTCTGAAGAGGTAGAAGGTGTATATTGGAGAAAGAGAACACTTGGGGCTGTTACCAGAGGAAAAAAGAGGGCTTCTTCTTCATCCTCGCGAGCTGCAGCCCTGCGGTCAGGTTCCGCAAAGTGCTGCTTTCAGATACACGCCGAGCAGGCCGAGATGCAAACAGCAACCGCCACTCGTCTGAAGCAGCACCCGCTAGCCCTGTCTGACCGGTAGGGCCTTTCCTTAGTGCTGACCTGCTCGGGTGCGTTGCTGTTCAACTTGTGCAACTGTGGAAGTGGCACAGCCCGTGCAGGCCGAACTTCATGAAGAGGAAACGAAGAGAAGTCCACCGGCGGTTTTCCGACAGGAATGGAAGGCTCCTTCGTCCGGACATTGACATAGTAAGTTGTCATCGAGCAGTTTAGAGCGCTGGCTGCTTCGCGGGAAAACTTTGCTTGGAAGGAGTCATAGAGTCATAGAGATGTACATGACGGAAAGAGACCCTTCGGTCGGAGCTTTCCGACCAGATATGCCATCCCAATCTAGTCGTACCTGCCAGCACCCGGGCCATATCCCTCCAAAGCCTTCCTATTCATATAGCCATCCAGATGCCTTTTAAATGTTGCAATTGTACTAGCCTCCACCACTTCCTCTGGCAGCTCATTCCATACACGTGCCACCCTCTGTGTGAAAAAGGTGGCCCTTAGTTCTACTTTGATATCTTTTCCCTCTCACCCTAAACCTCTGCCATCTCGTGCTGGTCTCCCGCACCCCAGGGAAAAGACTTTGTCTATTTATCCTATCTCTCGGCCTCATGATTTGATATCAATGATACAAATATCTCAGCAAGGGGCCCAGCGATCACTTCCCTAGCTTCCCACAGACCTGATCAGGTCCTGGGCATTTATCTACTCGTATGCATTTCAAGGCATCCATCATTCCTCCTGGAGGAATGTGGACAACTTTCAACAGGTCACCATCCATTTCCCTATATTCTATACTTCTCCATACATTCTATCCTTGTCCACAGTAAACACTGATGCAAAATACTCGTTTAGTATTGCGGCTCGACCCAAAGGCCGCTGTGCTGATCATTGAGGGGCCCTATTCTCTCTCTATCTGCCAAAGCTATCTCAGGTCCCCTTTTTGTCCTCCTGATTTCCCGACTGTCTTTACACTCTTGTAAGGATTCACGTGAACTATCCTGTCTATACCTGACATGTGCTTCCTTCTTTTTCTTAACCAAAGCCTCATTTTCATAGGCTCTTTGGTAAACGGAAGCACCCCACTTCTTGCCTGCATGGAGTGCTGAGCAAAGGATCTTAGTGCGCAGGGGCGTGGCTCTCCAGTAGCGGAGCCATTGAGACAAAGAGGTGAAAAAGGCTTCGCCGAGACATACCGGCCTTTGCCGACCTCCAGACGCCACGGCTCTGCGGCACCGCGAGCGGGCCGGAGCCCAGCATGTAACGGGTGACGTGCGTGATTGTGGATCGAAAGCCCGACATCCTGGCCTCACTTGAGCTGCAGCTTTCTGACAAAGTTTGCTCTGTGGTTCACAGCACCTTGAAAACCGGCCTATTTGGGCACGCGGTATAACTCGTTGCTGTCGGCTGGCCTTCTTAGCGCATTCGGTAGCGCTGTCAGTCTCATAATCTGAAGGTCCTGAATTCAATCCTCAGAGAAGGCAAGTCTATGTCCTTTGCCACCTTACGCATTATCTTTCTCTCCGCGGGCAATAATATTTGATTCGGATGGCTTCACGCCTGATTTGAAACGCGCTGCTCAAACCTTTCACATCGGGGCGACACGTGCTCAAGCTTTTTTTTCTGCACAGCATTTTATAACTCACCATCGTGCGATGTGTGCAGCAGCAAAGACTGGAGCCATACGCAGGCTTCGCGCGAGGTCACACTGCCTGCGTCTCATGCGTATCCCCAGGAAAAAGCACTGTGGAGAATGTGGGCATCGATCCCACTACCTCTCGCATGCTAAGCGAGCGCTCTACCATTTGAGCTAATTCCCCGACAGTGCACACAGTTTGGCCCCATGCTGCTTCGGAACGATGAGCTGACAGCAGCAGGCGAATTCCTCTCGAGATTGCACGCTGTATTCAACCGAACAACGCCATGCGACTATCGGCACATCCGAGCAGCAGCAGCAGCAGCACGTGCGTCAAGTCTTCTGGAAAACACGGTGCCGCCGAAAGAATCGCCACCGAGACGCTCTGAGATTGCAGAATCCAAACGAACCGATCGGCACGAGCAGTCACAACAAGTGTGAGGTAGCACGCGAGAGCGCTGTCTGACTGATTGGAGACTTGCGACACTTTCAAGTGAGTGCTGACTGACTGCGTGGATGTTGTGTTCCTCCAGAGGGCTCCCTGCTGCTCATGGTTTGCAACTGCAGACGTCACAGCACACCACCAGGCAGTATTCTCTGAAGAGGTAGAAGGTGTATATTGGAGAAAGAGAACACTTGGGGCTGTTACCAGAGAAAAAAAGAGGGCTTCTTCTTCATCCTCGCGAGCTGCAGCCCTGCGGTCAGGTTCCGCAAAGTGCTGCTTTCAGATACACGCCGAGCAGGCCGAGATGCAAACAGCAACCGCCACTCGTCTGAAGCAGCACCCGCTAGCCCTGTCTGACCGGTAGGGCCTTTCCTTAGTGCTGACCTGCTCGGGTGCGTTGCTGTTCAACTTGTGCAACTGTGGAAGTGGCACAGCCCGTGCAGGCCGAACTTCATGAAGAGGAAACGAAGAGAAGTCCACCGGCGGTTTTCCGACAGGAATGGAAGGCTCCTTCGTCCGGACATTGACATAGTAAGTTGTCATCGAGCAGTTTAGAGCGCTGGCTGCTTCGCGGGAAAACTTTGCTTGGAAGGAGTCATAGAGTCATAGAGATGTACATGACGGAAAGAGACCCTTCGGTCGGAGCTTTCCGACCAGATATGCCATCCCAATCTAGTCGTACCTGCCAGCACCCGGGCCATATCCCTCCAAAGCCTTCCTATTCATATAGCCATCCAGATGCCTTTTAAATGTTGCAATTGTACTAGCCTCCACCACTTCCTCTGGCAGCTCATTCCATACACGTGCCACCCTCTGTGTGAAAAAGGTGGCCCTTAGTTCTACTTTGATATCTTTTCCCTCTCACCCTAAACCTCTGCCATCTCGTGCTGGTCTCCCGCACCCCAGGGAAAAGACTTTGTCTATTTATCCTATCTCTCGGCCTCATGATTTGATATCAATGATACAAATATCTCAGCAAGGGGCCCAGCGATCACTTCCCTAGCTTCCCACAGGACCTGATCAGGTCCTGGGCATTTATCTACTCGTATGCATTTCAAGGCATCCATCATTCCTCCTGGAGGAATGTGGACAACTTTCAACAGGTCACCATCCATTTCCCTATATTCTATACTTCTCCATACATTCTATCCTTGTCCACAGTAAACACTGATGCAAAATACTCGTTTAGTATTGCGGCTCGACCCAAAGGCCGCTGTGCTGATCATTGAGGGGCCCTATTCTCTCTCTATCTGCCAAAGCTATCTCAGGTCCCCTTTTTGTCCTCCTGATTTCCCGACTGTCTTTACACTCTTGTAAGGATTCACGTGAACTATCCTGTCTATACCTGACATGTGCTTCCTTCTTTTTCTTAACCAAAGCCTCATTTTCATAGGCTCTTTGGTAAACGGAAGCACCCCACTTCTTGCCTGCATGGAGTGCTGAGCAAAGGATCTTAGTGCGCAGGGGCGTGGCTCTCCAGTAGCGGAGCCATTGAGACAAAGAGGTGAAAAAGGCTTCGCCGAGACATACCGGCCTTTGCCGACCTCCAGACGCCACGGCTCTGCGGCACCGCGAGCGGGCCGGAGCCCAGCATGTAACGGGTGACGTGCGTGATTGTGGATCGAAAGCCCGACATCCTGGCCTCACTTGAGCTGCAGCTTTCTGACAAAGTTTGCTCTGTGGTTCACAGCACCTTGAAAACCGGCCTATTTGGGCACGCGGTATAACTCGCTGCTGTCGGCTGGCCTTCTTAGCGCAGTCAGTCTCATAATCTGAAGGTCCTGAATTCAATCCTCAGAGAAGGCAAGTCTATGTCCTTTGCCACCTTACGCATTATCTTTCTCTCCGCGGGCAATAATATTTGATTCGGATGGCTTCACGCCTGATTTGAAACGCGCTGCTCAAACCTTTCACATCGGGGCGACACGTGCTCAAGCTTTTTTTTCTGCACAGCATTTTATAACTCACCATCGTGCGATGTGTGCAGCAGCAAAGACTGGAGCCATACGCAGGCTTCGCGCGAGGTCACACTGCCTGCGTCTCATGCGTATCCCCAGGAAAAAGCACTGTGGAGAATGTGGGCATCGATCCCACTACCTCTCGCATGCTAAGCGAGCGCTCTACCATTTGAGCTAATTCCCCGACAGTGCACACAGTTTGGCCCCATGCTGCTTCGGAACGATGAGCTGACAGCAGCAGGCGAATTCCTCTCGAGATTGCACGCTGTATTCAACCGAACAACGCCATGCGACTATCGGCACATCCGAGCAGCAGCAGCAGCAGCACGTGCGTCAAGTCTTCTGGAAAACACGGTGCCGCTGAAAGAATCGCCACCGAGACGCTCTGAGATTGCAGAATCCAAACGAACCGATCGGCACGAGCAGTCACAACAAGTGTGAGGTAGCACGCGAGAGCGCTGTCTGACTGATTGGAGACTTGCGACACTTTCAAGTGAGTGCTGACTGACTGCGTGGATGTTGTGTTCCTCCAGAGGGCTCCCTGCTGCTCATGGTTTGCAACTGCAGACGTCACAGCACACCACCAGGCAGTATTCTCTGAAGAGGTAGAAGGTGTATATTGGAGAAAGAGAACACTTGGGGCTGTTACCAGAGAAAAAAAGAGGGCTTCTTCTTCATCCTCGCGAGCTGCAGCCCTGCGGTCAGGTTCCGCAAAGTGCTGCTTTCAGATACACGCCGAGCAGGCCGAGATGCAAACAGCAACCGCCACTCGTCTGAAGCAGCACCCGCTAGCCCTGTCTGACCGGTAGGGCCTTTCCTTAGTGCTGACCTGCTCGGGTGCGTTGCTGTTCAACTTGTGCAACTGTGGAAGTGGCACAGCCCGTGCAGGCCGAACTTCATGAAGAGGAAACGAAGAGAAGTCCACCGGCGGTTTTCCGACAGGAATGGAAGGCTCCTTCGTCCGGACATTGACATAGTAAGTTGTCATCGAGCAGTTTAGAGCGCTGGCTGCTTCGCGGGAAAACTTTGCTTGGAAGGAGTCATAGAGTCATAGAGATGTACATGACGGAAAGAGACCCTTCGGTCGGAGCTTTCCGACCAGATATGCCATCCCAATCTAGTCGTACCTGCCAGCACCCGGGCCATATCCCTCCAAAGCCTTCCTATTCATATAGCCATCCAGATGCCTTTTAAATGTTGCAATTGTACTAGCCTCCACCACTTCCTCTGGCAGCTCATTCCATACACGTGCCACCCTCTGTGTGAAAAAGGTGGCCCTTAGTTCTACTTTGATATCTTTTCCCTCTCACCCTAAACCTCTGCCATCTCGTGCTGGTCTCCCGCACCCCAGGGAAAAGACTTTGTCTATTTATCCTATCTCTCGGCCTCATGATTTGATATCAATGATACAAATATCTCAGCAAGGGGCCCAGCGATCACTTCCCTAGCTTCCCACAGACCTGATCAGGTCCTGGGCATTTATCTACTCGTATGCATTTCAAGGCATCCAGCATTCCTCCTGGAGGAATGTGGACAACTTTCAACAGGTCACCATCCATTTCCCTATATTCTATACTTCTCCATACATTCTATCCTTGTCCACAGTAAACACTGATGCAAAATACTCGTTTAGTATTGCGGCTCGACCCAAAGGCCGCTGTGCTGATCATTGAGGGGCCCTATTCTCTCTCTATCTGCCAAAGCTATCTCAGGTCCCCTTTTTGTCCTCCTGATTTCCCGACTGTCTTTACACTCTTGTAAGGATTCACGTGAACTATCCTGTCTATACCTGACATGTGCTTCCTTCTTTTTCTTAACCAAAGCCTCATTTTCATAGGCTCTTTGGTAAACGGAAGCACCCCACTTCTTGCCTGCATGGAGTGCTGAGCAAAGGATCTTAGTGCGTTGGGGCGTGGCTCTCCAGTAGCGGAGCCATTGAGACAAAGAGGTGAAAAAGGCTTCGCCGAGACATACCGGCCTTTGCCGACCTCCAGACGCCACGGCTCTGCGGCACCGCGAGCGGGCCGGAGCCCAGCATGTAACGGGTGACGTGCGTGATTGTGGATCGAAAGCCCGACATCCTGGCCTCACTTGAGCTGCAGCTTTCTGACAAAGTTTGCTCTGTGGCTCACAGCACCTTGAAAACCGGCCTATTTGGGCACGCGGTATAACTCGCTGCTGTCGGCTGGCCTTCTTAGCGCAGTCAGTCTCATAATCTGAAGGTCCTGAGTTCAATCCTCAGAGAAGGCAAGTCTATGTCCTTTGCCACCTTACGCATTATCTTTCTCTCCGCGGGCAATAATATTTGATTCGGATGGCTTCACGCCTGATTTGAAACGCGCTGCTCAAACCTTTCACATCGGGGCGACACGTGCTCAAGCTTTTTTTTCTGCACAGCATTTTATAACTCACCATCGTGCTATGTGTGCAGCAGCAAAGACTGGAGCCATACGCAGGCTTCGCGCGAGGTCACACTGCCTGCGTCTCATGCGTATCCCCAGGAAAAAGCACTGTGGAGAATGTGGGCATCGATCCCACTACCTCTCGCATGCTAAGCGAGCGCTCTACCATTTGAGCTAATTCCCCGACAGTGCGCACAGTTTGGCCCCATGCTGCTTCGGAACGATGAGCTGACAGCAGCAGGCGAATTCCTCTCGAGATTGCACGCTGTATTCAACCGAACAACGCCATGCGACTATCGGCACATCCGAGCAGCAGCAGCAGCAGCACGTGCGTCAAGTCTTCTGGAAAACACGGTGCCGCCGAAAGAATCGCCACCGAGACGCTCTGAGATTGCAGAATCCAAACGAACCGATCGGCACGAGCAGTCACAACAAGTGTGAGGTAGCACGCGAGAGCGCTGTCTGACTGATTGGAGACTTGCGACACTTTCAAGTGAGTGCTGACTGACTGCGTGGATGTTGTGTTCCTCCAGAGGGCTCCCTGCTGCTCATGGTTTGCAACTGCAGACGTCACAGCACACCACCAGGCAGTATTCTCTGAAGAAGTAGAAGGTGTATATTGGAGAAAGAGAACACTTGGGGCTGTTACCAGATAAAAAAAGAGAGCTTCTTCTTCATCCTCGCGAGCTGCAGCCCTGCGGTCAGGTTCCGCAAAGTGCTGCTTTCAGATACACGCCGAGCAGGCCGAGATGCAAACAGCAACCGCCACTCGTCTGAAGCAGCACCCGCTAGCCCTGTCTGACCGGTAGGGCCTTTCCTTAGTGCTGACCTGCTCGGGTGCGTTGCTGTTCAACTTGTGCAACTGTGGAAGTGGCACAGCCCGTGCAGGCCGAACTTCATGAAGAGGAAACGAAGAGAAGTCCACCGGCGGTTTTCCGACAGGAATGGAAGGCTCCTTCGTCCGGACATTGACATAGTAAGTTGTCATCGAGCAGTTTAGAGCGCTGGCTGCTTCGCGGGAAAACTTTGCTTGGAAGGAGTCATAGAGTCATAGAGATGTACATGACGGAAAGAGACCCTTCGGTCGGAGCTTTCCGACCAGATATGCCATCCCAATCTAGTCGTACCTGCCAGCACCCGGGCCATATCCCTCCAAAGCCTTCCTATTCATATAGCCATCCAGATGCCTTTTAAATGTTGCAATTGTACTAGCCTCCACCACTTCCTCTGGCAGCTCATTCCATACACGTGCCACCCTCTGTGTGAAAAAGGTGGCCCTTAGTTCTACTTTGATATCTTTTCCCTCTCACCCTAAACCTCTGCCATCTCGTGCTGGTCTCCCGCACCCCAGGGAAAAGACTTTGTCTATTTATCCTATCTATAGGCCTCATGATTTGATATCAATGATACAAATATCTCAGCAAGGGGCCCAGCGATCACTTCCCTAGCTTCCCACAGACCTGATCAGGTCCTGGGCATTTATCTACTCGTATGCATTTCAAGGCATCCAGCATTCCTCCTGGAGGAATGTGGACAACTTTCAACAGGTCACCATCCATTTCCCTATATTCTATACTTCTCCATACATTCTATCCTTGTCCACAGTAAACACTGATGCAAAATACTCGTTTAGTATTGCGGCTCGACCCAAAGGCCGCTGTGCTGATCATTGAGGGGCCCTATTCTCTCCCTATCTGCCAAAGCTATCTCAGGTCCCCTTTTTGTCCTCCTGATTTCCCGACTGTCTTTACACTCTTGTAAGGATTCACGCGAACTATCCTGTCTATACCTGACATGTGCTTCCTTCTTTTTCTTAACCAAAGCCTCATTTTCATAGGCTCTTTGGTAAACGGAAGCACCCCACTTCTTGCCTGCATGGAGTGCTGAGCAAAGGATCTTAGTGCGTTGGGGCGTGGCTCTCCAGTAGCGGAGCCATTGAGACAAAGAGGTGAAAAAGGCTTCGCCGAGACATACCGGCCTTTGCCGACCTCCAGACGCCACGGCTCTGCGGCACCGCGAGCGGGCCGGAGCCCAGCATGTAACGGGTGACGTGCGTGATTGTGGATCGAAAGCCCGACATCCTGGCCTCACTTGAGCTGCAGCTTTCTGACAAAGGTTGCTCTGTGGCTCACAGCACCTTGAAAACCGGCCTATTTGGGCACGCGGTATAACTCGCTGCTGTCGGCTGGCCTTCTTAGCGCAGTCGGTAGCGCGTCAGTCTCATAATCTGAAGGTCCTGAGTTCAATCCTCAGAGAAGGCAAGTCTATGTCCTTTGCCACCTTACGCATTATCTTTCTCTCCGCGGGCAATAATATTTGATTCGGATGGCTTCACGCCTGATTTGAAACGCGCTGCTCAAACCTTTCACATCGGGGCGACACGTGCTCAAGCTTTTTTTTTCTGCACAGCATTTTATAACTCACCATCGTGCTATGTGTGCAGCAGCAAAGACTGGAGCCATACGCAGGCTTCGCGCGAGGTCACACTGCCTGCGTCTCATGCGTATCCCCAGGAAAAAGCACTGTGGAGAATGTGGGCATCGATCCCACTACCTCTCGCATGCTAAGCGAGCGCTCTACCATTTGAGCTAATTCCCCGACAGTGCGCACAGTTTGGCCCCATGCTGCTTCGGAACGATGAGCTGACAGCAGCAGGCGAATTCCTCTCGAGATTGCACGCTGTATTCAACCGAACAACGCCATGCGACTATCGGCACATCCGAGCAGCAGCAGCAGCAGCACGTGCGTCAAGTCTTCTGGAAAACACGGTGCCGCCGAAAGAATCGCCACCGAGACGCTCTGAGATTGCAGAATCCAAACGAACCGATCGGCACGAGCAGTCACAACAAGTGTGAGGTAGCACGCGAGAGCGCTGTCTGACTGATTGGAGACTTGCGACACTTTCAAGTGAGTGCTGACTGACTGCGTGGATGTTGTGTTCCTCCAGAGGGCTCCCTGCTGCTCATGGTTTGCAACTGCAGACGTCACAGCACACCACCAGGCAGTATTCTCTGAAGAAGTAGAAGGTGTATATTGGAGAAAGAGAACACTTGGGGCTGTTACCAGATAAAAAAAAGAGAGCTTCTTCTTCATCCTCGCGAGCTGCAGCCCTGCGGTCAGGTTCCGCAAAGTGCTGCTTTCAGATACACGCCGAGCAGGCCGAGATGCAAACAGCAACCGCCACTCGTCTGAAGCAGCACCCGCTAGCCCTGTCTGACCGGTAGGGCCTTTCCTTAGTGCTGACCTGCTCGGGTGCGTTGCTGTTCAACTTGTGCAACTGTGGAAGTGGCACAGCCCGTGCAGGCCGAACTTCATGAAGAGGAAACGAAGAGAAGTCCACCGGCGGTTTTCCGACAGGAATGGAAGGCTCCTTCGTCCGGACATTGACATAGTAAGTTGTCATCGAGCAGTTTAGAGCGCTGGCTGCTTCGCGGGAAAACTTTGCTTGGAAGGAGTCATAGAGTCATAGAGATGTACATGACGGAAAGAGACCCTTCGGTCGGAGCTTTCCGACCAGATATGCCATCCCAATCTAGTCGTACCTGCCAGCACCCGGGCCATATCCCTCCAAAGCCTTCCTATTCATATAGCCATCCAGATGCCTTTTAAATGTTGCAATTGTACTAGCCTCCACCACTTCCTCTGGCAGCTCATTCCATACACGTGCCACCCTCTGTGTGAAAAAGGTGGCCCTTAGTTCTACTTTGATATCTTTTCCCTCTCACCCTAAACCTCTGCCATCTCGTGCTGGTCTCCCGCACCCCAGGGAAAAGACTTTGTCTATTTATCCTATCTATAGGCCTCATGATTTGATATCAATGATACAAATATCTCAGCAAGGGGCCCAGCGATCACTTCCCTAGCTTCCCACAGACCTGATCAGGTCCTGGGCATTTATCTACTCGTATGCATTTCAAGGCATCCAGCATTCCTCCTGGAGGAATGTGGACAACTTTCAACAGGTCACCATCCATTTCCCTATATTCTATACTTCTCCATACATTCTATCCTTGTCCACAGTAAACACTGATGCAAAATACTCGTTTAGTATTGCGGCTCGACCCAAAGGCCGCTGTGCTGATCATTGAGGGGCCCTATTCTCTCCCTATCTGCCAAAGCTATCTCAGGTCCCCTTTTTGTCCTCCTGATTTCCCGACTGTCTTTACACTCTTGTAAGGATTCACGCGAACTATCCTGTCTATACCTGACATGTGCTTCCTTCTTTTTCTTAACCAAAGCCTCATTTTCATAGGCTCTTTGGTAAACGGAAGCACCCCACTTCTTGCCTGCATGGAGTGCTGAGCAAAGGATCTTAGTGCGTTGGGGCGTGGCTCTCCAGTAGCGGAGCCATTGAGACAAAGAGGTGAAAAAGGCTTCGCCGAGACATACCGGTCTTTGCCGACCTCCAGACGCCACGGCCTGCGGCACCGCGAGCGGGCCGGAGCCCAGCATGTAACGGGTGACGTGCGTGATTGTGGATCGAAAGCCCGACATCCTGGCCTCACTTGAGCTGCAGCTTTCTGACAAAGGTTGCTCTGTGGCTCACAGCACCTTGAAAACCGGCCTAT